>NC_090937.1:850720013-851345013 GCF_040938575.1 Ambystoma mexicanum
TACCTTTCCATTTTCCTTTCCTTAATATTCTCCTTAAAAAAATAATAATACCAAAAAATAAAACCAACCACACCAACAACACACCAACATTTTCAGTCCCTGCGCATTCACACTCTTCACACTCTCCCCTACATCTGTCCCCTACTAGTTATCACTTTCAGGGCTGTATTCACGTGTGCATGTTCACCCGAACTCCTCCTTCATGGGGTTCCAACAAAATCAGCCTACACTCTCCTTGGAGCTGTGCCCGACTCCAAAGAGCAGCCAGGAATTTGGCAAAGACAACTCCTGCACGGCCACTGGGGAAGATGCATTTTGAGACTGGTTGCTGTAGGTGGGCACGGCCCCTTCGGAGAAGCTGCCTGGACATCTCTGCAGGTATGCGGGTGCTAGAAACACGTCAGGGTCACCAATTGAAGGCACGCCCCTAAACACTCACACCAGAAAACATACAACCCATTAGGGAAAAAAGGCCAAGAGATTCTTGCAAGGATAACACGTTTTAATTACACAAAAAATAGGTGTACCAGCAAAGAACTCTGCTGCTTAGGAATGTTCTGAGCAAAAAGGGTGGAAGCAAGAGCTTAAAACAGGGCACAGAATCATTGATATGCCGTAAAAACCTGTGTGGCTGTTTGGTGCGGCGCTATGCATGGTCTGCCTACTCCACAGGGGATGCCAGGCCACTGGCCCCAGCCCCGTCTGTCCGTCTTCCATCACGTGGGGTCAACTGGGCTCATTGGCCCTCATTCCGAATAGGGCGGTAAGGGATACCGGACACCGGTAAGGAGACCGGTGCCAGTAATCCCTTACCGCCCTACTAGGAGGTCCCTTAGTGGGTCCCTTCCTTAACGCCTGGTCTGACCAGGTGTTAAGGACGGGACCCGTTAAGGGACCTGGGCGCAAATAATGGGCTTGGCATACGCCGGCCCGTTATTTGGGCCCTCCCCATTTCCATCTAGCCCTATGGGGGCTCAAATGGGAATAGGCAATGGTTTCGTAAATGGGTATTTACCGGTCCCTCCAAGGTCGAAATGGACCGGTAAGTCCCCATTGAACCAAACCGGAGTCGGTACCGGTATGGGAAGCAGTCATGGCGCAAATAGCGCTATGAATACCACCATACTCGGAATGAGGGTCATTGTCTCCTGGGAATCAAGGTCGAAAAGACAATGGGCCTCATCATAGGTATGGCGGTAAAGCAACAACAGCGCTGTTAGTGCTACCGTGACCATTGCTACCGTACTGCCATACTACGAGCCATGCTCTCCAGTGCCTGTCAGCCCACCAGGCCTGACCTGGCGGGCAGAGCGGCTCCTGCGAGCACTGCAGGTCGGATGCATCCGAGTTCCCCATTCCCATTTGAGCCCTATGGGAATCAAATGGGAATGGGGATTTTCACATTACTGGCACCCGCGAAAGGGCAATTACCGGGTCCACCAAGGTCGGCATGACCTGGTTATTGGCCATTCATGGGTGCTGGTAAAAATGCAACTCCAGCGGCGCCCGTGCCGGATTTGCCGGCACAGCTACTGCCAGATTTGTAATGAGGCCCAATGAAAATGTATGGGTTCGAGGTCACTGTGACCCGCACACATTTTACTCATCCCAGTTGCATCATCCGGCATCCAAAGCTTCCACCCTCACTTTTGAACTATAATTTATCCTTCCCTGCATGTCGCATTACAAATCATGCCATTGTAAATTACAGATTCTTTTACATCTTTTATGGTTGTCTGGTTTATGGTTGGTGGCCTGAGGTCAGATGGTAGCTTGAAATACAGGGGTGTTTGGACTCAGACAGTTCTAGGGGCTATTACTTGTAGTTGGCTAGGTGGGGGTCAGAGGCTTGCTCTGGCCTTTTTGTGATAACATGTGCAGTGAGGCGCCTAGCACCGTCTCATGGCCTTGCAGGATACATTGTTTCTTGGGATAAAACGTATTGGCAACAGTTGTATGACAAAGGAGGGTTTCTGTGGAAATTAACAGCGCAGGTCTCTCTCTCGCATCAGCACTCAGGCCTATTCAGCTTTGTTCATCAGGTTTGCAGCCTGTGTCTAACGCACTGCCATGCAGGCCCTATGTCTCAGCCATAGCTACAAAATAACGCCTGTTTATATGCACACACTAAGTCTAAACATCTACAATTTGCATAATATTATGTCTGTGCGGGGACTCTTAATATGCCCACCTACTCATGGCACATAACAGGTTTCCGTATGGGATTCGCCTCACTCAAAAGTGTCTACGGGGTGGGATAGGTTAATTTCCTTTCCAACACTAGGTACTAAAATGTGATTATTGCTTATTTCATGCATTTTTCTATAGTGTCATATTTGTACTAATGCCAGTATATTTTGCATTTCTACAGTTGGTGATATTCTAGATTGATTTCGCTACATACTTCGTCCAGTGGTAGTGGTATGCTGCCACTTAGACGTATTTTCAGGGGCCTCTGATTGGCCATCTTGTTTTATGTCTAATGGACACACAAATGTGAACTCCCAGTAGCACATTCATAGGGTGTTGTTGTGGGCACAGAGGATAGGCCCAAATTCATCATTAAATGGCACCTGGGAGGTTTCTTCACTGTGTGTACTCCACAGGGGCTGGTATTTAGGTGAAGTAGTATTACACCAGCTATGTGTGTGCAGCCTCTCCATATTTTCTTCGGCAGACATGGCCAAGGGTGATGCCTGTGGGTGCGGGTGGAGTCCCACCTGCATGTATACTGGTACACTGCACCATGTGGCATCATTGTGCAGGCCACATGCTGCCACAATTATTCAACAGACTACTGGTTGTGCAAACAGCACCACCCCACCAGTCAAGGGTGCGGAACCGTGACTTTAGCACTCTGAATGTGTGCTCCATTATGCCCTGAGTGGCTATATGTGCAGTATTGCACCTCACCTGAGCTGGTGTTGTGGGGTTCCTGATGGGTGTCATCATGAGTGTAGTCAGCGGGTATGCATTATCCCCTATAAATGTATTGTGATTTGTTACAGTGTCCATTGTTCAGAATATGATGTGCATGCATGTGCATGAGCTTCATACTCACCAATGATCATGCGTTGCCATGTTTTCCAGGTCCCGGTGCAGTGGTGACATACAGAAGATGTAGCTGTCGTGTGTGCTGCCCGGGAAATGATCATAGACATCCATGATGACTCCCTTGGCATCACACACGACCTGCACATTAATGGAGTGCCAGTGCTTTCTGTTCCTGTATCTGTAGCTATGCTCTGTCAATCTGGGTGGCCGTAGCGCTACATGGGTGCAGTCTATGGCACCTAGTACACGGGGGAAGCGTGCCACTGCATAGAACTCCTGCATGACTCTCTGCCTTTCTGCCAGTGTTCGGGGCATATATATGTGCCTGCACACACAGCACCTGGTGTAAACAGCGTGACTGGGTGGCCTGTGATATCCCACCAACTACTGCAGTTGTCCACTGGAAGGACCCAGTGGAAAGGAAATGTAGTGCAGTGAGCACTTTTTCTAGAGGGGTAAGGGCCTGGGAGCAGATGGTGGGTGATGTTATGTCATCTTCCCACTCCCTGACAAGGTCTAGGATTACATGGGGAGGACCTGTACCTGCCATATACCTGAACCTCGGGCATCCCAAAAAGTGTGGTGTGTGTTGCAAAGATCCAGGCCCTGGGCATCTTCCTCCTCCTGCAGTGGCTCCTTGTACTGCTGGATACATCGAGGCTGTAGACATTTGTTTGGTGTGTATTGCGTGCTTTATACACATTTGTTCGTATGCACGTTGACATTTACACCTGCTATCATGTGGCGTATGGGTACAGGGATTTGTTTGTACTTTTTCGCACGCTGACGTTCCCAGTTCAAATCTATGAATATGTTTATATTTGCGCAGCAATGGGCATGCAATTGCTTGGCCTTGTACATCCCTCGACACGCCTGCATTTTTGCGTGTTTCTTCCTCATTCTGCTTGTTAAGCCCCCTATTTTGGTCGATGCGCAGGCACGGCCCACACTCTTCATGGAGTCTTGCGCAAGATGCTCATCGACTCACACAGATGTTCCGGGCCTGCGCGAACTCCACGTAAGTACCAAGAAAGTTCTGCGCAGTCGGTTTCATGAATCGACAAACGTAGATTTGTATGCAAATAATTCAATGAATCAGGTCCTCAATGTGTGTTTGAATCTTTGTAATGAGGCACAAAGGGCGCACCTTGCTTGCACATATTTCTATGTGCAAAGTCTGAATCATTGTGTCACTGGATCGGGCCATTCTTATTTTCTAACACTGATATAAAAATATGCAGATGGAAGTTTAGAAGATACACGTTTGCATGGACCGTTTAAACAATGCAATCATTTCAATCAATCATGTTACAAATAGCAAGTGAATGGAGCAAAATATGCGAGTGTTCTGCACCCAGTAAGCAGTTGTTGAATTGCCAATGCCATTTTTACAACTTACAAGCAATAATTTCATACTTTTCAGAGGTTCTAAAAGAACACATCTATTTTAAAGATAATACATTATATGGTAGGTATGGTATAGAAACATTCTGGGGTATCCATTAATTAAAAAAAGAACATTTGGCCCTAGGACTGTTAATTATGCAAAGGTCATCAAAATAGCAAAATGGGATCGAATGATGGAACACATACTTTCTTATTGTTTTATGGGGATTGCATTTAGCTTTTTTGTACGCCCCCGTTTGGATCATGGTCTGGGCTGGAAAGGAAGTCGCCACCCAATAGAACCGACATTTTCTGGAATAGATCCAGGGACGCCATTTGGGGGTCGCTAGGGCTAGAAGTTGCGACCCCTGATGTCTCCATAGGTACCCCTGGGGCCTCCCTTGCTACCCCTAAAAAAAGGAAAAGCCTTTCTTTCTTTTTCTTTTTTTAAATGTAAGCTCCTGGGCTGTGGCCAACGCCATGTGGCTCTTTGTTGTTGTTGTGTGGCTTGCTTTCTTGTTCAGGCCTCTTAAAAAAAACAGGGGGTTCCACAAGTGTAACACTTTGAGCAATGACCCTAAATAAGAAAGAATGAGAATAACAAATAATTTGTCTTTCTTGAATTCTATACAATAATTGCTAGGCTCATTAAAGATTTATTTCAGGTACACTCCATAGGGGGAGTCACTGATTTCGTCTATTCTTAAACATCTCAGCTCAGCCTTTTATCTTTCTGAGGTCGATAAATGAGTACCAACACAGGTTGTGTGATATTGTATGTATATTTGTTCTATATAAAGCGCTTAAGTGTAAGTGCTATATAATAGCACACCATTCTCATTTGACCTTGGACGTATGCTTGCATTCACAGTAATTTGGTAATATGGGCCGATACACACTGATATCAACAATACATATGGTGATCCATTCTTGTATGAAATTTATATCACATTATAGTGATATTGTAACCATATTTTTCGTAGTGTACTTAGGCACAATGCTATGTGATGCCACTTCCTTTTTGTCAAGGGGTGAAAGGTCACGTTCCATCGCTTCCTGGGATGTCACTTCAGGGCGGGGGTCAAATTACATCACTTCATGTGATGTCATCAGAGGTCAAAGGTCGTGTGATGTCACTTGCACTACCCCGCATTTTGGGGAAATTACGTCCCTGAATAGCTCTTATACAAGTTAATTTCTTGCATATGGTAATCACTCCTGTTTTCGTTGTGAATTTGGTGAACAACTTTCAACTGTTTAATCGAGCGTCACTGCTCATCACCTTTAGAAAGCCCAGCTCATCCAGTGAAGTGTTTCAGGCTGTTTGACTGTCAGAACATCATGCACTGGTTGTGTGTCCTCTCATGCCACAGAAGATTGATTTTAGGGGTTATCAGAAAGGCGTGGCTCACAGAATTCGATTCCTATCAATGAGATCCATGGGTGATCAGGGCATTCCAGTAAGAGGTGCAGAGGGTTGTGGGGCTCTGAGCAGGGAAAGGAAGGGAGAGGTGAGCATATGTTCAGGTGCAAACACAGCAGAAGACTGCTAGAAGAGAGCCATCCACAGGTCCACAAACCTTCACATAGTGGATCTCCCAGACCATAACCTATACAGAATATTTTGCATAAAGCGAGTCGCTGACTGAAAATTGCCTTTTTAACTAGGCAACACCAATCAACAATAATCAAATAAGGAACACAGGAAGACAGGAAGAAAGACAGGCAACTTATTTCATAGTTGATAAGAAAGGTCAGACATAGTCATGCTGCCCCTCAACTGGCAGAAACTAGGACAGAATGTTGTTAGATGAACATCTCCCATCTGATCCGGGAAACCGTCCAGGCCTTGTTTTTCAACCTGCCATGACATTACATCCTCCATCTGGAACTCAAAGATCACTGAATGGAACTTCATCTAGTTGCTTAAATTAGACTTGCCCAGTCAAAGCCAGGTGTGCAACAGGGGAATTTTAGCAGCCTGTGCTCGTCTGGCAGTCAGAGTAAAGTTCAGTATCCCTGCAGATCCAGTTAACCTCTCTAATGGGAACATGGTCCCCTGTGCATACAAGTGGTCAGCTGCCTGTGTGCGTGACCTGTTTGGATGCTCCACGCCAGCTCCCCGCTGCGGTCTGCTCCCTTCCAACCTGCCTATCCTCCTTATGGGGATAATAGTGACTTGTCAGCCTTTCCATTATAGGTTGTTTATCACACATGCACGATCACTAGTCATGGTGGGTAGCGTTTCTGTATTGTTTTCATGCATTCTCCTAACATAATAAACTTCATAAACACTTAAGAAAAATATCTTGTTAGAGCATTCAAAGAAAACTTGAAATCGCCTCTTGGTTAGCATTCCAAAATAATTGGAAGCTACTAGGGAATAAGACACATAAAGACAATTTATTTTTAATATCTCAAAATTAGAACGTCTCATTTTCCATTTAAGTAAAAGTAACAATTGTTTGAAAAACAGGCACAGATTACGTCTCCTTCGTTCAGAGGATCAATTTCAGACCAGCTGGCGCACACAGCTGATGTGCCAGGCAGAAATGTTCTTCCATTCTCGGCAAGTCTCTGGACACTGTATTTCGCACTTGCAAATTGTTTTTCTGCCATTATAGTTTACGTGGAAATCTTCCTCGCTGCTGAAAAGTTGAATATGAAATGTTGCAGCTCTCTGGGTAAATATGCCCAGACATCCACAAAAAGGTAAACTATAGAGTAAAAGAAAGTTTAGATGAGATGGATTCAGATGGGCGAAACAGAACGCAGCTGCCGGCAACACTATACAGATGTAGTGAGTGATGCTGCGCATCTGCTGCGATATAGCAAATCATTTATTGTGGATGCGGTTCTAGTACATTTTGTCCCCCCAGCTATGTCTCCATACCATGTGAGCTGGTCATCCTGACAGCTCCACCGACTAATCCAGCAGCTTCGTTCCGTGATTTCTATCGGGAGTCCAGCAAACATACCCTGTAAAGAACTGGGCACAGGCCGCTACTGGATGCCAATAAAGGATGTGCTATAGATCTGAATGGGTCACCAAACCAGGGGGCAACACACTCTTTTACACCTATTTCTGGAAGGTGATGGCCACTCAGTAGAATAGGCTACTTTAATAAAGGAGTGATATGTAGCGGTCTATATTGACATTTCGGCGAACATGGAAGCAGCTTTGTAACACACTCCTTCACTTTTCTGCTCTTCCTCCCTTGATGTTTGGGGTCTTCCTGGGTTTTGTGGCATCATATATTGTCAGAACACCTCTGAGGACTCTTGCATGTCAGGTACATTCACTGGACAGTATTCTGATCTTGTGGCAACCTGTATTGACATACTATATTGGCATGAACATTGTTGAGCTGTAGCAAAGTGCTGGTTTATTAAGCGGTTTTGTGCAGCTCAAGAATAGCTAGCTTTACCATTCATGACTAATGCAGCACACATGAAAGGAATGCCAGTGTCTCCGATGCAAGTGTTCTATGCTGCAGGGGGTGTGATGGCCAAATGGGTGCCATCAATAGCAATAGCACTGCAGACCCACGTAACCCATCTATATCATAAACTGCCCCTGCTAC
The DNA here is from genome assembly GCF_040938575.1 of Ambystoma mexicanum. Classification (NCBI taxonomy): domain Eukaryota; kingdom Metazoa; phylum Chordata; class Amphibia; order Caudata; family Ambystomatidae; genus Ambystoma; species Ambystoma mexicanum. The sequence continues at coordinate 850,728,038 of NC_090937.1, forward strand.
TTCAGTCCTTGTATATGCATAATTAGGCATGCTATATATACCCTGGCAGATGAAATGATCACACTGAGGATGGGTAGGGCATAGGGCAAGGTTTACGACCCACAAATGAGGATTGGGATATACCCACTGTGATGCTCCTGGTTCTCTGAAATTAGCAAGTGCCAACAAAGTGAAAGGATGCCCCTAGCTTCTTAAATTGAGGCATGGCCTGTCTATGCATTATAGGCGAACATGTGATGGTGAAGAGTGGTGGCACAGCTGCATGCAGGGGGAAAGGATGTCGTCAATTATTGCTTTGTTTACTTACTTAGAGAACGTTTTTTTTTTAAAGTAATAAGGAACTGGGATGAGTCTCTTTAAAGTAACCGGGATTGAGAAGGGATTTTAACAATTTGACGACTAGGAAGTGTGTTTGGAATTTTGATTCTGTAATGGTTCAAAACGTATGATAAAGTTACAATAAATTTTAAATACATTTTGTAAACAAATATATATATATATATATGTCAAATGAGGCCTCCTTCCCCCTGTTTTATCATGCCCTTTATTACTTGAGGGTCTAAACAGTACCTGAAGATGACCTCCTCACCTGCCAGTTCGAATGGAGAACCCCTTCTCCTATAATTCCTTGTCCTCTTGCTCCTCGTGTATCTATGCAGCAGCATGATGCTCACTGTTTCACCCATTTTGTAAAAGTGTTCCTGCTGGAATGTAATGGCCTTTTACACTTTGTTGTGTCTGTAGTGTGATGTGCCACTTATTTTGGTGTGTAATGTTATTGCATGTACAGAGGTCATACACAAGTCAACATCTGATAAAGGTGTACTGCCAAGAAGAATTCACTGCCATGAGATGTCTACCCCAAAAATAAAATCGGGGGCAGACTGGCTAAAATAATGTAAAAATAGAAATGTTATACCACTTAAAATGTCTTTTTCTTTTTTTAAGAATGAAAATGTGTTTGTTGCTGGATAAAAACAAGAAGAGGTGTTTTTCAAAGTAACAGGTTTGCATATGCCATTCTAGGTGGATGTCGATTCCCATAGTTCAGAACCACGGTCACTACAGCCAACACATTGAGATCTCACCAGAATTTAAACCTCTTTTTCAAGTAAGATATTCATCTCGCTGAGACTGCTGTTTGAAGGGAATGTGTCTGTTCCTGAGAAAAGGGATGATTTTGTTTTGACAATTAAAACACACACCTTGTTCCGGGCTTCAGACGTATTTCATAACCTTGAGAACACAGTATTTTGTGAACAAGTGTAGGTAAACAGAACCAGTCCATCTTTCGTCTTTCTACTTAAAAATACAGCAAAATGTACACCTTACAATGGTCCTCCTGACCATTCCAAAACCAATGTCCTTCGGTTGACAGGCTACCCCCACTAATATATCAAGAGTGTTTTATAAAGGGTTGGTTCGAATCTGGTGACACTAAGGGTTCAGATATTCTGTTTTCAAAGATGAGAAAGCCCATGAGAAGACCAGCTGCTGAGGGTTTTTTTGACGTGATAGATTGGGATACTTCCCAACTTCAATAGATCAATTATCAGAACGCCATGTAAAATCAAAATGTGCAGATCCCACATTTTACTTCAAAGAAACAGAACTTAAGAGGTTTACATAAGAAAAAGGGGGAGAGAAAAATAACAAATTCCTTCTATCACAATGACTGCTTTGAATGTTAATAATGGTATTCATAAATACGTTAATAATTTAGGACCTGAGGCTTATATAAATTAATGAAATATATTCACTCAACGGGAATGATGAGCTGAATATAATATTTTAACAGTAATGTAAATTCGACTTGAATTGCTGCCATAAAAGGATACAATGTTATAATGCTGTTATTTCTAAAGTTATGGAGTCCCAAGGATTTACATTAATTTCCCTAGAAAGAGAAACACGTCATCATATAATTTATAAACCTGTGAGGTACGCACAACGTGGATTATAAAAATGTAAACCTTTAAAATCCAATGTAATACCAAATTACATCATGGCAAGGGGTGTGGTTGCAACCAATCCTCCAGGACACTGTATAGTCTCTGGGTATGGTTCCAATTTGGAACCCCTATCCATATTTGTAGGCTTTATTACTAAACCTTTGCGATCAAATTAGTAGTGGATCTTTCTTTTTATCCTAGAAAATAATTTTTGATAACTATGGACATTGAGTCCTTATATGCCAGCATGTTACAGGACAGGGTGATTAATATATTAAAAGAGGCTCTTGACAATCGACCAACACCACATAATATTCCCACAGAATTTTTGACATACTGTTCAACATTGGTCCTTAAGAATAACCTTTTCATGTTTAAACAGGATTACTTTATCAAAGCAAAGGGACTGCCATGGGGTGCTCTTCTGCTCCTAATATAGCTATGTTGATCATGTCAGTCTTTGAAGAAATGTACATCTTTAGCATTAATAGTCCCTTTACCCAATCTATCTCTTTCTATTAGATTTTTACCAATGATAAACTAATAATCTGGTATGACACTGAATCAAAATTAAAACATTTTGCATCAGGGATTAACAATTTAGGTGGCAATTTGAATTTTCCTTTTGGAAACAATACAGAAAGTATCCCATTTTTGGATTTGTTGATTAAACACCATGATGGAAAGTTGTAATTGGGCTTTTTTTGGAGCATTACTGACAGAAATACTGCACTTCACTTTTAGAGTCATGAAACAAAGACAAGATTGAACCAAAGACAAGTTTGCAAAATGTACCAAAAGCTATGTTCCTCTGAATTTAGAAGGAACTGTACCCAAATAGATACTTTCAACATTCAAGTTGGTATTTTACAAACTAGACTACTGAATTGTGATTATCCCCACAAGCTTATCAAACAATGCTGAAAGAGAGCAATATTACCAATAGGGATAACCTTTTGGATGTCGGTCGAAACATTAAAAGGATACTGATCAACTTGTCCATTTACCTTTTGCCAATTTAACAATGAAATTAAGGGGGCCATTCTAAAATACTGGCATCTTTTACAAGCATTTGATTCTTCATTCTTAAAGCACTCGTTTGCATTGAAGAATAATTAAAAGCTTAAAGCAAAAACTAGTAAAAGCCTCAGGTGCAATGCAGAAACAATCATCCACAATTTCTGGTATGTAAAATGTCCCGTTGAAAGACTACACCTCATGTGGGGTACAGCCTGTAAGTTCACACAGAGATTAATGTCTTTTAAATGTGGCAATTAAGAATGTTCACCATGTGTAAAAGCAAAAATGTGTTCTATGTTTTTACATGCCCTTTCAAGAAAATGTATGTACGTAAAACAATGTTCCCAGTAAATGCCTGAATAAGCAAACAGCATTCCAAAATGCAATTTTATGCTTTAAATGCACCATTGGTTGTTCATAACATTGAATATGGCCATGGAGTAGACAATCTAATGTGGTTTGTCATTAAAAAAGGCACTGCAACCAGAGCAGAAGCTTTAGCCAGCAAATTAGGCTATAGAGAGCAACTATGGATTTACAACTTGAAAACAATAGAGTGTGGATTTATAACGGTTTGTACTGCTGCTAGAGGTAATATTCATTTGTGTGACTCCTGTGGCGGGTCAGAAGAAGGACATAGACTCTGAGTTTCCATCTCACTGATATGTTATTAACTAAAATAGTTGAAAACTCCTAACTTTGCCTATGCTAAAGGACTTCCCTACCTAATGTAACTAACTAGGGTGCTCGTCATTCATCAGTGAGAGTCCAAATCAAGTTAAGTCCACCGTCCAAAAAATAATCTACTTTGACCCTTCTACTATTTAGAATAACTAAGGAACAGCAGAATGATTCCCTTCTCCTTTTACATGGCTCTTTCACCAAATAATGTTCAACCAGGCATTTTCGAACAGTTCTTGGTAACTATTTTCATCAAATTGTAAAGTTCCACTGTATGGCTGTTCAAGGTCTCAACCTTATAATTTGTTTTATTATTCCTTCTTTCCCTTTTGTTTCCCTCTTGTTTAATTATACACAAATTGGGCCTTCTTCTCTCATCAATTGAGTTTTCTTCTTTCTCTATTCTTAAACTTATGGTTTCCTCTTTACTGATTGCCCACCCTCTATCTTGACTGGAACAAATCAGAGTGTTCCAGTATTGACTCTTAGTATTTGCATGTTCTCCTGACTCTTTATCTTCACTAGGAGAAATAGAGATGTTCCAGTAACTATTTTCACACTTTTCTGGTATTTTTTTATACTTTATCCTGATTGGGACAAGTTTGAGTGTTCCAGTAATGATTCTCATTTTCTTTAGCTATTCTCAGTGCTTTATCTTGACTGGGGCGAGTGTAAGCATTCCCATATGGATTTTCACTTTCTTTAAGTGTTCGCAATGCTTTATCGTGAATGGGATAAATATGAGCATTCCAGTAAAAATTCTAACTTTCTTTCGGCACTCACAATACTTTATCTGTTCTGAGATGAGTAGGATTCTTGGTCCCCCTCCTGGGTCTCCCTGTTTTCCTGTTACTTTTCTTCTTCATGGATAACGTCACTTAGGTTTGCAAGTGAATGGCACCTCTTCCTGTCTGACTGACTTCTCGTTTCTCCCTCTGTATTTTGAATGGTCTCTTCATTCCTTCCTCGTTCGGTTGGATTTGAGGTGCGTCTCTGACATTGGTATCATTGTCATGAATGGCCCTCCTGGTCCACCGCAGTGCATTAGCAGTGACTCTCCAATCCCTTTCGGCTTGGGGAACAGTGTGTTCTCCAAGGTCTCTCGCTTCTCTTGTCTCCTGTTACGCCACACGTTGGGTTCCGTACCCAAGTGCTGCTCCAGCATCCTACACTGTGCGTCCAGTCTCTCCTCAGCAATTCTCGAGCAGCTGATTTGAACTTCCCGTCTTCTCCCCATGATGTCTCTGCCTCTTGGTTTTTTATAACGTTTCCATAGGGCTTCCCCGTAACACTGTTAAAGTCCTTCTTATCTGTTGGTCTCAGACTCTGTATTGCTCCCTGTTTTTTTTTTGTCCAAGTACTATATGAGTTTTCCTTTGCAGGTATTGTTAATGGACTTGAATGACAATAGTAGAGTCTTAGGAAATCTTTATAATTTCTTCATAAGATGTTTGCACATGAGAGTTGATGATGTGTGATTTAGGGAGTTCTTTACTAGAACAGGGGGCCCTTGGGGAGTCACTACCAGTGAGGTCCTGCTTGCCTCTACCGCTATGGAGGATATTGTGTAGCGGGCTCACGTCCCCAGACTCGCAGGGAACCGCTTCCCCCTTGGGGGAAGTAATGGAAGATGAATCACACTCCCCTGTATGATGGCCACTGTTATAGGGATTGCGCTCTGGCCTAGTGAATAGTCAGATCCCTTTTTATGTTCTTTAGTTTTCGAGAACTGTTAATGTATTAACCCACCCTTTCTGCCCCCGAAAAGGAAGCCTTTACTAAAAGAGTGCTTTCAGCATAACTGGCATAATCGGTTTCAGCATAACCGGCAGCATTGCTGTCTGCCATTGCAGCAAAATTAAATGAGCACATGACCGCACTTAGAATTGTTGCATCAGACAAAATGAGAAATGCTGAGGTACTTTGTGTGAGTGCTGTGAGGTGCCAGGAATGAGACACGGAGAGCTTATAGTTTTGGCTATAAACCAACAAATAAGGAGTTGGAACAGGCCTTACTGTCCCTTTGCTAGGAGGTTTTTCCCTACCTCAACAAAAACTAAGGATCTGTCCATTGTCAAGATGTTAAAATCAAAATGTCATGTGTCAAAAATCCCATTGTGGCTCTCACATTCTAAACATAACTTTAAGGTGAAACGGGTAATGACTTTACCCTTGATAGTACACAAATAGTTCAAGTCCAAATGTAATGGTGTCACTTTAACACAAAAGTTCCAATCGATCAATCCATAGTTCAAGGGGAGTGTTCTCTTCCCAGGTTTTCTCTTCACCAACACAAGACTCATAACTTTAACACAACACGTTCCAATGGATACAATCCGCAGTTCCAGGGTAGTGTTCCCTATGCCAGGTTTTCTCTTTTCCAATACAACAGTTGTTACAGGTGTATGTTTTCCTTAAATGTCTCTGAATAACACCAACATCAAGGATGATTTGTATGTTAAGCAACTTAAATTCCCCTGGTGTACTTCTCCTGCCAGATGTGTATTATATGTTTCACTTGATACTGTTTACAAACTTAGCTTTGCCTGGTATACTGTCCTGCCAGGGCTTTTTCACTGAGCTTCACTTAATCTGGCCTGGTATACTCTCCTGCCAGGGCTTTTCCCTTAAACTTTACTTAATACACCAGAAAACTCTACTGTGCCTGGTGTACTCTTGTGCCAGGGATTTTTTTCATGTGCTACATTGAACTTCACTGTGCCGGGTACACTCTCCTGCCAGGGCTTTATCATACGTTTCTCTTGATGCAAACTTTACTGTGCCTGGTATATTCTCCTAACAGGCTTTTCTATTAATGCACTTGCAAACTTGATTAACAAAAGTATTTGGTGGTGGGTTTCACAAGTAATGTCCACCTACTTTCATTATAATGTCTCGGTTTCCCTCTTTGCCAATATTCATTACATGTTCTTGGGCTTACTTAATCCTTTGTGGTCCTTTGCCGCATCATTCTTATTTGCTTGCAGTTCCCCGTAACCTGCTGGATATTCAGCATCCTTCTCTCCATTAGCGTACCTGTTTCTCTACTGTACAACATTCCGGGAGAGGTGTTTCTCTCTACCTGGTTTGTGGTGTTTAGGTTTCTTCGGTGGTTGCCGGCTTCTTTGCAGCTTGCTTCCCGGTTGCTCCTCCACTGGGATCTTATTTCTTGGCGGTGGCTTCCTTCGCCTCTTGTTTCCCAGTCACTTCTCCACCAGAATATGGCTTCTTGTAGGTGGTTTCCATCGTCTCTTGGTTCTGGCTTGGCTCTCCTCTGGTATCTGGCTTCTCTGGGATAGCCACCTCCACAGCTGGCATCACATCTGGAGATACTGCTCTCCAACCATAGACACATTGCTACAGGCAGCGTGACCAGGGAGACCTTCTCCCTGTGTCATCCTCTTGCTCCCATTCTCCTTCCTCTTCGGCCGTCTTGGCGCTCCAGGACTCTTCCAGGCAGTGGTCTCTGGATGTACTTGTTAAATGTTCTGGCACCTATAAGTGGTTCCCTACAATTAGACCGCATGCTGTGCTTCTTACTCCCAATGACCTTAATTGCTTTATGCAGCATTCTCATCACAGTACCATTGTACTCATAAAAGTGGTAGTCAGTTCTAGGTAACATATGCACACCATAAGTGAAGATATCCACATTGGGTTCACTTGGTGTTGGCAGGGAGTCATGACAATAGGCCATTAAGGAATGGGGAACAGAAGAGCCATCCCTAAAAGGGAAAAGGGGGTACCATATCTCATCTAATGAAGCCCACCTCCCCATGTGATACCCCCCATGTAGCCGCCCCACTCCAGGTCCAGGATCAGGTAGCAGCTGTTGTCTCCTGGTCACATGGGAAGAGGTCACCGCTGTGGAAAGATTGATGACATCATCAGATTCATCACAGTGCTCTCACAGTTTTTACAGTGCTATCACAGTTTTTATATCATGACAATGGGCCTCATCACGACTTGGGCAGTAACGCCGGCGCTATTAGCGCTGGCACTATCTGCCCTAACGCCAAACTCTCCGGCGCTAATAGCGCCGGATCACGAGTTCGGCGGTAATGTTAATCCCCATTCCCCATTGAGCCCATTTGGGAATGCCCCATTCCCCATTGGGCTCAATGGGGAAATTTCGTGCTAATACCGCCGGCGGACTTCCCGCCAGCAGTATGAGCGCGAGTGTTCGGCGGATTTCCCCCCAACGTAAGAGCTGGGGCGAAATCCGCCAAAGTCCTGATTTGGCAGACCCTTAAATCCAGCGGTAATAGCGCTACCGCCATATTTAAGGGTTACCGCCAAAGTCGTGATGAGGCCCAATAATTGGTGTAATAAACAAGGTTTTAATGCGTACTGCTGTGCATTCTTAAAACCTGTTCATGAATTTTTTCGGTCATAGTGATATGAGTATTTTTGTGTCAGATGTAGTGGTGGTCACAAATGTGGGTGCGGCATAACTTAAGTGACTTTTGTTATCCTATACTATCTACAGGTTGAGCAAAATGGGCACTATGGACTTAAGTGAGTATAAGCAGGTTTTAAAAAAATGTTGTTAAATGATTAAGCAGCCTGATGGGAACAACTTGTAACACAGTAAAACAGTTTGGTAGTTTCATCGCCAAGAAGAGGACATGGCATAAATTGTCCTAAGATATCGAATATGGTTGGTGATGGTGATGGTGATGATGGAGATTGAGTTTACTATATTACTATAATTCAGTAAATATGATGGACTTCAAGAATGTTTCATTGAGGAGATTATGAAAATATTGAAGTCTAATGTTAAATTGAGGAAATGTTTTTCATGTGTGTGTATATCGACTTTTGGGTAGCATTTTATTGCAGTATTTGTGCAAATGTATTGGAAGCAAGAGCTACTTGTGTGTGATTTTCCTTATTGTGTATTGTATGTTTATGTATTTTAATGATTTTTGCTGCTTATTGAAATAGGTTAACATATGTAACAATTATCAAATACATTTATATAGTATGTTTTAATGTCTCCCATATAAACAATGGTCTGCAAATATTATGGGTTGTGGTGGAACCTTATCCTTTGCTAAATGCTTTGGACAGCCCATGAAAGACCTTTGTCCTATGGTAGAGAGGGTGCTTCCAAGAAGCGACATCAATAGAATAACCTACCAATATGATAGATCATTCAATAATAGCTGAAATAGATTCAACACTTTTAGAAGGTAGAGTCTACACTGTATTTAAGGCCCAAAACAGGAGATTCTGGAAAAAGAAAGGAATGCAATGTGACTAGATTATAACAGGAGTCCTGGCTGGAGACACTTTCTCTGAGGCTTCAGTCACTGGGGTTGCTTTCAGGAAGGAACTCTGAGAAGTAATCGACTAGAAAGAAAGGAACTGGGAACTGTATTAGTCCAGAAGGGATTCTCTGACTAGGCTGTAGAGGAGGTTACCTGAGCAGACTGCCTAGTGCCCTACAGTAGATGATGCTGATGTTACCTGTGCCCAATGATTAACTGAGGCAAAGTAAGTCGTTTTTCCTTAGGACCAGCAAATTAATTCAAATGAAATACATACCCCCTTTATAATATAAAATGTATATGTGGGGTAACCTGACTAACATTTTAAATCAAGTGGAATCGGATCAAAGTCCCAAATGTATGTGCTTTGCAGGATCATTTAATCGGGCGACGTCTAGTTTAGAGGATTTTTCCAAGCACCCCAAATCAGGTGTGCAAAACTTTCATTTATTTAATATGTTTCTTTTTAAGAACCTGGGACCCTCATTTTAACAATATTGATTCCCTACAGGCTCGCTCCCCTTTCAGGACAAGAAACCCACACAGTTTCACAGAATGTCTATTTATTAATAGAATAGAAATAATTGAATCAATTTCAATGTGCCCAAATAACGCATCGATGAAATTCCAACATTGATAGTGACTTCTATGCAGAATAATCAATTCACTGGTCACATCACTTTTCTATGTTACGTTTATATGAATGTGGACTGAACGCACATGTACCATAGTTTCAAAAATGCATGAGGGTACAGGATAAGACTTTCATTTGTAAAAATTGAAATGCCTTGCCTTTCCTGCATGTAAATCACTTACAAAATGAAAATGTATGTTTAACATGTATGTTTGTTTTATACCCATTAGTGGTGTTTCTATTGCATTAATATAAAAACATGTATATTTCTCATTTCCAATGGATGACTTAAAGGCAAAAAAATGGGTAGCAAACACTAACCTTTTCCTTTTTGTCTTCAGCAATTCAGCACTAATAACAGGATTCTGCTTAGTGGTGCTCCCAAGCAGCGACTTCAATGACATTAGTTTTCTAGGTATGCAAACACTGAAATGTCCTTTTGACTCCCAAAATACTTCTTCTGTGCTAGACATCTTCACACAGAGAAGGAGTGAGGGGATCCCCTTGTATACATACCATAGGACCTACTATATAAAATATTTCATTCCAAAAGCCCATACACTTCTGAAATACTCCCTAATTTCTAAGACTGTACAATCAATGTATACATTCCACAGAATTATATTTCCCCTTGGCATTATACTTGCTTAGGAATTTGTTTTGGATGTCTCACAGACAGGTGGAATGGTTTAACTCTCCCTGTTGGAACAGGTGGGCATCAGTCAGCAAGCTGGTGTCAGCTTCCCTTAACAGACTGGTTGCTCTCTTTCTGTAATGGGACCTGTCTGATGTCTTTTCCACAGAAGCTGGCCTCTGTCTTTAACTCCACGTAGGCCTCTCTTACAGTGCTAAAACAAGGTTATCTATTCCATTCTCCATTCGGTTGCTATCTGTTCTTTTTTCCCCCAGTCAGTGAGTGAGGGTCCAGTATCTATGGGTTTGAACCTTTATTGAGCAGAAACCCACCCCTTAAAGGTGTGTATAATGTATCTAATCTAATTGGTCAATGTATGTGTTTGGATGGTGTTCAAAAAGTGATATCACACGAAACAAACCCATTTGTGGTCACATAAATGAGGAGGGAAGTCGATGGGAGTAATTTCCATACTCAGTTTCCCTCCCATTTGATGTGAGTTAATCTAGAGATTTTGACATTAAACATCTGTAACTTTCTATAACACCATATTCCACACATGTGATTGTATTATTAATCAGTTCATTAGAATGCTCTCACTCAGCCAAATTAAATGATGCTAGTCTGATCTCAGCATGACATGAAATGTGTATACTACAAATTGTTGCCTTTTACACACACATTCAATTTCCACCTCAGAATAACAGGCTCTTCAGCACAGATGCCTGGATATATAAATCACTGACCTGCCCCATTTGTGCATGAAACTATCCATATTTACCTACTCAACGTATATATACATAAAACAATCATTATGTATTCATATATATATATATATATTCAGTGAAATAACTTTGTTAAAGGAACGTTATGGTTAAGTTGCACTAATAAAAACCTATGAAATTCAGTGAAAAAACATTGTTAAAACGACGTTATGGTTACAAGTAAAACTGAAAAACCCTTGAAATTTGCCAGTTATGGAAACCCAAGCAACCACAACTTGTGCCACCACTGTACACTGCTAAGACTAACATCTGACATGAAAGATGACATCAGAAATGTTATTGATGACATCACTGATGACATCACATATCTGGGCCACTTGTGTTTGTTCACTGACATATCTAGGCCAGTTGTTCTTGTTCATTGACAGTGAGAATTTCAAAAATTCAAAAGGTGGTATATATCTAGACATTAACCTTGTTGTATGTTCTTAAAGTACTTTCCTTAGGGTTTGGCTTCAGCTCATGGTGCACATATATGGAGCAATAAGCAGGCTTCAAATGCAGAGTTCATTTGTGTACATGATGATCAACTCTAATGTTATTGTTGTTTTCTGTTGATGTTGTTTCTTTCCTCCTTGCTGGAGTTTTCTTATATGTACTTCAGATTCCAATGCATTGTGTCTCATTATACGAATTGTTTGTGTAGCAAATTCTGTATTGTTAGCTATTAATTTCAAGTTTAGCATTAGGCCAAATTGTGATAGCCTTGCATTCATTATTATACTGATTTATATTACCAGATTAAACATATTGTACTTCTGTGGTGCATGCTGCAGGAGCAGTATGTGTATGTAGTATTAGGTTGTTTTATTAACAAGAGCACTCCAGTATAATATTTTGTTTAAATGAGTACATTTTTAATAAATTAAGTAGTTCATGAGAAGTCCTCCAATCATCTGTCATATGTTGCTACCAACTTTTTCCTGATTAGCCTCATAGTTGTGACATCAAACCAATAGATTTATATGAATACACGTTGGCTATCCTACCTTCAGCAATGTAGGGAAAGTGATGGGCTGTTGAGCAGTAAGCAACATGGATGCTTGTGAACTTATGTTTACATATTTACTAAGCCCCTGTTCGACAAGTTGGATAGATTGGGTGTCACCTACACCAATTACGCAGATGACACCCAGATCCTCATCCCCCTTTCGGGCATCTTCCTGGAGGACTCAGCCTTAGTAAATAGGATATACCACCTCATTCAGGCATGGATGGCATCCCATTGCCTCTGCCTGAATGACGATAAAACTGAACTCCTAATCCTAGGTTCCAACACGGCCTTAAAGAAACTCGACCCCAACTACGCCACCTTCAATATCGACAACAACGACATTAAAGTGGTACCGGCTGTCAAAACACTTGGCTTCTATCTCGACTCTGCGCTTTCCCTTAAGAAGCAAGTCAACTCACTATCATCCTCCACAGCTTATACCTTCAAACTGATCCGAGCTTGCAGACCATTCCTCTCTGAAACTAGCCGCATCACCCTAGCCAACGCACTCATACTATCGGGACTGGACTATTGCAATGCACTTTATACGGGCTCCAATAAATACATCTTAGACAAACTACAAAGACTCCAAAACAATGCCATTAGAGCAGCTCTCAATATTCCTAACAGAGAGCCCATTTCTGCATTCAGAAGAAATGGTCATTGGCTCAACATAAAAGACACAGTCCTCCTCAAAACACTATCCCTGACCTCCAAATGTCTAAACAACATTGCGCCCCCGTAACTTACAGAGAGAATCAATAGGAAAACCTCTAACCGACCCATGGGATCAGCCAACGCCTTCACCCTTGAGACTCCCAGGTACAAACTGAACACTGCCGGCGGATCCAGCTTCCCAGTTACGCTGCCCAATCCTGGAACAAACTACCACTTGAGCTCAGAACCGACCAACCCTACCCCGCATTCAGGCGAAAACTCCTAGCATGGCTATGGTCCAATGATGCCTAAACCCAGCACCAGAGGTACCTCCCTTACCCAGACAGCGCACCATACCTCCCGCCATCCGCATATATGCCATCCCACCACCAGCAGATACTCTAACTTCTTCTCTCAGTAACCTGATCACCTACTACAGTCAATCGAACTGATGTCTATGTCTGTACTATAACCTGTATATAAGCCTGTTTTGTATATAAATACTGTGCATGTAAATCTTGTATATTTATAACAATGTGTAACTAAGCTGATAAGTATCCTTGTAATGCTTGCGCCCAACTACCTCCGGGTCTCGGCTGCGCCCTATCAAATAAACAAACAAACAAACAAACAAACAAACAAACAAACAAACATGCCGTTAACATCCATTCTTGGTGAAACGGATGGAATAGGTGATAGTGGGGTCATTGGTGCGCGAGGGGGAGTGGCAATTGGGGACCTGATCAGTTCTCCGATATCGGGCAACATGGGCCTTCTTCCTCTGGCCGGATCAAGTGTCAGCAAAAGTTGTTTGTTGAGATATGTTACTCAGCCACACTTAAGTTTTTACCCTTACTGGTTGTTAACATTTTGGGAGTGTAATTGTCCTGGTGAAAAAGAATAGGGATTTATTTCATGCTCCATGCCACTTATTGTTTTTGATATCACAACTATGAGGGTAATCAGAACGATGAGTACAGCATAGGAAGTTTGCTCATAAAAAGAAGGCTTCTAACCGTTTACATTGAAAGCTAGAACTTACAGGATAGCTGCCATATTTACGGCTTACCAGGACTAATCGCATCAGGTCACGTGACTGCTTGATGTGAAGAAATGCATTTAGGAAGGGAAATCTCCATGGAGCTCGGTCATTCTGCAGAGTTCCTGTTCGAGTGCAGATGAAATTCTGTAATTGTAACTAGAGCAGTGAAGGGGAGTGTTTGTAGGTGTGACATAGGGAATAGTTGAGGCTCCATATAAATGGAGTGACTTATGATGGCCTTATGTGTAATGTTTTAACAGAATGAAGTCTCCTCAAGTATTGGGAGAAGACACTAACAAATTGTGAGCTAGCACGTTGAAGATCAGTGAGGCTATGAAGGTGAGAGGGGAGTTGCTCTATGTTGGTGCAAACATTTCTTGAAATGACTCAATTCATATAGCGGTGAATGCCTACATACATTTCTTTTACTTTGGTTTGTAGGTTCTACAAACAGGAGTGAATTGCCTATAATGGAAAGGTTAGTGTCATTAATTTATTTGACCTTTATAAATATTTAATTAACAGGTTAGCCATGGTTACCATTTAGTAATTGCATATATGTCTTCTAGGTTAATCAAAGAAATATCAATTTAGAAGAACCCTGTACAGGCCATGAAGATGGATACTTAATACGAAACTTGTTGGCAATACTTGTCGAGGTGTCTGAATGGGTTTAGGTCTACTTGATCGAAAGGTTTTGACCTTTTCCAATTTGACTGAATTTATGTGGGCCATTTTTTGCATTAAAATACAGGGGGAGTTCCCCGCCAGCTTCCCCCCACCTTAACGTATTCCCTTACCCCACCCCATATATACATATTTAATTGAATTTGACCGAAATTCCCCAAGAAATAAATCAAAATAATTCAGTCAAATTTAAAAGGTCCATTTTTTTTCGATCAAATATGCTAATACCGTCTGAATGAACATCTCCTGATTGACAGGAGTTGACAAGGAAACTGTTAAGTGTTTGTTGACTTTGTGATGGAAAAGAAGGAAGTGTGATTGGGTAACAATTAAGGATATTGAGTTCAAGAAATGAAAGATTTTGTCTTTTGTAAAATTATCTTTTGTAAAACTCTATCAATTACACCTCAAAAAGAGGTGAAACTTGTATGAAATACTTATGACTATAAATACCGTTTGGTGTTATTAAGGATTTTGAGTTTGTCATTTGAAGAGTTTATAGAGTTTATTTGTATTTATGCACTTAAATACGTATCTGTGAATCTATTACCTAACCAAGTGTATCAGTAGTCCTACGAAACCACCTCTATGTGCTGCCACACCAAATCAAACCAGCGGGATCCTCTGAGAAAGGCTGTTCCTTTCTCAGGAAGTAGTAGGCTGTCTTCCTCTACCTTCTCTTCCTCAACGGATATTGTCAACACACAGGCTATTATTGTGGGCCAGAAGATCCCACCAGCTACCATGTAAGCCATAAAACAGGATATTGATCTATACCTTTCATCATCAGTATTCTGTATACACTGCAACACACCACTCTGCACAGGGGAACAGTTTCAAAATGTTTTCATTTATGGGACACCCAACATGTTTCTCTGTCCACCTGCACCTCCGTAGCTGTGGTTGGTGCCCCTTCCCCTTCCCTCAGTTCCCTCCCCCACCTTACTTCCTGGCTACTCCTGCAAAAAAAAAGAAAGAAAATAAATACCAAAATCAAAAAACACAAAAAAAGGTTCCATTTGAAGCCACCTTTTACAATAAAAAAATAGAACTAAAAGAGAAATCAATTTTATAGATTCCATCTACTTTACATTTTTGAATAAAGTAGTTAGACTCAATAAGATTCTCCAACATTTCCATTAGCATTTTGCACTATGTTAATGGAAATAATGGACAATTGTATAGTAGATACACACAGAAAATGTTCTCTAGCATACAATAAGGACCATCATCCATGGTCCTTTATAACCATCTGCAGTCTCCGCAGTCCCCTTTCCAGACCAGGGATCATTAAAACACCCAGATACCACGTGCACACCATCACATAAGACAGCTCTTCTACCCTTTTCACTTTTATGTTTGCAACCTCATTGCCTGCTTTCGAAAAAGTCACACATCCATCCAGCAGTCACTTCCAAAAACTCTACATGCAACCCTATTAACATATTAAACATCCACACACCAACTGCCACTTAACAATGTTCTACAGATATTTTCCATCTGCATTTCCTTTAATTATACAAACAAATTGTACACAGTACCGCTATAAATGCACATATGCATTGTGCAGGTAGACAAGTTAAGTAATGAAAGGGGGAGTAGGGATGGGCAAGTGCTGATGGGAGACTGGGCAGGAAGAGCCAATAGGTGCCAATGTGGAAGACCACTACTTAAGTTCCGGAGCGGAAGAGTACGAAGGGTGCAGTGCACAGCCTCCAATCACTGGGCTCACAAGGGCTGTGCTAAAGGGGTGCGTGGGGGGGAACTGGTGTTAACTAGGTATAGTGCCTCGAACCTGTGAAGTTAATGAAGCACCATGCCACCAGTCTCAGTGGCAATGGGATGAGTTAGCACAGAAACAAGAGAGGGAAAGAAGAAGACAAAAGCAGAGTTCCAAAGAAAGGCACCAGCTAAACAGAGAAATCTATCTAACTCCTCCTCTCGGTTGGAGAAGCTTTTCACAAGCAGATATTTGGAGTTAACGAAGCACAAGGCTCTAGCAGGGCATTGCTTAGATACATAGGGACTCATTACGACTTCGGAGGCTGCCTCCAAAATCGTGTCCGGCTTCCCTGAATGGGGAAATACCGGGCCATTCCGAGGATGGAGGGCCCAGTATTTCCTCCTTCAGGGAACCCGGCCCCGGTCCTTCCGCGTTCCCATTGGAGCCCCGATAGGGCTCAATGGGAATGGGGAGGGAGCTAACAATGGGCCCATTACGAACGGGCCCTGTTGTTAGCTCCCTGGTCCCCTTGCGGGACCCGCTATGGACGTCTGGATAAACCAGACGTCCATAGTGGGACCCGCGAGGGGACTTCGTAATAGTGCGGAGTAGGTTTAACGGCCCCGGCACCGTTAAACCCATTCCGCACTAGTCGTAATGAGGTCCATAATGTTGGAAAGCGGCCAGAAAGTACGAAAGAAACAGGGTACAGGTGTTCCAATAAAAAAAATCTCTGTCTTACTGGCATTCACACAGAGATCGTTAGCCACACCCCATGCAGGTCAGACAATCACGAATCAGAGAAGCAGATAAAAAATTAATAGAGGACAGTTTCAAGCAAAGATGTATATCATCACCATAACACTGGAAATGAGGAGAGAAGGAGCAGATGAAGTGAGCCAGAGGGACAAGATAAATATTAAAGAGCCACAGTGATAGGACAGAACCCTGGGAGATGCTGCATGTAGAAAGTGAGGTGGTGAAGGATAAATTGCCCAGTTGCAGATTGGAAAGGATGGTTAGTCAGGAAATATGTCAGCCAGTCCTGTGCCCAGTCTGTGATGCCAAATGTATCAGGGAGGCGTTCAATAAAGTTAGAATGGTTCACTGTGTCAAAGACGGAGGAGAGATCAAGGAGCACTATACTCAATTGTACTACAATCAGAAATACGATATACACTTCAATTATATAATTACACCATATTACATATACTACCCTCATATTACCTATAATAACTATACACATATTACTATAGTGTATGTGGCCAGTAGCCACAACCATCATAATAGAATTAAACCATATAACAAGTATGTCCAATAAACCTTCAAATAACAAGACTCACCCAGGCCCCACCCCCAATCCCAATAATGTTCACGGACACAAACATTCACAGCACACACGCCATCACCTACACAGTTTTTTTCACTTATAAAAAGAGCTGTACATCAACTGTTTTCCACTCCCTCACCATTTCCAGGCCCTCGTTCGTCCACAAAATAACCCCAAAAATATTTTTCAGACTTTTCCTTACCATATGCCCATCCAATACAGCCACCATTTGAAAAATTCTGACGGACCTCAAGTTTTCAAACATCCAATCAGCATGCTCCTCTCTGTAAAGTTTGGTGACAATTCATTGAATGCCGCCAAAGTTATCAGCTGCCAAAAAGTACTATTTCTAAAAGTGATGCAGAAGAGGATGATGAAGAACACGAAGAATAGGTAGGGGAAGTGCCTACCTCCAGTGCCCAGAGACAGTCATGGGTGTGGCAGTTCTTTAAAATTGTAGGGGGGTCCCAAAGGCTCGGGCTGCTTGTGTTGAATGCATTGAGTGTCTGGTCATACTCAGTCGCAGACAAAACGGGCAGTATTCCTTTGGGACCACCTCTCTACACCATCTTCTTCAACCGCTCCTGCCACCACAAAGCATACTCCTGTGGGGCAGAGGATCCCGACAGCTGCCTCGCAGGCCATAAAGGAGGCTGTCGATCCTTACCTTTCAAGGGTTATAGTTCTCTGCGTGTACTGCGACACGCCGCCCTACAGGACAGAACAGTTTTAAACAGTTTTAAACAGTTTTAAACAGTTTTAAAGTACTTTCGAGAGTTTGGTCATGGAGCATGAGAAACACTGCCCCTACCTTACGTTTGAGGCCCACCCAATATATGCCCCTCCATATCTTTGGTTGGTGCCCATTCTCTCCCCACATTACCTCCTCCCCATTTCCCCAAATAATATAAAAGCCAAAAACACATAGAAAAAAGGTTCCTTTAGGAGCCACGTTTCCCAGTTAAAAAACAGAGCAAAAGAAAGCAAAAACCCAGGACTTTTTGCAGCCTGCACGGTCCGCGGGCAGTACGATAGTTCGCAGAAACCTGGAAAATTCTAGGAGTGGGGTGGGTCGATTAAAAACATTTTAATCGTTTTTCGTTAAAAATACTGGGTCATAAAAGAACTTTTTTTATTTTTGGGGTGTATTATACACTAAACAAACAAATGTTCTACTGAACTTATTTATTTTTTCCAACTTTCACAAAAATAAAACTGCTTCTAAGTTTTTTGCTGTTTTTGTTTTTTATTTACTACAACTACTAAAAAAAATACTTCACAACATATTTCACAAGTTCACAAAAATGACGTCAGTGCATTTTGGATATTGAAAAGACATTTGTGATGTCATCTTTCATGTCCTGGGTGTTAGTCTTAGCAGTGCACGTTGGTGGAGCAAGTTATGGTTGCTTAGCTTACCATAACTGGTGAATTTCTGGGGTTTTTTGCTTTTAATTGTAACCATAACATCCCTTTAACAAAGGTTTTTCAGTGAATTGCATAGGTTTTTACCAGTGCACGCTAATTTACTACAACTTACTAATATCATACTTACCCCAATATAGAAACATTTCTGTCCAATTTTTCACCTTAAAACTCTGCCATTCCTCACCTTCTAGCATCATTTTGAAGACTTCTATACACTTTTTGCAATTTTTTCCACTGTTTTTGTCTTCATTTGACATCATTGCAGACTTTCCGGACAGTATCACGTGACCAGAGGTGTTGCTAGGGGGGGCTAATGGGGCTATAGCCCCTGATCTTTTGGTTGTAGCCCCGGATAGAATCTCAGGAGCTACAACCAAAAGGCTAGCTAGCCCCCAGTCCCAACAGTTCTGACATCAGCGTAGCCCCGGGTCTTTTCCAGACCTAGCAACACCCCTACATGACCACATGCGCGCATGGCATGATGACGTGTCCGTGAATGCGTCCCCACTTCGCAAATGGGTCCCTGCTTCGCAAACAGTTTGGAACTGCACTTTTCAGCTCATGTAGGAATTTGAAGCTCAAGATTTACCCTTGCTCAGCTCCTGTGCCTGTTCTCACTCTTATCCCTGTGTGTTCCCTTGTGCCCCCCTTCTCGCACACAGGTGTTGCCTGTATGCTTGGTTCTTCTAGCCTGCTACCGCTCTCCCGTCCAGTCTACTTCTGCAGGAGTCTGTCCTGATACATTCTGGTTTCACTATCACTGTCTTGTGGCCAATGCTGGATTTAACTTGTATGGACTTCATTGATTCACGGTGTGTCACCCTTTCTCATGGTGGCCCTGAATCATGCTGTTCCCATCTTCATCTTGTATCCAGGCTTGCAACATTATGTGTTACTACTGACTTCTGAAAATTGTATTCGCTCTCCCCTCTTTCTTCTCCACTCTTTTGACTACTTACTCTCTGTTCTCTCCTCCTCTCCCTTTCTCACTTCCCTCCCTATCTCCTCCTCTCCTCCCCTTACTTTCTTCTATGCACTTAATCTATCAGAATTGTCCCAGGACCTAGTATGATAGCAACCTCATATGTTTCCTCCACCCCTCCCCTTACTTTTGTTTTCCTCCACCCCCCGTCCCCGTCAGCACTATCTGAAATGTTGTCAGGCCTAGTGCGATAGTCGCTTGTTTTGTTCCTCCGCTCCCTTTCTGCATCCCTCTCCCTCACCTTTTGTTTTCTTTGCCTACACCAGAAATGTTGTCAGGCCTAATATGGTAGTCGCCTGTCTGTTTCCATTTCCTTCCCACTCTCCCCCTCCCTTCCTTATCTATGCCTTGGCTGTTGCACTATCTGAAATGTCATCAGGCCGAGTACGATAGTTAATTTCACATCCTTACTGTTCATGGCCTATACAAATGTCATTGTATTTTCCCTTGCTCCCTCCCTTGCCTTAAAGCGCTTTGAAACACATTGTGCATAGGCGCTATATAAATAAACTATCATATCATATCCATTAACAACCTAGCACACAACATATAACTGGGAGATTATTAGCAAAACTGCTATTTATCTTAAAAATGCCATCAGCTATTGCCATCCCTCCTCCCCAAGAGCCACCACCACCACCGCCAGCTGGAGGACCTACACAACAAAAAAAGTGCAGTACTTCAAAAGGCAATGAAGAGGACCAAAATGATGAGGTAGAGGTAGTGCCTAGCTCTAGCACCCAGAGAGAATCATGGGTGTGGCAGTTCTTTACCACTTTTGGGAATGTTCCACAGGCTAAAGCTACCAAAGTGAAATGCACTGAGTGCAACATTTTACTCAGTTGCAAACTACCTGGACAGTACTCCTACGGTACCACCTCCATGCGCTTCCACACTAAATCCAACCACTGCAATCCTCTCAGAAAGGTCGTTCCTTTCTAAGCAAGTAGTAGGCTGTCTTCTGCCACCTCATCTTCCTCAACCAATACTGTAACCACACAGCCTACTTCTGCAGGACACAAAATCCCACCATCTACCTTGCAAGCGATAAAAGAGGCTGTTGATCCATATCTTTCAAAGACAACAGTACTCTTAATATACTGCAACACATCACTCTGCAGGGGGGAGCAATTGCGAAGTGCTTTTGAAGCTGCAATCAAAAAGCATGATAAACACTGCCCCTTAGCTTAGATGTAACACACGCGCAACATCTTCCCCTGTCCACCTGCTCCTCCATATTTGTGGTTGGTGCTTCTTCCCGCATTTTCCTCCGCACCTTACTTTTTGACATCTCCTGCTGCAAAAAAAAGGGAAAAATCCCAAAACACCACAAAAAAGGTTCCTTTAGGATTCACCTTTCACAGTAAAAAAAATAGAAAAAAATAATAATCTTACATACTCCATCTACTTTACATTTCTCAGTAAAGTAGTGAAGACTCAGTAAGATTCTTCAACATACCCATTAGCATTTTGTGTTATACTAAAAGGACAAAAACAATTTTCTGTCCCAAATTTCTTTCTCTACCTTACAATAAGGACCATACTCGATGGACCTTTATAACTATCTGTGGTCTGCACAGCCCCCTTCTAGGCCATGGATCATTAAAAGACCTGGATGGCACATTCACACCATCGCACAGGCCCTTCTACCCTTTTTTAATTTGATATTTGTAACACTCTCTCAATGCCTGCTTTCAAACGGTCACACATCCATCCACCAATCACTGTACATATAACCCTATGACCACATTAGGTTTTCACACACCAACTGCCACTTAACAATCTTCTGCACATCTTTTGCATCTTCATTTCCCTTACTTATGCAAAATAATTGTACACAGTGCTCCTATACATGCACATATGCATTGTGCAGTGAAAGAAGTGCATAAATAGTAGGGGCAGTACGGATAGACAAGTGCTCATGAGAACCCAAGAGGTAAATGCAAAGGCATGCCAAGGTGGGACACCACTGGCTAACTAATAGAGCAGAGTCCCAAGGGTGGGATGCATCTTAACCATAACATCCTTTTAACAATGTTTTTTTTCTATCAATTGTATAGGTTTTTATAAGTGAAAATGTTTCATGGTGTTACATCACTGTATATAAGTTATTAATAATTCCTCTTTTCATATATATGAAAGAACTATAAACTTCCTTTAAGAAACATATTTTTTGTAATGCATACGTATGTCATCGTTATCAGGAGCGAATGCTGGGGATGCAAATCATCGTTCAATTGCCTACGGCATAAGGCTCAACCATGACCCCAGCCAACCAAACCACCCCTATTATTCACTGCACCTATCCTGCATCCTAGCTCATTGTCCACTGTAGCCTAATAATGTAACCAATGGCCAGTGCTCATGTCTTGTAGCTATGGCCAGTCTCCAAATCCAGGGGGCATGGGTTTCCGGTCTTTCCGCATTCCCCAATAAGCAAATCAGAGCACACAATTGCGTTGCCGAGGGCCAGGCCCACTACCCAGACACCATATGTATATCACTATTTGTTCTACTTACATTCTTACACTTTGGAAAAATAAAATACTAGACATATTTCCAAAAACATGCTTTCAGGTCCATGCTAATGCTTGTCGCGCAAGTTTGTTGTTATCTAGTCCACCATTTCAGGTTGTAACAACAAGCAGAATGTTTTTTCTCAATCAAACCTACCGCTTTGGCCATGCCGCATGCGCCAATAAGCAAATTACAGTACACATTTTTCCTTGCTGATGGCCAGGCCCATTGCCTAGACACCAATGTTATATCACTGAGTTGTGTCCTTCATACTTTCAAAAAAATAAATCACAGGACATATTTGCAAAACCATGCTTTGAAATTCTTACTGAATGCATATTTGCTGCTATCCAATCCAGCACTTCAACCTGTACCCATGAGCAGATTTTGTTTTCCCATTCAGACCTATTCCAATTTCGAAAAATGTACAAATAGCTAGTCCCTGGTGGCCATCCCCACTTTAACTGCATTACTGGTCCCTCGTGGTCGTGGGCGGTAGCGCGATTGTCTGGGTCATGACATATATTTATGACATGTGGACAGGCTGGCATCCTACAGACACCTCCATTTTGAATGCAGACGGCCAGACAGGCGCGATGTCCGTAGGACACATCCATTTTGCTTAAATGCGGGCATCCCGGACAGTACCGCTTTCTGCAGGCTTATAACAGGATTTTAAAAAAAAGGAAAACACACACATACACACTCACACACACAGCAACAGTATATATAAAAACCTTTATTTACACACATACATAGACACAATTAGGAAAGGGAAGAGGTAGCCAAAATGGAGACATATACAGGAGACTTGGGGTTTTCTATAAATTGGGTGTTAAGGGAGGAAGGGATTGAGGTCTTATTGTAGCGTCTTTCTTTACAGGGAATTTTTGTTTTGTTTAAAAGGCTCTTTTCAGAGCCACCACTAAAGAGGAAATCCTCTACCCTGGTTGAAATGTGTTCCCTGCCCCTGCACAAAGCACGATATGTCTGCGGACACTGCGGTAGTTCGAGGATCGCACATGCCACATCCGGGGCTTTTGAGGATGGCAGGCATGGAAATGGGACTGTGGAGGCCAGGGATTGGTCAATCAGGTTTCCTGGGTGTGTTGTGTAAGGAGAGACTGTGGCAGAAGGTCTGTTTGCATAGAGGAGTGCAGATGCCTATGGTTATGGCTGTGTCGTTCAGGAGGCAGAGTGCATGGATTTTGGGGGACTTCTGGAAACATTAGTTAGAAGTACATGCAGAACACTGTGAAGTGGCTGCACATCTTGGATTCCATCATGTGTATGTCCCCTGGTCTGGAGTGCATGGAATGAAGTGGCTGAATTTGGTTCGTCTTTGTGCCACTTTGGTGACGCTCTATCATCCAGACATTATTATTATTCATTGTGGAGGGAACAATTTAGGACATGTTACCGGAATTTCTCTGCAGTTTGCGATGAAGGAGGCACTTGGGTAGGTCATGGACATGTTTCCTAACCACTTCTTCATTTGGTCTGCAAATGGAGCAAGCAAGGCGCAATGTCAACAAGGCTGTTTGCGCCTTTTTGAGAGATGTTGGCATGTCTTCCTTCCACAATGAAAATATTACATTTCGTAGCACAAACATTTTTTTCAGAGATGTAGTCCATCTTACTGATGCTGGAAATCAGCTTTTTCTGTGAAATATCCAAAATGTATTGCATTCCTTTTTGCAAATATAGGATTTTACCAGTAGGTGCTGGCTTCAACCCTTCCAAAAACAAACAAACACCACAAAAAGGTTCTTTTCTTGGTACCACCATCTACATTTTTTAGAAGTCAGCCGACTAACGCGCTGTCTGTGGACTTCACAGTCTGCATGGCGGCCTACATCATTTCATTGGCAATTCTATTTTTAAACTGCAAAAGGTGGCTCTGAAAAGAGCCTTTTTTTGGTATTTGTTACACATGAAACATAAGGAGAGGAAGGGAAGGGAGGGTAGGGAAGGGGCACCAACCACAGGGATAAGAAAGGGCAGGTGGAGAGAGGAAGATGTTGTGTGGGCCTTACTTAGGTAGAGGGCAGTGTTTCTCATGCTGCCGGACCAAAGCCTGGAAAGCACTTCAAAGTTGCTCCACCCTGCAGAGTACTGCATGCAGTACATGCACAGTGCAGTGACCTTTGAAAGGTAAGGGTCTGCTGCGATGCGTATGGCCTGCAAGGCTGGTTCTGGTATCTGCTGCCCCACAGGAGTGTCCCTTGTGGTGACAGGAGCAGATACGGAGAATGCTGCAGAGGAACTCAACCTATTGCCTTGTTCGTTGTTGAATGGAGACAGGCCGGACAGGCCCGATGTCCGTAGGACGCATCCATTTTGCTGAATTTTCGGCCATCCCGGACAGTACCGCGCTCCGCAGGCTTATAACGGGATTTAGCAAAACGGAAAACACACACATACACACTCACACACATAGCTAAAGTATTCATAAAAACCTTTATTTACACACATACATAGACACAATTAGGAAAGGGAAGGGATAGCCGAAATGGAGACACATACAGGGGAATTGGGGTTTTCGATAAATTGGGTATCATTACAATTTTACTTATAACCATAATATGGCTAGGTTTTTATTAGTGCAAAGTAATTATAATGTACCTTTAAAAAAGTTTTTGCACAGAATTTGATAGGTTTTTAGCAGCACAACTGAACCATAACGTCCCTTTAACAATGTGTTTTTACTGAATTTGTTAGGTTTGTAGTAGTGTAACTTAACCATAATGTCCCTTTAACAATGTTTTTTCACTGAATATATTACACGTCCCATGTTAGCGGGTGTGTAGGTATGGTTAAGTTGCTAAACTCATAGGAAGAGTACTTTCTCAGCGGCTTATAACTTCGCTCCCCATGGAGGAATCCTCACCAAATTTTGTAAAAAAAAAAGTATATGGCCGGGTCTGAATTTTTTCCCTGTTGGGCGAGGTTTCTTGCACGGGGGGAAAGTTATAGAGTGGTCCCAAAACATTTTTTTTTTCATAGACTGACTGTGCAAAAACTTTGCGCACAGCTACAGTCCGAACAGCTGGACGGATTTGCACCAAATTTACGGCAGGAGCAGGGGCTTGGGTCAGAAAGTGTGCTTTTGTGTGTTTGGTAGGAATCCGATCAGTACTTTTGTTGTAAACAACTGAAATGTACGTCTCTAAAAATGTGTGATATCTGGGTCCGCTTCGCTGACCCATTTCCCTGTTCGCTCCACGGACAGAAGTGTCATTGGCTTTCAGAATGGTGTGCTGTCAGAGATCTTTGTACACGGCCGGTGGTTGGCTGCAGGGAAGCGGGCTGTGCGTCAACATTTTTTGCCTAACGCCACCATGGTGTATCGGAGGACAGTGCGCCGGTGCAAGGGTCTGGAAAATATACTGTAGCCATGTGTTGACGGCAAGAAGGGAGGGAAAAGGTGGGGGAGTGAGAAGTGGTTCATGTGACATATGTAAATAGGTGTAAGAAGATGGAGGAGTGCCTGCAGTATTTGTGCGTATTGAGCCACTTCGCGTGTACCTAGACAGGAGACTACTTTGTGTGGTGATTGGAGGCAGCTGCCGTAACGGCCTGATAGCTTGTGCCGTGACCTGTTTGTGGTAACCTCTTTCCGTGGTGTGTGGTGGAAGGTGACTTTCAGAAGGGGAGTGAATTGCACATGACATGGGTTGGGTGGGAGCACAGGTGGCTGTGCTCTGTGGATGGATTGCGGTAGTTGGGCACATGGTGGCATGCATGGGTGCATGAATTAGCGGTGGGTCTGTTGAAGTATTAGACTACTGGGTGCATGGCCGAAGGCCGTAGGGCTTCACAAATGGCAGGGAGGCCATCACCAGCACAAAGCAACGGGCCGTCGCAGGCGTGATAGAGTGGCGGCGCCCCTCCCCCCGCAGGCCGATGACGCTGCGGTCTCGAGTGACAAAAGGGAAGCGCTGCCCGGAACAGCTCCATGGGCCCTCCCTGGAGACTCCCGCGGCTGAAGTGCAGGCCGTAGTTTCGGTCCACAGTCTGTCCTCACATGGATGAGACATGGCCAATAGTTGCCGGGTGATCTCCTGGTTCCAGAAGCAAGGGCTGATCACCAGTCGCAGTGCCCAAACAAGTTAATTCAGTATAGAAGAAGTCCCCAACATGGAGCTACGGCT
Source organism: Ambystoma mexicanum (assembly GCF_040938575.1). Classification (NCBI taxonomy): domain Eukaryota; kingdom Metazoa; phylum Chordata; class Amphibia; order Caudata; family Ambystomatidae; genus Ambystoma; species Ambystoma mexicanum. The sequence continues at coordinate 850,754,531 of NC_090937.1, forward strand.
CTGTGCATCTTTGATCGTGCGCAACAGTGCCCCCAATGCAGAGGGTTTTGAACTTAACCGTTGCAGCCACTGGGAGCCAGTGCAGAGATTTTAGTCCTGGAGAGATAATATCTCTGGGCTTGAGGTCAAGGACAAATCTCGCAGTCCTGACTGGATGAGTTGCAGAGGGCGTAGAGTAGAAGCAAGCAGATTTAGAAAGAGGCTGTTGCAATAGTCCAGCCTAGAGAGAACAGAGCTCTGGAGATAGTGAGTACTGGGGGAAGGAGAGTAAAGGAAGAATGCCTCTGAAGAGGTGCAGCTGATAGTGTGACTTCTTTGAGACGTCAGAGATGTGAGGAGAGAAAGAGAGTGTGGAGTTGAAGATGACCCCGAGGTTTTTAGCCTTGCAGGTGGGAGCAGGAAGAGGGCCAAGAGAGGCCGGCCAGAGAGCTACAGTAATCCTCCTAGGAGGGAGCGGCTCACCCACTCCCTCTAGGGAGTGGGTGTGCCGATGAGGAGAATCTCAGTCTTACTGGCATTAAGGCAGAGGTCATTGGCGGCACACCACTCCTGGATAGCAGACAGACAATCGGAGATGAGGGATGAGAAGAGGTGGCCGAAGGTAGCCTGAAACTGAGCTGAGTGTCATCTGCATAGCACTGAAAGTTGGGGCAGAGAGCGGCAATGCGGTGGGCAAGGAGTGCCAGGTATTGGTTGAACAGCCAGGGAGAGAGGTTAGACCCCTGGAGGACACCACAGGTAGAGAAAAAAATAGCAGAGAGAAAGGACCCAAGTTGAACCTGGGAGGGTCGGTCAGAAAGGAAGGAAGTCAGCCACGCCAGGGCCTGACCGGTGATACCTAGGTTATCACAGAGACAATTTAGCAGGATGGCATGGTTGACTGTGTCAAAGGCAGATGAGAGATCAAGCAAGATGAGGACAGGGAGTGTTAGAGTCAAGGTTGGAGAGCAGGTCTTCACGGATGTCCAGGAGAGCAGTTTCCGTGCTTCTGGCAGCTTTGAAGCCAGAAGTATAGCAGGTCTTCACGGATGTCCAGGAGAGCAGTTTCCGTGCCTCTGGCAGCTTTGAAGCCAGAAGTATGGTCATGAAGACAGCCAACAGATTCAGTGTGGAGATTAAGCTGGGAGATGTCCAGTTTCTCCAAGAGCTTGTCCAAGAAGGGTGTGATGGAGATTGGGAGATAGTTAGCTGGGCAGGGGGGATCGGCAGAGGGTTTCTCAAGAAGAGGGTGCACAAGGGAATGCCTCAGGGGGATGGGAAGACTCCAGTGGCAAAGGAGTGGTTGCAGAAGTCAGCCAGGGCAGGAGCAAGGGTGTCAATGTGGTTCTTGATGGTTTTGGAGGAACATGGGTGAACCTGTTTTGACGAGACTTTCATAGATTGGACTTGTCTAGAAATCCTGTCTGCGGAGAACAGGGGAAAGGCAGAGAAGGAGGGAGGAGAAGTGGCTGCAGAAGGGCCAGAGGAAGAACAGGGAGAATAGGGAGGGAGGGGAGAGGAAGAGAGTGAGGACAGGATGTCCTGAGTTTTTGAGGTGAAGTGAGAAGACAGTGCCGTGCAGAGGGCGTGGGAAGGGACAGGAGAGGTAGAGACAGCAGCAGGATTGGCCAGGTCCTTGCAGATTTTAAAGAGTTCAGCCGAGTTGTTAGATGCCACTGAGATGCAGGCTTGGATATGAGCTCTCTTTTTGGTGAGGACAGAGAGCCAGTATTGCCTTTGGAGCAAGCAGCAGGCCAGTTTTTCAGAGGATGTACAAGAAGCACGCCATTTCCTCTCGGCCACCCTGTCCTTTTGTTTAAGGGTAACAAAGTCTGAGTCGTACCAGGAGTTACACTTTGCTTTGGGCTCCAGGAGGATCCTCATGACAGGGGCAAGGATATCAAGAGTATCAGATATAGCAGATTGGAACGTGGACAGGGCTGTGTCAGGGTGAGAGTCAGCCAAAGAGGGAAGGGGGAGTGAGGAAGTGGCGGAAAAAGCCTCAACTGGCTTGGCCTGTGGGGTACAGAGGGTGATATGGGAGGAAAGGATAGAGTGATCACTCCAGGATAGAGGAGTGGTGAGAGGGACAGAAAGGGGAAGGTCTGAGGAGATCAGAACATCCAGAGTGTACCCTGCAGAGTGAGTTGGGCCAGAGGGGAGAATAGTGAGTGAGAGAGAGTTGCAGAGGTCGTGAAAGAGTCCTGAGGGAGTACAGGAGGCATCCAGGTGGATGTTGAAGTCTGCAAGAAGGAGGATTTGAGTGGTCGAGGCCAGGAGTGAGGAGAAGAGGTCCGCCCACTCAGAGAGGAAGGATGAAATCTGACAAGGTGGCCAATAGATAGTAGCCACAGTAAGGGACAGGCTAAGAGAGAGAGAGAGCCTGCAGACGAGGCATTCAAAAGAGGAGTAGGCCTGGGTAGGAATGACAGAGGCAGGAATCCACTCGGGGAAGATCAGGGCTACGCCCCCTCCAGAGCGGTTGGACCTGGGCCTGGAGAGGATCTTTTTGCTGTCTGAGAGGAGCGTCAAGAAGCTTGTGACAGAACTGGCCATGAACCATGTCTCGGTGAGACCGAGGACATTGAGGTCAAGTTCTTCTAGAAGGTGGCAGATGTCGGTGGAGTGATTGACAGCTGAGCGAGTGTTAAGAGTGGCAATGTGGAGAAGGTTGCCATCCTTGGAGGACTACTGGGGAGGGGTACAGATTAGAGGTATGCACTGCAGAGGTGTGGAAGGAGCCCGAGGGGGGGCAGAGAGGGAATGAGAGGGCAAGGTAGCCAAGGAGGAGGCAGCAGGGGGAGGGGAGGCGGCAGAGGAGGGGTGGGGACAGCAGAAGAAAGGAAATTGATGAGGCGTGGTAAGCGTCTATCAAAGAGGCGAAGGTTGGCCTGAGGGCCTGGGACCAGGATGGTCCCATTTGAAAAAGAAATAATGATGACCTTAGAGGAATGGAAGAAGGCCAGGAGGGCATCCCACCGGGTGCTGCCATTGATGGGAGAAGAAGAGAAAGGAGAGAGCACAGAGACCATATGTAGGGTCCATAGGTCTGGCAAGGGAACGACAAAGAGGATGTCAGTGACAGTTTCCTTGGAGGAGGCACTGGTATAGGTGTCAGCGATAGGGAAGCTTGGGTCGGAGACCAGGATATCCTTTTTAAACTTCTTCCAACCAGATTTCGTGAGCAGGGCAGGATAGTCAATAGAGAAGCAGATAGAAAAGATAGGAGAGACAGAGAGCACCATAGAGTAGGAGGGGAGAGGAGAGAGGTGCAAGGGAGAGGGGAACACTAGGGAAGGACACCGGGCAGGATGCTGGCAGACGAGACAGCGAGAAGCAAGAAGGTTGAGCAATAGGACAGGATGACAACACTGAGGATTAAAGAACTATCCAAATGCACGTTTTTAAGACAGGGGGAAAAAAACACCTAAGTTTGAGAATCCTGAATAGAGGAGAAAGGCCTAGGTTTCACAATGCAATTTTTAAGTACTGATACAGTGCACATTATAAACAAGAGGTGGAAAACCACCTAAGTTTGAGAATCCTGAGTAGAGGGAGAAAAGCCTAGGTTTCACAATGCAATTTGTAAGTACTGATAAAGCGCAAATTATAAACAACAGGGGGAAAAACCACATACGTTTGAGAATCCTGAGTACAGGGAGAAAGGCCTAGGTTTCACAATGCAATTTTTTTTAAAGCACTGATACAGTACACATTATAAACAACAGGGGGAAAACCACCTGAGTTTGAGAATCCTGAGTAGAGGGTGAAAGGCCTAGGTTTCACAATGCAATTTTTAAGTTCTTATACAGTGCATATTATAAACAACAGGGGGATTAACAACCTGAGTTTGAGAATCCTGAGTAGAGGGATGAAATGCCTAGGTTTCACAATGCAATTTTTAAGTACTGATACAGTGCATATTAAACGGGGAAAACCACCTGTAGGCAGAAGGGGGTAAGCAGGGAATTCAGCAGGGATGATGACTGGCAGCTGGCGTCCCCTGCAGACACAACCAGGAGCCGCCTAGATGGGAATCACCCTTTGCCTAGGGGCCCTTAGCCGAGGGGGCTGCCGGCAGGGGGCTGCGCAGGGAAGGACAGTACGTAGGAAGGGAGAGCCAATCAGGGAGGGGTGTGGGCAGCCCGGCAAGGAGGGAGGCAGGAGGAACAAACATGGGAAAACAAAACAACAACGACAGAGGGAGCAATGAGCAGGGGGCTAGGGTGCAACAGGGAAACAATTGATACCCACAAATAAAAGGCCCAGGAGGGTCTTACCAGAGGACAAGCAGCCGCAGCACCCGCTCATGCCTCGATGAAAATGGCGAGTCCGGTGCTCGATGGCTCACCACACCAGCATAGGGAAGTTGGGTAAGCCAATCAGGGAGGGGGTGTGTGGGCAGGCAAGGAGGGAGGCGGGAGGAACAAACACTGGGAAATAAAACAACAACGACAGAGGGAGCAATGAGCAGGGGGGCATGGGGCACCAGAGAAACAATTGCACCCACAAATAAAAGGCCCAGGAGGGTCTTACCAGAGGACAAGTAGCTGCATCACCCACTCACACCTCGATGTAAAAATCCCCTATGTGGCCTGCTACTGTGTTCTGAAAAGCTCCAAACAGATTGCGGAGCAGCTCTGGGGTGTGGCCTTTTGTAGGGCTGTGTGGAGAACTTGCACCCAGAAAGCAGGCCTACATTGTTCAAAAACCTAAATACGTGTACTACGACCCATTGTGGTGTGTTTGTAGTAACCATGTACTTTCAGAAAAACACTGCCTTCGTTCCTGAACCCTGTACTTTGCCGCTGTCCATGGGTCTGGATCATGTCACCGAAATAAGGGCCCAAACGCAGCGTGGGTGCGGTCGCATGGTGACGTCGCACTGCTCTCCTTTCGAACTGCAGTCTGCAGGCCGCGTTTTGGGCGGAATACGTTGTGCGCATGTGCATACTGTTGCCATTTCTATACTGAATAATAGGGCGCCATACGTGTGCCGAGCATTTTGGGAGATGCTGGCTGTTCATAGGGTTTAGCAGGTTGGATGTTTATCTGTGTAGGTATCTGTAGGCCGTGGGTGGGCGCTGCGACCTAATTAACGTTTGTTCACATATGCTTCACAGTAGTAGTGTTACAAGGACACAGAGGAATAGATACACATGGGTGTACTTTCACAACGACCAAATGTCCCCTCCCACACGTCATCGTAGGTGGAGGACAACATGCGGACATGCGGAACGTGCTGGTGTCATACGGATGCCTCCATTGTCATTGTGGATAGGGTGGGCAACTGCGTTGTCCGTAGGACACCTACCTTTTCCTTAATTGCAGTCATTCCAACGAGGACTGTGTGCCGGTAAGTGAGAACAGCATTTCAACAAAAAGAACATATTACATATACACACAACAACCTTTCACTTGTTAAACTTTTTTTGTACACATTCATACACACCATTAGCAAAGGGAAGGGGTAGCATAAGTGGATACTTATTGTGGGGAATTGTGGATTTCCTCAAATTGGTTGTGAGGGGAGGAAGACATTGAGGTATCACCTTAACGTCTCCCATCACATGGATTTTGAGGGGATGGCGCCCATTGACATGGGGAAGGAGTACACGTGCAGGTCTGCTAGAGCTGTTTCATTTTGTCAATAATAGACCCTTGTACACAACCTTTCAGCTGGCACAATTGTTCACCAATTTTTCCACTTTGTCTTCCAGCCTGTCATTTTTGCTATGCGGAGTTTCTTTCCTTTGATATGGCCATATGCTCTTGTGGAAGGGTTGCCGCTTTTGCTGCCTTGCTTTCCTTTCCAATATGTTCTCTCACAGAAAAGAAAATGTGTTTGCTGTACAGATAGCAATATATATTACATAATGTACGCTTCACAGTAATGTGCGTATCAATGGGGTTAGTAGTGTAAATCATTGCGCCATGACAGGGATTTTTTTCCAGCCACTCTAAGGTGCTTGCCATTGCTCCATAATAAATGAGACATTATGCTTTTCTACTATTGTTTACTGCAGCCCCTACGCAGTTATTAGACAAACTTCAGTGTGCTTACTACATTGTAGTGATGTTCTGGTCTTGGTACTTTCCAGTCCGTACTCTCTGAAAACATGTTGTTAAAGGGACGTTATGGTTAAGTTACGCTACTAAAAAACTATCGCCTTTACTGAAAACACTATGCTAAATCAATGTGCTGGTTACAGTGCCCTACTAAAAACCTATGAAATTCACTAACAGAAAACGTTGTTAAAGGGACGTTACGGTTAAGTTGCACTAGCAAAAACCTATGACATTCAATGGAAAAACGTTGTTACAGGGACGTTATGGTTACAGGTAAAACCGAGAAAAAAAACGAAATTCGCCAGTTATGGTAAGCTAAGCAACCATAACTCGCGCCACCAGTGTGCACTGCAAGGACTAACATCCTTGACATCAAAGATGCAATCACAAATCTCATTGATGACATCACTGATGTTACCAAAGATTTTGACTGTGGTATGTGGGCTGCTTAGCGTATATGTGTTCAAAAATGTGTGTTCTTATTGGTAGTAGTGTAATAGTGTTTATAGGACAGTGAGATGATGCGTCTTAGTTTGTTTGTTGGATTGTGTTCAGATTGTTGGTATTCAAGACTCTAGGCATTTTGGGTTATATTTATTGGTGAGGTGTTTGTTTGCATGGCTGTGTTATGTTGTGCTGGTGGTGAGTTTAATTATTATATACTTAGTGTTTCTTTTGGAAAGGCTGTATGAAGAGTTTTGGCCAGGCAATGCACTCAAGATTGTAGTGCTTGGCAACAAGTGCTGCAGCATAAGATACCCATGGAAGCACATATTTTGGATTGTGGTGTATGGTCAGGTGTTTGCTTGAATGGGTGTGTTATGCTGTGGTGTTTGTGAGTCTAATCATGATATACTTACTGTTAGACTTTTTGTGCTTCTATGCCGTTTTTTCATGCAAATTACCAAGAGGGGTCATGGGAGTCCCTTTGCTAGATATTAGTCCTGGTTACGAGAGACTTGCCCATAGTCTTCATCTCACTATCTTTCACAGAAAAGAAATATCCTAAACATATCAGTCTTTGTCCTGCCCTGGGGCAGTCCAGCACCGAAATGCTAGGCAATTCTCCTCTGAAGAAGAGTACGCATTTGGGACTGCATTTTATTGCACACACTTGACTTTGCCTGGTATACTCTTCCACCAGATCTTCTATGCAGTCTTTCAAACACCTGGTTTGCAATTTCTCTGCAATCACTTGGCTTTGCCCGGTGTACTTTCTTGCGAGGACTTGCAAGCAGATACTTTCTCTTTTATCCACAAAATGATATTTGTCCAACGTTGGTTTATTGATTATTGTTTAACAAAGTTTGTATTGATATTTGCTTCTACTTTCATACATTGGGTCTCTTCCCCTTCTCTCAAACCATTCACATTTACTTTGTTTTCTTCTTTCAGATATGGGTTCAGCGACCCGATCATAGCATTGTTCATATATCTGTTAACCTCTTCACAGACTTCACTTTGCATTCTCCCGTGTTAATTCTACAGATCAGCAAACACTTTTAAGCAACCTGGTAACCGGTCCATCTTCCCTGGGCTTACTGGGTACTTTAAGTGTCCCATGCATTTCTCTGTGTCTGTTTCACTCAATCTGTTGGCTCGGTATGCGTCCCATTAGCCATGTGCCTTAGCAGTTCCCTTCTCGGCTATGCATTGTTCCTGCTGCCTCTCCCTTTAAGGTGCCAGGTTTTCTGCACTAGGGTTCTGCTTCTCGCCCTTGCTTTCGGTCTCTCGTCACTTTTCCCAGCATGCTTTCCCTCAGCATTCTTGGTGTCAGCACTGGCAATGGTAGAAATCGACCTCTGCAGCTGTTTCTCCCGTCTGTCAGTGGCAGCAGATTTAAAGTTCCCAGTATGATTGATCAACTTCCAAAGACTAGACCGCTGTGTTGGTTTACTGGTCTTAGTCAATTTCATTGTTCCCTCCCTCTTTCTCTCAGTTGTTCGCACAATGTTCCTTGTATGATGTTGAGGAGGGTGATGTTGGACTCCATTGGGAGTGATCATTACTGCTCCCTGTCTCAGTTATTGACATACCATTCTGTGTGTGATTTTGGGGAATACTTGAAGTGAACTTGACAAATGGTTGAGGAAGAGTGTTACCATATGCCATCTGGGCATGAGCAATGGAGGGAACATCCCTAAAAGGGAATGGGGGTAAGTGACTTCCTCCAATGATTTCATGTCATCCCCTGAGGGTCACCTCCACAAATGTGGTCCTCCCTCATATAGCTGCCCCCATCATCAGGATCAGGTAGCAGCTGCCATTCCCTGGTCACATGGGGAGAAGCTACCTCTGGGTAAGAAGTGATGACATCATCAGATTCATCACAGAGCCCACTAGCCATGGCCCTCGGCCGTGGCCATTGTAAATGTTGCACCAATATGTTTATTTTGAGCCCGCTAGACATGGCCTTCTGTTAGAATACATGAAATTAAATTCTGGCTTGCTTACATCCGGCCCCAACAATACAGTCTAACTTGCCCTGACCTAACGTGCCAAGCATGGGTCCAGCTAAAAGGGAATGCGACCCCGCCTCTAACACTATGGCTGATAACTTGAAGCAGGTGTTTTGAAAAGTACCTTTGGTTGACCTCTGGCAAATGGAGAAGACACTTTCAAAAGCCTTGGACTATTGTTGACATGAATCATGAATACCCACCTTGGGAAGACCAAATATACTGTAAAAGCCAACTGTCCCTCCATGGAGAAGCAGAAGCATGACACAGACTTTTGTCAGGACACTTGTAAACACTGCTGCCTCTGACAAAGCCAAACATGATTTATTTATTATTTATCTATTTATTTGGAAAAGCGCTTCAGCCAGTATGCATCCAAAATGAATTCACACATTAGAGGGAGACAAAACGGACAAAAGACTAAGAAAAACTCATTTAGAGACAACGAAACAGTAGAGGCAGGGCATCAAAAAGTCAGACTAAAGTGAGACCACAAGAATTATGTAAAGTGATCTCTGAACAAATATGTTTTCAGCTGTTTTCTGAAGGAAGCAAAGTTAGAGTCAGAGCAGAAGCAAGGCAGTAGCATATTGCACCAATCTGAGGCTATTGCCTGAAGTTATCTGCCACCAGCATGGTTACACTTGAAGCACTTACAGATTAGGAGTTTTTGTGTACTAGAACGAAGAGAACGAGATGGTTTGTGAAGTTGCAATCGGGCCTTTATATATGACAGAACATCATCATATACACATTTGTGAGTAATATTCATTGCTTTGTACGTTATCCTCTGAGTAACTGTCATCCAGTGCAAAGTTTTCAATGATAGGGTGATATGGGACCTTCCGGGAATATTAGCCACAATCCGAGCTGCAACATTTAGTATCGCTTGGAGCCTTGCAATCTCATGGAACGGTGCTCCAGCAAGCAGTGCATTGCCTTAATCAAATGTGTCCCCTATACTGGCCCTGGCTATTGCAGCTGCATTAGAATCAAAGATGAATGCAGTGTCGGACTGGCCTCATCGGCCGATCAGCCACTGGCCGAAGGACCTTGAGCACCTGGGGAGCCGGTTTTTTCATCAGCTACCCCAGGGCCGGTTTTTGGCAGGTGTTTTTTGAGTGCAGGGGCGTCGGGAACTGGGCTGGCCCTGGGCACTGCAGCATCAAAGCAAGGTAACAACGTGTGTGTGTTTACACGTTGTTACCTTGCTTTGATGATTTTTTTGTGCAAATTGTTTATTTGTAAGCATCCATCAAGGGCCCAGTCAGCCAGGCCGTGGAGAGACACCATGGTAGCACTTTTGTCAATTGTCTCGAGTGTCGAGACAATTGATAAAAAGTGCTACGAATATGCTATGAAGAATCCGTGACTAATTGTAGCATGGTTGGGGGAGCGGGGGCTGGGCTCATGGGCTGAGGCCATAACAAGTACTTTAAGTTGCAAGCAACTTGTGCCTGGGCCGGGTCCTGGGGCTGGGGCTGCAGGGGGAAGGGAAGTTAAAAACCAATTAATGCAGGCAGCAGTGCCCGCACACAGAGACTTGGAGGCAGCAGTCAAGTGATGTGGGAGTGGTGTCAGTGTCACGTGAATATGGGCCTCTTTTGCTGCCGCCCGCCTGCGCATGATTTTGCACAGGGTCAGAGTCTCACTCAGAGACAGACACAGCCGTGCACACAGTTCAGCAGCAGGGCAGGGCACTGCGCTGGCAGGCATTCTGTGTTGCACGGAGGACAGGGGGACAGGTGCACTGCAGGCAGCCAGGCACTGTGTGCAGCAGGCACTGTTTGTTGCATACAACTCGATGAGGACGGCAACCGGATCCTGCAGCAGGTAAGTGTAGGAGAATGGGCTGCACAGCGGATGAGGTTGGGGGGACAATGTCCATTTTGAAACCTCGCTGTTCTCCATTGGCGCCTGCCCCTGGCACCCCACCCTTGCCACTTCTCGTCCCAGGGAGATGAAAATTAATAATTTGCATTGAAACTGCCTTTAAATTTCATGCTATCACGAAGAGACGAGTACCGGAGGGAGCGCGGAGCCAGAGACGAGCTCTGATGAAATCAGCTGGTGTCATTTGGAGCAGTGATGCTTTAGCTCTTCTATTGGGTCGGGGCGCGGACAAGAGGCCTGCAAGTTTGCTTCCCTCTTCTTACGTACTGGAAGACGAACTTCCGGCAGTCAGGGATACTTTGCATTCTGACTGGTGTCATTCAAGGTTCTTGGAATGCTCAGTCTTCTGAACAAGTGAGCTCACTCAATGTGAAAACATCCACGTTCAATCTTCACAACCCATAACATGGCCATTGTGCATCTTCAAACAGCTTGTATCCATCCACATGGGACAGTGCTGAATATGCCAGGTGGGAATGGGAAGCTCCTGTTTTAAGTGTTTGCCACTGACATGCAGACAGCATACAGCCAAAACGTCCTACAGAGCCTATCCCCCTTTTGGAGGTCGCTAAATGAACTACTTGAGTCGGCCCTGGGCATGGGCATTCTGAATGGTGCCCAGAGCAGGGTCGGACTGGGGCATAATGTCTCGGCGCCAATGAAAAAGTGGCCCACAGTGGCAAATGACTACTCATTTGTTCCTTTTGTGACAAACCGTTTGAATAGTACCCAAGGGGGGGTTTAAAAAAATAAAATTTGATGCAAATTGTGCATTTTAAAGAATAATTATGCAGCAACATTGGTCATAACTACAACTAGCCGCACGACGAAGTAACTCAACAAATTGGCACACATTGGCTAAACAAGTGGCCCACTTTGACCACAAATACTGGCCCACACTAGCATTTTGTGCTTTTGGTTCGGGCATTGCCCTATGGGCTTGTCCAAGCCTGGCCACTTAATATGTTTGAAAAGTTACATTAAGAGTTGGCTGGTTGTCTGTTGCCTGTAGTAGAAAAGTGTCCCTACATGTCCAGGAGGCTGCGATGAACATTGTTAGGTTGTCTGTGCTCGAAAGAGTGAGAATGCTATAAATGAATACCATGCCAAAGCTGCATCATTGTTTATCTATGTTCCTTTTAGAACAATGTCACTGATTTTACTGAGGGTTTGCAGTAAGTGTTCTAAGCTTTTTTGTTTCCCACTCAGTTAACATTTTAACAAACAGACTGGGTAAATGTAGTAAGCTTGGCAAAGTATTTTTTTTTCATACATTTTTTACTGAACCTCCCACGGTCTTTTGTTTGTCAATTGGATAACTAATATACTTAAGATACTGCACCCAAGAAGGGATTGTGGCTAGGCCACAGTGCTGTGCAGCATTAAATTAACCATGAAACAGTATGGGGCACATTAGAGAATGTAGCCTGCCCCTGACACAGAAGCTGCCACGTGCATGCCCCCCGACCCAGAGTGAGTGAAAAGGGAGCACGCACAGGCCCCGGGTGAGTGATGGGGGGAGCACGCACAAACCCGGGGTGACGACCGGGAGGGTGCAGGTGGCAGAGCTCTCGGGCACTGGTCCCTGCTGCAGGGCTTGTGCAGCCCTCGCCGACATCCTCTGCCTCTCCCCCATTACCATCTGCAGCGGCAGCCTTTCGTGCTCTCTCTCCGGTCCCCTGCGGCCCCTTTGTCTACCTCCTTGCCTGTCTCTGAAGATGCACAGGCCCCCAGCTCGCCTCCACAGGTGGGCCTCTACTTCTCGCGCTGGCCTCTCTCAGGTGGGTGTAACGGGAGCGACCTAGTCATAATAACTCACTCCAAGAATGCTATGGCACCCGTTACCGGACTGTGTATAGTTAGCGTATACCTCTCATAGATAGGTGCTATCATTAACCAACTTGTGGTACTAATTTTATCACCAAAAGGTGAAAGGTTGGCACTGGCTCTCAAATGACAAGCGATCGCCCATCTGCCGTCATGTGACAATTTTTGCCTTTGCATTATGACACCTGCAGTTCTGCGAACGGAGAGCTTTGGGGGTGAGGAGTGGGTTTAAATGTGTTAATGCATAATAAATAATATGCCTGAGTTCGATATTGCCAGCTGATCTGTGGTGGAGAGTGTCGGGATGAGACGCGTATGCAGTATTATAGCGACTATACTGGTGATGTCTAGGCGCTAGCAGTAAGACATTTGTCTCGGCCTTTAGCGAGGAAGATGTCTGTTGTTTTTTGGCAGTGCAAGTCTGTGATCCTGTTTACTGAGAATGCCTTCTGTGGTCTGGAAGGTCCAAGGGGGCAGGGGAGCCTAATTTGTATCCAAGAGCACAACATGTTCTAATTAAGCCAATAGATCCGGTGTGGCGTTTACTGGAGAGCTTCCAGTCACCTTTCTTTGGTGTTTACTTGAGAGCGTCACTCCAGACACCTCTCCGTGCCGTTTACATGAGAGCTCACAGACACCCCTCCGTGGCCTTTACTGGACAGCGTCACTCCAAACACCTTGTTACAGTAGAGGCGGTGAGAGGTGGAGCTAGATTGGGCATGCAGTGAGTGTTTGTTTTAACAGGACCTCCGTGAAGGACACACATGGGGGCTGAAGGCCGACCTCTCTTAAGACATTTTTTATTACACCATTATCCAGTTTACAGCTCCTTAACTCTTGAAAGCTGCTCTGAGAAAATACTGCAGAGTTTGATGGTAAGGCTTGATTAAAGCAAGCTCAAAGAATTCCAATGGAGGTGTGAATTCTTTGAGCTTGGACGGGGAGGGGCAGGAACTGGGTGGCACCCTATCACTTGCAGCATTTTAACAGCTACTTTGACGCATCCTATGACCACGCAGTGGTCAAAACCTTACCCTAACATCCCCAACCTATCCATAACCTTGCCCAAAACCTCATTCTATCCAACCATTGTCACCCAAACCTACCTTCCCTGCTGGGGTTGCAGAGCCCTGAATAAGCATCGACTTGCAGCAGGTCCCAAAACCTCAGTGGGGGTGGTTGGTTCATGCCACTCCTGCGCCTCAGAGCTGTGGACCCTGTCACAGAACTGTATGCAAAGTTATGTTATTTTATGAGTTGTGTTGTAATGTAACAGACACATGAACCCTCCATAAGTAGCATTTTCTGTAAAGTTGTGAATTGACACAATTCACGGATGATGGTTTGAGGGCCCACCGCAAATGGTGTCTCCATTTTTTGAAAGTGTCTTTTATTGCTAGTAATTCCTTATCTTTGATACTGTAATTTAATTCTGCTGTTGAAAACTTCTTTGAACAGAAGGCCACTGGATGCAGTTGTCCGGTTTCTGTATCTTTTTGAGATAATACAGCTCCCATTGCAGCACCCGGCGCGTCTGGCTCAGGTTGTGGGTGTCTCAAAATGGAAGCGGGTGTAAAATGTTTTTTCAAGGTCTGGAAAGCCTCTTCCGCTTCCTTGGTCCAGGAGAATGCCTTGTGCTTTTGCAATAACTGAGCTATTGGATGGACTAGTTGGGAAAATCCTCCAACAAAGCGTCTATAAAAATTGTCGAATCCTAAAAAACTTTGGATTTAGGGGGAGGCCAATTGAAAACTGCTTTAACTTTTCAATTATCCATTTGAATTCCCATTGGAGACAGGATGATTCCCAAAAAATTCCACTGATGTCGCATGAAATGAGAATTTCTCCAGCTTTACAAATAACTTGTGTTGCCTTAGTTTCATAAGTACTGCCCTTACATGAGTTATATGCTCTTGGGCCGAGCTTGAATACATTAGTATTTCATCGAGGTACACTACGGCACAGACATCTAGCAATTTGTGTAAAACATCGTTCATAAAGTTCTGAAAAGCAGCTGGAGCGTTGAATAAGCCGAAAGGCATAACGTGATACTCGTATAAGCTGTATTTTGTGCAGAAGGCAGTTTGCCATTCATCCCCTTCTTTGATTCTCACTAAATGGTAAGCTCCTCGAAGGTCCAGTTTGGTAAAAACTTTGGCATCCTTAACTTTTTCCTTTAACACTGGAATGAGTGAAAGGGGGTACCTGTTCTTAACTGTGATCTGGTTAAAGGCACGATAGTCTATGCAAGTACAAAGGTCCCCTTCCTTCTTGGGAACGAAGAACAGAACAGACGCCATAGAGGATTTAGAAGGCTGAATAAAACCATTGGCTCTGTAGTTATCCAAATATGTCTTAAAATTCTTGTTCGTTTACAGCATAAATTCTACTACATGGGGTTTTGGAACCAGGGATTAAATCAATTTGACAATCATATGGCCGATGTGGATCCAACACATTTACCCTATTCTTCTTCAAATACTTCTTGAAAATCGCCTTCAACATAGCAGGAGTGTTTTCATTCCTCGTTAAATACTAAGGTTCTGGCACACCAATCAATCTGTGGATTATGTTTTTCTAACTATGGAATACCTAAGATCACTTTAAACTGTGGAGCTCTGATTAGGTCAAACGAGATCTTTTCTCGATGTCCCTCCTGGCAAAGCAATGGGCAAACTTCAGTACACTTCATCCCTGGTCCGAATATCAGTTGAGTACCATCCACTGCAGTGACATTTTCCACCACAGCCTTTGGGTGTATACCAATACCCGTCTTGCCTGCTAGTTCGTAATCCATTTAGTTTCCAATTGCACCACTGTCCACATATGCTTCTAGAGCATATATCTTGGAAGGATGAAGGTCACTACTTAAGATAGTGGGAACAACAAAATGAGAGATCTGAATTTCCTTCTTCTGGCTCGACAAGTCGACCTCTACACTTGTCAGGCATTGGAGTTTTCCATCAGTTCATTTTTTTTATATTCCTGTCCGCCTTGTCTATGGCTCCCACTGGTTTCCACAGCGGGTTCACTGGACAATTACGAAGGTGATCACCGGCTGAACCACAATAGAGGCATACATTCTGTTATCCTCTTTTGTCTCTTTCTTCTTTCGCCAATATGTCCTTGAGTTCTCCTTGCAATCCCGATAAAAGAGTATTGTTCTCCTCTCTGCAGGCCAATTAGTCTCTGCTACTAGTCTGTTACGCTCACCTGGTATCCACGGGGGCGCCACCCAGCCAGTTGGTCGCCGATGCCCTTCTCAATGGTTCCCTGGTGTGGTTCTCTGTGTCGATGGGATTCCGCCTGGAAATGAAGACTACGTTAGGACTGGACGACCAAGGTAAGTTTTTTCCCACCTTCTTTGTGATTAAAACCCCTCCGGGTTCTCTTCTCACCTGGTTGTCGGATTTGGTGGGCTCTCCGTCCTGCTCTCTGGGCAGGGGCGCGTTGTCTATGGTGGGCACGTGCTGTCCAGTTACTTCACTGACTGCAGCCCTAGTAATGTCTTTCAGGTAGGTCTTATTGCGAGTTTATGAAGTTGTTATTCTTGCATACCTTTTCACTGTTCTAAAATGTCTCTTTTTATCTCCCTTAGGTGCGCGGAGTGTCCGCTTGGAGAACTGAGTAGGCTGGTAATTGCCGGTAAACGATGGCGCACCAAAGCGCTATGATGCGGTAAGGAAGCGCTTTGCGCAGCACAGCGATGTCTTGTCTTCACTGACCTTTGCTTTTCTCTTTTTTGTAGGTCGTGGTGTGCTCCCAGCGCGGATGGAGTTCCGGAGCTTTGCCGATCGAAAATCAGCCAGGTAAGTCTCTAAGCACTTTGTGGTTGTAATGTCTCTTCTACCTCCTTTAATAATGTCTTTCTCCCTTTTTCAGGTCCTTCGATCCGGGCGGAAAACTCTTCAAGCGGAGCTGCCCAGGAGCTGCGAGCAGTGAAGGATGGAAGTGGATTCCAGGCCTTGTAAGTGATACGAGCCCTGATTCCACCTGGCCAATGGGCTTGCCAGTGGGGATCAGGGCTGAGGGTTGTGACAGAGCTCCCCCCCGAGGCTCCTCCCATGGTGTGTCTCCTGTCTGGTCCAGGTTTAGTTGGGAAGTTCTGGTGAAACTTCTTGACCAGACGTGGTGCATGGATGTTCTCACTGGGTTCCCAGGACCTATCTTGAGGCCTAAATCCCTTCCACACGACGAGATAATATAACTTGGCTCTAGAGTATTTTGAGTCCAGGATGCCTTTGACTTTGAATTCTGGTTCTCCTTCAATTAGTATGGGTTGAGGTGGTGTCTTAATTCGTTTACCGGGTTGCATTGGTTTTAAGAGGGATACATGGAATACCGGATGGATTTGTAGATTAGGTGGTAAGTCCAATTTGACGGCTTCCAGGTTGATAATTGCCTTGATGGTATAGGGTCCCAAATATCGAGGATGGAAGGTCCGGGTCCCTTTGATGGGTACATATTTGGGGGCTAACCAAACCTGGTCTCCCACTTGATAGTCTGGAGCCTTTTTCCGATGCTGATCAGCGAAGTGCTTTTGCTTTTCTTTAGCATGCATAACATGTTCCTTTGCCTTTCTGAACACCTGAGTGATGGTTGTGTGAAGCTTTACTGCAGGCATTTCCAAGTTTCAAAACAAGGAACCTAAGAAAGGAACCCATGCCAGTGACAGTCCTGAATTCTGTCAATAATTTGGTTAAATCTCCATATTATTATGAGGTATGTGCTTTCAAGGAAAGTCGCAGAGACAACAAAACCAATGGAAAAACCTAGGAGTACATGAAAATACATTTATTATACAGAAAAACATATTCTTTAAGAATTTCAAGGTGCATCTTACACAAGTTAAAAAAAACATAACAAAAAATGAAAGAGAAACATAGAGCATAACATGTGTACATTGTAATTTCATCAGAGAAATGGAATAGGATATTGTGCAAAAACAATGAATAAAAGGACGGAGGCCCAACAGGAAAACAGTTGTACCTGTGGGTTGGATTTTAACCAGGGTGTATAAAAAATTACCCTAGTTAGTACAGAGTGAACTCATTCACAATCAACTTATGTCATATGGTTATTTTGCCAAATCATTAACTGCAGTTAATGCTATGGCAAAATAACTATATGACAAAAGTTATGTTTTTTTAAAGGTTTTCTGGTTCGGTGAGAGCGTAGATCCTGCCGCAAGAGATTTGTGCCCCGGGAATAAGGTCAATTTGACAATCATAAGGCCTATGCAGCGGCAATGTGTTAGCCTGGTCTTTTTGGAATAAGTCCTGAAAGTCATGATATTCATCTGGCAAAGTATTAGTTACTCCTAGGGTAGAAGTTACAGTATTGGAAGTCTTGGAGATACAGGAGTCGGGTTCTGGTTCAGGAGAGTAGCAAGCCAGGGAGCAGTTGCCGGAGAAGGTTAATTTCCGTGCCCGCCAGTCTATCAGAGGGTTGTGAGCAACCAACCATGGCATCCCTAGTATCAACCGGAACTGAGGTGCCATAATAAGATCACATGAAATACACTCCCGATGTCCATACTGGCACAGCAAGGTTACTGCAGCTGTGCACTGGGTTACTGGTCCGGAGGCGATATCTGTCCCATCCACGGTAGTCACCTTGTCCCTGGTGGACTTAGAATACACAAAGGGAGCTCCATCTCTGCTGCCAACTCTTGATCTATATAGTTGCCAACTGCTCCGCTGTCGATGTACGCTTCTACGGCATGCATTTTTGATGATTGTTGGTGGTTTATTAAGATCACGGGTATCGCAAAGTGTGAGGTCAGTGGCTCTTTCTCATCACTCAACAAACTGACCTCTACGGTTGCCGAGCTTGGTAGTTTTCTTGATTCCTTAACTTCATCCTTTTCTGTGGCCCCGACTATCCTCCTTGGGGGTTTTACCGGGCAGTCTTTCAGGAAATGTCCTGATTTTCCACAATACAAACAAAGTTGCTGTTGTCTTCTTTTATCCCGCTCTTGTTTTGTTAATGGAGGTCGTGTCCCTCCGATCTGCATGGGTTCTACGGCGTTGTCTGGCACCCGTGGTGCGTTATCTCTAGGCCGAACATAAACTACTCGAGAGTCTGCTTTGGACCGGTCTGCTTTTCGGTCCTGCAACCGATGGTCCAGTTGCACGACTAGATTTATGAATTCGGTACATTCTCTGGGGGGATCAACTACCTGGGCCAACACGTCCTTTAATTCGCCTCTTAAGCATCGATGGAATAACGTGGTTCTTTTGTTTTCTGGCCACCTGGCTTCAGAAACCAGTCTATTAAAAGTTGCAATGTATGTTAACAAGTCTTGGTTCCCCTGCCGGAGGAATAGGAGTTCGTTATCCACTGCTTGTTCCTGGGTATGGGGAGCAAACAATTTTTCCATTTCTCTCTGGAAGCCCCCATAGTCCTGTAACAATGGATCATTATGGGTCACCAACGGCACCAACCAATCTGCTGCACTTCCACTCAAATATGATAGGATGAAAGCTACCCAAGCTTGGTCATTTGGAAATGCCCCAGGGCGACAAAGGAAATGAAGGCGACACTGGTTTATGAATGAAGCATACTTCCATGGGTCGGCCGAAAACCTTTCTGGTGGTGCCAGGGGAACTGTTCCAGGCAGCGTGATCTGTACTGGTGTGGGGGTATAAAATGGTGAGATAGGATTTTGCATCGGTGGATTTCCTCCAGGCAGAGAAGTCTGACCTGCCTGCGATTGCAAGAGTTGTCTGCTGATTTTGTCAGTGCGCTCCCTGGTCACTATTAGGTCTCTTCGGAGTGCATTAGTCTCTTGTCGGGCTGAATGAACCTCAGCACGAAGGTCCCCCAACAATTGGGCCAACTGGTCGATTTCTGATGTTTCCATGGCGTCCAGGTGGATTATTTATGTGAGGCTTCGCGTTCTGTTACGCTCAACTGGTATCCACGGGGACACCACTGAGCCAGTTGTTCGCCGATGCCCTTCTCAATGGTTCCCTGGTGTGGTTCCCGGTGTCAATGGGATTCCGCCTGGAAATGAAGACTACGTTAGGACTGGACGACCAAGGTAAGTTTTTTCCCACCTCCTTTGTGATTGCAGCCCCTACGGTTCTCTTCTCACCTGGTTGTCGGAATTGGTGGGCTCTCCGTCCTTCTCTCTATGCTTGTCTATGGTGGGAGCGTGCTGTCCAGTTACTTCACTGACTGCTGCCCTAGTAATGTCTTTCAGGTAGGTCTTATTGCGAGTTTATGAAGTTGCATGCCTTTTCACTGTTCTAAAATGTCTCTTTTTATCTCCCTTAGGTGCGCGGAGTGTCCGCTTGGAGAACTGAGTAGGCTGGTTCTTGCCGGTAAACGATGGCGCACCAAAGCGCTATGATGCGGTAAGGAAGCGCTTTGCGCAGCACAGCGATGTCTTGTCTTCACTGACCTGTGCTTTTCTCTTTTTTGTAGGTCGCTGTGTGCTCCCAGCGCGGATGGAGTTCCGGAGCTTTGCCGGTCGAAAATCAGCCAGCCAATTAAGTCTCTAAGCGCTTTGTGGTTGTAATGTCTCTTCTACCTCCTTTAATAATGCCTTTCTCCATTTTTCAGGTCCTTCGATCCGGGTGGCAAACTCTTCAAGCGGAGCTGCCCAGGAGCTGCGAGCAGTGAAGGATGGAGATTACAGGTAAAATTCTGCTGCTAACGAAGTTCTTTGTTTTTCTGCAGGTCCGGAATTCGTCAGACTCGTGAGAAAGCTGGACACAGTGAGCGTCAAGTTGCTAGAAGCAAAGTAACGCGAAGTGTGTTGTCTTGTTCGGGTGTGGTTTAAATAGCCACTGCAAAGTAGTCCAGGTAAAGTAGTCCCTAGGCCACCACACCCAAAACACTATACCGCATAGCTTGGTTCTAGGAATCAAGCTATGTGGATGCCTCCATGTTGACTGAAAGCCCTAAAAAGTAGTTCCACAATCAGATGTCTATCTTTGCTTATGAGCCTGGAGCCAAAGGTGCCAGGACTGGCCCCAAGAGGGCCTGAGAAGTGGATGCCAGGCCTTATAAGCTATCCGAGTCCTGATTCCACCTAGCCAATGGGCTTGCCAGTGGGGATCAGGGCTGAGGGTCGTGACATAGTCGATTAAAGGAAGCTATGTAAACTAACAATTCTTGTTTACCTTGGCATAAAGAGAGCAGCTCATTATCTAAGGCCTGTCCCTGAGAATGATGGGCAAAGAATTTCTCTAACTCCTGCCGAAAACCAGGGACGTGTCTTAATAACGGGTCGTCTCGATTGACTAAGGGAATGGACCATTCAGCAGCATGTCCACCCAAATATGATAACACAAACGCCACCTTAGACTGATCTGAAGGAAAGACCCCGGGTCTACACAGGAAGTGTAAATTACATTGGTTCATGAAGACTGCAAAACACTTTGGATCCCCTATCAACCTTTCTGGGGCTGCTAGTGGAATGTTCCCTGGTAAAACCACCTGTAGAGGAGGACTGGGAGCAGAAACTTGACCCTGTGGGACACCACCTACCTAGAAGTGGTGCTTTTCTTGCTTGGGACTGTAATAATTGGTGACCTAATTCATCAGTGCGTTCTCTGTTAACCACCAACTCTCTCCTGAGAGAATTGGTTACTGACCTAGCTGCATGGACTTCTGCCCTTATCTCCACCAAAATCTGGGATAAATTGTCTATTTCTGTGTTTTTCATTGCACTCAGATGGAGTATTTTAAGCAGTGCTTCACGTTCTATAACACTTACCTGGACTCCTCAGGAGCGTAATACCTTCCTAGCCTGTGGACCTGAAACCTTGGAGCTTTTAGGATTATTTTTCTGTTTGAGCAAACAAATGACAACAATAGAAATGCCATAACATCTATTAACTGAGATAATACTACATGAGATGTGTATTGCCTTATATCCCTCCCTTCTAACTCTAGGGCTGAATTCCCTTCTCACCTGTGTTTTATTATTGTGGAGCTCTCCATCCTGCTTTTCTACAGGGGCGCGTTGAGATGAAGAAACAATGGTAACTTGGGTTGCTCGTGAACTCTATAACTTCTTGCCTTGAATTGTCTATTCTTTTAAGAATGAGTCTTTCGGTAAGTAAGCTTGCAAAGATACTATAGTCTTTAAGGGCTTGAATAAAGATTCCCCCTGCTAATAGCGCAGGGAGCTCTTGATTCTATTAAAGACAAGGAGGCGAGCATTAAGCTTTCTCTTCTCTTTAATTTATTCTCCAGCAGTTTCAACAAATAAATCATATTTTGTGAAAACAACCTTTTTTTTTTTTTAAACTTCAAGTCCCATCATTCCCTGTAGTTTCAGTCTCTAGTCTCTGTGCCTTAGTCCTTCCTGTTCCTGTGTTCCTCCTCTTCTTTTCCTGCTCTCCAGATAAGTACAGCCAAAGATTTCTGGCACTCCTGCCTGGAATCAGGGATCTCAGTAGTAGCAGAATACCTGCCAGGATCACAGAACGTGATAGCAGACTGGAACTCCAGGTACTTCTCGGACTCCAGCGATTGGAGGCTGGACCGAGAGGATTTCCGACAGCTGGAAGAACGTTGGGGACCGATTCATACAGATCTATTTGCGTCCAGACTGAACGCACAGAAAGAAAGGTTCTTCAGCTGGAGGTTAGACCCAGCAGCTGCTGGAGTAGATGCTTTTCTGCAGGACTGGAGAGAACAGATACTGTACACCTTTCCGCCTTTCCTAATGCGGAGCAGAGTCCTGGCGACAGCTCGCAGAGAAGCAGCGAATCTGATATTAATAGCTCCAATATGGAAATCACAAGTATGGGTCCCAACAGACCAATTGATATACAGTTTATGGAGCCGTAATCATGGTAATCCTAGTATTACTGCATAGGGAGCTGCCTTGATTAAATCAAATTCCAAGGTTTCTTCGTGTGAAGAAATACTGAGGTGTATAGCCAGTGTTGGTTCAGTGATAGGACCTGAAGAAAGAGGACTACCATCAACTCCTTCCACTGGAAATTGCAACTGTTTAGATACTTGAGAAGTCTTATGTCGTCTGACCCAAGCATCATCCAAGGAATGTCCTGCGGTCCAGCAATCAATTAGGGCAAGATCATTAGACAAAACAGTACTGTGAAATCTCAGTTTAACTTTTTTGAAACGACCATGAGCGGTTCCTTGGTTTGGAATGGAGCATTAAGGGAACATAGCATGTCCTCCCGCATCGTGGTCTCCTTCACAAACGGGATGAATCATTTCCTGAATGCCTGGGAGGGGTGACAGGACACTCTGACCAGATGTTCAATGGATGCTCAATACATACAGAGACCTAAAGCCTGTCTCTGGTTCCATTCTTCAACAGACAGCGGACCTCTGGCGGCTCATATTTGCATGGGCTCTGCGTGAGATTGGTCTAACAGGATTGAGCAAAGGGTGTGGTCAACGCAATTTATTTCTTTCAGTGTCTATCTCTTCATAATCCATCTGCATAGTTAATGAAATCATGTCTGTTAAGTTTGCCGGATGGGGAACCCACCCTGGAAACCTCATGCTTCAGTTCTTCAGTTCTTCAGTTGGCCCACGTGTCAAGAGTGTTAAAGTGTTAATAAGGCATCATCAGGCCAAGCAGTATCTGCCATTGCTTTAATTGAGTGATATATGACAATATATCTATGCTACCTTGTTTGAAATCCAAAAAAGACTCTTGAGCTGATACTGTAACTTCTGCTCTTGCGAACATGGCTTGAAGACTGTTATAAATCCAGGATAGGAGTCTAGGGGCCTCATTACGACCCAGGTGGTAAGTTACCGCCTGGGTCCTACCTTTACCACCATGGCGTAAACTACGTTTACGCCATGGTGGTTGGCGGACTTACCGCCCCATTCCGAGGTTGGCGGGGCGGTAAGTCCCCAATCCCCATTTACCCTTCCCCATTCCCATTTTTGCCCCATAGGGCATAATGGGAGTGGGGAAGGCGTTAATTACGCCACCGTAAATTACGGTGGCGTAATTAACAACAAGGTCCCTTAGCGCCATGGATTTTAACACCTGCTAAAAGCAGGTGTTAAATCCTCCATGGCGCTAAGGGACCTCGGAATCAGGCGGTAAGGGTCGGCGCTGTTTACGCTGCCATAAACCCCTTACCGCCTGGGTCGCAATGAGGCCCTAGGACTGGATTATTTGTCACAACTAGGGGAGTTTCCCAGGCTAGAGCACTACTCACCATGTTAGAGATCATAAATCCCACTTTATCACGGTGATGTGGGACATAAGCTGGCTTGAAAGCGAATTTCACAGTGCATGCATCTAGAACTTCTTAAGTTTGTTAGGGTTGCCATCAAACTTAACTCCAGAAAGAGGGCCTGTAGGAATGTCAGTATGTGGCTCAGCCTAAGTCACCATTTAACGTAGCGTTGTGTTTTCATTTTTAAGAGTTTGTACCTCTAGAGTCAAAGCCTGAACAGCCGCAACAAGCTGTAGCATTTGATTCATGGCTGTCTTGTTTTAGTGGGGTGTCGCTTAACAGAGGGGGTGAAAACCCAAAGCGATGGCTCTGAAGGGAAAACCCTCCAGGGCAGAAAAAGCGACGCAACGGCCATGAATGATTGAAGACAGGACGCTTGTAGAACAGCAGACGTCTGTAATCAAGGAAGCAGACCAATATCGTTGAAAGCAGCTAAGTAACACCAACGAGGAGGGGAAATGGCAGAGCAAGATGCACAGAATAAAGGAAGAAGCAGGAACTGGAACATAGGAAGACAGGACAAGTAGCGTGACAGACTTGCAGAGCGAAGCAACACATTGTTTGTTTACATGCTTATATGCATAAAACGGAAGGCTTTGTGTCGTCCGTACTGATGAGCAGTGCAGGCCCCATCTTGAAAAAAGCTGGAACAGTGCTACGTGAACACAAAAACGAAACTGAGCACCATCTTAAAGGGGATAGCAGCTCACTTCAGTGCTCTTCTCCATCTCTGCCACAAAGACCAGGGGTGCAGCAGACCCCTAACACAGCAACACCAAGAAAACACTGTTGTGATTACAACTGTCACTACCTGGGCCTGCATGACGTCAGAAGCATAATGACCTGATAAAGTCCACAGCAACACAAACAAGAAGCCTTGTGGTTGTCCTGGCGTTTTATTGCACACAGTGGTCTTTTCCTGGAAACACGGCATATGTTGTGACAACATGGAACTGAGGGTAAGCCTATCCAGGCACTATATAAGGGCTTGATATGAGAAAGGAAGACAGAGCCCCTGTCTGCCTGCGATGCAGTTAATGCTTTCACTAAACCTTATTCTCCTCTACTCTTGGTGTCCTGGTCACTTATTTTTCTGATGTGAGTGAATGGTGAGACCTGGTCTCCAGGCTGAGCACTGGACCTAAAATTGGGAGGAAAAGCCCCCCTAACACATTCGGTCATGGCGAGTGGCACATGTTGCACCTATATTTTTCTTTGGGACCTGCTAGACGAGGCCTTCGGCCATGGGCAGTTGCCACAGCCTTTGTCCATGTCCACTATACATATTGCTTCAATAGGTTTTCTGGGGATCCACTAGCCATGACCTTTGGCCATGGCCACTGTACATGTTGCACCAATAGGTTTTTTAGTGGTCCACTATTCATGGTATTCAGCCACTGTACATGCACCAATAGCTTCCTTTGGGGCCCACTAGCCACAGCCTTTGGCCGTGACCACTGAACTTGTTGCAGCAATAGCTTTCTTGGGAGCTCACTAGCCATGTCCTTCGGTTGTGGCCACTATACATGTGCACCAATAGTCTTTTTTTTAGTCCAATAGGTGTGAGGTTTCTTTTTTTTCACTCTCTTCCGATTCCTGCGGGATTCCCCCAATTTTGGCAATGAACTACAGATAAAGCAGCAAAGAACTACTCATGCACACAGTATTCCCCCGGTATTCCTACAATAATGCAAAACGCATGAAAATAAAACACTCTTCTCTGCCCTCTTCTCATGCGCAGGCCTTTATGAACACTTGCCCCGCCATTGATGCTTGCTGATTATTCTGCTTTCACATGGCACAGACAGTGAACAGAGCAAATTCAGGATGGTGTGCTGGTTGCGTTCTGACGGACAAGAGGCTGTGGCATTACAGGAGGGTCGGTAGTCTTAAGTCTGCATGTGGTGACTTCTGCTGCCTTCTGAGTCAATCCGTGCAGCAACAGTATGCCCAGGGAAGCCTTGCGAGGTTCCCCAGGCTTCAGAGAAGTACTCGGGGGCGTGTTAATATTGGCTCTGTGAAGCAACAGAGGTACATTTGGGTAAGGACAAAGACTGCAGGGTTACGGTGGTCTGCAGTTGCAGAACCGGTCACCCCTACCTCCCTCACAGGCTATTGTGTTTATTGTTTTGTCCATGTATGTAGTACAATAACTATATGTTTAATTATATGTTAATGTTTCATCCTATCACCATGCTTCTGTAATGTTGCTATGAATTGGCACCCAAACAAGAGGGTGTAACAAGATAGGTAGTAGATAGTAAATATATCTTTATTCTGGCCATAAAACCATAAAAGCAGCACATAATAAGGCATAATAATACACAACAATTCATTAGACATTATTAAATCGGTTTGGTGGTGTTTGATCGTCTGATAATTGATCGCAGCAAACTGTTTGAGAAAAAAACAGCAAATGTGTGATCAATTATCAGAGGATCAAACAAGCTCATAACAATCCACACACTCCACCTCCATCCTCCTCCCCGACTTACCTGTTTGTTCGCTGCTTGGTCCACTTTAGCCCTGAAGCGTCAATCTGACCCTGCAGAGTCCCTTTTTTTAATTTTATTTTCTGGTCCCCTGCCTCCAATATTGTGGAAGCAGGGGACACCCCCGTAGCCCCACAAGGCTAAAACATACCGATCACAGGGAGCGGGGGACAACACGCAACCCCTGCTCCACATGTTCAGTATGTATTAGCCTAATTGTTCGCTTTTAATTGATCAAATGTTACTGCCCAAATTCGGTCAAATGTATCATTTGATCAATTAAAAATAAACAATTGCGCTAATACCATTAAAACACAGTAAAACCATCATGCTAATAGAACATTATTATAACATCATTCCTATTCATGTGTGCTAGGGGCTATATAATAATTATAATTATAATACCATAAGGAGAGCACAGCTCGCAGCCTCAGAATTATCACCCCATGCAATTATTGACCACTCTTACCCTTTGTATCCATGCTCTGTAGATATAATGTGCTGTGGCAAATACACGGCAAACACTTTGGCGATTACTTAGGTATAACAATGCCTCTCTTCTGTGCCAAATCGCATCTGTAATTAAAATCGGTTTCAAGTACCTACATCTCAGCATCTGAGTATTTTGACAAATCAACATGAAGTGAATCATATTTTCTATAGTGGTCTTACACGTTGTGTACACAGCATACACTTGGGATTTCCAAAGTTTAGTGATGCTTGCAACTGCAACCATCCCTAATCTAAAGCAAAAGTATAAACATTTTTCATACACTGGGCTAATTAAATCGATGTATGCTATGGCAGCTTCAAACAACTTACCACTAATATATTCAGGTCCAACTGACAGTTTTAAGGCATCACAAATGAGGTCATTTCTAAGCTGGCTATTAATGGTTAGTTTCACAGTCTTTCTTCCTACTGCCTAAGTAGTCGGATCGTCTCACAGGTTACTCAAATTGAGATCAGATAAACATTTTTTACATGGGTGGACCATTTCGTGCTTCTACCTCCCTCCAGACTCAAGAAATGTAACAGAGTTTTGCAGTAAGGTTTTAAGCCTTCCTGGCTCCACAATCTCATCCAGTATCTAACTGGATCATACTTTGCCTTGATCGCCACAGGTAAGATACCTAATTCAAGATATGGAATGATTAAGCAAAGAGAGGGGATGGTTGTGCGCTTTACACCATTACAATGAAACAGAGCAAGAATGGTTTGATATTTAATTCAGAACAGCCGACACGTGTTTCGACACACAGGTCGTCTTCAAGGCTGATAAATAACAACAAATGGTCCAAAAGTAGGAAATCGGAATATTAACATACACATAAACAAATGAAACAGCAGTAGTGAGGTTAAATGCACATCCAAATCAAACAAGAAATTTACATGGTCAGAAGAAATTATAAATAGGCATAAAAGGTTCAATAACACAATGATGCATATTAACCAAAGGGTTATGAAAAATTACATGCATCAGAATAGAAGAACAAGGATACATCACATACCACATATCCGGTTCAGAGGGAGGAACAAATGCAGCAACGGCAGTTGCACTGAGTGCAGAAAAAAGTGGATAAAGTCATAATGAACACAAACATCACGTATTAGTATATTGGTCTAAAATTCCTTGTCAGACCACATGTAATGGTAATGACAATGAATGTAAATAGGATGTCCAGTGAATGAAAAAGAGGTAGAGGGGTACCCAGTGTTCATCCAGCATGCAATCCCAGCACCAATCACCAATAGAAATAATTGTGTAGATGGAGTCCAAGGAACAAAAGAAAGAGGAAAAAGAAAACGCCAAAGGGTTATGTACAGATGAGTGCTAGGGTAGCCATAACGAAATGATTACAGAATGCAGTGAGGGAGTAATGAAATATCTGGAACAGGGAGTGATTCCCGTAATGGTAGAGGATATTCAATGTAAATAACAGAATAGAAATCCTTACCGCGCACAAAAAGCAAAGGAAAAAAATCTTGCAAGCTCCTGTAAAAAAGGACCAGAAACTGTTGGATGTCTAATGACTAAAGGTGGTGAATGTGTGAAATAGAAAACAAAAGCAAGGCACATACCTAATGGAGGGCCGTGTAAGTAAAACGGCTCTGTAGATCAAGAAGGTCAAGTAGTTGACAAACAAGAAAAGTGTCAGGCCGTAATGGCAAGTGTACATATATCGCCTGAAAAGTAATAGAGATGATGGCACTAATGAAATGCACAATATCAATGGATATTGATGGACAAGATCGAGTCTAGGGATAGATAAAACCAAAATTTCTTTGTCACAAAAGAAATGCGGTAAGAAAACATACTTGTCAAATCGAGTGGCACGAAACTAACAGGGAAGTCCCAGAACACTTCGCCCACGAAGGCGAGGGTAAAGATAAAGGTGCTGAGTACGTCACGGAAGTGACATAGGCAGCGTCGCGGACGTATTACGTCGTGGGCGTGACATAGAAAGCAAACAAAGCATGTCCGCGGATGAGGACAAAGGAAAGTCGATGTAGCGGTGTGGTTGAGGGCAAATATGAAAGCAAAATGAGGTATAACAGCAAAACAAAATCAAAACAGAGGTAGGAGTGGATAGATTGAACTATAAAGAAAAGTGCAGCCCCCACAGACGTGAGAACTGCACAACATTAGCACCCGGATGTGAGACAAATAATAAAACGAACAATTGGAATTACCAAAAGAAAACTGGATGTTAAAAGAGTGGGGAGTGAAAATTAGGCTGACTACTGGTGCAAATTGGCGAGGATAAGAAAGAAAAAAGAGGGAAAATTATGCAATAAGGTACAGGTCACAATACCAATAAAGAATGAGCAATGATGGACGCCATTATACCCAATAGTTAAGTCTAATCATAAGCATTAATGATCATGGTATTCAACAACAAATAAATAAAACCAACTATGATGGCAAGAATCTGCCTTGAGAAAGTAAAATAAACGCTCAGGTAAAATGCAATAAGTGTTGGTGCTTGAACAGAAGAGGAACAGTATCCCGGTGCTGGCCAACCTGGTCTCGAAATACCAATATTCCAAATTAAAAGAATATGACCATAGGACTCTTGGGGATTATAATTATACTAGCACCAGCGAGGTCATGTGCACAATGTGTTTATAAAAATACACACATCTCATGATCAGAATTGAGACCTCGAGTTCTGGAGGTGTAAGAGACAAATGAGTTTTGCTTCCATTTGTCGCAGTTTAAGTTGGAGATTGCCGCCCCTTTTTCCCCGTTTCACTTTCATCAGGCCAATATAACGTAGATTAGCAATATGGTCCAGCTGATGTTCAAGTTGCCAATGGACGGCTAAAGGAGATTTGGGTTTGCACATCCTGAGAATGGTCAAATGTTCCCTGATGTGAACTCTAAGTTGCCGAATGGTACTACCCACGTAGAGTCTGCCACAGATACAGATGATGGCATACACTACGTAAGTGGTCTTGCAATTGATAAAATCACGTATTGCTACTTGTGACACTGATTATAGTTCCCACATTTGTGAAATCCTAGATTTTGCTATCTGTGGTGCCCAACTCCCAGATTCTTGGAACCTGATTCCCAAGTAATCAAAATGATGTACCTGTTCAAGAGGAGCATCATCAATCTTGACAGTTGTCAGGGCAAAGGTCCTTTGTAGTTAATCTGGCAGGGCTATCTATGACTTTAATTCAGCCCCCTTTGAATGTCTCCAGGATCTGACAGCCCCTTAGATAACTAATTATATAGAAAGAGGAACTCCAGGGGGAGAGAGCAGGCGGTCAACCCTGGAGAAAACTGTGGACAAGTAAAACAATGGGACTGGTCGCTGTGAATTGTCGGGATTGCAGAGAGGAATATGAACAGAGCAGATAGACAGACTGTGACTAAGGATTCAAAAGTCACTAGATGTAGGTAATCAAAAATATATAAATGTATTTCTAGGTCAATTTAATCATCATAAAAAGTTAGTATCAATAAATATAAAACACTTTAGCAACTAAGTAAGTACCATTAAGCATTATACCTGCCTGAGACTACAGTGGTGACAAGAGACATATACAGTAAAGACATATATCATACTCAAAATTGATCTAGAGAGCATACAACACATAACATTACAGTTGCACAAACTTAATTACTGTAAAACATTCTCATAAAATCAAAACAATATATATACAGATCAAAGAGCCATAGGTGTTGTTTTGTTTCAGAAACAACTTTTATTCAATATAACTTTCTTTGATTTCTTTTCTCTTAGGAAAAAGGATACATTTTCTTCTCTTGAGACGTCTTGGATTGCAAGTAGTTTTCAGGCAACACACTTGGACCACATTCAGGTAAGTCTCTGATAAACTTTCAAGGTCTATTTACAGTCTCTCTTTACCTCTGTTCTGCTCACGTTTCAAATATCTCATCTTGTTATTACATTCACTTCGACTCCTCCTGTCACATTCGGTTATGCAGTCTCTGGACCTCTGTACTACAGTTCTTTCAGTTTATTCTCATTCATATTATTCTCTCTTGGCTTTTCTTTAACCTTTATAATTATTTGGTCTCTGTTTCCTCTTTAGGTAGCTTTTGGTTAATTGTTTTTTAATAATTAACTTCTATCACCAAATTGTAATATTCGCTCATTTGTCTCCTCTTAATAAATCAATCTGCCTTTCCTGGATTCTGTTTAATCAGTCTTCACCTCATATTACGACACTCTGACTCTTAAAACAGACTTGCACTTCCACGTCCTTTCTTCACTTTACTTTTCTCTCTCTGGCTCTGGCCGCGTAGGGTTTCCTCCCTGTAGTCCTCTTAACAGCTGTTAGTTCTCTCAGCAGGTCCGTGTGGTCTCCGCCCCCCTTCAGCTGACGATCGTGTCGCAGCAACTCCGTCTGAACTTCGCCCCCCGGGCATGATCTTAGCCGAGCTGCGAGTCCTGAACTCCGAGCTGCTCTCTCCCTCACCTTCCGACGTTGCAATACATTGATCGAGTGTTTCGGGAGCCTTGTTGATGAGCTCGTCCTCGACCGGAGAGTTTACAGAATGTAAATAGACACTCTTCAACAGGTACGGTGTGATGACCTTTCTTTCTTTATCTTCATACAGCGTCACGTCTATTTCTGAAACTGGCCGCAGTAAACTTTTAAATAAACTGCGATTGAGTTGATTGCTTTAACAATGAAGAAATAACTTGGTATAAGCGCAACTTGACTTCCTTTATATTAATTTTAACTTCTCCTTCTTCAAAGACTCTCAGTAAGCCCACTCGTAACCATTGTTTCGAATCTCCTCCCCCTCTGTCTCCTAGCAACCACAGGGAAGCAAAACAAATACTTGTTGACAGAAGAATATACCCGGAATTGGAAGAGAGGCTCTGATTGGTTAATAGAATTGTCAATCCCTCCTTTTCCCTCTGATAGCCAGAATGACCCCTTCATATGGCCGATTAGCCTAGTATTGACCGAGCCTGAGCCAGATTGTACACTAACTGGATATAATACATTAGATTTATTACAATTGCCAAAAGCTGTATTACCCCAATGCAGCTTTGAATAGTCCTTTAATTCTCCTTATTACAATTGTCATTTCAACAGAACAACATTACACCATTATATTCCCTTATCAAAGTCATATCAAAGACTTTGGGCCTCATTACACGGAAGGCGGTAGGGGATTACCAGCACCGGTAAGGGCATCGGTGCTGGTAATCCCCACCGCCCTACTACGAGGTCCCTCAGCGGGTCCTGTCCTTAACGTGTGGTCAGACCACATGTTAAGGACATGGCCCGCTGACGGACTTCAGTGCAAATAACAGTACCGCAAATTGCGGTACCGTTATTTGCTCCTTCCCCATTCCCATTGAGCCCTATGGGGGCTCAAATGGGAATGGGGAATGGTTCCCGGAATGGGGATTTACCGGTCCCGCAAAGGTCGGAGTAGGCCGGTAAGTCCCTATTCCGGGAACTTGGCCTCCGACGGCGGAAAGGGGGTAGCCATGGGGCTAATAACGCCATGGCTACCGCCTTCCGTGTAATGAGGCCCTTTATATTTTTAAGTATCAGTAGGTTTCTACAATTCTGATTCTTAATCCTGTAAGGACATAATAAACAAACACAAACAGAAGAATTGAGCCTCAAATTCACTTTTGGATCTTCTATGAAAGGATGGGCTTTTCATCCCAGGTTGGACTATTTTTGCGTTGTAATAAAACTTTAGTCGATTATTCCATTTAACACAATTCCTTTGTGTGCCTAGATAACTAACATTGAACATATGCTTTTATTTTAGATGGGCAGCAAACATTTTACATTTTCTGCACGTGTGTTTTTCAGATGATGTGTGCAGGCTGCAGTGCACTTGTTTGTTTTAATATGCCTGTTTTCTTTCTTTGCATTATTTTTTTCAGTATAGATTTCCTCAGAGCTTTGGGTAACTGGAATAAATAAAATTGAATCTGTTGGTGTGAACCTATTGGTGATTTATTACGACACTCTGCTGTATCCAATTAAAATGGCTATCGCCGATTGAAAGTAGGATCCATAAAGATTTGATGCATTGTGAATGCCATAGTCAATAAAAGAATTGCCTTGAATTAGGTGCTGCGGAATTAAATTCTATTTATATTTGACAGGTGGCAAATTCACTTTGGCCCCTTGCTTTACTTTCTTGCAGCAAATGGTATAGGGGATTTTTGTTACCCAATAATTTGTTCAACTTTTTTAATAGGGTTTTTAAAGCATCTTTACCCCACTTTTGCTGGTCACTCCCCTTTCGCATTAATTGTCATGCTGATTTACCAGCTTTACCCCACTTGCAGCATTGTCCTCCACTTTGTGTGCATTTTGGAAGATTCTTAAATACTGCAAATAAAAAAATGCAGATGATACACTTTTTTGTTTGTGATAGTCTGACAAAAGAAGAGGTCACGCTAAAAGGTGGCTGTGCATTACAGGAGGGCTGGACAGCAGTGCAAAAAGATGCACTGTCCATCCCCCTTGCATACATTAGTGTCAGGATTGTGTTTCGGACACTGATGTATTACAGACTCCGAGCACCTATGTGGTGCATGGAGTAGAGTTTACAGTGACAGGCTTAAAGGGGGTCCAAAATAGAGCAACTAAAAAACATGTAAAGCTGCATAGCTTTTAAATAACCCATTTTAGAAAATGTATAAGTCAACTAATTCTGAAATGTGACCCGCGCAATTCCATGGGGCAATGCTGAATTTCAATCAATGCACTGGCCAAACACCTTGCAGACATTAGTGTTGGGAATGTGCTCCCAACACTGTTTCATTGTAGGACCTACCATTGTAAAATCTAAAAAGAAAAGAAGAAGGAAAGCATTTCAATCCCTTGTGTCGTGCTAGAAATGCAATTGGAACATCAGCAGTTCATATCACTACTTTTCCATTTAAAAATAATACATCCGAGGGTCAAGAATGGCCCTGCCATGCATTGTGCATCACTCTATACCTTTTTCAAACAGGCTCAATGGAATGTATTGAATTTTTGTGCATTCGAATGTGAATCCCATTTCTGAATTCTGGATGCACAATGAAATGCACGGAAAGCTCCCTTTTTTGCCATTTGTAGAGAGGGTGCATGTTTTTTATGTAACATATTTTTGGGAGAATGGCCCGGATATGTGCACATTTTGCACACTTTCGTCACTTTAAATTTGAGTAAGGAAAATTGTTCTTATCAAGCAGGCCAACATGAATCATTGTTGTATTTTTTTTTTCAAATGTATGTGCGTGGAACGACTTGAGGTACATATTATGACAAAATGCCAGCTCAGTAACTGTGGGAATCTGTTCATTTTTAAACAGTTGTCAGTGCCGACATGCACCCACGTGTTTGCAGAGGTAGTGTGTATTTTCGTAGTCAGACATCTTGTCCTCGAATACCCTGTAGTAAACGTCTTGATGCAGGCAGTGCTCACTGAGTGTAAGAAAAGGAGGGGTCATTGTTGAAAGACCTTTTTTTCTCCTGATCAGTCCACATCTCTAAAAGAAAAAAGCTCCAGTTCTTTTGCTTTGCTTTCACTGCAGCCTACAATCAACAACGAGCCCATCTAATGGCTCCCATTGCGAAAGGACCAAGTTACTATGGCTACCGAGCAGCCCAAAGTCTGAAAAGGACACGTGGGAAGGCGAATTCTTCTTATGGTTGCTAAAATATTCTATGCAGGGCTTTAAATAGCGTTGTTACATTTGTGAAAGCAAGGGAGTTACGGCTTGAGCATAGATTGGAATGAAGGGAATTGTTGTTTTCTGTGGGTTTACCATCACTGATCCATTTCACTTAAGTGATGATAACCGTTAATTGGGGCATGTCTACATTATCATTGTATTTCTAGTCAGTGGTCAGAGCTTCTGCATATTTACAGGTTGTGGCTGATACAGTGCAGTGAGCTGAAGAAGGCAAAGGAGTACTGTCTCAGAAGGCTCTGGCGTAGGATGCCTAGTATCACTGCCCTATAAAACTGAAGAGCTTCATGGTACAGCATATGATGAGGCTACGACTGTGCTTACGGATTTACTGCATAAAGTAGGACTGGTGTAGCAGGGGGAAGGTCCTGGATGCTTAATACCAGAAACAGGGGTAAGCGGGTGAGGCAAGACTCAGTATTAGCTCTTTACATCGGGCCTCATTACGAGGTGGGAGGTAAGGGATTACCGGCACCGGTAAGGGCACCGGTGCCGGTAATCTCTTACCTCCCTACTACGAGTTCCCTTTGCGGGTCCTTCCTTAACGCCTGTTTTTTGCAGGCGTTAAGGACGGGACCCGCAAAGGGATTCTAGAGCTAATGACGGTACCGCAATTTGCGGTACCGTTATTAGCACCTTCCCCATTCCCATTGAGCCCTATAGGGGCTCAAATGGGAATGGGGAATGGCCCTGGTGAATGGGGAATTACCGATCCCTCCAACCTCGGAATTGACCGGTAATTGCTCCATTCACCAGGGCGGAGTCGGAGGGTTTTGGAGGCAGCCATGGAGCTAATAGCTCCATGGCTACCTCCAACCTTGTAATGAGGCCCATTGTGTTATTACCCTTTGCCTTACCTCTTACCTGTCTCTCCCTTGCCCCCTTTGAAATGCAGTCTGAAGACCGCCCAAGGGCTGTGCCGCTAAGTGCATGTCGGCAGGGAAGCGGAAAGGAAAGATGCAGAGAAAAGTTCCTGTAACGCTCACCTGGTTCTCACGGGGGCGCTGGTCTAGTCTGGATTGCTGTGGCCTCTTCTAGCGTGATGCGCAGGACCCGGAACACCGATTGGACAGGACCTCCAATTTGTGCTTGCCTGGCCCGTAGGAATATCCTTCTGCAGATGAGAAAGGGGATTAGCAGTCTGCAGAATAGTGTGCTAGCTCCCCCCTTTTCCCCTTCCCCCTTCGTTCCTCTCTAACTTCCTCCAAACCCCGGTTTAAGCTCACCTTATGGTTTGGAAGGATGAACTCTCCATCCTGCTTCTGGTGCAGGGGCGCGTGTTCGTCCAGTTACTTCACTGGTTTTCAGAATGGCGCTGGCAAAATCCACTTGACTTTCCTGAGCGATGCGCGGTAAGTATGAAAGTTCAAAGTTTAAGTGAGGCCCCCTTTATGTTGTCTTTCTAACCTGTGATCTGTCCTTTATTTCGGGTGCAGAATGAAGGCGATGCGTCGAGGGGTTAAACTGCCGAGGTGATTAGTGATGAGGGCGATCCCTCTAAATGTCCTTATCATTCCCCAGAAATGTCTCTTGTCTTTTCCCCATAGGGGCCGGGGTACGGTACCTGCCAACGGGGCGGCGCCGACCCGAAATGTGGAAGAAAAGCCGGTAAGTATTATGGCTGTTAATCAGGCTTTCCTTCTGTGTTCCTTCTGCTCACCTTTTGTTTCTTCCTCTCTCCCCTAGGTGCAGATATGTGGCGTCCGATGCTGACAGCCGCGATGGAGCCGGGAGATGTCTCGAGGACAGGTGAGTGAAGCGTGGCGCTGCAGCGAGCAACGCGATGCTTTTAAATGGAAGTCTTTCTTCAGGGATGCTGGCGAGAAGATTCCGGATGCAGGTAAGAAGTTTGAAATAGTCCTTGGTTTTCACCTTTCTCTTCTCTTCCTTCCTTGCAGGTCTTCCAGCTTCGAGGCAGGCGTGGCTGGAGTCCAGGAGCAGGAGCAGACACGGTGAGCGTTAAGCTACAGGAAGCAGAACAACGCGAAGCATGAGCTGCTGTCAGAGCGTGGCTTAAATAGCCTCCAAAGAAGTCCCAGGTATGTATCCTTCCCCAACTAAGTATGTATCCTTCCCTGGCCACGCCCGAGTGAAAAAATAGTCCCTATGAATAAATAGTCCCTTTCAGGTCTCAGGGAGGCCTGAAGCGTGCAGCATGGTCTGCATCAGGTAAGTGCACAAAACACCTCCCTTTATGAGCGGCGCCAGGACTGATGTCCAACATGAGCCTGGCGCCAAAGGCGCCAGGACTGAGTCCAAAGAGCCCCTGTAAGGGGCCGCTGGGCTTTTACCCGAGGGCATGATGCCTGCTTCTGGGGGTGCTGGGCCTGGCCTGGTGCTCCGGGGGTAGGCATCATGACAGTTCCCCAAATCCCTAAGGATAAACAAACACTATGGGCCTCATTACACGGTAGGCGGTAACCATGGCGCTATTAGCGCCATGGTTGCCGCCGGTACCGTACCGAGTCCGCCTTGGTGGATGGTGGAATTACCGCCCTACTCCAAGGTGAGCGGGGGCGGTAATTCCCCATTCACCAAGGCCCTTCCCCATTCCCATTTTTGCCCCCATAGGGCATAATGAGAATGGGGAAGGTGCTAATTACGGTACCGCAAATTGCTGTACCGTAATTAGCTCCGAGGTCCCTATGCGGGTCCCGTTCTTAACGCCTGGAAAAACCAGGCGTTAAGGGAGGACCCGCAAAGGGACCCCGTAGTAAGGCGGTAAGGGTTTACTGGTACCGGTGCCCTTACCAGTACCGGTAAACCCTTACCGCCTACCATGTAATGAGGCCCTATATTATGCTCTATGGAAAGCTGTTATTCACAGGTGGCGATAGAAAGAAGACACTAACCACTTTTTGAAATAGGTCTTTTCATACTTAGTCTCTGCCATGGCCCTGCATGTAAAAGAACATAACCTCCCAAGTAAACCAATTTTTCCTTGATTTTTACGTAAAAAAGGAGGTATAAAACACTGAAGTCCTTATTTAAAACACTCACAAACATGACCATCCTTATATAAGAGCAACACTACCACTATCTAAGCTGATGGGGTAAACATATGAATGACAATATATGCGAACTATGAACTGTGCACTTTTAAAGTGAGAGGGCCTCATTCCGAGTAGGGCGCAAAGGGATACCGGGCACCGTTAAGGACATCGGTGCCGGCAATCCCTTTGCGCCCTATTCTGAGGTCCCTTTGCGGGTCCCGCTAAGGCCGCCTGGTTTTACCAGGCGGCCTTAGCGGGAGCCGCAAAGGGTCCAGGGAGCAAATAACGGTACCGCAAAATGCGGTACCGTTATTTGAACCTTCCCCATTCCCATTGAGCCCTATGGGGGCTCAAATGGGAATGGGGAATGGTATTTTCAATGGGGATTTACTGGTCCCGCAAAGGTCAGACTAGACCAGTAAGTCCCCATTGAATGAGGGCGGACTCTGTACCGTTATTGGAGGTAATAGCGCCATGGTTACCTCCATTCTCGGAATGAGGCCCAGAGTCTTTATCCAACAATAACCCGATAAGTAGCATTAAAGGTAGACTAATCAAAATCGACACCAGTGTTGGCTCAATTGAAAAGAATGTACGGTAGTTTGTGCACATTTTCTTTACTGCCTCCTTTGCGTTTTTATTCTGCAAAGAATGTTCCTGCCATCATTTATGGAATGGCTATAACCTTGCCTGAGTTGGGATTTTATTTGAACTGAATTCAAGGGAACATTTGGAAGATAACATTAGGATGGGCTCTTGCAGTTCATAATCCTGTGATTACACACAAAGTAGGTCTCATCTCCTTGGAGGCTATAGTCATTTGGCGGAAATTATGCATTAATACAAAAATAATCGCTCCTCCTTTGAAATCTCTTTATGTGGACCTGAATCAGGCTCCTAAACCCAGAACTATCAATTCTCTTAACAATTGTAATGAGGAAATGTGTGCGATTTTAACACAAATTGAATCTGACACAGGGGAACTGATCTGCAGCCCGGGTAAGACAAAGAATACATTGTATGAGACAGACTGGAGAGAAACTACAGAGCAGCTGGGTTTGTTCTCTGTGTATAACGATTATGCCAGGCTTACCAGAAATAGAACTACATATCCCAGATATGTCTATCCGTTTCCTTGTAGTCGAATCCATTCCATTTATATGGATTCAAGCTGAATCAACTGTGTAATGGATGCAATGGAAACCATGAAACATTTAGTGGCTGATTCATGGAATTTGTGCGCCGAAAAACGGGGATTTGTGCACCATTCTGCCCGCAAATCCCTGTTTTACAAATGGGGATTTGCGGGCAGAATGGCGCACAAATCCCCGTTTTTCGGCGCACAAATTCCATGAATCAGCCCTTAGTTTTGTATTGTGTACAAACATCTGAAATAAAGAGACGTCATTTCAATTCCTATATTTATAGTAATTTCGAGCAAGCTAGTTAATCACTCTGGAGTTGTGTAATGCGAGGCAATAACATCGCCCTAATACTAGCATTATATATATTTTTTACTAAACTTTCTGCTATGTGGCATGCTCAAATTTGAAGAGACTTTTTATCTAACAGAAACTATGTATTGCACTTTAGAGCGATTTTGCACTTGGCCTGTAATGTTTATGGAGTGAGGGCCTGATTCGCTCACGCGTTTTATAATGGCACAATCCCATTGGAAAATGCTCTATGGATCAGGCCCTTAATGTAAGACAAAAACAAGTATTATGATTTAGTCTTAGTCTTACAAACTGTTTTTATCCGAAGTTGTTAAGTCATAGATTGTGTAAGGTTTCCATGTGGAAACCATATCACAATATAAAAAAAAAGAAAGTGAGAGTCTTGCCCGTTTGAAGCGGTGGAGGGTCATGGTACACACAGATGTGACCAGCACCCAAGGGGAGGAGAAGGAGGCCAGGAAGACCCAGCATCGTAGGCTGCAAAGGCTGGGCAGCCCGGTTGAAGGAGGGTTGCCCGCGTTAAGAGTCAGTGGACAGAGGGACGGTTCTATCAAAGTCCTGGGCCACATCTGCGAGGTGCAACCCAGGTGAAGATTAGCAAACTGGGCCCATGGCAGTGAGGAGGCGGCCGAGTGGTGGTGCCCCTGCGAACACTCCCACTGATTCATGGTGCGCTGCACTGTGCAATGCCTGCCTAGGGTGGGGCAGCAGTGAAGTGCACAGTGCCACACTGGCTCACAGAGAAGCATGAAGAAGTTCAATGTCATGGGCCACGATGTAAGATGTGTGGCACCCCTATGGGTCGTGGGGCGCTGCGTACAGTTTCAGTGTCCCATCAGGATCAACCAGGAAACCTTGGGGTGGCATGGAGGACTGTGGAATGGGGGCCCATGATGCTCATTGTGGAACACTGCAGTGGCATCCTGCTGCTGTGAGGGTTCCATCAAAATGGCATACTAGTGCTCCACTCTGGGGCATGAACCTTATTATTTAATTTAAAAAGTCCCTCTCCTGGGGCATAAAACGTGCATCTCAATTAAGGCATCAGACCACAAAAAGTTTTGTATTGACGGGGGACCTCAGTAGAAGTCTCTCTGCACACACAAGTAAAGTTAAGAAGCCAGCAAAAGAAGTCAAAATGTTTAGGGGCCTCTGACAGTCAGTCGAGAAATCCCAAACATGGAATCCTACCCTAACATGCATTTACTATCTCCATTCTGCTGCTACTAACCCCTTGCATTGACAGGACACTAGTGGTGGGCCCAAGGTGCAGAGCAGGGTGCCTGCCCGCCTTGGGCTCTGCCTCTGTGCGATGTGGCACTGAACGGCTGCCTGCCTGGACAATCTATTTTGAAAAACATAATCAAATATTAACCTGTGCTGAAATCAGTAAACCACACGTTTTGCCTCCTGCAGCTCGTATATCACTAAACAACTAAGTTAAGATCCCTGTCAGACTGCGTGTGTAACACTTCCACCACCTTTGGCAGGCTTTCTGAGTCCTGCTGCCCTGGCTGGACCGGAAGCAAGAATGATCACTGCATAAATATGTGTTTTTATGCATTCTTTCATGCATGTTTTCAATGTTATGGAATCTCCATATCCAAGAGGTGTTTGAACGAATGTGCATGTGTGTGAGTGAGTACATATGTGTGTGTGTGTCTGTGTCTATCTGTGTGTGTGTGTCTGTGTACATGTGTGTTTGCTTGTTTAGTGGGGAGCAAGCAACACATCAGGACTGTATTTTAAGGTCAGCATGCTGGCATATGGAGTGGGAGCAGCACCATGTGTAGGTTTTCCGAGGTGGCAATGCTGGGATGTAATGTTGTGGGCAAGCATCATTCATATATTTTACAGTGGGAATGCTGGCATATATTTTATTTATACCATGTAAATCTACTGCCAGTTGTGTGACGGCCAAGCAATGACTGAAGTCACACAAGATTGGCGTGACCTGAAAGTTTTCTTTATTTCTTGATAAGTCAGGGAAGAGGACGTACAAAAAAGCCTATATGGGCTATGGGACCATACAAATAATAACACATTACCCAGTAATACAGTGACAGGGTTATGACAACACAAAAAGGGGTCCCAAGGGTATCCAGACCCTACCATGATGTTTACACAAAATCATAGAGTTTATAACCTATTATTAATGAGTCATTGTCCCTCCAGGGTCACTCTAACCTACAAAGCAATACCCGAGGGGTGACAAACAGAAAATGTTAAACCTAGTCTTAGCAAGTCCTTATCCTACTGGCTAATGCTATGCTTAAATGCAAAGTACCAAATCTTTCTCAAACGAAATAATTCCAAACTTATTCTACACATGTCCAGCCCTACTCTAGAAAATAACACAAATAAAGTTCTCCCGGGATGGTAATTGCCAGAATTGCTCACAGTGTGGCTCTTCCTGCTTTCATATTGCACATTTAGGTCTCTCAATGACGTCTATGTTTTAGGCCTCATTTCTAGGCCTTTTCTCATCCTCTTGTCTTCCGTCTTGCCTGGCCAGTTGTATTCACTGCCTCTCACTGCACTGTTGGTACTCCCCTCAACCTATGGTGTTCCACTTCAGCAAACAGGTCTCTTGAAGACCTCTTCATTCTCAACATACAGGATGATATCTCCATAAACCTTCGCCACCCTCCATAGACCTCGATTCTATGCATTTCTACTGCCTCTTACCTTCTAGCTTGTCCTGCCAGGTTTCTTCAGCACCTCTCATTACACTGTTCAGCCTCTCCCTAACCTCTTGTTCTCCACATCCCTAGATGTGTCTCAGCTCTATCTCTTGATTCTCAACATTACCTGCAGGTCGCTGCAAGACCATTCGTATCCCAGCAGTTAAAGACTTGGGGCCTCATTACGAGGTGGGCGGTAAGGGTTAACCAGCACCGGTAAGGAGACCGGTGCCAGTTAACCCTTACTGCCCTATTCCGAAGTCCCTTAGCGTGTCCCGCTATGGGCGCATGCTTTCACCAGGCGCCCTTAGCGGAGCCGCTAAGGGACCAGGGAGCTAATAACGGGCCCGCTTTTTGCGGGCCCGTTATTAGCTCCATCCCCATTCCCATTGAGCCCTATGGGGGCTTGAATGGGAATGGAGAATGGTTCTCGGAATGGGGACTTACCAGGTCCTCCAAGGTTGGAATGAGTTGGTAAGTCCCTATTTCGAGAACCCGGACCCGGAATGCGGTAAGGGGGTAGCCATGGTGCTAATAGCACCATGGCTACCTCGT
Source organism: Ambystoma mexicanum (assembly GCF_040938575.1). NCBI lineage: Eukaryota > Metazoa > Chordata > Amphibia > Caudata > Ambystomatidae > Ambystoma > Ambystoma mexicanum. The sequence goes on from NC_090937.1 coordinate 850,796,335, forward strand.
AATGAGGCCCTTGGTCTCTCCCAAACATCTTGGTTCCCAGCATTCAACTCTAGGTTCCCGCCAAACCTCTTGGTTTTCAACTTTCATAGCATGGCTCATGTTCAAACCACTTGCCTCTGCATTCACGATTGGTCTCCCCCAAAACTCTTTATTAATAGCATTCAATGGATAGGCCTCTCTCAGGCCTATTGTTTATCAGCTCCCAATTAATAGGATTCACTCAGTCCTCTTGTGGTGTACACACCCTTGTATAAGTGTGTTGGTTGCAAGGATGTCTCTCAGCAAACTAACCACCTTCAACAAAGTGGGGCTGTCCCATAGCCAGTAAGATAGCTCAGCGGGTTAAGCACTTGCTGCTGCAATCTAAGAAATCTTTATGTAGCAGGTTCGAATTCCGGCAAGGCCACTTCAGCCTTTCATCCTTCCAAGGTCAATAAATGAGTACCAACTTTAGTTGGTTAGTATTGTATACATATATGATCTATGTAAAGTGCTTTGGCGAAGCGCTATATGAATAACACATTATCACTTGGAAGGGAATGGTGTGTTTGTTATTGGCTTGGTCCAACGCGCTGTGTCACACATTCTGATTGGGCTGTTCGCAGGGTTCCCATGATTTGATCTTTAGCACCATAATAGGTAACCTCTGTGCACTGATTATTTATTGAAGCCACTGCACCTGCTGGTGCTACAGCCTTATAGGCGCAGTGGGACATCAGCGCCATCTTGGATTGCTATTGTGGCTGTTGTGGTTGCTCACCATTCCGTGGTGCATATCCCCTTGCTCTGGGAGAGGTCTGCTGGGGCATCAGAGTTTGACCGTATGGTTTCTGGTCACATTGCGATCTTTCACAGTCTGTGGGAAATTGCAATATCATGGTATCTGGCATTTGCAAGTTCACACATTACTGGAGAAGCTTTCTTCAAATGTCTATGGTTAGGTCCATGTACCAGAGATTGATGTCTGTGCATTCCCTGTAGCTAGCTGTTATCAGTGATAGTCTTGGTGGAATGTTATTTTTTTGAGTGGGGGCCAGGAGCCGTTGTGTTTCCACTCCATCCACTCTAGAGGAGGCCCATTGGGGAGCAGCAAGACCAACCCAGTCCCTTGTGGCTCAACTCCCTCACTGAATAGAATTGGTAGTTCAGCCAACTCGCCACACAGTGTGGCATACAGATATGGATAAGCCAACGGTGTGCAACCCCTTCAGGCATATTATGAAAAATGAAGCAATTGTAAAGACTGCATTTGCGTTTTGACCTCAGTGTTGTGGGAATCAATTCACAATAAGTCTCTAACATTTAATTGCAGAAGGTGATGCCTTAAACCAGATATCCTTGCTGGGGGCAGGGCCTTGATACCACACCATAGCCACACTCTTTTTTCCAGCATGAGACCAAGCCCCACTGATCTCTCGGTAAATCACTGGTGAAGCCCAAAAGACCCACAAGGTGAGTAAGTGGGATGGGCACCTCCACTATTGCCTCAACTGTCTTTTATACTCTCCATACTTCAATATTCTGCGAGACACAGGAATGTCTAAGCCAGGTATTAAATGCCTGCATCAAATACCCCACAGCTAGCAAAGTGTCTGCTACCCCCAGTGATAGCTGATGTACAATAGGAGGGGGATGATATTGCCTGCGCATAAACTTAACGTGGAAAGGTTTATGTTTAGTATTCATTGCCACTTTTCATTTTTCTAAAAATGAAATGCCACTGCATATGAAACCCCCAAATCATGTTCCTACACCTCCTGAAATTGCATGTTAGAGGGCCCAACCCCAAGTAATCATCAATCTCTAGAAGCTGGAAAGCAACCTACCCCTGGTGCCCATTGAAGCAGTCAGTTCAAGTGGTCCATAGGTACTTGGTTTAGATGGGAATCCCAGCCAAAGCAACACCAATGTATACCTCATCTAGATATACAAACATAGCTTCAGTGAAGAAGTTCCATTATGCTGCTTAAAGCCCTGCAGCGTTAGAAATGTATCATCATCAAAAAGATTCCCTGTTATGTGAATCCAAACCTTGTCCAGTACAGCATGAAATAACTTTTCCTGAATAAGAGGCATTCGAGAAATTCTACGAATATATATATAAGACAACATGTATAGGATCATCGAACCTCCCTTCCTGGTAAGCTTAAACCACTCTCTGGTCGTGCAGAGCTCTTTTAATTCTCATGAGACTGGAGGGGTTCTTCCCAACAATACTGCTCCCGGTTAACTGTGGGCTACGCATTCCCTGCCCAAGTACGCAAGTCAGCAATTCGGAGATGGCTCAAAAGCATCAGAGTAAGAGGTCTCCCAACTGCGGACCACCATCCCCAACCCAGCATGGAGGCAAATCACCACATTCCCTCTGAATCTAGTCTGTTGACCAACCTAGAGGAGGTACACAAGCGTTGACCACAAGTAAGTAAGGAAACATTGTGGGAGATGAATCGGGATATTATGAAAGAGATGAAGGCAGTGAGGCAGCACTACCATTTTTAGAAGAGAAATACAGCCAGTCAGCAATAGGGATAATCTCCCCCATCCGGCAAGATGATCATTCACTTAATATAAAATAGATTGCTAGTTCAATCTGAAAAGAAGATCCATATCTCTTCTTACATGACTTCCCAAATACTTACAATACCCGCTCACCACACCATAGCCGTTAGGTCCTGCATTGATGCGCTAGATGCTGAAAGAGGAAACATCTCTGGCTTGCTTTTAGTGACTGCAAATTTCGAATGTTGCAGTACATTTTCAACTTCATCTGCATAACGCGGACATTCTCAGCTGGATTATTTATCTATAATAGGATGTCGACTGTCTACCATGACAAAAGCAACTTATGAAAGCGAATATAAATCCCCATGTCTGCCCTAAGTATCACAGCCCAAGGCCACTGCAACAGGAGAGAGAGGGGACATCCCTGAAACGTCTCTCTCTGTAAGTTAAAAAGGTTGTATATTAAATGATTAGTCCATACCCTAGCTAGTAGGCCAGCAGATAAGTATTTGACTTTGGTGATAAAAATATCACCCACCTGCATCCTTTGTAAAACTCAGAAGTGTAAAGGCCATTTGACAGAGTTGAATGTCTTTTCGGCATTCAACCTGAGGGACAAAGTCTGAACAATGTTTTCAGTGTGATGAAGAACCATAAATAACCTCCATACATTGTAGGATGGGGATCACTGGAGGATGAAACCAGCCTGCTCAAGACACGAAATATTTTTTTTTATTTTATTTTTACATTTACAAAATTGCTCACACAGCCCGTGGGCATCGAGGCGCTATTACAGTAATTGTTTGTTTTTTTCTTCTTAGTTGCGTAATTGTTTTTGTTTTTTGTCTTAGTTACGTATTAAAGCGCGGACCCGCGGATCGAACCTGTGTTGCTTTGTGTCGTCTTGCTTCCAAGACGCACACGCTGACACTGAGCTATCCTCCCGGGGCAATTTCGCATTTACAACCACAACCCTTTAAAGTATCTTATTGTCCACATGTATTAAATACATTGAGCGATGCAATCTGAAGCATTCCTCTGGCGTGTCTAGTTTTAACAGCAGGATATTTCAGACTTCCCTAGTAGAATCAGAATTGGACATTGCCAGCCAATGAATGAGTAATCTCTTCATTCAATCCAATACTTCTCGCAGTGACTCATGAACTAGGGAAGCCTCAAATTGATTTTTCAGACCTTGATTTAACTTTTAGGGCCATCTAACGTGTGTCTCAAGGACTGCAAACCTCCCACTTTAATAGTGATACAAACTCAGCAGGAGTACACCTTAAATCTCTCCCATAGAATCTGCTGGGAATCAGCTGAGCCACAGTTCTAATGAAAAAACAACCAAATGTGTTCCTTCCTGGACTGAAAGAAAGCTATATCCAGCACACTATCATCTTAAAAAATCCACCCGCATTTGGGGACTCAATACATGGAAATCTGTTACCAAATGGGGGTGATCTAAAAGAGTTTGTAGTAGGATTCTACATTCTCTCACTCACTGAGTGACCCATTCCAACATAAGCAACAGACCTATTCTGAAGGCCTAATTGTGCACTGAAGAAGAGAAGAACATCTCATTGGTGTTGAATTAACTTACTATCAAATATCCTTCACCCAAAAGTTTCCATCTATTCACTAACCATGTGAGCAGCATGTGACTGAGGTTTACTAATACCACTTAAACTCTCGAAATTGTATTGTATAGCTGGGTTAAAATCATCCCCTATTTGATTTGTGACTACATGAACTGCTGTGTATGCCCTGCCAGTCAACAATAATAAAAAAGTGTATCAATGAAAATGGGTTTGTATAAATTAACCAGTAAGACCCCGGCCTCCCCCAACCTCTGAGAAACCTAAAGAAAAATACCAAAACAGTGTTTCTTTAGCACAATTGCACGAAAGCACTAAGTCAAATGTACGAAGACCCTGCTGTTGTCTTAGTTAATATTGCAGATGTTTATCCAGCCAACTGCTAGGTAACCACACATTGATATACTATAGAATCAAATGTTGTAGTATTCGTGTATTGGTGTCAAAGAGCATAAAGCAAGCAAACAGTCGACATGTGTTTTAACCCCAAAGTGTCCTTCTCAAGGCCAAATGTGGATCCGTAGAAGGGGAGATCAATTGTGTGTTCCAAGTAGTAAGATCCTAATAATGATCTGTTCAAAAAAGGTGTGAGCTTTCAGCAGGGTATCTGACCCTGTTATATGGTGTAACAATTCAAGAGGGGTGATCCCTATATTGTGCAGGCATGGGTAATATCAATAAATAGTGGGATGCATTTCATCCGCGCCCCATCGCGCTCAAGGTGTACCGCGTGTGTCAATAGCCATATAATCAGGGGACATTTGGACACATTTCGAACATCATGTCCACATCCAACTGAGGAGAAGAAGGGGGAGATTTGCTGCTCATGGTCTTTTCACTTCTGAGGTAGCACTTATTTATTTATTTTTTGTTTATTTGTTTATGGTTTGTTATAAACCTTTACAAAATCAATCGTTAAGAACAGACATAAAAATCTTGATAAAAATACAAAACTTGAACAATTCATTACAGTAAAATCCAAATTACAAATTTAAAAATCCCCAAACAAAGACAAATCGTCAAACAGAAAAATACTAACTTAAATCACAAACCGTTTAAAAATATGTTATTATACGGATAATCAGAATAGAAGAATATCCATGTCTCATGTTATACCAAATGAAATCACGATCAACACATAAGTTTGAGGAAAATAATTCACCAAAATATTCGGTTCTCTGCTTAATCAGCATTGGACATATGAACAGGATTTGATATAGGGTTTCATCCATCCCTACCTGATTGCAGAACCTTCACCATTTTTTATCCATAGATGTATTTCTTACATTTAAAATATAATAGGTGTGCATAACATTCAACCTAAATCTCATAAAGGAGTTTCTAATAGACCTTGTTGGATATTTCATTAGATAGGTTTCCATAAATGGGAGAAATTACCAAAAGGAACCAAAAGGAATGGGCTCGGTTATAAAGTTTTGAGTCTACCACTTTACTCATTGTCAGAGACCAATTCATCCCACGTATGATAAGTTTGCATTTTTTAGGCCTATTCAACAAGGTGCACTTAGCTATACCCATTTCCTCCAACATCATTTCAACATCTTTATTTAATCCAATCATGAAGGGACACGTTGGATCACTTCCCGCTATAGTATAAAGATTACTGATCTCAAACATCTTACATTTTCTCCATAAAAGAAACCTCTTAACCATAACCACCGAATGGAGAGATTGCAAACCAAATTCATACCTTATCATCTCCATAGGAATGCTTTTGATAAGAAAAAATAGTAAACCCTTCCATATGATACCTTCCAGAATTTTAAGGAAATCCATACAATTGGTAGCAAAAAGTTCCAGACCATATGTAAGCCTTGGTACTACTTTTCTTAAGTAAAACTACAAAATGGGTTTCATGGAAAACCTCCCAAATTTCTTTTCCAACAATCGCATCTGCCTTAACACAATTTCTGCTTTAGTCCTGAGGTGATTTTTAATCAAAGAAGCACAGTTAATACCTGAAAAGCAATACCCTAAGTACTTGAAGGCTTTTTGAGAAGTGTAAAGGCCATTTGACAGAGTTGAATGTCTTTTCAGCATCCAACCTGAGGGGCAAAGGGCCTGATCACGACGCCACCGGCTGTATTAGCCCTACCACCGAACTCCCCAGCGCTAATAGCGCCGGATCACGAGTTCGGCGGTAATGTAATTCTTCATTCCCCATTGAGCCCATTCGGGAATGCCCCATTCCCCATTGGGCTCAATGGGGAAAATTCACGCTCTTACCGCCGGCGGATTTCCCGCCGGCGGTAATAGCGTGAATTTTCAGCGGATTTCCCCCAGCCAAGAGTTGGGGCGAAATTCGCCGAAGTCCTGATTTGGCAGACCCTTAAATCCGGCGGTAATAGCGCGACCGCCAGATTTAAGGGTTACCGCCAAAGTCGTGATGAGGCCCATAGTCTGAACAACGTTTTCAGTGTGATGAAGAATCATAAATAACCTCCTTACATTGTAGGATGGGGATCACTGGAGGATGAAACCAGCCTGCTCAAGACACGAAATATTTTGCACCTACAACCACAACCCTTTAAAGTATCTTATTGTCCACATGTATTAAATACATTGAGCGATGCAATCTGAAGCATTCCTCTGGCTTGTCTAGTTTTAATAGCAGGATATTTCAGACTTCCCTAGTAGAATCAGGCTATCAGCCCACCTCTAGAGATTCATTGGACATTCATAGGACACTGCCAGCCAATGAATGAGTGTTAGGGAGAATTCTCTGTTTAGGCTGAATTTCCTAACCTAGTGAGTCCCCCAGCAGCTTTGCTGGATTTCTGGAGTTTGTTTTTTTCTCCTGCCAAGAGTGAGACTCTTTTTCTCCCACTCTTGGACATGATTTATGGTGTTCCTTTGACTGTTAATGTGTTTTATGGGCTTTGGGGTCCTTTACTCCATAGGGTCTCATGTGTTTTTACTATGTGTGTTACACAGCACCCTCCATGCAGTAACACAGGGGTGTCATAGTGACACCCCACCATAGACTCCATACCCTGGGACTGACTACTGTCTCCCAGTGCATGTAAAGTCACCATTGGCTTTACTAGTCCCAAATTATTAACAGAAACCAGTACAAATTATCATATTGTGGACGTACTGGTCAGGGCAATTCGATTGCCCCAGGGTCTGTTAGTCGAGGGGGCACGTCTCCGTCCCCCCTGATCGAGTTTTGGCTGGTGGCAGTGGATACTACTTTTTATATTCGACCGCGAATATTTCCCTATGGGATTTTCCCATTGTTCGAAGCTACCAACTTTAATTATTTAATTCTCATAGCCTCGAACATACCGCCGGTTTATTTAATTAATATTAATTCACCAGTTGGTATTTTTTGCCAGGACTCCATTCTAAAATGGCGTTTGTGTTCTCTTCTGTGACTCCAACCCAAGGCGAGCCCTTTGTTCCACTTTTTGGCGGGCTTCTCCACAGAAGCCTCCAAAAGTGGTGCCACTCTGTCTGGGTACCACAGGGGGTGTGGGAGGGGGTTTAGGCACCCTGGACTGAGTTACCTTGGTAACTCAAGTCGCACTCTTGTGTGATTGGCCCAAGTGGTGAGCCGGCCGGCTCACCACTTAGCATGTTTGATTGACAGCTAGCCTGAGTGAATGGGGGTATGCTGCATAAAAGCAGGGCTTTTGGGACTGGAACTTCAGAAGTCACCACAGGACCTGAGAATCCGATGAGGGAGAAGCTGAGCCGACCTACCACGACGACACCACCGGTGGAGCCCTGCGGAACCGACTCACCACTTCCCGACGACAGAGAAGATCTCCCGGCTGGAGAGGCTTCTTCCCCTGACTGGTGGGCACAACAAGTTTACCTTCTTTTCTTCGCACCTCAGACCGGTTTGTGGTCGAACTGCCCGCGCCAAGCACCCCGGCAGCCGGATAGCCACTTACCAGTGAACCGCGAATCAACGGACCGCTCCTTGTACCTGAGAAACTCCACGGCTGGTTTCTTCCCTGGCAGTGCAACGGACTCCTGTCTTTCTCCCCGACGAGATCCTCTCTTCCCCCGGATGAAGCACCGACTTGCATCCGCTGCCAGGAACAACTGCCCCTGCTGGAGTGTTCTCACCACTTTAAGGTACCGTGTCCGCCAGGCCTGCCTTTCTAAAGATTGCTACAAGGTAATAATAACCCCTTAACCTTCTGGACTGGGTTGGCCGCCTTGACCCTCTAACTGGTCCCTTTCTTTGGTCCAACTCCTTTTTGAACCGTTACAAGACTTTTGTGCACTGCAACCGTGTTACCTTGGACACATTTCGTTTTGATCCTCTTAAAGCGGATCCGGCCTACTGACTCTGAATTCACGGTGTTACTTTGCCTTCCTCTCTTGTTGTGTTCGTGAAAAAGTGTTGGGATCTGTTTCAATTTATTCTCTGCTTTTCTCTCCCTTTTTTAAAACGAATTATTAGAGTGCCATCTACGTTAAGCGCTCACCGCTGTCTGAAAATAAGTGGGGCTTTACTTAAGACTTGTCTAACATTCTTTTAAGGGAGTGTATATCTTTTAGTGACCGTGTTTTTGAATTGCTTACTATTAGTGCCTGTGTGTTTTTATAGATGTGGTTTTAAATAAATAATTATACCTCTTTTACACCAAGCCCTGGTCAGTGTTTACTTGTTCTATTGTGTTCTCTTGACCTATTGCGAATACTCTGTATACTGCCTAGCTCTTCTTGAGGGAAGTCTGACTGCTCAGCCACAGCTACCAAGTGAATCTGTGTGTTACAGACTGCTACCAAGTGGGTTTACTGCCAAACACCTGTAGTCCTAAATCTTTTGCAGTGGTCCCAGAGGGAACTGCACAGGTTTCTGCCTAACACTGATGTACAGAGGTGGGATTTGTATTGAGTATACACTTTAGAAAGCTTTTTGAACACTTTAGCACAGCTAACCACAGAGCTTAGCACTAAGAAGCTGATTTTCTAACTATGTCTGCTATGGAGAGTTTTACCCTAGAATCATTGTCTGCCAAAACTGCTGATTGCTTAAAGGTATTGTGTAGACATAAGAATCTCTCTGAGAAGGGCAAGAAAATGGAACTATTAGAAAGATTGTTAGAAAACCAAAGTCTGGGTGGTACAGAGGAATCTACCCCCCCAGCAAATGTATAAAACAGTGATGGTATTGATCTGAATCAAAGTCTTGATAATGAGTAGGAAGAGGAAAGTGAACCTAATAAAGTTAGCCACTCTGAGCGTCTGTCTGCCTTACCTACTGTACCTACTGGGCCTATACCAGGTTCCACATGTAACCCTGCTTATTTTGAACTTGAAAAAATGAAGCTTGAATTAGAGTACAAACGTTTTATTGCTCAATCTGAAAGAAACCAAGAGCTAGAGTTCAGAAGAATGAATGCCCAAGCTGAGCAGAAGCAAGCTGAGTTAAGACTCAGAGAAACAGAGCTTAATCATGAACTAGAAATGAAAAAGTTGTCTGTGGAAAATGCTTCTCTCTCCTCTGGTTCTTCTAGGAGTTCCAGTCCCAAAAGACCCCGGATGCCTCAGGAATTAGTGGGTATGTATGAACCTAAGTTGGATGTGTTGGTTTGGTTAAAAATGTTTGAGTATAATCATGGGCTCCAGGACATCACAGGGAATTAGTTACTTCCCTGGTTGTTCTCTAGGCTTCCCCCTGTTGCAACTGATATGGTAATGGAGTTGGGGGAGGTGGATAAGAAGGATTATGAATGTGTGAAACTAGCTTTGATAGCTAGATTTGGGAAGACCCCTTCCCAGTACCTTACGAGGTTTAGGACCCTAAAAAAGCATGATGGTACCCCTTGGGCTACCTGGATGAGTGAAAGTTTGAAAAACTTAGAGGGATGGATTAAGGGTTACAGAGTTAACACTTATGAAGGAATGAAGAATCTTGTAATGTTGGAGTCAATTTATGATGCATGCTCTCCTGAGCTCAGACAGCACTTGGCTGATTCAAAGGAATTAGATTCCAGGAAGTTAGCTAAGCCTGCTGACTTGTGGGTTGCCAACAGGGCCACTCACAATGATTCTGGGGCTACTCAGAAAAAGGATGAGGGAAAACAGCCATAGAAGGACTCCAAAGAGAATTCTAATAATTCCAATTCCAAAGAGGGCCCCAAACAGAACCAAAAGGGTAAGCCACCAGGGAAACCAAATCAGGCTATTGTACCTCCTGGTGCCAAACCAGAAGGTGGTCAGAACAAGCCACCATTCCAGAAAGCATTTGGTAAATGCTTTGTTTGTGGCTCTACTGACCATGTGAAAGGAGATCCCAGATGTAAGGGTAAACCTTCAGGGGTCCAGCTTGTCTCCTTAGGCTTCGCTCCAGAGGAGGAAGTACAAATGGCAAGTGGAAACTTTCTATTACTGGCTGATGAACCCATTGGAGTCTCAGCCAGTGTTTCTTTAGTGTCTCTAGGTTTGTGGGAACAACAGAACTTAGATGTCTATAATTCTATCCCAGATAATACTAAAGAGTATTATAAGGACAGTGTCCAGGTGAATGGTCAGGAGACTCCTGCCATTAGGGACACTGGGGCCAGCATAACTGTGGTGGACAAATCATTTTTTCAGGCTGAGGATGTTGCTAAGGCACCCAAACGCCTCACCAAGTTAGCTGGAGGGCCTGTGCAGATGCTTCCCCAATTACCAGTTCTCATCCAGTGTAATGACATGACTGTGAAGATACCTGTCAGCATACAAAGTGAGGTGCCAGGAAGGGTTCTGCTGGGTAATGACTTGAAAACTCTTGGAGTAGTGTCACATACCCCCAGACCTCCTATTAAAAGGTCACAGGAGCTCACCAGACCTGCAAGGGAGAGAACCATGAGAGGTACTCCCAAGGAGATGATGAAGAAGGAGATCACTCCTGCTCCACTGGAGATGTCAGCTGCTGTCTCTAAGAAACAAGAAGCAAAGGGGAAACCTAAGACTTCTAACAAGAAACCAGCAGTCAGCACTCCAGTGCAGCCAACAAGGACTTCCCCTAGGTTGTCCAAGGTTACACCAGTAACTCCCCCTCCAGCTGAGGCTGAGAGGGAGGTACAACCCTGTATGGTTGAACTAGACTCTGAAGAAGAGCTAGTGGAAGGCCAGGAACTCATTGGAGATCTGGATCCTGTTGACCATCCTGAGCTGCAGTCTTTACTGGCAGAAGGTGGACCCAACAGGGTGGACTTCAGTAAGGGACAGAGAGAATGTCGAAATTTGGAAGGTCTTCGGCACCAGGCAGATGCTCAGGCTGAAGGGCAAGAGCCTGGGAAATATAGGTTACACTGGGAAGATGGCCTCTTCTAAAGTGAACCAACCGAGTCTGCCCCTGGGGACAACAAACGACTTGTAGTACCCCAAGAGAACAGACCACAGTTCTTGCAGTTAGCCCATGAGATTTCTTTGGCTGGTCACTTGAGTTTCAAGAAGACTAAGAAAAGGCTCTCACTCTACTTTTATTGGCCAAAGATGGGGGCTGAAGTAGATAAATACTGCAGGAGCTGCCACACCTGCCAGACTTCTGGTAAGGTTGGTTCCAGGAATGTGGCACCTTTAGTGCCTCTCCGAGTTGTAGGAGTCCCATTTGAGAGAGTAGGGATTGACATTGTTGGTTCCCTTGATCCTCCAACCTCCTCAGGCAACAGGTTTATACTTGTTGTAGTAGACCATGCTACTAGGTACCCTGAGGCAATTCCTATGAGGACTGTTACAGCTCCGGCTGTGGCTAAGGCCCTCCTTGGTATTTTTACCAGGGTTGGGTTTTCTAAGGAAGTAATCTCTGACAGGGGGTAAAATTTTATGTCCCACTACATGAAAGCCATGTGGAAAACCTGCGGAGTTACTTACAAGTTCTCAACCGCATACCACCCTCAGACAAATGGACTGGTTGAAAGGTTCAACAGAACCATGAAGAGCATGATAGGTGCTTTAGAGGACCCCCTTAAAAGAAAGTGGGACCTTCTACTGCCATGCCTTCTCTTTGCTTATAGAGAAGTCCCTCAGGAGGGAGTAGGTTATTCTCCCTTTGAACTTCTTTATGGTCATCCGGTCAGAGGTCCATTGGCCCTGATCAAGGAGGGGTTGGAGAGTGCTCCTTCCCCCAATCCAGTTACAGTGACTGACTACGTGATAGGTCTCCGAAGGAGAATGTCACAAATGATGGCAGAAGCAAGTGATAACTTGAAAGCTGGACAAGCATTGGTCAAGCACTGGCATGACCAAAAGGCTAACATGGTTGAGTTCACTCAGGACCAGCTAGTTCTCGTTATGATTCCAACAAGGCAGAGGGCCTTGCAAGAGAAATGGATGGGACCCTTCAAAGTTGTGGGTAAACTTGGAGAGGTCAACTATCTGGTGGACTTGGGCAACCCCAAGGAGGCTCCAACAGTCTTCCATACCAACAGACTAAAAGCGTATGTCTCCAGACCTGATGTAGGAGCTTTGCTTCTAGCATCATCAGAGGAAGAAGAAGAGAGTGAAGCTATTCCTGATCTCCTCAGAGGCTTACCTTTAGATGAAAAGATTGAAGGAGTAAATCTCTCTTCAAATCTGACACCTGAGCAACAGGAAGAGTGCAAGTCTATGTTAAATTAGTTTGCCTCTCTGTTCTCACTTTCACCAGGCTTGACCCCTTGGGGACAGCATGACATACTCACTGGTGACTGTCTGCCAGTCAAAAGCAGAGGATATCGAATGTCAGAAAATGTAAGAACCCACATCAAAGGTGAGGTCAACAAGATGCTTGATCTCGGGGTAACAGAACCCTCTACTAGACCATGGTCTAGCCCCGTTGTGTTAGTACCAAAGGCAGGATCTAAAGAACTTAGATTCTGTGTGGATTACATAGCTCTTAATGCATTCACTAAGACTGATGCCCACCCTTTGCCAAGGACAGATGAGTTGGTGGATAGACTTGGTGCAGCCAAGTTCCTCAGCACATTTGACTTGGCGTCAGGCTATTGGCAAATAGCCCTGACAGACCATGCCAAGGAGAAAACTGCATTTTCTACCCCAGTTGGCTTATACCAGTTTAAGGTTATGCCTTTTGGATTGAAAAATGCACCTGCTACATTTCAAAGGATGGTAAACCAGGTTCTGAATGGGATGGAGGACTTCTGCATGGCATACATGGATGACATAGCAGTGTTCAGCAATTCCTGGGAAGAACATGTGGACCATCTGAGATATGTTTTGCAGGCTCTTGGAAAGGCCAATCTGACCATAAAGGCAAGTAAATGCCAGATTGGACAGAGTAAAGTTGTCTACCTTGGACATGAGGTAGGAGGTGGAGAATGTTAAGCGGGTTCACTTCAACACTACAGCTAAGTCAATGCCTAGTCTGGGATGCTGAGGGAAACCCTTATTGATATATTTTTAGGTCCAGTTCATGTACTCTGGATGACAACCTTTATATAACACCCCTCTCTTAGAATCCCCCTGACCCCACTGAGCCAAGAAGTAGGTCTGTTTTGTAAATTTTAAAAGGTTTATTTGAGAAATATAACAATATACATCTATCACACTTTATAATAAATTAATATTGGATATCGCATTTAAAATATGACAGTGACCAACAATGGATAATGTTCTACTGGTAAACTGATTTGGTTACTTAGAAGTAGTATAGAGGATGAGGTAGCTGAAATGCTTTATGGTTTCAAGGAAATGCAAGGTGGAATAAATGCAGTACAGAAAATAAACTGATATGGTTTCACAAGAGATAATATGTCCACTTTTCCCCTGGTGGCAATTCACCCCCCCCCATATGCAATGCAAGGAGATGGAAGTAACACACACAGTCTTCAGGAATATAATCAAATACAATACGGAATTCAGTTCCCCCCCAGCAAGATTAGACAACAGGTATGCTTTTTAAAACACGGGCAATGGTGCTTTGTAATGTGGTGGCAAGGAAGTGAAAAATGCTAAAATTGCTTTTAATTCCCTATAGGAGGTCCAGGGTGAGTGGTAGACACTTTAAATCAGTTCAGGTCAGCCCTAACAATGGTTCAGGGATGGTTATTAGGTTGCAAACGAATTTTAGCAGTTCAGGCAAAAGCGGCTATCTTTTTACAGATGACGAAATCAGGCCTAATCGCCAATCGCAGTAAATTTTGCGAGTGCGTAAATCGCGATTGCGGTAAAAGTATAAGGATTAGGAAGTCGGTTCTAGGTTCGTTCGAAAGCCTAGAATCACAGCCCAAACGGTTCAAGAGATACGGACGATTTAATAAAGGTAGATTTTCGTATTTAAAGTAAAACTCAAAATGACAGGTGACAGTTTGCAGCTTTAGAATGACAGATGACAGCTCGCAGCTTTAGAATGACAGATGACAGGATTTCTAGGAGGCAGTTCTACTTAGGTTAAAATAGTTTGGATTAGATTATTTTAACTAAGAGATTGGTTTTGGCACAGTGAGTACTCACACTATATTTTTGAAATAAGCCGTCAAGGTCTGGTCAGGTTGGACGGGACTTCTGGCGGTTCTGCTCACAGCGATCTGGGTCAGCTCTGCTCTGCTGGTCTAGCCTCTCTGGATACAGCGGCCTATGGTTCTGGATACTCCTCTGCTTTCTGGTCCGGATCAAGTGGATTCTGGATGTAACACTGCTTTCTGGGTACTGGCAAGAGTTCTTGGCAAAGAATTCCGACAGCTCGCCCGGCTGTAGAATAGTTTGCAAAAGATTTTGAGGCCTGCTGACAAATACTTTTGCTTGCAGTGGGCCTTCTTGGTTCAAAGTTCTGTAGTCTCTGTTTAGCTTGGAAGTCTAAGTGTTGGATCTCTGGATGTAAAGTCGTCGGTCAGCACGCTACGCAGCAAATGGAATTGAATGTCTCTACCTGTCCCAGCAGTCTCTTTTTATGTGTTTTAAAAAGTGGGTGGAGAGGCTAGCATCACTAAGCCTGCCCCTCTCTTGATTTGATAGGTCAATAGATTCTTTGGTCCCTGATTTGGGAAGGGATAGTGTGTCAGAGTGATGTCATTTTTATGACCTGCAGAAATGACACTCCCCTGGTCAATGTGCACACAAATCTATGCCTGATCCAAATACATATTTCCCAGGTACACAGTTGTTTGACATCACATACACACATCATATATTACTAAAGATAGTCCCTGTCCCGACTCTGGGGTTTCTAGGAGCTTGCATTCAAAAATGGCAACTTATTTTCGATTTTAGTGGGTTTTGCAACATTGGTTTTTCATCAAAAATTATACAAAGGTACATTTCCCTTCCACATATATCCCAGTAACTTTCCATGTCTCTAGCTTAAATACAGTGTCTACAATATTCATAATTAGTGGGGTTTTGCCCCAGAACATGGTACAAATCGGAGTTTGGACTCAAATCGTGAGGGCAGTTTCCATACTAAGACTCTCAAAGTTGTACATTCCTGTCATTTGGTTACAATAAGTTATCACTGTTTCTATAAAATATATATTTGTTGCAATTCAACTCCCCAAAGTGTTTGGGTCCGCCTTCAGAAGTCTGGGTGGGTCTGTGATCACATGTCTCTCCTTGCTGGCAGAGGGCTGTTGACAGGAAACACTCAAAATTAACAGAGCCCATTCAACTGAAAGGGGCTATTGTCTCTCTCCTCCAGGCTGAAGGGGAAACCCCCTCCCTCTCACTCAGAAGGGCCATGTAATATCCTGCCTCCTGTTGTGAGTCTCTGGGGTGTTAAGAGTTCTCAGCCTCTTGGCCTCTGGGAACAGCAGGTGGCTAAGATGTTCAATTAACCAACAAGCTTTGAAGTCCCTGCCCCTCTTGCGACTTTTAAATACAGTTTCCCTGTCAGAGTTTAGACCGCTAGCGCCACCTTGGGGAATTTGTCGGTACTGCATCCATTTTTGAGTTGTCTTGAATTTGACAGGAGATTTTTGCTATTATTTTGATAGGCATCCTTACATTAGAGTGGTGATGTGGAACCCCCCACAAGAAGGTTGTATCTTTGGAGTGGTCTTGTGCCAACTGCACAGTTCTCCTGGATTCTGGCGTGAATGTGGGCGGCGATAGCTCATCCCCACATCCACCCAGTCTATTGCTTTAGTTTGTTCTGGGATAGAATAATGGGCGGCGACAGCTCATCCCCACATCTACCCAGTCTATTGATTCAACATGGGTCAAAACCCTTCACAAACCCCCCCGCCCGACTACGCTTTGATTCAAGTCGAGGGGAAGTCGGGTGCAAAGGAGGTTTTGAGCCCTTGCGCTGGTATGTCTGCATTATCTTCTTCCAATTCTGTAGATGGCACAGTTCAGCATCTTTTCCTCCACCCAGTTGGATCGATCGGTTCTCCTCACCCCTGACATTTCATCAACACTCTTAGGTCCTCTTTCCCTATGTAATCGGTATCCGTCAGGGGAAAGTTCTCAGGGTCCTCAATGTGTTGGTAAAACTTACCAATTATTGGATCCCCCTTCTGAGCTGTAATCAAATCAGCATCAGGGGTCTCCTTACTCCATTGTGCAGTTGAAAGATCATTGTGAGCATTTGTCTGGGACCTAGTGATAGCAGTGACCTGGATTTCGCCCAACAGGGACTCTATTTCGGTTATATCCCCTTGGATGGCCCCGGTTTTCGCCAGCTGATCAGCTAAGTCATTTCCAGTTTGTCTGGTCCCTCTACTTTGGAATGACCCTTGATCTTTTTCCAGTAGATGGTCATCCCATTCGATGTGACCAGATCATCAATATTTTGGATTAGCTTCCCATGTTTCAGGGGTTTGTTATTAGCACATAACATGCCTCTGGTTTTCCAATTTAACCCGTTCCATACATAATCCGAATCTGTGATTATGACCAGTTCGTGGAGTTGATGTTGGACAGCAGTGAGGATGGCCTGATGCACAGCCATCAATTCTGCCACCTGACTACTTCGGGGACCAATTTTGTATCCAGCGGAGGGTTCTGGTGACTCATTCACCCATGCATTCTCTACGCCGGCCACCAGTTCGTTCTCCCCGTTGTTGTCAACATGGTACGAGCATCCATCCACATAGACAGTGGGCATTCCCTCACACTTGTCTTCTTCAAAGACTTTGTGTGGGGAATTAAGGTATGCCTCCATGTTGTCCTTGATTTTTAGACTTTCGTCCTCGAGACAGTTTTCTCTGGCACAATCATGCAAGTCAGCCAGACCTTGCGCGAGGGGACTCTTCTTGTTTTGGCCATATCTGACCTCCACAGGAAAGCCTTGCATTGACAGAATCCAGGAAGTAATTCAGGAATTACTCACATTTCCGGCCGGATTCTGTCACTTTGGAGATATTGCAGAGGCTGGTGTGGAGTCTCCACTATGATGTGTTCCCCCTTGATAAACGGGAGGTAATTCTTCAATGCCCATACCGTTGACAGGAGTGCCTTCTCACATTCGTTGAATTTTTCCTCCACAGAGGATAAAGTTTTGCTCGCATAGGAGATTACTTTATTGACCTTGTCATGCTTTTGGTATAATACTGCCGTCAAGCACGTATTAGAGAACCCTGTCTCCAGGAAGAACTCCTTGTTTCTGACAGGGTAAGATAGGCAAGGGGCTTGTGAGAGGCTTCTTTTGAGTTGTCTTACTGCCTCGGATTGTTCTGGACCCCATTCCCACTTGACCCCCCCTTCAAGAGATGAATCAGGAGTCTAGTGATCTCTGCGTAGCCTTCAATGAACTTTCTGCTGTAATTAGTCAGTCCAAGGAGGCTCCTTAGTTCCTGCAGAGTCATGGGGTCTTTCAGTTTCTGAAGTGCTTCCACTTTCTTTTCCTGGGGACAGAGACCCTGAGGAGTAATCTCATGCCCCAAGAAATTAACACAGGTTCTACACCACTGTGCTTTCTGAAAGGAAAGTTTTGCTCCGGCGGCCCTCAACTGCGTCAGAACATAACGGATCTCCACTATGTGTTCCTCCACAGATAAACTTTTGATGAGGACATCATCTACATAAGCCAGGTTACCCCTCGCACCCAGGGCATGGCCTTATGTAAGAAAATGTTGAATTAATTGCCGGAGTTGAGGTATCCGAAGGGAGTCCGGGTCCAGGTGTACTGCTGGCCCCCAAAGGTAAAAGCCAGTTTGTATTGGTCCTCCCTACTGACAGGCACGGTCCAGTATCCACTGGTCAGGTCTATTGCAGTGAATACTTGTGACCCCTGGATCTGGGCCGGCCGTTGGTCAATGTAGGGAAGAGGCCATTGGGAAGTGTGGACCCGTTTGTTGAGCTCCCTAAGGTCAGCGCAGAGTCTCCACTGGCCGTTTGGCTTCAATATTCCCAGCACCGGATTATTGAAGGTGCTGTGTACTGGACGGATTATTCCCCGGGACTCAAGGTTCTTAATTATTTCAGTAAGGGACTCCATGGATGCGAGAGGCAAACGATATTGCTTCACAAACACTGGAGTCATTCCAGGGTCCGTGGGAATTGTTGTGGTGTGGATGTCGGTGCGACCACAGTCATATGAGTCTACCGCAAAGAGATCTTGGAAATCGAAGAAAACTTGTTTCAACTTTTGCTTCTGTTCCAGAGTCACGCAGGCATCAGCTAGGTTGACCCTCTCTTCCACCATCTGCCTGAAGCCGGGAAAGACTTCTGGTTTGGCTATCTCAGAGGCCTCCTCCAGCTGGGTGGAGAAGTCCCTGGTCAGAGTGCTGATTTGGACTGGAGGCTTCAGGTGGGAAAGGCAGCCCTCATGGACCTGGAAAATCACCTCATCCCTCCTGAAGTCACAAGTCACATCTTCCTTACCATAAGGGCAAGAAGTGTACACCAGGAAGTTCCGCCCATGCCGGGTGAAAATCCTGTCTGGTGTTGTGTTGTCATCACTGTCACTGTCAAAACAGTCCTTGGGGACTGGTCCTAACAGTTAATTTCCTAGATCAATGGAAAAAAATCAGTCATCAACCGCCATTCCAATAATGGTGCCTGCGGCTAGAGTAATACTCTTTAAGTCGCTGTTATCCACCTCTATTGGAATGGTGTCATGTTCTATGTTGACTAATGGAGTTGGGTTTAACCCCAACCATTGCTGTTGGAGAGAAGCATTTAGATGTATGTAAGCATCAGGGTTTTTCAATTTTTGTCCTCTTTTAACTTTCACTTCCAGGGAGAATTGTCGGGTCCTTTCTGGGATGGTGACTTCCTCTTTAATCTGAATTTCAACTGCATAAGGTAGCAATTGAGCTGTCCTAAATGCTTTTTCTGGATCATCAAAGCCCCTGGGATTATCCACTAATCGGGACCAAGCTTTGAAGTTTATTAGGTCCAAACTAATGGCAAAGCGATTGAGAATGTCACTGCCTAAGTAAAAGGCGGCAGTGACGTCTCACAAGACCCAACAATTATGCACTATGCTCTTGTTGCCAATGGAGATTTTGAGCATACACCTGCTTGGCAGGAGATGTTTGGAATTAGGTGCTTCCAGGTCCATTTCCCATTTGTCTATCAGTTTGAATGTGGGAATGGCTGGATCTTTTGGGAGTTGGTGGGACATGGCTACGCTGATGAAGCTCTTACCGTTGTTCACACACACTCGGGCGAGAACAGAGTCCTTCCCATCATTTAACTGAACAGGGATGAACAACTGCTCTCCAATTTGCTGTATATCAGCCAGTCTCTGAGCTTATTTCACCTCTTTCTGGACTATAGGAGTGGGAGTGTCTGATTGTGGATTGGTAAAGAATTTCAGAGTGTTTCCTTCCAGTGTGGAATACCACCTTAAACTGGAAGGAAGGTTGATTTTCAGAAATAGAGAGGACCCCCCATCACCAGTCTGTTGTCCTACTGCTATTACTGTCACGTCTGGAATTTGCTTGTTCTGGAAGTGAAATTCTACTTGGTCAGATTTTTGTTCAACCATGTGGCAGGTGCCATTTAAACTAACATGGTTGACACTCTGTTTTAATTTTATTGGTCGGCTAGTCTGGGTCCAGAGGACCTTGTTTACACAATCTATTAGGGGTGACAACCTTCTCAGGAGGTCATTCCCTAGTAAACAAGGGGTGCCCTCTGGAGTCACTACTATGACCGGGTGTTTCACCTTGTGTCGCCCAATTTTGATGTCCAAATCTGCAGTCCCCTCGACAGGAATTTCCTTCCCGTCAAAGTTCTGCAGTTGTCCAGGAAGAGAGGTGAGAGGAATACGGTAATTCTCCCCCCTTCCTGCATTTAGTTCATCAAAGGCCCTTTTGGACAGAAGGGTAGCTTGGGATCCAGTGTCCACCAGTGCCGAAATTGTACCCTGCCCCTGTACTTGTACCAGGGTATAATATCTTCCCTCCTTCTCCTCAAGGGGGCACAGATAATGCACATTTTTGGACAACTGGTGGGCTAACTTTCTGGTTTTGGACATTGCTAGCAAAGAGATTTGGGCAGAATTCTGTGGAGAGCCTGGGGAATCCGAAAGAAAAAGTTGGCAACTGGAAATGGTTTCGGGTTCTGGGCCGCCCCCCCCCTTTTTGGAGGCAGTCATCAGGATGGGTTTGACCCATGGGATTTTGGTATTGTCGGTTCTGGGATGATATGATGGGCGGCGGTAGCTCAGTCTCCACATCTCCCCAGTCTGAATTGGCATCCCTTGGGTCCCATTTTTCCTTGGGAGGAGTTCCCCCATCTCTGAAGGAGAAGATCCTTTTCCCAGGATCTTCTGAGGATCCCTCTCCCTCAAATTGGAAGACCTGTACCTCCTCCACAAAGTGGGTCTGTTTGGGTCCTTTGTTTCTCCTACCCCCCTTCTGCTCCTTGGGAGGCAGGCTTTCAGGGGCAGGAGATTTTGTTTCCGGTTCCTGGTTTTCCAGGGGCTGTTACAAGTTGGGAAAGAAGCTTCCTCCAAGGCTTTACACCCCCCTTCCCCTTGTGCCTCCTCCCTGGGAACCGGTGGGTTATCGGGGTGCTGCCCCCGTCATTGTTCTGGAGCACCAGGTCCAGAGTTTGAGGCATTCTGCGGTGGCATGCTCATCTGAGGTTTCTGTTGAGCCCTCAGTATGTGACCCAGATCCCGTGCCATATTTTGGACCTGGCGCTCAAGTTGTGAAACCCGCTCAGGCTGATACGGGGCTCTATTTTCTCCCCTGGGCTGATCCTGGGAAGGGTAGCTATCCCTTCTCTGGTAGTACCCCTGGTTGGGAAGATTTGGGTACCCCTCCACCCTTGGCCTCCCCTCTCCCGGATTAGGTTGTCTGGGCTCAGGGAATTGGGGAAAGAAGGACGGATGGTTTTGGGGTTGGAAATTGGGTGGATTCCTGGGGAAAAAGTTCTGCCCAGGTTTTGGTGAGTTTCTGTCCTCCTGGGGGAAGTTAGGAGGGAAGTTCCCCGGGTTAGGTGCTTGACTGGATCCCCCCCTTGGGCTGGAGGAGTCCACACATAACCCAGGATGGGTCGGTTTCCCTTGTAGCGGGGACTGACCTAATCAGGGGAGTGAGTGACCCCATTTGTGGGACTACCTCCTTGGCTCCCTGTCTGTGACTGGCCCGAGGGCCTTCTGGGCTTGGCATTATTAAGTGCAGGTATGTTTTTAGGCCCCTCCATCTCCAAATCCAAAACGGGGGTGACCTTTACCTCTGCCACCTTGGCAGCAGCAGGGGTGCTGTTGGTTTTGGGGTTTTTCTTCGCATTATTTTTATTTTCTATGGGCTTCTGCACCTTCTGTATAGATAGACCCGGTCCCCCATAGATTCAGGTAGCCTGTTCAATGACCCAGTCTAGTGACCTCTTCTCGTGAAAATCTCTCACTAGCTGGGTCATGATGTATTTGGGCAAGGCATGGAAAAACGTATTGATAAATTCTCTGCTATCCGTGCGCACCCTTCTGGTGATCTGCGCAAAAGCACGCTTTAATTCTTGCACAAACTCTTGTGGTGCCTGATCCTCCCCACATTGCAAATTGTAGGCTGCCTTGCGAGCCTCTTGAGGATTTCTGTGCACAGAAAAATGTTTCAAGAAGGCCGCCCTATATGTGGATCATCTTGAATGGTTTTGGTCCTCCAGCCCCGCAAAGAAACTGGAGTATTCTGGTGAGAAGGTCCATTTGACATACTGGATGCAGCTACTGCTGTCCTTCAAATGGAAAGTCTCCATCATTTGTTCATAGAGCTCCAAGTGTTCCCAAACAGAATACTTGGCGTTCTTATGATAAGGCATGATGACACTCCTTATTGCCTTGATTTGTTTGAATGGGTCCTTAACCAAGGCCCTTTTTGCCTTATTGGCCTTTTTGGTTCGGGTAACCCTGGTCCATTCATCCTCTGACTCAGAAGCACTGCTCCCAGAGGTTCCCGTCTGATCTTACAGGTTTTCCCGGATTCTGCGAGCCTGGGAATGGCTGGCATAATGTGGGGACCTGGTCTCCTGTGTCCTGTAATGCTCAGAGGAGTCTTCAGATCCCTCCTTGCTGCCAGGATTTGATGGGTACCCCCCACTGACCTAACTGGGCAGAGGTTTTCAGGATGCCCTTAATGGGCCTACTCTCCTGGGGTTCCCCACTAAATTGCACTGTGCTTGGGTGCCCATACCCGGATGCCCGCCCATCCATTCCTGGGAGGTACTGGCCTATGAGCCCCACACTTCTAGCTGGATAGTAATCTGCCATCCCCGTGGCCCTGGGCTCATGTGCGCGAGGGGACATGGGGGTGGCAGAGTCCAGGGACTGGGAGAGATGAAGGCCTCTGGTACTAGGGCTCCTGAGGTTATGCTCAGGAGTTTCTCTTTCCCAGCGAACCTCATCTCTACCCGCCCCTGCACCCTGTTGCAATGCAAGAGCCTGCGCTTTCAATTCCTCAGTTAAGGCCTTACTAGACTCTATCAGTCTCTCCTGCATCGCTACCTGTTGCTGGAGCCTATCATTGTGCTGGCAGAGAGCCTCATTCTCTCTCTGTGCCTCCTGATTGGTCCTGGAGTACTGGGCCAGTCTCTGCTGCAGGAGGGTTACTTCCTGAGTCCCACCCCTACTGGCCTGCTCCTTTCTTGCCAGAGCCTCCTCCACCCTCCTGGTGTGCTCTAACAGGTTCTGGTGTTCTTTTTGGAGGTCACCCAGTCCCTGGAGGGCCAGGTGATTTTCTTCCATTTTTCTTTTTAAGTGGCAGACTTCCTGGCCTATGGTATCCCTTTCCTGACTAAGAGCCTGCATCTGTGCCGCCAGGTCGTCCCTTTGCCTTTGGAAGGCACCAGCTTTCTGGCGCTCCTGGTCAAACTCTGCCTGGGTATCCAGGTCTATCAAAATTAGTTTATTTCTCTCTGTCTTCTCCCTAGCTAGGTGGCTTTGCAGGGTGACTACCTGCTCAGCACATGCCCTATTGAAATCTAATTGTTGCTCCAGCTTTTTCTGGCTCTGCAGTAGGGAGTCCAAACCTTCTTGGTACTCCCTCTGTAAGGCCAGAAATCTGGTATCCTGGTCAGCCTTTTCCTGTTGCAGCACATCCATATCCTCCTTTATTTTAGTGATGTACTGTCTGCTGTCATTTTCTGACTCCTTGCTTCTGAGCAGCCTCTGCTCAGAAGAGTCCAGATCAGATTGGGCCTTCTCTAACGCCATCTGTTGCCTATTTGCCAGATCTTGGCCTTCAGCACATTTATTCTGTATGGCTCCCATATATAGGTACAAATATGCTGCTATCCTGGCAATCTTATTATGTTCATCTTTGGCTTTACGGGCCATATATAGTTCACTCAGGGCCACATGTAGGGGACCCTGATGTCTCCATATATCTGACCCTGTTTTAGTGACCTGTTGCGCGATTGCCTGCAACCAGACCGTTTGGTCCTGATGAGTCCACTCACCTCTCACAAATAGCTTATGTAAGAAGTGCTCTCTGGCTATTTTGATGTCTACCAGTGTCGTCATTCTGGAATTTGACTTCCTTCCTGACTTACAGAAGTTTGTATTTTATTTTTGCAAAACAGACCGTTTCCTTAGAGCGTTCCTTTGAGGAGTGCTTTGCAGCGTAACACAGCGTGGTGATCCGACCGGATGTATGTCTCCTGTCAGTTAGCACACTATATTAATCTGCACAAGTGATAGATCTAACCCAGAATCTCTGGCTACGAGCCCCCACTTTGTTAAGCGGGTTCACTTCAACACTACAGCTAAGTCAATGCCTAGTCTGGGATGCTGAGGGAAACCCTTATTGATATATTTTTAGGTCCAGTTCATGTACTCTGGATGACAGCCCTTATATAACACCCCTCTCTTAGAATCCCCCTGACCCCACTGAGCCAAGAAGTAGGTCTGTTTTGAACATTTTAAAAGGTTTATTTGAGAAATATAACAATATATATCTATCACACTTTATAATAAATTAATATTGGATTTCACACTTAAAATATGACAGTGATCAACAATGGATAATGTTCTACTGGTAAACTGATTTGGTTACTTAGAAGTAGTATAGAGGATGAGGTAGCTGAAATGCTTTATGGTTTCAAGGAAATGCAAGGTGGAATAAATGCAGTACAGAAAATAAACTGATATGGTTTCACAAGAGATAATATGTTCACTTTTCCCCTGGTGGCAATTCACCCCCCCTATATGCAATGCAAGGAGATGGAAGTAACACACACAGTCTTCAGGAATACAATCAAATACAATACGGAATTCAGTTCCCCCCCAGCAAGCTTAGACAACAGGTATGCTTTTTAAAACACGGGCAAGAGTGCTTTGTAATGTGGTGGCAAGGAACGAAAAATGCTAAAATTGCTTTTAATTCCCTATAGGAGGTCCAGGATGAGTGGTAGACACTTTCAATCAGTTCAGGTCAGCCCTAACAACGGTTCAGGGATGGTTATTAGGTTGCAAACGAATTTTAGCAGTTCAGGCAAAAGCGGCTATCTTTTTACAGATGACGAAATCAGGCCAAATCTCCAATCGCGGTAAATTTTGCGAGTGCGTAAAAGTGTAAGGAGTAGGAAGTCAGTTCTAGGTTCGTTGGAAAGCCTAGAATTTCGTTCCTAGCCCAAATGGTTCAAGAGATACGGACGATTTAATAAAGGTAGATTTTCAGATTTAAAGTTAAACTCAAAATGACAGGTGACAGTTTGCAGCTTTAGAATGACAGATGACAGCTCGCAGGTTTAGAATGACAGATGACAGGATTTCTAGGAGGCAGTTCTACTTAGGTTAAAATAGTTTGGATTAGATTATTTTAACTAAGAGATTGGTTTTGGCACAGTGAGTACTCACACTATATTTTTGAAATAAGCCGTCAAGGTCTGGTCAGGTTGGACGGGACTTCTGGCGGTTCTGCTCACAGCGATCTGGGTCAGCTCTGCTCTGCTGGTCTAGCCTCTCTGGATACAGCGGCCTCTGGTTCTGGATACTGCTCTGCTTTCCGGTCCGGATCAAGTGGATTCTGGATGTAACACTGCTTTCTGGGTACTGGCAAAAGTGTTTTGCAAAGAATTCAGACAGCTCGCCCGGCTGTGGAATAGTTGCAAAAGATTTTGAGACCTGCTGACAAATACTTTTGCTTGCAGTGGGCCTTTTTGGTTCAAAGTTCTGTAGTCTCTGTTTAGCTTGGAAGTCTAAGTGTTGGATCTCTGGATGTGAAGTCGTCGGTCAGCACGCTCCGCAGCAAATGGAATTGAATGTCTCTACCTGTCCCAGCAGTCTCTTTTAATGTGTTTTAAAAAGTGGGTGGAGAGGCTAGCATCACTAAGCCTGCCCCTCTCTTGATTTGATAGGTCAATATATTCTTTGGTCCCTGATTTGGGAAGGGATAGTGTGTCAGAGTGATGTCATTTTTATGACCTGCAGAAATGACACTCCCCTGGTCAATGTGCACACAAATCTATTCCTGATCCAAATACATATTTCCCAGGTACACAGTTGTTTGACATCACATACACACATCATATATTACTAAAGATAGTCCCTGTCCCGACTCTGGCGTTTCTAGGAGCTTGCATTCAAAAATGTCAACTTATTTTCGATTTTAGTGGGTTTTGCAAAATTGGTTTTTCATCAAAAATTATACAAAGGTACATTTCCCTTCCACATATATCCCAGTAACTTTCCATGTCTCTAGCTTAAATACAGTGTCTACAATATTCATAATTAGCGGGGTTTTGCCCCAGAACATGGTACAAATCGGAGTTTGGACTCAAATCGTGAGGGCATTTTCCATACGAAGACTCTCAAGGTTGTACATTCCTGTCATTTGGTTACAATAAGTTATCACTGTTTCTATAAAATATATATTTGTTGCAATTCAACTCCCCAAAGTGTTTGGGTCCGCCTCCAGATGTCTGGGTGGGTCAGTGATCACATGTCTCTCCTTGCTGGCAGAGGGCTGTTGACAGGAAACACTCAAAATTAACATACCCCATTCAACTGAAAGGGGCTATTGACTCTCTCCTCCAGGCTGAAGAGGAAACCCCCTCCCTCTCACTCAGAAGGGCCATGTGATATCCTGTCTCCTGTTGTGAGTCTCTGGGGTGTTAAGAGTTCTCAGCCTCTTGGCCTCTGGGAACAGCAGGTGGCTAAGATTTTCAATTAACCAACAATCTTTGAAGTCCCTGCCCCTCTTGCAACTCCTAAATACAGTTTCCCTGTCAGAGTTTAGACCGCTAGCGCCGCCTTGGGGAATTTGTCGGTACTGCATCCATTTTTGAGTTGTCTTGAATTTGACAGGAGATTTTTTGCTATTATTTTGATAGGCATCCTTACATTAGAGTGGTGATGTGGAACCCACCACAAGAAGGTTGTATCTTTGGAGTGGTCTTGTGCCAACTGCGCAGTTCTCTTGGATTCTGGCGTGAATGTGGGCGGCGATAGCTCATCCCCACATCCACCCAGTCTATTGCTTTAGTTTGTTCTGGGATAGAATAATGGGCGGCGACAGCTCATCCCCACATCTACCCAGTCTATTGATTCAACATGGGTCAAAACCCTTCACAAGAAATAAGGCCTTTGCCCAGTAAGATTGAAGCTGTGCAATATTGGACAACACCTACTACTCAGACCCAGGTGAGAGCCTTCTTAGGTCTCACTGGGTATTACAGGAATTTCATTGAGAACTATGGGTCCATAGCTTCTCCACTGAATGTCATCTCCTCTCCTAAATTCCCTAAAAAGGTTAGGTGGAATAAGGAATGCAATCAGGCCTTTGAAACCCTGAAAAAGGCTCTTTGCCAAGCCCCAGTACTCAGAGCTCCTGACTACCACCAAACTTTCATTGTGCAAACAGATGCTTCAAATGTAGGAATAGGTGCAGTCCTCAGTCAACCGGATGGGAACGGTAGGGAGCACCCCATTTGCCTCATCAGTAGAAAACTGAAGGATCCTGAAACAAGGTGGGCAACCACTGAACGAGAGTGTTTGGCTATTGTGTGGGCTCTGAAGAAGTTTAGGCCATACTTGTATGGTTCTACTTTTGTCATTCAGACTGACCACCAACCCTTGAGATGGTTAATGCAAATGAAAGGGGAAAACCCAAAACTATTGAGATGGTCAATCTGCCTGCAAGGGTTTGATTTCACCATTGAGCACAGGTCAGGGTGTCACCACCAAAATGCTGATGGTCTCTCTAGGATGTATGTCATCGACTAGAGGTCTGAGATTCATCCAGGAGTGGATTAAATCCTCCTGTCCCTTAGTCTGGGGGGGGGGGGGGGAGTGTTAGGGAGAATTCTCTCTTTAGGCTGAATTTCCTAACCTAGTGAGTCCCCTAGCAGCTTTGCTGGATTTCTGGAGTTTGTTTTTTTCTCCTGCCAAGAGTGAGACTCTTTTTCTCCCACTCTTGGACATGATTTATGGTGTTCCTTTGACTGTTAATGTGTTTTATGGGCTATGGGGTCCTTTACTCCATAGGGTCTCATGTGTTTTTACTATGTGTGTTACACAGCACCCTCCGTGCAGAAACACAGGGGTGTCATAGTGACACCCTACCATAGACTCCATACCCTGGGACTGACTACTGTCTCCCAGGGCATGTAAAGTCACCATTGGCTTTACTAGTCCCAAATTATTAACAGAAACCAGTACAAACCATCATATTGTGGATGTACTGGTCGGGGCAATTCGATTGCCCCGGGGTCTGTTAGTCGAGGTGGCACGTCTCCGTCCCCCCTGATCGAGTTTTGGCTGGTGGCAGTGGATACTACTTTTTATATTCGACCGCGAATATTTCCCTATGGGATTTTCCCATTGTTCGAGGCTACCAACTTTAGTTATTTAATTCTCATAGCCTCGAACATACCGCCGGTTTATTTAATTAATATTAATTCACCGGTTGGTATTTTTTGCCAGGACTCGATTCTAAAATGGCATTTGTGTACTCTTCTGTGACTCCAACCCAAGGCGAGCCCTTTGTTCCACTTTTTGGCGGGCTTCTCCACAGAAGCCTCCAAAAGTGGTGCCACTCTGTCTGGGCACCACAGGGGGTGTGGGAGGGGGTTTAGGCACCCTGGACTGAGTTACCTTGGTAACTCAAGTCGCACTCTTGTGTGATTGGCCCAAGTGGTGAGCCAGCCGGCTCACCACTTAGCATGTTTGATTGACAGCTAGGCTGAGTGAATGGGGGTATGCTGCATAAAAGCAGGGCTTTTGGGACTGGAACTTCAGAAGTCGCCACAGGACACGAGAATCTGACGAGGGAGAAGCTGAGCCGACCTACCACGACGACACCACCGGTGGAGCCCTGCGGAACCGACTCACCACTTCCCGACGACAGAGAAGATCTCCCGGCTAGAGAGGGTTCTTCCCCTGACTGGTGGGCACAACCAGTTTACCTTCTTTTCTTCGCACCCCAGACCGGTTTGTGGTCGAACTGCCCGCGCCAAGCACCCCGGCAGCCGGATAGCCACTTACCACTGAACCGCGAATCAACGGACCGCTCCTTGTACCTGAGAAACTCTGCGGCTGGTTTCTTCCCTGGCAGTGCAACGGACTCTCTTCCCCCGGACGAAGCACCGACTTGCATCCGCTGCCAGGAACAACTGCCCCCGCTGGAGTGTTCTCACCACTTTAAGGTACCGTGTCCACCAGGCCTCCCTTTCTAAAGATTGCTACAAGGTAATAATAGCCCCTTAACCTTCTGGACTGGGCTGGCCGCCTTGACCCTCTAACTGGTCCCTTTCTTTGGTCCAACTCCTTTTTGAACCGTTACAAGACTTTTGTGCACTGCAACCGTGTGACCTTGGACACATTTCGTTTTGATCCTCTTAAAGCGGATCCGGCCTACTGACTCTGAATTCACGGTGTTACTTTGCCTTCCTCTCTTGTTGTGTTCGTGAAAAAGTGTTGGGATCTGTTTCAATTTATTCTCTGCTTTTCTCTCCCTTTTTTAAAACGAATTACTAGAGTGCCATCTACGTTAAGCGCTCACCGCTGTCTGAAAATAAGTGGGGCTTTACTTAAGACTTGTCTAACATTCTTTTAAGGGAGTGTATATCTTTTAGTGACCGTGTTTTTGAATTGCTTACTATTAGTGCCTGTGTGTTTTTATAGATGTGGTTTTAAATAAATAATTATACCTCTTTTACCCCAAGCCCTGGTCAGTGTTTACTTGTTCTATTGTGTTCTCTTGACCTATTGCGAATACTCTGTATACTGCCTAGCTCTTCTTGAGGGAAGTCTGACTGCTCAGCCACAGCTACCAAGTGAATCTGTGTGTTACAGACTGCCACCAAGTGGGTTTACTGCCAAACACCTGTAGTCCTAAATCTTTTGCAGTGGTCCCAGAGGGAACTGCACAGGTTTCTGCCTAACAATTAGTAATCTCTTCATTCAATCCAATACTTCCTGCAGTGACTCATGAAGCCTCATATTGATTTTTCAGACCTTGATTTAACTTTTATGGCCATCTAACGTGTGTCTCAAGGACTGCAAACCCCCCACTTTAATAGCGATACAAACTCAGCAGGAGTACACCTTAAATCTCTCCCATAGAATCCGCTGGGAATCAGCTGACACAAAGTTCTAATGAAAAAAACAACCAAATGTGTTCCTTCCTGGACTGAAAGAAAGCTGTATCCAGCACACTATCATCTTAAAACATCCACCCGCATTTGGGGACTCAATACATGGAAAAGTGATCTCTGTTACCAAATAGGAGTGATCTAAAAGAGTTTGTAGTAGGATTCTACATTCTCTCACTCACTGAGCGACCCATTCCAACATAAGCAACAGACCTATTCTGAAGGCCTAATTGTGCACTGAAGAAGAGAAGAACATCTCATTGGTGTTGAATTACCTTACTATCAAATATCCTTCACCCAAAAGTTTCCATCTATTCACTAACCATGTGAGCAGCATGTGACTGAGGTTTACTAATACCACTTAAACTCTCGAAATTGTATTGTATAGCTGGGTTGAAATCATCCCCTATTTGATTTGTGAATACATTAACTGCTGTGTATGCCCTGCCAGTCACCAATAAAAAAAGTGTATCAACTAAATTGGGTTTGTATAAATTAACCAGTAAGACCCTGGCCTCCCCCAACCTCTGAAAAACCTAAAAAAAATACCAAAACAGTGTTGCTTTAGCACAATTGCACGAAAGCAGTAAGTCAAATGTACGAAGACCCTGCTGTTGTCTTAGTTAATATTTCAGATGTTTATCCAGCCAACTGCTAGGTAACCACAAATTGATATACTATAGAATCAAATGTTGTAGTATTCGTGTATTGGTGTCAAAGAACATAAAGCGAGCAAACAGTCGACATGTGTTTAACCCCAAAGGGTCCTTCTCAAGGCCAAATGTGGATCCGTAGAAGGGGATATCAATTGTGTGTTCCAAGTAGTAAGATTCTAATAATGGTCTGTTCAAAAAAGGTGTGAGCTTTCAGCAGGGTATCTGACCCTGTTATATGGCGTAACAATTCAAGAGGGGTGATCCCTATGTTGTGCAGGCATGGGTAATATCAATAAATAGTGGGGTGCATTTCATCCGCGCCCCATTGGGCTCAAAGTGTACCGCGTGTGTTAATAGCCATATAATCAGGGGACATTTGGACACATTTCGAACATCATGTCCACATCCAACTGAGGAAAAGAAGGGGGAGATTTGCTGCTCATGGTCTTTTCACTTCTAAGGTAGCATTTATTTGTTTATTTATTTATTTATTGTTTATTTGTTTATGGTTTGTTATAAACCTTTACAAAATCAATCATCATGAATAGACATAAAAATACAAAACTTGAACAATTCATTACAGTAAAATCCAAATTACAAATGTAAAAATCCACAAACAAAGACAAATCGTCAAACAGAAAAATACTAACTTAAATCACAAACCGTTTAAAAAAATGTTATTATACGGATAACCAGAATAGAAGAATAGCCATGTCTCATTTTATACCAAAGGAAATCACGATCAACACATACGTTTGAGGAAAACAATTCACCAAAATATTCGGTTCTCTGCTTAATCAGCATAGGATATATTAACAGGATGTGATATAGGGTTTTATCCATAGATGCATTTCTTACATTTAAAATATAATAGGTGTGCATAACATTCAACCTAAATCTCATAAAGGGGTTTCTAATAGACCTTGTTGGATATTTCATTAGATAGGTTTCCATACATGGGAGAAATTTCCAAAAGGAATGGGCTTGGTTATAAAGTTTTGAGTCTACCACTTTACTTATTGTCAGAGACCAATCCATCCCACGTATGATAAGTTTACATGTTTTAGGCCTATTCAACAAGGTGCACTTAGCTATACCCATTTCCTCCAGCATCATTTCAACATCTTTATTTAATCCAATCATGAAGGGACAAGTTGGATCACTTCCCACTATAGTATAAAGATTACTGATCTCAAACATCTTACATTTTCTCCATAAAAGAAGCCTCTTTACCATAACCACTGAATGGAGAGATTGTAAACCAAATTCATACCTTATCACCTCCATAGGAATGCTTTTGGGTAGAAGAAATAGTAAACCCTTCCATATGATACCTTCCAGAATTTTAAGGAAATCCATACAATTGGTAGCAAAAAGTTCAAGACCATATGTATGCCTAGGTACTACTTTTCTTAAGTAAAACTCCAAAATGGGTTTCATGGAAAACCTCCCAAATTTCTTTTCCAACAATCGCATCTGCCTTAACGCAATTTCTGCTTTAGTCCTGAGGTGATTTTTAATCAAAGAAGCAGAGTCAATACCTGAAAAGCAATACTGTTACGAAGTGACTTCCAGGCTTACTTGGATTACTTATGAGGTTTATTACAAGAACTTAAGACATTGTTACATAACGATATATATATATATATGAGAGTATGAACTGAATCAGCACTGGCCCCATCACCCAGACAGGGGAGCTCTAACTGCCTGCTTCAGTATGGAACGCTCAGATAAACATTCCATCATTCACACACCATCACTCCATGCAACATCACAGACTCACAGCATGACAGCATGACACCGACAGTCACTACATAACACATCTCCTTCCCTACCAGACCCACAAACACAGAAGGTCACAACATAACAAATACCCTAAGCACTTGAAGGCTTTTTGAGACTTAATATGTTTGCCTTCACAAAACCAGGTATAAGACTCCTGTTTCGTATTGGATTTACCCATACAGATGATAATAGTTTTAGTTGGATTAATTTTTAAATGGAGATTACTTATGAACAATTCAAATGCCTTAATTAACGGCTGCAGACCCACTTTGGTGTTGTCTATCAACAGGAAGTCGTCCGCGTATGCAAGCCATGAGATCGACATCCCATTAAGTTTGGGTGAAATCAGACCAGCATTATAGAATACTGAATGGGCTCCACTGATGTAAAGGTTAAAGATGGTCGGTGCCAACATACAACCTTGGAGCAAACCATTAC
The DNA here is from genome assembly GCF_040938575.1 of Ambystoma mexicanum. NCBI lineage: Eukaryota > Metazoa > Chordata > Amphibia > Caudata > Ambystomatidae > Ambystoma > Ambystoma mexicanum. The sequence goes on from NC_090937.1 coordinate 850,829,204, forward strand.
TGGTTTCCATTTGCGCGGAAAGTCCACCTTCGGAGTTCATTCTTACTACCAACCTAGTATCAGTGTACAGGGCAATAACAATTTCCAACAGGTAGTTAGGAAGTCTCAAATACTTTAATTTGTTCCATAAAGTGGGCCTATCCACTAGATCAAAGGCCATACTAAGGTGCATTGATGCTACAAAGGTCGTTCTTGCGCCCTTTACCCAGGCTTTACTCTGTAAGCATCTCAGCACAAGGCCACCACAATCTGTGCCACATTTTTTTAAAAAACCCATTTGATTCACACTGAAGATTTGATTAGCATCTATCCACTTCTGGATGTCAATCAATACCAAAGAGGCAAAGATTTTAGAATCATAGTCCGCTATAGCAATCGGACGGTAACAACTAGGCAGTAGTTTAGAGCCCTTTTTAAACATAGGGATCACTACTGAGACCCTCCATGATTGGGGAATAGATTTGGTTAAGAACACATCTTTAAAAAGAATACATAAAATCTTAGCTCAATAAAAAGGATTCAATTTTAAAACTTTGTTGGTGAGGTTATTCAGACCTGGTGCTCCAGTATTTTTAGATTTAATAATCAGACTTTTTATATCTTCGACCTTACATAACAAAGGCCAAGATGCAGTAGTCTACCCCGACTGGTGATAGATCTGATCACTTTCCCTATATAAATTGGAGAAATGACCCACCCATATCTCTTCAGGTATTGGGTTTAACATAGAGACTTCCTGAACCGAGTCTACATTATTAATCAATTGCCAGAAGTTTGATGACGTAGCACCCCTCATTGTGCGCAGCATCCTTTCACCATCACGCTGGGCCGCAACACAGCGATGACTAATCATCCAGTACTTATAAGCTTGTTTCTACTTTTTTATTAAACCCATAGCACCAGGGTCAGAAGACGCCCGTTTACTACTTTTCCGGACCTCCCTTTGAAGGCCCATTTTTTTCTCATAGACTTCATGGTCCATAGAGTGTGTATGATAAAGCTTTTGGCGAGCCCTACAGGGGAACTCATCTTGAAACTTCTGCATTTCTGTCCTCATGGTAGATTCAAACCATTTCACAGAGAAGCTTAGAATCATCATATTCACGAATCAATGTTGCTGTAAATGTTTTAGTTGAGTTGTAGGACCATTTGATCCTATTCTTAGATGTGTTAAGGATTAGACCCTTATTATAAACCATTTGGTCTTTCAAAAAAACATTGGACACAAAATCAACCTTTAGCATATAGTGATCACTCTCTAGCACCTTGTTTACTTCATATTTTACCATGGAGTTACTTAGTTTAGAGGACAAAAAGATATAATCTTTTATAGAGGAACAGCCCCTTGCTTTCCACGTAAAATGGTCATCTACAATCAATTCAAGTCCCCAAAGGTCACCAAAGCTCAACCATAGAATACCTCTTAATTTCTGCTTACCATTCGCCAAATTTGCCCTATTAAGATAGAGTTCGTCCCCAACCAGCCTATCCACTGAACAATCAGCATTTAGGTCTCCTGCTATTATTACTTGACCTCGTAGATTATCACTACACCACTGCTCCATGAATTTCCCTAAGGAGATTAACTCATTCTCCAGCTGTAAATCACAAATTTGTTCGAGTTCCAATAAACATTAATCAACAGGAGTGAAAAAGCATCAACCCCTTCACCAACCTTAAACCTGTTGATAGGAATGATTGACCATTCTTCCAAACCCCCGTTTTCATAAGGCCAAGAGAATCTTTTGAGGCCGTAAACAGACCACCCTTGGGTCTTCCCCTCAGACCCCTAACCGCACATAATTCCTCAACTGCAAACCCTTCCTAGCCCACAGACGAGGTTAACCACGTTTCCTAGAAGAGAATTAAATCAAAAGAGTGTAAATCACTCATAAGTATTTCATTATTAAGTAAATGATAATTCCCTCGAGAGTTCCAGCAAAGCACTTTCAAAATGGGACTTCTTACTAGGCTGGTTTACCTAACTCTTTTAAGTTGCTGATCGCATCACGTAAAGATAGTGTCAGCCATCTCCAAACCTGTTTATCAGATACATCTTCTGATCTGGAGTGAATGGGATGTTCTTTCTTTTCATTAACCTGTCCATTAGCTCTTAACACTCCTCCATCAAATGCTTGCATGGATACCATCTGATCTTTAAATGGAAAAAGATCAAACCCCAAACGTTGAAGGGCTTCAGCCTCCTTCAATAACATAGATCTTACCAAGGGGGATGGGATTACAAGCCTGACAAAATCAAGTCGGTCTTTAGGGATAAAATCCACCAGTTGAATGTATGCTGTAGTAATGAGGCTCAGTTCAGGAATTACAGAAAATAGGGACAAAATATAAGGTCTATTTAACGGTTGATACCTCCCATCATTAAACACGGAACACAATATCAGACCGGGTAAATTCGCCAAAGCAGGGGGTCTGAGATTGTGTTCAAATCTTATTTCTGAAGTCTCTTACCAGGTCCCCAACTTTGCCGATTCATTTACATACGAATGATAGTTAGGCCTATTCATTGCCTCACCACTTAAACCATTTTTGTTATTTATTGGATCCTCAAATCGCCCTTTGTCCTTCAAAAGTTTATTTTCATTCAAAATGTCCTGAACATTCCTCAATAGTTCATTCATTTTTGCCTGTTCTGTCGAATCTTGCTCATTGCTTATATCAGATTTTTCATTCTGTATATCAGCCTTCTCAGTCACCAATACACTAAGGGGCTCAATATGAATATTAGTTCCCTCACCACTTGTACACATGTTGTTAGACATCAAGTGATCAAATCTCCCTTTTTCCTTCAAAGTTTTGTTTTCATTCATAATGTCCTGAACGTTCCTTAATATGTCATCCACTCCCTTCTGTGGATTAAATGCAGATGGGATGACCTTAGGATCCAACGCCTCACTATACACCGGTGGCATGCCCATCTCCCCCCTGCCATAGATGGACTCTTTAACTGTTGTAAGGTTAGTAAAAGAAAGCGTGTTACAAGCAGTTGGGTCCTTATGATATAGGCCCTTATTTACTGCTTGAATAATCAGTCTTTTAGCTGGTTTATCATGGAATCCTCCTTCCCTGGGTGTGTTGTTAATAGATGTAGATTCCCTCTCAATATCATTATCAGTGACCCATACAGGATTACAGCCTCTTTCCGCAGGATCAATTTCTATGATGTTAGTGGTATTTTTGAAAATGTCAAAAATATCATTTAAGCCACTTTCAAGTCTGTTTGGATTAGTGTAAGCAGATTTCTTTTTCATTGTTTCATACATTCCATCAGGACCCTCTTGATATTCACTCTGAGTAGATTGGTCGATGGAATTTTTGTCATTAACAACTTTATTGGAGGCTTCAATCTGAGAGCCTACATGAATAATTGAGTCAGACACTTCATTATTAATCTGATGTTTGAAATCCAAATCCCTCAGGAAATTTCTAGATGTTTTATTTTTTAGATCACCTTTTTTAGATTTATTATTATTTTTCTTTGCTTGTTTTTTGGCTGCTTTAGACTGAGGAATGCAGAGAGGAACACTTCCACCCACGCCTTTAACGCTTGGTGAATCCTTCCCCCCACTTTTGGCAGGCATAACTTGTCCCTTCTGCACACTTTTAGCAACAATTTCCGAAAACTTTTGAGCCAGAACTCTCTCATTACAGGCTTTATCACTTGGAGGAGCAGAAGGTAGAAATTGCTCCCTCACAAATCCACTCCCCTCCATAGAAAGTGCAGTCTTCAGTTCCACACCCAAACACAGCAAACCTTCCTTAAATATAGGCACAAATAAATCAGACATCCTCTTAGGCAGGTTATCTGTTCCCTTAATAATCGGCACAAGTAAATCAAACATACTCTTAGGCAGGTCATCAGTTACCTTACCAATCCTAGACAGGAGATCTGTTTGTTTCCTGAGTTCCGCCAGAATGGCACGATTAAAAATACCAATCATAGTTGTTGTCTCATCACCTGGTGGAAACTCATTTATACCCCCCCCCGTCTGTATATCAAAGACTGGATCATCAAGAGTATCATCTGGGACAAATCCGCTGAGCAGTCCTGCGCACACTGAAGCAGTTCCTCCTTTTCCGCACAGGGCGCTGGAAGAGGAAGCGCCGCTGCACGTGCCAGGCTAGCTCTACGCGTGCTTACTGTGTTGAAAAAGTCAGCCATATGATCCTTCCGTAAAGCGCCATTTTTGATTTCCCCATAGCACGTAATCTCATGCCACACCCCACCCAAAATCAACAAATTACTCACTATCAGGTGAGGATCAAAATAGGGGCACTGAATGTAATAGTGCAAAAAAGTAATTCGAGGAATATTTGCTGAGTAAATACTCTCCAAGGCACTGGGGTCAAAAAAAAGGCTCAAAGCCGTCCAGGCCACAAGCTCCTTAAAGGGAGAGTTAATGATTACACATATCCGCCATCATTCGAATGTTGGCAGCACCTAGCCCCACAACAACCCACTTTCATTGGTGCTTCTATCTCACTTTTAGGCAAAACAAACAAATACCTGAGAGTGAACCCGCACCCCGCCACGCACCGCGAACAGCAAACACTACTTTACTGTACTTCGCAGTGCGCACACAGGTGCGCTCTTAGGTGAGTATTTGAAAGGCAGAGCGGGGCGTCACACAAGTAGGAGGCGGAGCCTCTGTCACGAAACACCTTAGAAAAAGAACAACAAAAGAAAATAAAGAGAGTATTAAGCACACGGCTTATAATAGAGTCCAATGGAGCAAATACGGGGCACACACAGCTTCAATGGAGTCCCGAGTAACAAAATACAGGGCACACACAGTCACCTCCTTCTCAGTTAACGCGGCCAGGCAAAAGCGGTGTTACAGCTTCGGACGTCCTCCGAGATGAAAACAATCACGCTGCATTAGTCTGCACTAAGGCTGCTCAGCAGGCAGAGTTGGTCAAACAGACCATGGCGTTCAGGCACAAAACCAGCGTTCGTTGTTGACAGCAAACAGTACTTTACTGTACTGAGGAAGCATTTACTGTGTGCACTGGGAAGACCAGAATAGGGCATGGTCAAATGAAGGAATCGTCCAACTTGCATTCCACCCCCCCATCAAAAGTCACTCATGGACACATGCAAAAGGATGAGAAATTTAAATTCACATGTATTTCACCATGACAGTGAACATCCACCTAGACAGATAGAGGAGGGGGTAATTGCAGTTCCTTTTATTATCTCTCTGGAAGAAGGGGGACTGTGGCAATTTTATCTAATGAAGACCAGGGGAGAAAAACAGAGATGAATTCTTGAACAGTGGAAGGAGACTGAAAATCCCAAGTCTTTATCTCTGCCAACCCCTTCCACTGGTTCAGACAGTAATGTTGACCACACAGATGATGCTAACTTCAAGTGTGACACAAATTGCCAATGCACGTCTTGAAGACCTTGGTGGCCACCAATTGAAACAATACTTTGCACATGCTAGACGGTCTATGTGAGCAATACAGCATCATCACAATAGGTTCAACACTCGTAGCAGAGCTCTAGATGGTACATTTATAACACCATGTCAGTGCACCTGCTATCTAAGGTCTGCTCTGAGCTACAAACATTTGAGGAGGTCAACAAGTGGATTAGACATCACAGCATATCCCTGAGTGAAGGCCACATGATGATCTACCTGCTTGAGCTCAACCAGACCAACATGGCAAGGGCTCATGCCTTGTCAGTGGATGCTGATGCAGCACAGCTAGTGAGGGACCTGCGTTCAACCTTGCATGGTGCACTAAGGGTAGTTGTATTCAAAGATAACATTGAGTGCCCTATGGCTTCCATTGAGGATCCATATTTCAAAGGTAAAAGTGACAGCTTTTCAACTAAATGCCTCTGGGGATGAAGGCTCACAGCAGGCCTCACAAGAAAGATTCAATGGGCCTCATTACATGTTCGCCGGTCTGGAAACAAGGGTGCCGGTAAGCTCACCGGTACCCTTGTTTCCTGACCAGCAAACCACAAGTCTGCCTGCCAGAGTCTCTGCTTCTGACAGGTCTGACCCTGCCAGGCGCAGTGGCCATGGTGGCAGACTAGTCACGGCAGCACTGGCACATTGCTAATGGTGCCGGCGCTCCTGTGTCCCCACTCCCATAGAGTCCTGAGGGACTCTTTGGGGATTGACAAATGTACTGGCACCTGAATTCCTGGCTGCCGGAATTGTAATAGGCTGGTGGCACCGGGAAGTCAGGCGCCGGTAAGTTATTACAGGGCCGGTGGCTACCGGCTTGGTTACCGCCGGACCCCTAATGAAGTCCATTGTGTAAATGTGTACAGATGCTTTGCTGCAACATCAATTGGAGCAGGAATTTAGACAACAGAAAGAACACCAAGCAGCCAAGATTTTGACAAGTGAACCTGACATGTCAATCTCATGAATGAAAGTGGCATTAATGGGCAGAACATCATCAGCAAATGTTGAAAGAACAGCAAACTAAGGGGAGGAGCATTTGGGGAAACACCCTCCTCAGTTACTCTGGCATTTTGAACACAGACAACTCATCAGAAATAGGCAGCAGACCATCAGCAGTACAGATTATTGGTGACTATCTACTTGACACTGCACCTGTGGAAGGAGATGATGACCTGTTATGGAATTGGTACAGCAAGCGGTCCATCTGGCCATCAGCACTCATGCGAGTGACTGTAGAATTGATTAGCTCCCCCAAAAGTGTGCAGTCTGACAGAGTTTCATTGCAGCCAGGCCTATTGTCTCCAACCACAGGAGAAGCCTCACAATGGTGCATGTAGAACAGTTGACATTTATAATACATTAGCATTTCAATGTGTTAATAACTAGGGACCAAATATTCATAGCCAACACACCAGCCAGAAGGCAATGATGATGATTGGTTACCAAGAACTGTATTCGTTCTGGGTAACCAATCATCATCATTGTTTTATGCCACACACTGAAAAGTGGAGCAGTTTTTTTCATGATGCATGCGTGTGGGAATAGCTGAAGTAGGGATTGTGGCTGGATAGCCCAGAGTGAGCAGTTTCTACCTTACACATTCCACTGCATTGACTATATGGCAAGTAGTATTTCTGAACGAATCCTGATTACACCATTGACAATGTGTTTCTTGTTCTACAGTGTACAGTCATGCCTTAAGGTTCTCAGGTTTTTTAGCTGGGCACAGCTGCCCACTATGGTGCTCAAATATTTCTCACAGGCCACAGCCTCCCCTCAAATTTCTGAGGTATTATCATAGGGTGCAAACGCCCCTTAAGGTTCTTTGAGGTTTTTACAGGATGCAGCTGTTCATTAAAGAGCTTAACATCTCCCACAGAGCACTTTATAAACTTCTACAGACTCTAGCCACTGTTGTGGGCTGACAACAGTAACAGTAGTCTGTAGAAACCTATGGCATGCTCTGTGGGAGATATTGAGCTCTTTAATAGTTAGGTTTGAGTCACCTATGAAGCCAGTCCCTCCCTCATGACAGCCCTTTTCCTTCCCACTGCACAATGGCCCTCCACCAGAAGTATGGTGGTGCACCAAGGATGCGTCTGTCTGTGTTGGAGCACCACCCTCAACTGCTTATAGGAGTAGTGCCAGCAAAAGGGGCCTGCTGCGGACCACAGTTGCCACTGCTGATTGGGCAGGCTGATTGGGTGCAGGGGTTTGGCCACAGAATTCCCTATGTCACCTATGCATGTCCTAGGACCTTCCACAGCAACGGTAGTTGGGGTGGTTGCAAGGTTGATGGCCTCTTAGGCATGTTTGCTGGGTACACCCTACTCTGCCACTGGAGCACGTGGTTCCTCATTGCCATGGTCCCTATGGTGTGAACCCTCTTGCCACTTGATTTGTTCCCTATGCTTGACCCGCTTCCTACAGCCCTCTACCTTGCAGAAGACCTGATGCTTCTCGCCCCTGATAGTCTTCCGTGGTGGCAGGATGAAACAGTCCCACACCCATGACTCTGTGAGATGTGTGGGTGGGGTTGGGCAGACCACTCTTTGATGTCCTCCTGGCTTTCCACTTCTTCCACAGAGGGAATAGGCACCTCTGTCTCCATCTCTTCCAGTATCTGCTCCTCCTCGTCTTCCATTTCCTCAGGTGGGTCCAACTCCTGTAGCAGCAGCCACGTAGGCTATTCCTCCCATTGATCCTCAACTGACAGTCCTTTCCCTCATCCATTGCTACACCATTGCTCTGTTGGGTAAAGATGTTTTCCTCCTCTCTACCACCTCCACAGCCAAGACCTAATTCAGGCATCAGCTTCAGGTGGTTGCTGTGGCCTTGACCTCCTCCCACATGAGGACATGACTGCCTGCCTCTGCAGTGCCTCAGTGGGACCATCACCATGAGTCTGTCCCTCCCCTGCCCTGTACCAGGGCCTTCCCGATAGACCTGCTTCTTCTTCCATTCATAAAGCCTCTCCCAATGCCTCCATCTATCCCACCTACCCCACCAATTTGAAGGTTTGCCAGTGCTCTGTGCCCTGGCCTGTGAACCTGCTTCTGATGCTTGTTAATCTGCTTAGAATCACATGCTGTGCATATAGTCTGACATCTAGTGGTAACCGCAGAGTATTGCATCTTGTCCTTAGCGGATCGAAAGGGGGCGTTAGCATAGGCATATCTGTAACACTATCCCTAACGTGATGTGTAGTGTACCCAGAAATCCTCATGCGTCGAGGTCCCTTAGAGTAGTCGCCTTATGCGGGGCTCTATCAGAAATAGCAATTTGTAAAAATCCTGACCTTTGGTCATTTATACAACATTTGTCCCCTCTTTGACGTTTGACGGCTGGAGACTATGTGGCCAGACCTTCTGGCCCTCCTACACAGTAAGGAGAATGGGGTTTGAGGGTTCCCTTCTTTTAAGAATGTCTTTGCTTCTCCCCTCTCTTGGCCCCTTTGGTATTGTCATTGCTTCTGTCACCTTGCGCTATGGACAAGACTCCATTTAAATTTTGCCCTTCCTGTAAGGGAAAAATATCCCTGGAAAGACAAGCACCCTCGGTGGAACAAGTGTCTTCCCCTCAACCACGCTGAAGCATCCTGTCAGAACTGTAAGCTCCTTCGTCCTAAGACCGTAAGGAAGCGTTGTGTAAAAAGGTGGGCGGCCTATGCAATGTTGCAGGCCAAGGGTAGCTCCCCCCCGCCACAGCCGCCGAAAGCGATGAGGCCCATAGGGACGACCATGGCTCCGACACGGACGCCCTTGACCTGACAACGGACCAAACTTGCTCCAAGACGTCCGTCCCCGGCCCTGATAGGCATGACACAAGTCCTGCTATGGGGAGGTTACACCCCTGCGACGAGGACGCACCCACATCAAATGAGACTAAACACACAACCCCCGATACCGTTGTGGCGAATCAGTCGAAACGGTCCAAGGCATCAACAGGTGCATCGGGGGCCTCGACAACACCCACTGATTCGCAGGATCGGCAGCCCTCCCTGCAATCACGTCAGCGGCATACGTCCGGACATTCTGTATGTAAGGGCACCAGCACCAAATCCCACGTCCACGCGCCTTCTAAGAGCGCGCCAATGATTAAGAAAACTCTGGTCGCGCCAAAAATTTTGCCGCAGCTGCCCTCTCAGCCTAAACACCATCCCGTAACACCGAGCATCAGCGAAAGCCCTGCAAAGATTGTTTTGCCGGCTGGTAAATGCAAGGATACATCGATAGATGCATCCGAACATCCAGAAGGGTGCAATAGGCCTCAAAGTACATCGCAAGAGATGCCAGAACGTCCCAAAGAGTGTCAGGAATTTACACAGAGTCCTCAGTCTTTGTCTAAGTCTCTCAGTGAAAAAGCTCGACCTTCTAGAGTGCAGGATCCTCTAGAAGATTATTTTCTCCCTTTAGACACTTCTGGGTTATCTAAATGGACTAGGGAGAAATTTGAGGGGTGTATGAACAGATTTGAGAAATTGTAGATTTTTCAGAGAGGTTTAACCCAAAAAGGCCTTGTGAGGAGATCCCTTATGTTGTACCCTCAGTAACTAAATATCAGAGGACCTCAGTCCCCTTCCAGGAGGAGGTCTTTGATCTTTCAGACCATGAAGAGGTTCCTCCTGACCCTTATGCACAGGACCCTTATGCACAGGACCCTTATGCACAAGACCCTTGCACACAGGGGGATGATCTTTTCAATGATCCTCGTGATCACACCCAAATTGGGGAGATGACCAACCTGTTGGTGAGAACCCACCATGGCTATCCCCGACTCCAACCCCGGACCCGGATGCCATTGGCCTTGACTCTCCATCGTCTCCCCCTGTGCGTCAGGCTTCTCCTGTGGACAACCAAATGGTGTTTAATGCCATTCTCAGGAAGGCGGCAGAGCACTTACAGATAGCCACACAGGAGGCTGTTATTGACTGATTCTGTGGAGGACATTTTATAAGAGAAGCTTCCGGCTAGCCAAGCTATTCCCCTTCTCAATTCCATAAAGAGGCGCAGACTAGAGCTGTTAATCCCAGAGTGGAGAAACTATTTCGACCCTCCCCTATTGATCCCCTATATATCAGAGGTCATGCTACACCAGAAAGAAGAGGGTGGGATCCTCTTGTCTACAGGCGACTCACCACCAGACAAGGAGTGTAAGAGACCATATGCTCTGGAGAAAAGAAAAACCACTGCTGTGGCTCACTCCACTCACATAGCCAATAATACCACCCTATTAGCTAGTTATTCAGATGTCCAGTGGAACCTACAGCAAGATGGTCTGCAGGAGGTTGCAGAACCAGTGCACACCTGCCTACTTGCAATCGTAATGGAGAGGCAAACAAGTTTATCACAACATTCTCAAGAATACCTTGGATGCTGTAGAAACAGCTGGTCTCTCCCTGGCACAAGGGACCCTGTTAAAGCACCATGCCTGGCTGAGAAATTCCGGATTTAAACCTGAGACTCAGGCATCATTGATTAACAAACCCGTGGAACATACCAATCTGTTTGGGAAAGCGGTGGACGAGGCACTGGAGACCGTCAAAAAAGAAAATGAAACCCTCAAGTCCTTGAACCAAATAACCCAAAGACCTTTTCAAAGAGGGGGAAGTTCTCGCAGCTTCTTTCGTGGCCAAACCTATCAACGTTACCCCCATAATCAGTATGGCTCAGGGAACAACTGGTCTTCGGGACAAGGTTCTAACACACCCACTACTTACCCTCCCAGAGGACAACGTTGGGCAAAGGGAAGGGGTCAGACCGCCACCCTTAGAGGCTCCCTGGCCTCTGGTCAAAAATTACTCTCGAGTCCGGATCACCTCCCATGCCACCCCGGACGGAGGATGACTAACATCTTTCCTGCATGCATGGGAGGGGATCACATCGGACCAGTGGGTGCTCAAGACAATCACCCATGGGTACTGTATAGAGTTCAGCCTGCCACCTCGGTACAGACCCCAAAGATCCAGGCGCCTGACACCAGAACACCACCAGTTCCTGTTACAAGATGTCAAGATCCTGCAGGAAAAGAGTGCCATCGAAGTGATCCCCATTCTACAGGTAAACAAGGGTATTTATTCAGTGTACTTCCTTATACCCAAAAAGGATCTAACCATGTGCCCGGTGCTAGACTTGCCCAGCGAACAAGTTTATCAAACCCTAAAAGTTTTGTACGGTGATGCTGCAAGAAGTAATTCCTCTTCTCATGAAGGTGGATTACATGGCAACATTGGACATGAAAGATGCATACTTTCATATTTCAATGTTGCCGGCACACAGAAAGTACCTAAGGTTCATGATAGAGGGCAAGCACTATCAGTTTAAGGTCCTTCCCTTCTGCATTGCCTCAGCCCCAAGGGTATTTACAAAGGTACTGGCAGTGGCAGCGGCTCTCCTGCGCAGGCAATCCATCCCACTTTATCTTACCGCCACAACTGGCTCATAACAGAGGACTAGCAAATACTCAAAGGACGGTCGACCATTTAGTCACTCTGAACTGCTCTATAAACATTCAAGTCAGTCAAGTCAAGCAGTTGCTAGGGCCTCTTATTCGGACAGAAGACGGGCTCATCTTCCCCTCCAACGAGAGGGTTCAAAACATGCGGTTTCAAATCCCTCAGTATGTAGCCGGTCACGAGATGAATACGCAAGGCCATGCAACTGCTAGGTGTGGTGGCTTCCTGCATTTACTTGGTTCCACACACGGATTTGCGCATGCAACCAATGCAAGAGTGGCTAAACAGCCAATGGTGTCAGTCCAGCGGACTATGGGAAGATCTAGTGGTTTTCTCAGAAGCCCTCATTCTCTCTATTAGGTAGTGGTCGAGGGAAAACCTTTTGAAGGGGAAAACCTTCGCCACTCCCGCAGTAGAAGCCACTCTTATGACAGACGCATCCTCGCTGGGTGGGGGCTCACCTTCTTCAACAGACGGCACACAAGGGCTTGGCCCGCAGCAGTATCTTCAAACCACATAAACCTGATGGAGCTGCAAGTGGTGTTCAAAGCACTGAAAGCCTTTCAGACACAGCTACAGGGAATGACAGTACTGTTTCTCATGGACAGCACCACAGCCATGTACTACCTGAACAAGCAGGGGTGCACTCATTCTGCAGGACTGTCCAAACTATCTCAGAACATTTGGAAGTGGGCTCTCAAACACAAGGGGCCTCATTATGAGGTTGGTGTTAAGGGGTTAATGGCAACGGTAAGGGTGCTGTTGCCATTAACCCCTTACCGCCGCATTACAAGGTCCCTTAGCGGGTCCCTCTAGGTACACTACATGTCACGTTAGGGATAGTGTTACAGACACGCCTATGCCGACGTCACCTTTCGATCCACGAAAGACAAGATGCAATACATTGCGGTTACCACTTGATGTCGGACTATATGCACAGCATGTGAATCTAAGCAGATACAATCATCACAAATGCTATTACGTTAATAATTCATGTCATCCACCAGCACAGCCCCAAGGGGACACACAAGTGGACTAGCAAGGTAACAAACAAGTAAACATACAAAACAATCCTATAGCTACAGCATGCATCTAGAACCAACCATCTACAATGACAATCTAAAACTACAACCTAAATTATAAACTACAAGGACTACAATATTACAATACAATAAAAAATACAATAAACAAGCGGAATGGAAATTATATTATTTGTGTTTTTGGTGTTTTGGGCAAAACAAATCATTTTTTTTATATATACATATATTTTATTAAGAGACAGAAAAGAGGAAAGGCACACGAGGCAAAGACAAACTTTTCTTTTTTGATGAAACCGACACAGCACTAAAACACACTGAACAATCTCTTAGACAAAAGTGAACAGAAAACTAGAATACAATGGGCCTCATTCCGAGTATGGCGGTAAGGGATAGCGGCCACCGGTAACGAGACTGGTGGCGGTGATCCCTTACCGCCATACTCTGAGTTCCCTTTGCGCCCTCGCCCTTAACGCCTGCTTTGAGCAGGTGTTAAAGTCGAGGGCGCAAAGGGGCCTCCAAGCCAATAACAGTGACCGTAATGAACGGTCACCGTTATTTGCATCTTCCCCATTCCCATTGAGCCCTATGGGGGCTCATTTGGGAATGGGGAAGAGCCTTGGTGAATGGGGAATTACTGCCCCGCCAACCTTGGAATGGGGCGGTAATTCTGCCATCCACCAAGGCGCTGCCGGTCCGGGTACGGCATCAACCAAGGCGTTAATAGCGCCATTGGTTATCGCCGTACTCGGAATGAGGCCCAATGTACGAAATCACAAAAAACTACAAAAAGGACCAACAAGAAATACAAATTACTCATCCCGAACACTCCAAAACTTTCCAGATCCCCTTCAACTGTTTGCCTTTTGTTACTCCTTCTCTTACAGCCTACCAAATCCTTGTGGGGGAACAAAGAAAGTAGATAAATAAAGAAATTGAATAAATTAATATGTAAACAAGAAAGAAATAAAACATAGGCACACACCCTAGCTAGTAAAGCCTGTAGGTGCATTTCTCTTGTTTAGAGGACTTTGTAGGATTCTGATGTATTGATATTGTTTGTTTTCAGCTGAAAGACAGGACTGGAAAAGTGCTGTTCAGCAGGAATCAGGACCAACAACCTTTTGGCCCATGTGATTTTATAAAGTAAATGTTTCTGGTAAGGACGAGGGACTGGACAGAGAGCGAGAATGTCATTAGAATGGGAGGGCTGCCTACGCACCGCAGTGGGAAGTGCTGTACAGGAGGTTGCCTATGACGTGCCAAATGGAAGTGAGTATCGAGAAAGAACTAAGTATGAATGAAAATATGTATTTCGTTGGCGGGAGGTTGGATGCTGTGGTGGGAATGCTTACTGATTTTTCAAGAATGGTCTTAGGTTTTGAGTTGGTCAGGTGCCTGAAGACCTACAAAGGTGAGGGGACTGGAGGTTGTTTCAGTCAGTGCAGCCAGTTACCGGTAGGTTGCTGTGCATCTTGTCTTGCAAGACAACAACAAAAATGTCAATGTTTGCCATCACTCGAAATTGATGTGTGAGCCTGGTTTCTCTGATAACCCACAAAAGACGAGAAAGCAAACAGAGACTTATGTAGTGGGACGAACTTCCTGTGATTGGTGGTATGAACCCGATGAATCACCAGAGGTAAAATGGCTTGACAAACTAGATGGATAAACCTTTTATTCATCACAAGATATGCCACTTCTGATAGTACAAAAATCAGTCTGCAAGACGAGGAAGCACATCAGAAGTTTGTGGGGTTTTCATCAGTGCCCAAAAACCTGTTGCATTTCCGTGCTAGGGACACATCTTTTCCAAATAATTTGTCCACCAATGTGGGCCAGACTTAGAGAAGCTTGTCCAGGCCTACATTTAAGAGAAGGTAAAATGCAGTATTTTATTTCCTGTATACCAACTCATTATATCCAGTTTTTTCTTTCCTTTGACATCCCCAGCCACTGACTGATCTTTTGTTTTCCATACTTGCATTTAAAGAGTCACTCTAAAGAAAACTTTATTCAGTGCTGTTAGTTATAGTGCTATTGCGTTAATGCATATTCATACTATGGGTATCATTACAAGTTTGGTGGTGAGGTAAAAAAGAAACAATAATTCCATTACTGCCACTTCTACCGTACCACCAAATACTGAGTTTTGAGTTAGTTACCTCCAAAAATCGGTGCATTTATCGCACAGTATTACCGTTCATGATAAATCCACCGAAAATCCCCATGGTGTCCTGTGTACTCCAAAAATGGGAAATTACACGTCCATACCACCAGTCGTAATCCTGTAGTAATGGCATGGGACTGAGTGGTAGTAACAGTAAATGCGTTTGGTGTTAAATCAGCCGATTTACCACATATTAGCCACCAAACTCGTAATGAGGTATTCAATTTGCATAAAGTTTGAAATCTGATAATTTGTCTCTTTATCGCTTTTGTCTTTTTCAGTATTTGTCAGCTCATAATCATTTATCAATATTGGGAGTAGCCTTTATGTTTGCACTTGCATGGAATTATCATGGCCCTTTAGGCAACAGTATCAGCAGAGAAACAAGGCAATTAAGGTGGTAATAATCACTGAAAGAAGCATGTCCCACATATATGATTCCACACATTTTACCATTTGGATTAACTCACATATTACAACCTTGAAATGCAGAAATGTTCGATAGGCTAATTTAAAGTAATTTTTAATTTCACTTTCGAATGTCACTTGCAATATGTACATTTTATTTTTACATCCTGAATCTTCTATATCTGCAGCATTAATTCGTATAACCCGGCAGTACTCTTTGGATGACCAATCAACATAAAATTCCTTTTTCAAATGTATTTCAATTTTCAGTTCTACAGGCCAATAGATGTTAGGTTTTTCAGTCTGTGTGGCCAATACAAAGTTCACATTCTAAGCCAGTTCTGTGATAGGGTAGATAAAGCTATCGTTGGTGATAAACATCAGGGTTCCATTTGTTAATAAGGCTTAAGCCTCACCGTCCCAACAAATTCATCCTTTGAAAGTCATCGAATCGGCCCTGCTATTGCTCTTTTCCTTCTCTCATTTTATTACTCCTAAGACTCGTTTTTGTTATCGGCTAAAAAACATTATTTCTCAGATCCCACCCTATTTCTTTACCCCACCATAGGAGTTTGTTTCACCTGCTCATCAGTTTTCCATACCCTCCCTCCTTGATCCTTCTCTTTCTTCTTCCATTTCTGCTTCTGACTTTACTGTTTACCTTACCTGAAATATTTACTTCATACACTCTTATTTTACTCTGTCTTCTCATCACCTCGATCAACCCTCTTTCTCTCCCTCTCCTTACCTCCCATCCCAACCTGCCTTTGTTCTTCTTACAGAGTCTGATACTCCTACCTTTCTAACCAGGGCTCATTCCACTGCTTCACACCATGATCTCGTACTCTCTTCTCTCGTCTTTCTTGTATATGCCTTCCGTAACTGTCTTTTTCAATATCTCTTTCCACTGCTAATTTTCCCTTTAGACATGTTACCACTCTCCCTATTCTAAAGATCCCCTCTTTTGACTCTGCTCTTTCTGCTACCTACTGGCCTACTTCTCTTCTTTCTTTTCACTCTAAAGTCAAATGGTCTATGCTCAAATCTCCTTCTTTTTGGACCAACATGCTCTTCTCCCTCTTTACCAGTATGGGCTCTATGTCATGTCACTAACTCTTTGCTTCCTGCTCACCATACTAAACAATTACCCTACTCTTCCTATCACAATCCCCTCACTTCGTTTTTCTGGTTCAGTTCTTTATTAGCTCCGCTCCACCTTAAATGATTGAAGCAATTTTGTCTTCTGGGCTCACAAAATGTGTTCTACCTTTGTGGCAAGCAAGTTAGGAGACAGACCAGAGGATTGTGTAATGTGGAATTGTATTCAAGAAAAGAGAAATACCTATCCTAGTCCTACGAAATATGGTTATGAGGTTTTTCCCTACATTAAAAAGTGAAAGAAAAATAATAAAACTAGTGCTCGTCCATATATCTCACAAAGGTTCAGTCCTCTATCCAACACCGGTGCTGTCATATTCTCTCCGTACCAGTAACGACCTAAAACATCTGGAATTCTATCTAAGTTAGCTACGTTCACTAATTTAGGTGTTAGATGGCTGGTCCCTGACCTTCAGGCTCAGACTGCCCTATAGGGTAAGAGGGCAATGCCTGAACCAAAAAGGCAACATGCTTGTGTGGCCCAGTTTTCTGGGTCAAAGAGGGCCACTTATTTGGCCAATGTGGCCCAGTTTGATGAGTTACTTCACTATGTGGCTAGTAGTTTTGACCAGTGTTACTCAATAAATATCTTTCAAATGCACAATTTGCATTACATTTTTGTACTATTCAAACAGTATGTCACAAAAGGAATGAATTGCCATTTGTAACTGTTTTTTTTATTGGTGACCGAGATTATTTTATGCCCCAGTCTGACTCTGCTGACTTTCACAGCCAATGATCTCTTAGGAGTCTCCCTACATCTGGCTTGCCCTGCTCGATAGTTCAAAGATCAAAAAAAGTTCTTGTAATGTTCACATTGTCCCAAAAAACTCATACAGTTTGTGCCTGTAACAAAGTTCTGCTCCCTCTGTGAAATATATATTGTTTCAGGTACTCAAATTCCTCAGCTCGGTATAAGCTGTTTGGCCCTCCAGACCTCATCATTCTGGGTTTGGGATTACCTCTTTGTGCGATATTCTCTACTCTCGCCCCTGCAGTCCATATGACTTTTTGCTGCGGTTCACCCATCTGTAGAATAATTTGTTAAACTCTTCGTGGGTTACTGATCCTCATGATTCTGATGTTCGTTTTACCTCTTCTTTTGGTGTGCTCTAGTTTCACCCCTTTATGATTAATCTGCACTCCAGGCCTGCTGATTCATTGGTGCATTTTACCACTCTCTAGGGCTAATTTCTGGTTCAACCCCTTTTTTGGTTGTTCGACCCCCTAGACTATATGCTTCTTTGGACTGTTACCCCTTCCTTCAGGGATCTCTAGCTACAACCATCTTGGGATACTTGGCCCTCCAGGCCTGCAAGTTGTGAGGTGCACTTCATCCCTTTGACAGGTGTTTCCAGAGTACGGCTCTCCAGGGCTTCCCAGTCCCCTCACCACCCTCCTCCCTCTTCTCATCCTCGGCTGTGTACCTGCTCTCCTGCGGCATGAGTCGACTGGGGTGGCAGCTTCTTTCTGCAACCCCAGACCGCCTCTCTGTCGTCCTCACGGTCGAGTCTTGGCTGTCAGTTCTTCCATCTTTGGCATCAGAACAGCTGGACACCAGTGTAGCGGCTGCAACCGAACTCGGCTTCCCCTTTCTTGTGGCTGCTCTGCATCTCTGCCGCCCACCTCGGATCAGCATCGTACTGCGGGCTTGGGATTCTCTTCACCTACCACATTCATTGCAAGGTCCTGACACCGCGTTCCTCACTGAAGAGAGGCGGCCCTTTCATCAGCTGTTGTCATGTGTTGCTTACCCTCAGGCAGGTTCTCTCTCTTGTTGGCTGTCTGTGTCGGCTTCCTTAAAATCCTCCCTGGAACAAGAGAGAGCAGGCCATTGGTTACATTCTTCAGGTAAAAGAGCCAATAGCATTGGGCCAGAGACCAAAGCACAAGCCTTTAAAGGACCATGTATGTTTTGATACTATTCAGTTCCTATATAACCATGAATGTGTGGAACTCTGAATGCAGTTAGAATGTGGTAGCCACTTGACTCAGGGTGTCCTTGTCCCAGAAGGGGGCTCACCCCAGGGAGATCCCACTTGCCCTGTCCCATAAAGTATCTGTTGCATAGTGGGCTCACCTCACTATCCCCAAAGCGGGTGGCTCCCCTTTGGAGGAAGGGACGAACTCCTAGGATTCGTCACATATCCCATTCATCAGAGTTTGTCCGTCTTCTGGTTGGTTCACAGAAAAGCAACTCAGAAAGTACATATTGCCCTGCTCTTTCCCCAGCAATGTTATACAGAAAGGCAGAAGGGCTGCAAGTCCAAAAACCATCTCATCTCCTGGGCATTATAGACTTTCATAAGGTACATCCAGGTGAGGGGAGAGTGGTTGTGAGCAGGAGAAACCTGCGCCTTTGTAGGTACTAACAGAGACTAGTTACAGCTCATTTAATAGCTCTACTGTAGCAAAGCTTTGTTTTCTTGTAAGCAGCTTCCTGCTAGTGTAAAGTAGGGAATGCTCTCGGCCATCTAACATTTGAGATAGAACATTCCATAGGCGTACCTTAAAGGCATCTGTTTGTTACAGGAATTCCTGGTTAAAGTCCGGCATTTTCAGCATAGGCTTACTATGTAGGATGTGTTTTCGGGCCTCAAAACTCCTTTGGTCATTTCTTTCCAATGATTGGCCAGCTACGCTTGAATGGAGAGAATCTGAACACCCCTCTTTTCACAAAACCTCAATCTATAATGCTGTTAGACGGTGAGAGGTTTCTCAATCTGATTCAGGACATGTTACAGAGTAAAGTTAAGATCCTCGTTTATGGCACTCTAAGACTCATGGTCCTGATTGTGAACGATAAAGAGGGGGGGTTTAGAGGAACCTAAGCACTCTGATATTTAACAAGGTCACTGGGAATAAACATACATTCCTGCTGAATTTCCTCAGAGAGATGGCTAATTTAGGTCTGGTCGCTAGCGTAGCCGATCTTTTGGAATTCCTGAGACCTTTAAATGCCCTTTTACTAGCCTCTGCTAGAACAGCACATGCTGCGCTAAACATACCGGGTGATCGTTTAATATCATTTGCTGACATTTCAGCAACTTATTTGATGCAACTCTCTAATATATAGGCTGTATTTCGATCACAAGTGGAGAACATTTGAGAGTGAGAGCCCTCAGAGGGCTAAAGGTGCACTTGCTACATCACAAAAAACATGGCATACTCCATGTAAAAGGTTTTCTAGGTGCTTTTGTAATACAGTTTTTAATACTACGAGCTCACATCAATGTCTAAATTGTTGCCAATCAAGTGGTTCCAGGAAAGATCCCTCAGCAAGAGTTAAGATTATGCATTGTGGTATTTTCTGCAGATTCACAGCGTTCACAGCGTTCTTAGAAAGACACATTAAGATGGCGGCCATCAGGGAGGTTATTTACAAATCCTGAATAGACTGTGCTGTATGTGGACACTATGTTGCACCTGAACATGATTGTAAGGAGGAAATATAACATGTGCAGTGAGGCAGCGATTGATGTAGCAACATACAAGCGTTAAATGACCTGCATTAAACATCCTCTCAAAACTGAATCATACATCATCTTTAACATTGAAAGCTGGTGTACGTGAGTCCAACTAAATGTATGCCATCGTTCAAATGACTCTGCTTGGGAGTTTAATGTTGCATAAACGATTTCATCAACACCTTCATAGACAAATCCTTTCCGGGCTACACTTTCATATGCACCTTTCCAAAGGCTGTAATGGGTACATTGTCTGAACCAGCTGATCAAGGACGAAGTTGACATATCCCCTTTAACTCAGAGCTGTAGGATCATGATTTTGACAGTGGTCCTTTTAAAAATCAGATTGATTGATTCTTTAAATGTTCTGCCTATAAGCTTCAGGCTTTATGTGTTGTAGGCACCACGGGTTACTTTCCCCACTTCTCTACCGCCATGCAGCACCAGAACTACATAGGAGCCTTGCCCACTAAACATTTTCATGACATGAACACGATGATGCCTGATGTAAAATCAGATGTCCTCAAATAGCATGCTGTTAAGATGATTTCTAGAATCTGGGCTAGTGGACAGATTTTACGAGGCCACCCTAGTTAAAGTGAACAGGGAGCTCTGAGAGTGCAGCCAAAACCCAATCAAGATACGTGGATGAGCAGTCACGCCTTATTCTCAGAAGAGTGTGAGTGAGTTCAGGGGCCCTCAACGAGTCCACACAGAACAGCACACAATAAGTCAATTGAGACGCTCAGTAATAAAGATACCTTTATTTATTTCCGAATACACTGAGAAATGAAACTAGTAGGTAGAACTATCACACAATACTCTGTAACACAAATGTATACAATCAATAGTAGGTTCACTTTTTATATCAAATAATGTAATCAGACAACGCAGGTAAGTAATGGAGATGCAATGAATGGGTGGGAGCCAGTCAGAAGTTCAATATCTTAACTTAAGGAGTCCAGAGCCTAAAATGAATAGGGCATTGTGCCTAAAAGTCACAGCGTCCAACACAATGTTTTCTAACATGTATTTATTCTCTTTAAAATGAATGCAATATGCGTGTGTTGGAATTTAGTTTCAAACAAATTAAAAGTTCAATACAAATTTACCAGAAAATAGGTATATTTTTTGCTTTCTTCTAGACCCAAGGCTAACCCTGTGGCAGGATACCCAACCTAGGTTTGATGACCAAAGGTGAGTGGAGGGGAGATAGGATAAAAAGGGTCTTGTTCGCAATGTTATACTATGGAGGATAGGGGGAACAGACACACTGACGCTTACCCCCCTGATTTCGATTTTCCCAGATGTCATTATGGATTATCTGGGAGTTGCTGGGGGCTCGATGCAGAGCCCTTTGTTTTGGTGAGAGGTACCAAGCACACGAGAGCTGGTCAGTCCACCGATCAATCCAGCTGCACTTCCGAAGGCTCTAAAGAGCTGGATCCTCGAGAAGGCATCAAGACTAGTTGATCCCATTAGTCCAAGGGCGGAAGCATTGCAGAAGGTCTTTGCCGATCAGACAGTGGAGCAGGGCTTTGCCTGGCGAGACATACAAAGGGATGCTGAACCACTTCAGGGGTTGTCTTTGGGTTATCAACGGAGTGCTCTTCTTTGAGGAATTCTTGGCTCCAACGTAGATCTGAAGAATAGCTGCAGAAGTCCTCTTGTCCAAAGTTTGAGCTGGAAGCAAGTACAACTCCAGCAATGATAATGATCTGCATCATTCAAACAGCCAGTACTTGTCTAATCAGGGGCAACTACAAGTCTCACATCCTCCCCAGTAGCAGACTTTCTGGCACCAATGATGTGGACTGGGACTAGAAAGTCCCAGCCCCCTTCCTGGTTGAAACACATAGCAGCAGCTTTTTCGGGCATGTGCATGACCTTATATGGACTTTCCAGACCTGAGAGTGCAGGAAGACGGCTAAACTACAATATGGCCGCCAAAGAAGTGAAAATATTGTATCATGGCCATTTTAGGGAACGAGCCAGATTTAGTAGCCATACACAGTAAATGCAAATGTACCCAATAAAAATAATGCAAAAACTGTATAAATATAACTGCTGCCACCCATTGAAAGATGTTGTGTGCAATATACAAATAATGGAATTCAAAAGGAAAACAATGGGGCTCATTACGAGTCCGGCGGTAGCTGTGCCAGTAAAACCGGCAGGCTGCCCCCAGACCTGTAGGGATTACCGGTGCTGGAATTGGCAGATTTACCAGGGCATTACAGCCCCAGTGGTCCGGTAAATCTGGGGCCGGCAATTCTGTTAACCCCCATTCCTCTGGAGTCCCATGGGACTCCAGAGGAATGGGGGTCGCGGAAACACCAACACCATATCGTAATGGTGCCAGTGTTTCTGTGCATCTCTGCGGGCCGGTGCCGTTCCACCCTCCAGGTCAGACCTGGCGGGCGGAGCGGCACCCGCCCACAGAACTCGTAGTTTGTCGGTCCAACTTGTAATGAGCCCCAATGTTTCCCAGTACTGATAGTCTGAAGGACTGCTCAGTTTCCACATAACAAGTGAGCAAAAGGCAAAAGATAAAGAAGGCAGTACATGATCAAAAACAGAGCAAAATGAATAGTGTTCCATAGGAAACTGTGGAGGGAAAGTTGCAAAAAGAAAATCTTTCCTAACACACACGGGCAACAGTGGTAATCTATTTGACTTTCCTATTGACAACAGGACGTTTGCTTCCTGAGGCTGGCATGTACCCTCTCTAGTGACGGTATCAAAGAGATGACTTTACAAAAAGACGAACCGAGCATGAGTGGGTGTCCATGCCAAAATATGATGCCATATTGTGCAAGTACATCGAGCAACATCCTTTTCTGCAGCCTCCCGAGTCACAAGACGCCTTGTACGTGGGCGGACCAACACAGTGAAACTGTACCACCAAGCACCTGACAATAAAAAAAGAAGTTACTACAATTTCACAAGCCTATATCCTTTAGTGAAAAAAACAAAGAGGTACCCAGTAGGCCACCCGCAATCATCTACAGAGGATTTAAAAACATTTTTTTCAATTCTGAGTCTGAAGCTGCCCCTGTACTACCCGCGTCGCCAGCTACAAACATTGATGCACATATTCAATGGTGCTGACGAAAAATAACATTTGCTACAAGAAGAATGCCGATCTGCTGTTGTCCAAGTTGTGGGGTGCTAAAGATGTGATTTCATGGACAGATAAAGGGGAGCATGTGCACCGAGGATAGACTGTACACGGATCCGACCTGTTTGGCTTAGAATGGGGCATGACACAGGGTCACTACATTCCAAGACAAAACACCATGAGGTTAGGATTTGTTCATGAGAGTAGCCACAGAACTTAATGTACCCTCCACAGTGGTGGGAATGCCACTAACTGTGAACATTATGATGACCTAAAACTGGCCTCTTTATATCCATGGACACCGACAACTCCATCAGACGTGTTACCATACATTTCTTTGAATACCATTTTACCTAATGAGACTTCACCAAATCCATTTTACTGAAAATGGTAGGTGAAGTGGTATATGTGTAATGTATAATAGGTGCGGTGTGGGGTGAGGGCATAAGTTAGGGTAGCGAAGGGTGAGCGGGGCACCCCCCACATTATAAAAACAAAAAGTAGAAAAAGTAAATAGTTAATTTCATTTTTTGGTGAAATGCATTCGGTTAAATCTCCATTAGGTGAAATATTTTCAAAGAAATCACATACATCCCATCATACCATCCCCAAAGCTCTACACCGCCCGGTCCTTCCACAAATGTCACCCTGGAAAATGTATCCGGACACAATAGTACCCATGAAGAGAAAAAGGCCTTTTAACCTGTCCGGTTGGCTGCCATTATAATGGAAATTACCATACTTGGGTGTATTAAAGAAGGATCTTTACTGACTATCAATTAAGGTTTAAAAGATGTCAGACTCCAAACAAAAAAGTGTTTTCACTGTGTATTCTTAATTGTCTATGTACCATAATAGTTGCTGCGTTGAAATAAACAAAATGATGCTGTGTTGAAATAAACAAAATGATCACCACCTATTAACGTTTACATATTAAAAATGTATGTTTAAAAATAACCCATGTTATGTAATAAAGATGGATGAGCATTGGCTCAACATTGAAAAGATTATGTTGTTCAATTAAAATCTCTTCAACACGTCACACCCTGTATATAAAAGACTGTGGGTCTCATCACGAGTTTAGCCGTATCCGGTCGCCTATACCTTTGAGCGGTACTTGCGCTAACACCGTGAGTTGTGGCGCAAACAACGCCCCATCATGAGTTGGCGGGCACGCGCTCACAGACCGGGCATTAACGCAAACAGCGTTCGGCGGTAATAGTGGCTGAGAACCCGAAAACTCAGCGTACATTGTGTTACTGTCGGCGTCCAGCGCTAATAGCGCTGCAGGAAATGCGTCTCCGCCGGAACGGAAAACAAAGTGGTGGCCATTTTGGAAATCACAATCCACCCAAAATCGCAGCCCCTGGAAGCCATGCACACCAAACAAAACAAAAATTTCTCGGGAGCGTGTGAGGGGCAAGTCTGCCTTGGACAGGGGGCAGAAACCCATGTTTTCCGACTCAGAACTGTCAATACTGGTGGAGGAGGTAATTTCCCATCACGATGAACTCAAAGGCCCACAACAAAAAAAGACAGGCTCACAGCGGCACACCCAGATCTGGACATCCATCAGCCAGAAGGTCACTGCGGCGGGCCGTGTGCCCAGGGATGGAGATGACTGCTGTAATCGATTCAATGACCTGCAGATCTGTGTCCGGGGCCGTCTGGCCCAGCACAGGAGTGAGTCCATGGCGACTGGCAGAGGGCCATCACCACCACTGGAGCTAACACCATGGGAGGAGCAGTGCACCACCCTCATTGACATGACATCCATTGAGGGAGTGGGAGGAGTGGAGGCAGGCACCGGCACCCAGGAGGTTGTAGGTGAGTCACCCTCCTTGCGAATAGCATTGCAAATTGGCCACCACTCCATCGCCAGTGTGAATGTCCAACAGCTGGGCACTGTGAGTGGGTGCTGTGTGTGTGACCAACCACAGCCACCCACCACTGCACCTTTATACCAGTATACCCATGTGACCCTAGGGATCCAGAGTAGTGAGTAGGGCAGCCAATGGACACATGCAAGCATCATGGCACAAACATCCATGACGTAGGCACAGCAACGTCAAGTGGGCCTGTGCACTACCAACCACCCCTCACTGACAGTGGCATACCAGCTGTGCTTTTGCAATATATACATGAAAATGCTATCCCAACAAGTCCGAACTGTGTCCCCCACCCACGTAGTATGCCCCAGTAATATCAACATCGTGAATACTAAACAGGTCAGGGCCAAGCATGATTGAAACTGTCCTGTAACCTCCCCCACATAACCCATGAAATGCATGAAAATAATCTGAGGTGCCCTCTCCTCATGCTATACCCTATGTACCCTACAGACACACAGGCCTCATCGAAGGGCAAAGTGGATGAAGAGGAGGCAGGCCCATCCCGACGACCGCACCAGGGGCTCACCACCTAAATTCCCCCAAGCCACCAGGGGCTCACCACCTAAATGCCCGCAAGCCACCAGGGGCTCACCACCTCAATGCCCCCAAGCCATTAGGGGCTCACCACAGCAATGCCCCCAAGCCACCAGGGGCTCACAGGATGTATAAGTTGCCACAACTGCAACCACCTCAGAGGACGGCGACTCATCCTGTGAAGAGCTGCATGCTGTACAAGTGTTGACACCAATCCACAGTCCAGAGCAGCAAATGGACACACCTGAAGGGACCCCTGAGCATGTTCAGAGTCCAAGCCACAGTCCACATGCCTGTGCACGCCGCCGTCATGCACACACACACCAGTTGCAGGTGAGGACAAACCCTCATATGGGTCACCTGCTAGCAGCCCCTCCATCCACGGCAGCCCCACCAGACAGGCCACCACAACAAGCAACAGCACCCCCACATCCCTGTGTACACCTGCCAGGCACAGCAGCCCCACACATAACACAGGAACCGGTCCGGGCATTACAGTCATGGGACGCATGAACATGATTGAGGCACACCAGATGAGGATAGAGGACCTGGCTATCAAACACAACCTCCACATCAAGCTCATTAGCAATGAAATTCAGGGGGTGGGGCTGCAAAAACCATGGCGCGTGATAATGCCCGCACATGTAAAGTTGTGGAGGGATGTAATACGGCACTCACAGGGTTTGGTCAGCAAGTACATGAACTATGCGAAGTGCAATCTGTGGATGCAGAACAGATTTGTGAGGCAAATAACCTCGTCTGCCAGCAGCTGCAGTTGGCTGCATCGCTGCCATCCACCTCAACAACCCCCACTGAGGGCACCCTACAGGGGTCACCCAGGCATCGCTCACTGCGGCATTTGCAACATTGCTCACATGAAGGTGGAGGACATGGAAAACGACAACGTCTGTTACGCTCACCTGATCTCTGGTGATGGGGTAGCAGGAGTCTGGAAGATATGCGATGAGATGATGAGCAGGAAACAGGTAAGGATGGCGGTAAGCGTTACGCTGCAGAAGGCAGAATAACGCAAAGCGCTAGTATGTGAGCGGGTTGGCCTTAAATAGTCTGGCCCCGGCCCCTCCCTTTACACCCGCCTTGTGGCTTCATCTTGCCACTCCCAGAAGTTCCTGCACATGCTCCCCAATGATCTTCTATGGCCACGCCCAGCCCTGAAGCATGTGCCTTAGGCACAAAGTGTGCAAAGCACACTTTCTTTTTAGCCTGGTGCCAGAGGCGCTAGGACTGGGTTTATTTGGACCCTGTAGGTGATAAAGACATGGGCCCTTGCCCAGTGGCCATGACAGCACTGCCCCTCAAGGCCCCTCGCATGGGCGCTCTTTCCTCTGGTCCTGCTTTGGCAGGGTTATTATGGTGGAACCGTCTGATTAGTCAAGGTGCATGGACACATTCAACAGGTTCCTATGTGCGATCTTGAGGTCCGTAACCCTTCCAGTCGATTAAGTAGTACAGTTTTGATCGTACTATCTTAGAGTCCAGAATCTCTTTAACTTCGTACTCAGGTTCTCCCTTGATGATTTCAGGCTCAGGTGGTTTTTTAATCCTAATCTCCGGCTTCACAGGTTTTAGGAGGGAAACGTGGAATACCGGGTGGATCCGCATATTGGAGAGTAGATCTAATTTTACAGCGGCAGGATTGATGATGGCCTTGATGGGGTAAGGTCCGAGATATCTTGGACGGAAGACACAAGGTCCTTTTAATGGTATATTCCTGGATGCCAACCATACTTTATCGCCAATTTGGTAATGCAGAACTTCCCTTCTCTCAGCAAATTGTTTCTGTTGTTCCTTGGCTTTGATTAGGTTCTTGGTTGCTTCATTAAGGATTTGAGTAATGGTCTTATGTAGAGAAGTGATCGCCGGCATTTCTAGTTCATGAAGTGGATCAAAGGAGGACGTCCGAGGATGTCGGCCATTCATGGTATAGAATGGGGTTTGTCCAGTACTAGTGGGGATGGAGTTATTGTAGGCAAATTCAGTCAACCAGAGAATGTTTTTCAAAGATCCTTCTGTCTGCTGTAGCATGCATCTCAGGTACTGCACTAGCGTCTGATTGGTCCTTTCAGTTTGACCATCGGTTTGGGGATGGTGACTTGTGGATAGTCGAATATCGATTTGCGCTATCTTAAAACAACTCCTCCAGAATGCCGAGAGAAATTGAGTTCCCCAATCTGAAATCAGTACTGAGGGGAAGCAATGCAGTTTGATTATTTGTTCTAAGAATACAGTAGCCAGAGTTCCAGCAGTAGGAAGCCCCTTTAGTGGAATAAAATGTGCCACTTTGGAGAATAAATATACCATGACTAGAATTGTGTTGAAGCCGTCACAAGGTAGCAAATCTGTAATGAAGTCCATGGATAGCCTATGCCATGGTAATGGTGCTATAGCCAACGGACGCAATAATCCTGCAGGACTTGACTTTTGAGATTTGTGATGCGCGCAAATACCGCAGGTTGTGATAAACTGGACACGTCCTTTCTCCAAGTTGGCCACCAATAGTTCTTTCGGATTTTTGCCCGTGTTTTAGTAATTCCGGGATGTCCCTCCACTAATGACTTGTGGTAATTTGCTATAATTATGTTTTGTATTTCTTTGTCTTTAATGTATAGTCTTCCCTGAAAATAGGGTAAATTATCCTTGATGGAGTACTGGTCCCCTTTGTTAAACCATTCTTGTTGGGTTGTTTGGTCCATTTGAGGCTGGAGGTCGACCTTCAGGTCTTCCCAGCAGGCGGTTACTGCGATCTCGTTTTGAATCCGCCCTTCATGAATGATGTGTACTGTATCTGATGGTATAAATGCGTCCTTGTCCTCTCCCAGTCGCGACAGAGTGTCTGCTTTTCCGTTATGCACTCCTGGTCTGTATGTGATCACAAAATTGTACTCTGCGAAGAAAAGAACCCAGCAAAGCTGACGTGAAGATTGGGCCTTGGCAGTCTTTAAATATTGCAGATTACGGTGGTCTGTAATAACTGTGACGGTATGCCTAGCTCCTAGAAGATAGTATCTCCAGGTTCTAAGAGCTCCTTTAATTGCTGGTAACTGTTTGTCAGTTATGGCATAGTTCATCTCTGGTACAGTAAACTTACAGGAACAAAATGCTATGGGGTGCAATTGCCCCGTGTCTGGGTCTTTTTGCGATAAAACGCCCCCATGGCCACGCTGGAGGCATCTGTTTAAACTACATAGGGCAGGTCAGGTTGGGGATGCCGAAGAACGGGTGCTGCGGTAACTGTGTGCTAGGGAGTTGGTGGGGGGAGGGGGAAATGTGTGGTGGGGAGTTTGTGGGGCCAGGTGGAAAAGTGTGCTGGGGAGTTGCTGGGTGAGGGGGAAATGTGTGGTTGGGAGTTTGTGGGGGGAGGGGGTTAGTTCCACACTAATTAAAGACTGTTCAAACATGACATAAAGCTCAGACATTCATGAATGTGTTCACATGTTATTTATTTTACAAGTGCTCTTCCTGACTCATGCCCATCCACCAAATCAAACATAATTATCAATCAATGCCTGCCTGGCCAACCTCCCATCCCTCACCCCATCCCTGTGTGAATTAGCCCCAGCAACTGGCATATGGTCATCATCACTCCCATCCCCTGGCTGTTGCGCCTCAGCATCAGGGGGTAGTGGCACATTCCTATGGCAGCAGATGATGTGCAGCATGGTACAGGTGAGTACAATCTTTCCGACTTTATCTGGCGCATAAATATGTGCCCCTCCAGTATGATGCAGGCAACGGAAACGTGCCTTCAACAAACCAAATGTCCTTTCTACACATATGCGGGTACGACTGTGGGCATTGTTATATGCCAGCTCTGCCGGAGTTGATGGATTCCGCACAGGGGTCATCAGCCATGTGAACTGAGGGTATCCAGAATCACCTGCATGGGATGAAATGTGTACATGAGGCCTAGGTTGCTTCACTGGGTGTGCAAGGAATACACATCAATACACTATGCACTGTGGTCATCTATGTGTGCAACGTGTACATGCATTGCGATTGCCTGATTGGTATACAACCATCATCTTTAAGGACATGCATAATCTGACCCGTACATGCACCCTGTGTCATTGAGTGAGCTGTTCTGTGGCAGGTTACATTTGCATGCACTTGGTGTTAATGGACTTGCAGCAGTGGATGATGACCTATGTGTATGGAATTGTGTGGGACACTCATTCTCAACACCTACTGTCATGTTACTACTTGTTCTTTGATTATGGTGTATTCAGGTTTCACAGGTTTGCTCTGCTCCCTTGTAGCCCACTTTCTAAGTGCACCACCCACTGGGTTTGATTGGCACAGTGTTGCATCCATTACGCCAGGAGGAGACTCCTGTCATGACTGCCTGTTCAGTGTCAGTGTTCATTTGTATTGGGTTGTGGCTGTCTCAGTGACTGGTGGGGCATTAGCTACATGGTATCATTATTTGATTTTGAGCATGCATGTAAATGGGCATTCAGGGGTCCCTCTCTCAGAGATGTACGTTTGTGTTTTTTCTGGATCATCTACGGTGGTTTTCGTGGATGGGTATTGCATTCATGTAAATTTGCATTCCTGTGCGGTGCCCTGTCGGAGGTTTTCCCTTGTGTGTCAGGGTGAGAAGCAGCACTGCAACACAGACAAAGTGCAATGTGGTTGTTGTGGTTCCATGTGTTATGGCGCTTTGACAAGTGTGTGCCCATCACCTTCTGTGGGTTCAGGTGTGGTGGCCGTGTGCAGGTGTCCTTGTGTGCCACGCATAAATGGAACTGGTGTTGTGATGGTGCTGGCTGTGGTTCCTGGTGACAAGCAAGGTTTCCCTTCATGTAGGTCTGCCCCCCACTACATTTGGTGTACTTTGGCATGCAGTTCAGTCAGGGTTTGTACTCACCCACTATCCATGTGCTTTGGGCTCAGTGCCTCTCCATGGCGGCTGGCAGTGTGCTGTTGCACAGCACCATGGAGTCATGGGTGGATCCTGGGTAGCGAGCAAAGCAGTGTCTGACAGTCAGGTCTGGGCTACAGGTCATCTGCACATTGAGAGAACGGAAATGCTTCCAATTCCTGTAGGCTGCCTCATGGTCCTGGGCTGCTACCAGTGCAACATGTGCGCAGTCTAAGGTTGCAATGACGTTCGGGACTTGGGCAATGTCATAGAACTGTGCCTTGAGTTCGTTCACCTGCGCCTGGGTGGTGGGCAATGCAATGTGTTAATTAACATGGCACAGCAGTGCATCCAGTGCCTTGCCCGGGACGTCATTGAATGTGGATCGGGATATACCATGCATCATGGCACCTGTGTGCTGGAAGCTGCCAGTCCAGGGTATTGTAGGACTGACACAAGCTTCACAGGTGGGGCACAGCGGTGCTGATGGCAATCCTGCTAGCTGTGTCACCTTGTACTGTGTCCAGCAACTGGGTGATGGTTGCCCTGTCCAGCCTGTACTCGGATACCAACTGACCATCAGTCAAGGCCCAGGGTGTTGGCCTGAGCCTGGGGTAGGCTGGCTGCCTTGCTGGGTCTGGTCTCATTCTCCTTCTCCTCCTCCCCCCACCCGCCTGTGCTCTCAGTGCCCTGGGCTGATCATCAGGCCTCTGTAGCTCCTGGTGCAGCATGTAGAGGTCCACATCAAGGCTCTCGGCTCCAAATTGCAACATGGTGTTGGCAAGGGTGTGTGGGACCCGGGTGGGTCTTTTGTAGGCCTCTTGTGTGCATTGTTTCCACCTGTGGTTTTATTGCCGTCTCCTCCCTGCTCCTAATGGCAACATGGTGTTGGGAAGGGGTTGTGGGTCATGGGTGGGTCTTTTATAGGTCTCTTGTGTGCATTGTTTCCACCTGTGGCTTTATTGCTGTCTCCTTCATGTTCCTAATGGCAACGTGGTGTTGGGAAGGGTGTGTGGCGCATGGGTGGGTCTTTTGTAGGCCTCTTGTGTCGATTGTTTCCACCTGTGGCTTTGTTACTCTCACCTATATTCTTTTACCTCCAGCATTTGGCCGGGGGGGCGGTATTTTCAGCGCTATTAGTGCAGGTTTTCCGGTGCTAGGAGTGCTGATGCTGTACTTGTGATAGGTGTGTAATAGCGCGTTTGGCTGTCAGCGATATTACTGCCGGCGCTATTGTAATAGCGCCCAACTGGAATTGCGCCAGCTGGATTACATTCGTGATCTGGCAAAGCGGTATTGGCGGCACTAATACGGTTGCTGCTGGATTTAAGGGCTACCGCCCAACTCGTGATGAAGCTCTGTGTATTTATAATAAACATACATACCTACCCTTGTATGATGCAAAGCGTCTCGCTTGCGCTGCATACCTGCTTTATTTTGCTGCCAATGAGATGATGAAGCCAGTATGTCCCGAAGTTGGTTCTGCATGATCTGATGACAAGGTGAGGTGGAAAACCAACCCAATGAGACCCTAATGCACAGGGCTACGCTAGATCAGCTCCCCATGCCACAGGACGGACCTTCCCTGATTAATGTGGTGCAGGGACAGTGCAAGCTCGGACAGGGACGATCTCACAAAGCCAGAATCCAGAAAGTTTACCAGCAAACAGGAGGATGAAGTCCAACTGGCAGCTACGATGGTTCAGATGGCAAGTTACAGGAGACTGCAAAGCCCAGGCGTGGTTGAAAGTGAGGCAGGCTTCTGGTGACTGCAGAGACAAGGTACAAGAAGCTAGGCAGAAGGCAGGTACAGGAGGGAGCAAGGCAAGGAGGAGGAGGACAGGAAAGAAGGTACAGTACAGGAGGAATAAGAGGGAAGAAGGTTTGGAATCAGGAAGGCTAGCTCAGGAAGGTCAGAGAGCAGGCAAGGAACAGATACCAGGAGCGAAAACATGGGCAATGATTACTTCTTTGAGACATACAGAGGAATGTCTTCTCACTGTTTATATAGGCAGGCAATGTTTGCCCTGGAAACCCAAAGTGCAACGCACATTGCGCATGCGCAGAGAGCCGAACACGCACTCCGTAATGGTGTCGGCCATCACAGCCGGCAACCTTGTAGCATGTACACGAGGTAGGGTGACCAGACGTCCCGGTGCTGGGGTTTGCATGTTTGGGGGTTGCGGTTATTAAAACCGTAATTATTTTTCACTACACTTTCAGAATTTTGAAGTTGCCTCGAACCCCCACCCTCTCAGGTACAAGTTAGAGCACTTACTGACAGTGCCACAGAGACTGACTTGGATATTATTGTACAGCAAGCCATGTAATATCAATTACAACTAAAGCTCGTTTTGAATTAACATGCCACGATTCACAGACAAAACTGCACAAATGAGATTATATACAGTTTATAGAAAGGAGAAGTGCTGGAAATATGGTTGGGGGTGGTTGTGGGGGCGTGTTGGGGGAGGGGCGGTAATTGGTGGGCTGCATGGGGTAGTCCCTCTTTTATGTTGTTGGCCGTCCCAGTTTTTTGTTTTGAAAAGCTGGTCACCCTAACACGAGGCCATCTCTAGCGCGGGCAGGGCCTGCAGGAGGGAACCCGGGACCACGCACCACGGCGCAAGGTAAGTGGCATGACACCTGTGTAAGAGTGTCTGTCTGTGTAATAAAGATATTGATATCAGATTCACATTTAAAGCTTTACTATCATTTAAGTACATGTTTGTTGTAAATGAAAGGCCGTGTATTTCAATAAGTACGTATCTACACCCATCCATGTAAAAGCAGCTCTCTGTGTAATAAAGACTAGACTGAGGAGCATTGATGGCCACTTCAGGTTTGAAGCTGTACTATCTTTTCAGTATTAAAAATGAAGAGCCTGGTTCATGGAATTTTTAGCGGGATGCAAATTGACTTTGCACTGCCAACAAACACCCTTATTCACAGAGCGGTGCAAATTGTACTTTTGAGGAGCAAAGTCACTTTGCACTGCAAACGTACTCTATGCACCGTGATTTAGGCCCATTCAGAGTGGTGCAAAGAGTACTTTTGCAGTGCAAAGTGACTTTGCTGCACGCAAATACACTTTGCAATCAGGGTGTTTGATGGCAGTGCAAAGTCACTTTACAACAGTGCAAAGTCACTTTGCATCGTGCTATAAATTCCTTGAATCAGGCCCAAAGTCAAACTTTCACAGACTCCATGCCTTATATTGTCTCCTGAGGCTCAATTCCTCCCCTTCTCTTTGCCATTCACATGGAATCCCTTATTGGCCTGATCAAGAATTAATTAATTGCCATGTGTCAGTTTGCAAATGATACTCAACTGCAGAACACACTCATCTTGTAGATCATCTAAATCAAATTCAAGACTGGATATCTCACTACCTCTTTAAAGCTATGGGCTGCGAAGAAAGCTCAGGGGAACGCATTTATCTTGGAAGCCTCTGTTAGAGACTGGACTGCAGTATTTAGTGCGTAATAAAAGATGAATCAATTAATTAAAGCAGAACCATTTAAACACTCTTTACTGCTTATCTCTTCTTATTAATTCATCTTTTATAATGTGCTTAAGCGTGGGACCGAGATTAACACCTGTGTTGCTCTGCATTGTCTAGCTCCCAAGACAAACTTGTGGCCCCTGAGCTATCCACCTGACCCGCTTATTGCTCCCACATTCCTGTATGCAGCTTGCTAGATGCTCTCTCTGCTGAAGGTGTATTTCCTCTTATTTTGCCTACTCTTGTGTAAACTAAATGTGGCCTTCACATCAAAGACATTGGGAAAGGGACTATATGTGTACAGTTTTACTGGCCATGGTGCTCTGACAGTGGGCTATGGAATCACCCTTTCAGTACACCTGTCCTGCTCGCTCTTCCCTTTCTCAGCAATGCCGCCACCTTGGATCACTCGATCAATTGCCAGTTGAGGATGAACATAAAGCTCCATCTGAGATGCTGGCACATCCACCTCCCCTACTCTCCTGGCCTTCTATAAGGAATATCATCTTGCTTGATAGCTTGAATTCAGCCTTACACAAACCATCTCTCTGCTCCCATGTCCACAAATTCTCCTCTATCCTCAAGAACATGTTCACCTAGCATACTCCCATTACAACTCCCCCTTTCAGTCATCAGCTTTGCCTCCTATTTCTCCTCTATTTCTGTGAAATAAGAGATACTCTGACCATCTTCCTTTCACTTGCAGACTCTCTTTCTCCTCATAGATGTATGTTTTTGCTTCTTCTGCATTACACTTGTCAAGCATTTTGTCATTGTCAGTCATATTTATCTCTTCATGTCTTTAATTCTTCTGTCTTTTGCTTCTTCTGACCCTCACTTTGTCATTGCAAGGGGAGAGGCCTTGTAACCCATCTTCTTTTCTAACCCATATTCTCCCCTATACGCCCCCTGGACGTCATCCCTAGCCATACAGCTAACCTTACCACATACATGGCTGCCGTACTGTAAAGATGCAGAATAAATAAAGGTCAGCCTGGCTTCAGAGCAACCATTATTTTTTTCTTCTTCCTTTTCTTATTTCATTTGTCGTTTTAAATGTTTTTACCATGGGTTGATGCTTCTACTAGATTTGAGACCTACAATCAAGTTTGGAACAATTGAACGCTCCATCTATGAGATTTACTGGGCTATTGACAAACCATGTATACATTTTGGCACCAGTATGCTCCTAACGTGACTTGTACTTTATAGTGCGCCCTGATGAAGGCGACTACTAGTTCATTCGAGTGAACTAGAGAGAATCTTGTCGCCGAAACTGTAATTTGTATGACACCATAACATTCTGTATTTACAGTTGGCATCTAGCACTTTGGCACTAAACACTTTATTTTGCCTGTAGTACTTTTTGCAATAGCATCTCCATCATCCAATGAAATGTATTAATATAGAGATGGACATGCATGATTTTTATTAGCATTGGTTCAAGAAATTTGTAAATTTCAAAAATTCTTCTATAAATGTCTTTGATATAAGCAATTTGCACTACTATTGATCTAAATTATTTTTAATGTCGATTTTTTGCGAATGTATTTGTATATTGTTCTTGATTAATATTAAAATATGAAGTTGTAACTGGTTACCTGACTGAACCTCTTCCCTTCTCACCTCTGTTCTATGACATGAGTATTTAAATTACTCCAGTATTTTTCCATGCGACTGCTTCCTTTGGTTTTTGTTCAGAGCAACCAGAGGCCTGTGAACTGCTCTCCTGAACATCCATGAAGATCTGCTCTCTACTCTTGATTCCAGCTTTCCTTCTGTCCTCATCCCCTTTGACGTTTCCTCTGCTTTTGACATGGTCAATCACGTCATCCTGATCAATCGACTCTGCAAGAACCTGGGCATCACAGACCAGGCCCTGGAGAGGCTGACCACCTTCCTCCTGGATCGACCCTCCCAGGGCCAACTTGGGTCCTTTAACTCCACCACTTCTCTCTCCATATGTGGTGTTCCTCAGGGCTCTATCCTCTCAACCTGGCTCTTCAATGTCTACCTGGCCCCTTTGGCCCATCTGATCTCTACCTTCTCTAACTTTCAGTGTTATGCGGATGATACACAGCTTTCTTTCAGGCTCCCCTCTGTCTCCTGGCCTCTCTCGCTCATTCCTGACAGTCTATCCACGATTCAGGATTGGTGCGCCTCCAATGATATGATAGGTTTTTTATAAAGCACTTAATACCCAGAGGTTTTTTAAGCGCAGACCTGTGGATCAGACTGTGGTGCTCCGTGTCATCCTGCTTCCAAGGTGAGCACGTTACCCATGAGCTATACTCCCGACACTTAATGCCAGTAAGACAGAGATCTTTCTCTTTGGCACCCCTTCTCCTGGTTTCCCTCTCTCACTTTGGCCGACCTCCTTGGGCCCTCTACCTTCACCTTCCTGTGATGCAAAAAACCTTGGTGTCATCTTCGATTCCACTCTTTGCTTCTCTCCTCACATCACCGACCTTGCCAAGAAGGCCCACTACCAGCTGCACCTCCTCAGAGGCATTCTTCCTTTTCTTACTTTCCCCCAGAAGCTCACTGTCTCCAGAGCCCTGGTTCTCTCTAGGCTGGACTACTGCAACAGCCTGTTCCTCAATCTGCCTTCCTCTACTCTCTGCCCTTTGCAACTAGTCTCAAACAGGACTGTGAGACTTATCCTTGGCCTCAAGCCCAGGGACCGTATCTCTCTAGCCCTGAAATCTCTCCACTGGCTCCCAGTGGCTGCAAGGATCAAGTTGAAAACCAGCTGCATCGTCCACAAGGCTTTCTGGGGCCGGGCCTGCACTACATCCAACTCTCTCTTCCAAAATACTTTCCTTCTTAAGCCCTTTGCTCTGCTACCTCCAACTCTCTGAGGGTCAGACGCTTCTCCAGGCAGAGAGTGGGGGGTAGATCTCTTTCCTCTTCAAGTGCCTCCCTCTGGAATTGCCTCCCTACACTAGCGTAATGGGGGTGATCGCACCCATACAGTGCTGGGGGCTCTGGCACCATATGTCCTGGGAGAGGATCCCCAGGGACTAAACCATTTTTAAAGAATCTTTTTTTTGTCACTCTGCCTTCATAAAAAATGATTTCTATTACAGCATAACAGAAATAATGTCTTTATGGAGGCAGAGTGACCACAAAAAGAAACAATTTCGTTTTGAAGTCTGAGGGCTCCTCCTACCCCATGACATGGAAGCCTCTAGGCTGGAGGCCTCCATTTCATGGGGTGGGAGAGCTCTATGACTTCAAAAAGAAAGTGTTTCTTTTTGAAGTCACTCTGCCTTCATAAAGTATTATTTCCATTATGGTTTGGTCCTTAACGTAAATAATTACTTTATGAAGTTGGTGTGACTTCAAAAAGAAACCATTTCTTTTTGAAGAATTAGGGCTCTCCTCAACCCCATGACGCGTGCATGTGTGAGTGTATGGTGTAAGGGTGCAAACTTAAATGTATGGGTGGCTGCCTGGGTGTGCCTGTATGGTGAAACGATGCACACTTAAACGTATAGGTGGCTGCCTGTGTGAGTGTATGGTGGAAGGGTGCAAACTTAAATGTATGGGTGGCTGCCTGGGTGTGCCTGTATGGTGAAACGATGCACACTTAAACGTATAGGTGGCTGCCTGTGTGAGTGCATGGTGAAAGGGTGCACACTTATATGTATAGGTGTCTGCCTGTGTGAGTTTATGGTGAAAGGATGCACACTTAAATGTATAGGTGGTTTCCTGTGTGAGTGTATGGTGAAAGGGTGCACAATTAAATGTATGGGTGGCTGGGTGTGCATGTCGAGTGCATGGTGAAAGGGTGCACACTTAAATGTAAGGGTGGATGCCTGGGTGTGCCTGAATGATGAACAGGTGCACACTTAGATGTATAGGTGGCTGCCTATGTGAGTGTATTGTGAAAAAGTGCACACTTAAATGTATGGGTGGCTGCCTGGGTGTGTGTGTGCCTGTATGATGAAAGGGTACACACTTAAATGTATGGGTGGCTGGGTGTGCATGTGTGTGAATGGTGTGCGTGCTTGTGTTCAGGGGCGCAACAAAACCTACATTTTGGGGGATGCTAACCCTTCAAATGTTGGGAGAGGTGCTAACTTCACGGATGGTGGGAGAGGGGCAAAGTTATTTGTGTTGGGCTTCTAACTTTTTATGCATTCTAATGAGGCTATACCAGTACAGCTTCACTGTTACAAGCAGTTAACTCTCTCCTTCAAGTCTGAAAGCACTCACTTATGGACTGCTGTGAGAATAAGTGTTCTCCTGTCCCCTCTATACCCTTCCAATTCCCTGGCATGCAAGTACTAAATCCACATCAAGATTTCAATTGCCTGAAGAATTATGCATTTGAATGCAGGTACTAATCATGAAATGCTTTACGTTAGTAATTGCTGGGCCGTTGTTAACATCGAAACCCAGGTGCTATTTAACATCTGTATCCTGTTCTGTCCACAACAGCAATGTAGGTCAGCCAGGTCGAGTCAACATAGCCCAAAATGTCAAGGGGGTGGGTGGTGGGGGAGGGTGGAAGCCCAGTCAGCTCAATGGTGTTGTGCCACTACTTGTGTTTAATTCCTTGGTTACTTATTGGTAATCTTCATTACTCATAGCCCTATTCTTCCTTGTCACAGTTCTTGGGTATGAGGCACTTTGACACATACACAAGTACTGGGCTGAGGTAGAGGGACATAGAGGCAATGACTGGCTTAGTTACCTGTAATCTTCATTACACCTAGTCCCACTCTTTCGCATCCCAGTACTTGCCTATGAGGGAAGGAGCCCCATACATAAGCACTGGGTCAAGGAAAAGGGATGTGGAGGTAATTCTGGGCTGAGAAGCTGATTTTGGTGGTTTGGGCAAGGGGTGGGAGTGAGAGGGGATGTGTGGGGGTGGGGTGGGACAGGGATTGTGCGATAAGTCGTAATGGTCATTCATGTCCAGGCTAAACAGGCATGATATGTGGAATTAGTGGCTAGAGAGGTATTTTGGTGCAGCCAGTCTAGTCATTTCTTAGTTAAGTTTGACTTTTCTTTATTTATTGGGCATCTCTGATAAAGCAGTCCTGCTAAGTGTAATTACCTGACTAGACTGGAATTTGGGTACTGCCAATACAGCCGTTTCTTACTGCAGTATTGTATATTTCTCTGGGCATCTGTGATAAAATAACCATGAAAAGTTTTACTGCTTTGACTGGCATTTTGGTGCAACTGGTCTGGGTATGTCAAAAGGTGTACTTTACTGTAATGTTATTACGTGTCTAGACTGGTCTACATTGTGCAGCCAGTTTTCATTGTGGCATGGCATTTTTCATGGCAAAGCATTATATTATTTAAAGCAGTAATGTTCCTGTGCACTGTTGGTGACTTGCATGCATTGGTTTTTTGGATTGGTGTCAGCCTACAAAACAATTGCAAACGCTCTGGCCTTTTAGCCAATTTGTCTCAGAAAAAGTGTGCTGTATAATGCATTAAAACACATATTTATATATTTCTCCTAGTGGAGTGTGCGGCGTACCCCTGCAGCAGCACGTTCTTGCGTATTGCCCACTTGTGGTAATCTAGGCCGGCCCAGAGTGTGGCGTGACCTGTGATTTTTTGCTGAGTTGGTGGGGGGCCCCCATAGCATGGCTTGCAGAGGGCCCCCAAATTTTGTGTTACACCACTGCCTCCCTGGCCCTCTCAAACTTGAGCCGGACCACTTGAAGTTCCGAAAGCTGCTCAAGACCTCCCTTTCTCCTCTGCTTTCTCTCTCTATCTCCCCTGCTGACCTACCTGCCTGCTGTGCCGACTGATTTCTTGGCTACCCCCAGAGTCTCATTAGGTACCATGCTTCTCCATGACCAGTCTCCTCTGCACTGCATCCGGGACTACCGCGCGCATACGGGCTGTAACTGTAACCTCTACAGCTCCCTACCTCCTTGCACTTACCCAGAGCCGCACTGCCCTGGCTGCACTCACTCACAACATTGCTGCCCTGTTTGCACTTCCCCTTCCCTCTCCATGGCACTTCCCCTCTTTCCCTTCCCCCTGCACTTTTGCGCTGTCGCACTTGCATAAACTGAATAACACAAGGCCTAGTAAGATCGTTTGTCTTGTCCTCCCTCTGTCTTCCCCCCTTTGTCTTGTCACACCTAGAAACACTTTGGTTACAGGCGCGTTATAAATGACATATCATATCATAATAAGAAGTAAATGCATGAAGAAGTCAGTGTCTAAGAGGTAAGTATAGAAGACATTTTCTGAGAGAAGTAAAGGAAGGATAGCCTCCTCACCACACCTAACCTTCACACCTTCCTCAGTAATATTATATTTTTAAGCTACTCATGTTGTTAATATAATACCTTTTGGGCTTCAAATACATAATGAATCCTTTGTCTTTATAGATGGTTATGACTTAACACAGACTTTAGTTATATCGCTACTTAATGTGGCCATGATTGTATGGTTTTGACCGTTACGGGTGCTCAATGGGTCAATCTTAAAATAAAGGAAGAGTTAGAAACAGCAGGAACATGATTTCATGCCAAGTGGGGCCTACGAGACACTGAACAATATTGACTGACTTCATTAAGGCATGACAATGACCTGACAATGTCTTACTGTTTATGGATCTGACAACAGCCTGACGATTTATTACTATTCCTGAAGTAAAAGTGACTGTTCCATGAAGTCGATTCATTTTAATAGGACAAATAGTTTAGTGAAAATATGGTCTTTACTTTAATGGTTTGTTGTAAGTATTTTTTATTGTAGATATATTGGATGTTTGTGTTCTCTTTTGTTTTGACTTTTATGTACTGTATGTACTAATGTGTGTTCATAATTAATGTGCTATACATTCATGATTGCTGATTATTGTGACTCGGTATCGATTGACGTTCCTCTCGGCCTTGTCTCTTCAATATCATGGCTCATCACTGCTTCTGTCCCTCGCCCAAATGGACCCCATAAAATCAAAAGGGGCGCTTTCTTTTCAGACACCTTTTCCATTACAATGAATGAAACGCTGTGAAAATGTGTTTATATTGAAAAGACACAAGAGTGAATGGTCTAATAACCTTATTGCCTGCCACAACAGACTATAACCAGTAAGAGAAGTCTTTATGGGAGGGTAAAAGGCGCACTTGACCCGGAACCCCCACCTTGGATGGGGGGCCCACAAGGCTGCTTATTATAAGCGATGTACCTGCACAAGATAGTGGTTGCTATAATAACAAACATAACAGCAGTATAGTGAAGGTCTAGAAATAGGTTTCTTCTGGTGGTGTTACGACTGACTTTACCCCCTACATTTATGCTCTGGGGGACTATAAAATGAGCCCCATAGTGTTTTCGGGCTCAGCAGCCCATAAAACGTGAATGCACGGAAGTGTACCTCACCAGAAAATGAATCTTTCACGCCTTCCAGTCAATTGATGTGTGTTTAATGTCATGGTGGAACATGGCATTCCATAAATATGCAACATTAAAAGTAACAATAATAACTTGTTCCGTCCTGATGGAGTGCGGTTATATGATGTGTGGAATTTTATTTTTCTTGAAAATATAATGGAAGCACTGCATAATGTTTTAGAGTAATAGCAAAATGTTTTTGTGTACCGTTAAACCAACGTTGTTACTATACCATGTTACTATAACATGTCTGTATGTGTGTGTGTGCTCTGTGGTTGTTTGTAACTTAGTGTATGCTAATTATTTTGTGTGTGTGTGTGTGTTTGTGTGTGTGTGTGTGTGCACTTGTGTGTGTATATGTGTAGATGCCCTTTGCTTGCGGCCACGTGTGTATTTATGTACACTTGTGTGCATATATGTATGTATGTTACTGCCCACTGAGTGTAGATGTGTGTGTGTTGTGATTAATCCTGCAGAGTCATCACTAAAACCCAGCCTGGGGGTGGTAACATGAGGGAGGATCACATGTGAGGAGATGGCTACCCAGCCTGGGGATGGTAACATGAGGGAGGATCACATGTGAGGAGATGGATACCAGGGGAAGTGGTGACTCCTTTGGTAGAAACGAAGTATTTCTCCTCTTGTGAAGATGAGTGTTAAATGATCCCTGAGTGTCTGATGACCTGTTGTCAGTGCACAATTTCCTCTCATAAGGAAACCCCAAAAGCCTTCTGTAAAAAGTACTTGAAACAGAATAAGTTATACACCTTGGGAGTTCCTAAAACTAATGTAATGTCCATTAATAAGAAATAAATGTACATAAAAGTCTTAAGCCCTTTAGGGATTCAGGATCCATAATGTGTGTAGTAATGGGACGAGGAAGAGGACCCAGGAGTCAATGAGGATTGGAATGCCACTGAAAGAAACCTGTGGTCTAGTGATTTTGATACGAGGCACCTGAGCGGGACCTTTAAAAATGAACATGAGATTCCGGTGCAGAGTTGTCATGGTGGTGGAAGCAGAAGGAGCAGGTGAGATTTCCCTCTCCCTGGCAGTGGCTTGGGATCAGAGAGTGTATGAAGAGGCTGGCTTGCAGGAAGGCAAGAAACCGGTGTTTGCAAGGAAGCCGGGAGAACTGGGAAGCCATGGTCACCGAGAAGGGAGCAGAGGAGGCACACGATAAGAGAAACCCAGACGGCATCCAAAGCAGAGAGGTCCCCACGATACAGAGACGCTGACGGGAAGTGCTGCTGTACTGTGCCACCCGAGAGAAGAACGCTGAAGCTGCCCATAAATACGGGTGAGCCTCAAAAGAGTAATAAGGCACTAAGTATCATTGTCCACTCCCATAATTAAGTTGAAGGGAGACCGAAAGCCACAGGACTTAAGAAAGGGGTGGCTGCCAGAAGTAAATCAAAGCCTGAATACAACCCCTAAGTGGTGAACTGCAAAAAGGCCAAAAGGGCGCAATTTCTGTCTTATGAGGAGTCAAATTGAGAAAGCATGTAACCCATATTGCCTACAGCTAAGAGGCTGCTTGAAAGAAGTGGAAGTGCAAGAAAGGGAAGTTTGTAACCTACATTGCCAACAGCCAATAAGCTGATTGAAGAAAGTGGAAGTGCAAGAATTTGAAGTTTGTAACCTGCATTGCCAACAGCCAAGAAAGAGTGAGAAGGCAAAAGAGACAGCTCTCCTTTTATGAAGACGTCTTCCATTGCCGCAGGAGACAAGGTAGGTGCTGCCTGGGGGCTGTTATCTGCCCAGCTCCATCTGCTTAACTTGTTTTCAATTTGGTAGGCCCTCTGGCTGGGTTTCTCCCTCTCGCTGCCACTGTTGTCATCGTTTTGCCTTCCCTATCCAGTGCCTCCCTACTCCCGCCTCCCAGCCTGCCCCCCTCCCCTGATTGGTTGTGCATAGTGTTGCATTTGCTTGGGCCTAGTGGCCGTGTGTTTCCACCTGCCCGCCACTTCCATTGCCGCAGCAGACAAGGTAGGTGCTGCCTGGTGGCTGTTATCTGCCCCGCTCCATCTGCTTAACTTGTTTTCACTTTATTAGGCACTCTGGCCATGTGTCTCCCTCTCGCTGCCACCATTGTCCCCGTTTTCCCTTCCGCATCCAGGGCCGCCCTCCTCCCAGCCCGCCCCCCCTCCCCTCATTGGCCTGATAATTACACTTAGCTGACCTTCCTGGGCAGCCCTCTGCCTGGCAGCCCCTGTGGCTGAGGGCCCGAAGGCAAAGGGCGGCTCCTACAGAGGCGGCTCCAACTTGTATCTGCAGGTTTCTGCAGGGGAAGCCAGTGGCCAGCCATCAACCAGCAGCAACTAAGTAAGGTAGGAGTGGCCCGGCCTATGGATAGAGCATCACTCTAATCTGGAAAACCTGTCCACATAGCAGACTCTCAGACTTAGGTGTGTTTTTCCTCCATTATTTAAATTGCATTGTGAAAGTATTTAAAATTGAATTGTGAAACCTAGGCATTTTCGCCACTTACATGACTCTCAAACTTAGGTGTGTTTGTCCTCCGTTATTTAAATTGCATTGTGAAAGTATTTAAAATTGAATTTTGAAACCTATGCCTTTTTCCCACTTATAGGACTCTCAGACTCAGGTGTGTTTTTCCCCCGTTATTTAAATTGCATTGTGAAAATATTTAAAATTGAATTGTGAAACCAGGCCTTTTCCCCACTAACAGGACACTCAGACTTAGGTGCTTTTTCCTCCGTTATTTAAATTGCATTGTGACAGTATTTAAAATTGAATTGTGAAACCAGGCCTTCTCCCCACTTACAGGACTCTCACAATAAGGTGTGTTTTTCCTCTGTCTCTCTCTGTCGCTTCTGCTTGTGTCCTTCCCTGGTGTTTCTCCCCTCCTTCTCCCGCACCCTTCCTCTTCTCTCCTCTACCTACCTACTCTATGGGGCTTTCTGTCTCTCCTATCTTTTCTAGCTGCTTCTCTATCGACTAGCCTGCTCTCCTCACTAAAACTGGTAGGAAGAAGTTTAAAA
Organism: Ambystoma mexicanum; assembly: GCF_040938575.1. Classification (NCBI taxonomy): domain Eukaryota; kingdom Metazoa; phylum Chordata; class Amphibia; order Caudata; family Ambystomatidae; genus Ambystoma; species Ambystoma mexicanum. Next base: position 850,873,664 of record NC_090937.1, read on the forward strand.
AGGACATCCTGGTCTCCAACCTAGGCCTTCCTATCACTGATACCTAGACCAGTGCTTCCTCCAGGCAAACCCTCACCAACATCTTTTTTGTTGTTCCCTCGCCAGACCTATAGACTCTTCATATAGACTCTGTGCTGCCTCCTTTCTCTCTTCTCCCATTAATGGTGGCACCAGGTGGGAGGCCCTCCTGGCCCCCTTCCACTCCTCTAAGGTCATCATTAATGTCTACCAGAATGGTACCGTCTTGGTCCAAGGCCCTCAGGCCAATCTTCTCCTCTTTGATAGAGGCTTCCTGCACCTCATCAATTTCCTTTCCTCTCCTACTGTCCCCTCTCTTCCCCCCACAGCCTCATTGCCTCCCCCTGCTGTCTCCTCCCTCCTCTTCTGCGCCCCCTCAGGCTTCTTCTAGACCTCTGCAGGGCGTACCTCTGATTTGTACCCCTCTCCTGAAGTCTTTCAAGGATGGTAACCTTCTCAATATTGCCACTACCACTCTCGCTCTGCTGTAAAACACTCCTCTGACATCTGCTGTCTCCTGGAAGAACTTGTTGTCCTTGATCTCACCGAGATATGGTTCACAGCCAGCTCTGTCACAAGCGGTGACACACTCTTCCCCGATGGCTACAAGATCCTCTCTGCGCTTAGATCCAACTGTTCTGGGGGGGTGTAGCCCTGATCTTTCCTGAGTGGAAGCCTGCCTCTTTCATTCCTACACAGGCATACTCCTCTTTCGAATGCCTCGTCTGCAGGCTCTCTCTCTCTCCTGGCCATTTCCTTACTGTGGCTACCCTCTATTGGCCACCCGGTCAGATCTCCTCCTTCCTCTCAGAGTGGGCTGACCTCTCCTCTTCCATCCTGATCTCGACCACTCAACTCCTCCTTCTTGAAGACTTTAACATCCACCTGGATGCTTCCTGTCCTTCCTCTGGACTCTTTCATGACCTCTGCTACTCTCTCTCACTCTCTATTCTTCCCTCTGGCCCGACTACCTCTGCAGGGCACACTCTGGATGTTCTGATCTTTTCAGACCTTCCCCTTTCTATCCCTCTCACCACTCCTCTCTCCTGGGAGTGATCACTTTCTCCTTTCTTCCCAGCTCACCCTCTCCACCCCTCAGGCCAAGTCACCTCCAGCACTGCCAGCTACCTTCTAGGATATCCGACCCATGAAGTGTGTGTCAGTTGAGGCTTTTGCCGCCACTTTCTCACCCCCACCCCTTTGGCTGACTCACACCCTGACACAGCCCTTTCCATGCTGTACTCTGATATATTTCATACACTTGATGTTCTTGTCCATGTCATGAGGATCCGCCCGAAGCCCAAAGCCAAGTGCAACTCCTGGTACGACTCAGACCTTGTCACTTTCAAACGCAAGTGCAGGGTGGAAGAGAGGAAAAACTGGCCTGCCAGCCGGCTCCAAAGGCAATACCGGCTCTCTGTCCACACCAAGAAGAGAGCTCACATCCAAGCCCGCATCTCTGCAGCATCTAACAACTCAGGAGAACTCTTTAAAATCTGCAAGGAACTGGCCAATCCTGCTGCAGTCTCTACCTCCCCTGTCTTCTCCTAGGGCCTCTGAATGGCTCTGGCTTCTCATTTCATCTCCAAAACTCAGGACATCCTGTCATCTCTCTGTTGCTCTTACCCTCCTCCCCCTAATCCCTGCTCTTCCTATGGCCCTTCTTCGGCCACCTCTCCTCCCTCCTTTTCTGCCTTTCCCCTGTTCTCCCCAGACGAGGTTTCTAGACAAGTCTGATCTATGAAAGTCCTGTCAAAACAGGTACATCCCTGTTCCTCCAAGACCATCAAGGACCACATTGACACCGTGGCTCCTGAATTGGCCAACTTCTGCAACCACTCCTTTGCCACTGGAGTCTTCCCTTCCCCCCGGAAGCACTCCCTTGTGCACCCCCTTCTTAATAAACCCTCTGCCGACCCGTCATGCCGAGCTAACTATCGCCTAATCTCCATGACTCCTTTCCTGGGCAAACTCCTGGAGAAGCTGGCCATCTCCCAGCTTAATCTTCACACTGAATCTGTTGGTTGTCTTCATAGCCCTCTATCTGGCTTCAGAGCTGCCAGAAGCACAGAAACTGCGCGCCTGAACATCTGTGAAGACCGTCCCTCCAACCTTGATTCCAACACCCCCTGTGTCCTCATCTTACTTAATCCCTCTTCTGCCTTTGACATGCTCAACCATGCCATCCTGCCCAACCGTCTCAGTGATAACCTGGGTATCACTGATCAGGCCCTGGCTTGGCTGACTTCTTTCCTCTCCGATCGACCCTTGCAGGTCCAACTTGTGTCCTTCCTCTCCTCTATCTCCATCTGTGGTGTTCCCCAGGGGTTTAACCTCTCTTTCTGGCTTTTTAACCAATACCTGGCACTTTTTGCCCATGGCATTGCCGCTCTCTACCCCAACTGTCAGTGCTATGCGGATGACACTCAGCTCATTTTCAGGCTTTCTTCAGCCACCTCTTCTCCTTCTCTCATCTCTGACTGTCTGTCTGCTATCCAGGAGTGGTGTGCCACCAGTGATCTCTGCCTTAATGCCAGTAACACTGAGATTCTTCTCATCGGCACACCCGCTCCCTCCTTTCCTGTTGCTCTCTGGCCGGCCTCTCTTGGCCCTCGTCCCACCTGTGAGGCTAAAAACCTTGGGGCCATCTTCGACTCCACACTCACACCTCTGACGTCTCTAAGAAGTCACACTATCAGCTGCACCTCCTCAGAGGTATTCTTCCTTTCTTCTCCTTCACCCAGAAGCTCACTGTCTCCAGAGCTCTGGTTCTCTCTAGGCTGGACTACTGCAACAGCTTCTTTCTAAATCTGCCTGCCTCTACTCTCTGCCCTCTGCAACTCATCCAAAACAGGACTGCGAGACTTGTCCTTGGCCTCAAGCCCAGGGATCCTATCCCTCCAGGACTGAAATCTCTGCACTGACTCCCAGCGGCAGCGAGGATTAAGTTCAAAACCCTCTGCATTGTCCTCAAGGCCTACTTGGGCTGGGGCCTCAATACCTTCAACTCTCTCTTCCTAGATATCTTCCTTCTTGAGCTCTTCGCTCATCCGCCTCCAACCCCCTCAGGGTCAGTCGCTTATCCAAGCAACAAGTTGGAGGTAGATCTCTGTCTTCGGATGGGTCCTCCGTCTGGAACAGCCTCCCTGCCTCTCTCGGGAGGATTGATCAGGGGCAACGTGCTCGTTGTTGAAGCAAGACGACACAGAGCAACACAGGTTTGATCCCCGGGTCTGCGCTTAGAAACCTCTGGATATTAAGCGTGTTATAAATAACATATCAAATCATATATCATATCTCTGAAAATTGAAGAGAACCATCTACGGTTCTGGAAGCACCTCAAGACCTTCCTCTTTGTTTCTGCTTTCTCTCTTCCTCTCACCTGCTGAATTTCTGACTGAATCTAAAACTGCACTGGTCACCTGTTACCCTCTGTTCTCGGGCCCAGATCCCCTACTTGCCAGTTGCACACCTGCACTGCCCCTGTGGCAACCCTTGCACTCTGGGACTGTTTCTGTATTCCTACAGCCCCCTACCAGCACTCGACACCTGATGCACTTACCTTGCACCTGCCACCAGCTGGCCGCACTTCTATTTATTGTTTTTATTTATTGTTTTTATTTATTTACTGTTACTCCTATGTACTGCAATTCCCTTCCCGATTATCCTCTCCCCCACTCCCCTGCACTTGCACGATCTCAATTTCACCTGGGCTAGTAAGATCGTTGTCTCTGTCTTCCCTCTGTTCCCTTCCCTTGCCTCATCGCGCCTTAAAACACTTGTGTATAGGCACGTTATGAATGCCATATCATAATTGAGGAGATCAGTGAGCCACATTACCACCAAAGAAATCAACTGTAGAGATAGGAGCTTTTTCTTTCTGGCTGGTGAGTGGACCAGGAAAGAACCAGTTGATTGGTCAACATATGTCTGTGGTAAAATATGTTGAAGAAGAAACATTGAACAAGTGTAGCATTACCAAAGATATTGATTGTTCTGTCCTGACAAAAGCATTTAAATGGAAGAATAATTGTGATTGTTTATTTACTTCTGATGCCATCTTATCTTATCTTATTACCATTTGTAGAGCACATCATTCGTCCGAGGGCATCTTGGTGCTATAACAGCAGGCACAATTAGACAAGCAGTAAGGAAAATGTATTCAAACAGAAAGGATTTAAGGAGGCGGCGAAAAGAGAGATTATCTTTAGTAGCACATAACGGCTGCGTAAGCGAGTTCCACAGCTTAGCTTCAGCAATGGAGAAAGAGTGGAAACCCACCCGAATGAATGGTAAGTAATTACTGAGACCACAAAGGATGATAAGGCACATACGGGCAACATTTTAGTTCCATAAGAAATAAGCATAAGACAGCGGGTAGCACCCCCACTAAACATGTAAATAAAAAAAAGACAGGAACTGAATGTAGACCTGGAACTCTAATCTGTTAGCTAGACCCTACAACACTGTTTGGACCTCACATTTGCATGATGACCTCTATTAACAGGACACAGTAACTGCAACCCAGGGTGATAAGGCTAATCAAAGTCTGGATTATGTAAATTAACTCCCATAAACACACAGTCTAAGTGAATTTCTACCTCACAGACCAGCATAACCATTTTTTTTTAAAAATGATTGTTTATGGTCTGTGCTCTTGCACCTTGAAGCGTCCTTTTGTGCTAGATGGAATTACAAATAATGATCTCAGACCAAATAATCGGACAGACTCAAGAAATATGGCAAAGTACTACTTTATTCTCATTTAATAAAGCAGGGAGGACTCATAGGCATCGGACTGATGCTTGCACACTCACATAGTAGCTTGATTACATAGAGGTCTTATACCCCAATATGCGTCATCTATGACATCATTCTACGTGGCAAAATACAAAACCTATCGAGGGAAGGGATTGGTTAAGGGAACATAACTACTTAAAGAACATATAAGGATTAGTACATCATTGGCTACCCCTTATCTGTAGGGCACGCCTTGAACTACCTCTAAATACATATAGTACTTATTATAGCAGACAAAACAACAGTGGATTGGTCTATGCAACATTGTATGTTAGGTTGTCCCCCAGCCTCACTGATTTGTTGGCGTACTTTCCTAATCTTGGACTTTTGGCTTTTTAGCAGCACGTACGTGAAACAAAACTTAGGTGTTTGAATCCCGTCATACTACTCCGTTTTCCCAATTTGTCCATCATCTCTCATCAGTAGGCCATAAGCCAAAGTCTTCTGTTTGTAGTTGGCCTTGTTGCCTGCTCCCTGTCCTGGAACATTTAAGGGAGTGTGAGCACACCCCTATCTTTGATTGAGGCTCTTATGAATAGCCTTTGCTTTCGACTTCTGAGTCACGTGTGAAGAGACCACAAATTTGTCCATTTCAACCTTCTATTTTCTGCTATTTGATTTAATCATGCTGGGTGCTGTTGCTCCTCTTGGCCTCTAGAGACTTGCTCATTCTATCACATCTGAACTTTGTGCACTTTTAATTGACCAACAGTTTGGCACCTGCAGATGTTTTCTTCTTCTTCAATCTATGAGGAATGTCCCATATTCAGAGCTTATCCATGTAACTCCCTTTGTGCTCTGTGCTTACGCCTTAAAATGGCAGCCTTCTGGGCCAACCTTGACTCGTCGTTGGCTCTGCACACTGAGCTGTTCTTCCACGTCTCCTAATTCTGCAGCCTTGGTTTGTCTCTGAGGTAGCTTGCATAAATTCTACATGGGCCAGCATCCATTTTCCTATTATGGCAGTCCTTGCCATGTTATATATTCCTCTACAGCAAGCCTCTATATATTTCCTTTCTACCTTGCGTTACTGCATATTTAATTGTTATTGATCCATGAGTTACTTTATCTTCTTTGTTTCACGATTACTTTAACTTTAGGTACATGTTTCTCTTAGTACTTCAGTTACATTGTCATTCTTAAGTATTTTCATATTGTTTCAGCATATGTTCCTATATCTTCTTTATGACATCACGCTGTCCTTGTCAGATTTCACTTTAACATATGTCCATAGGAGCATTCTGGCATTCTTCCATGCGGCATCCTTTCATGTGGCATTCTTCCACACTTTCAGTGCAAGGGTACATTCTGTATGCGTTCAGAAGGTTGGAGTTGAAAGGAAGGCATTCGCCTGGGCAAGCGTCAAGTTTTATTTGGTGGATGTAGTATAGCCTGCGACTTGGCACTTTGTCGGGGAACCAAAACTCCAATGTTCCCAAAGGGTTAGTTACTGGATGATGTGACAACCTTAACCTGGCAAACGTTGCTAGACATGTGATCCATGTTTGTTACCACATTAAAATCCGTATTGATGACACCAAATTAGGAGCCACTTCTCCATTATTTCAAATAAGCTAAACAACTCAAGTAATGTAAGGCTACAACCTCTGGTTAACAACCAACAGCCAGCGCCATTATCAAACAAGGTTTGTCACATCATCCAGTACATTCTGTATGGCTTTCTGAGTGCATACCATCTCTCATACACTCGATGCATTATGGGAACAATACAGGGGGTCCCATTTATTGCTCTTCTCCTACTTTTCCAGTATGATGGCAGTGAGGGGGCGGGAACTAGTGAGAAAGCGTCTACCTGCTCCTCTACTGGTTAATCAAATAACCTTTAACAAAATGTCAATCATATACATTGCAAAACAATTCATAACATTCCTTTAAATTGTAAAAAGAAGATTCTTTGGATCTTAAAGTCTATCTTCATACGATCATACGCATTAAAAAACACTTGCCAAACAATTCCCAAAATTCATTTCAATTGTTAAAAGAAGATTCTTTGAGTCTTTAAATCTGTCTTCATAAAATCATACAACTGCCTCACAAAGTTAGTTTATGACATAATAAAACCAAACTATAGTATATATAGAAAAAGGAAGGGGAAAATAAATACTTTAGACCATTAGTAATATCCTTTATCACTTCTCTTTTGTCACAATTGCTGTTCAGAAAGGGAACTCATTCAAGGGAACCATCATCTTCATGATTCAAGCTTTTAACAAAACACAGTAACTGCAGCCCAGAGTGAGAAGGCTAGACAAAGGCTGGATTATGTAAATTGACTTACATAAGCGCCCCGCCTCAGACCAAGTGGATTCCTGCCTCAGACACCATTATAACCATTCCCATGAAGGCCCTAGCAGGATTCAGGAACCTGCAAGAAGTCCAGATTGGGGCTTCTGCTCCCATGGATGCGGTGGTGGATCCCACCCTCAGTTAAATGTGTCCATATTTCCTTCCAGCTTTCAAATCGTAGAACGTGGTAGTTTGTTGCTTATGTGAGAAAGTAGGTATATGAATGCTTTGCTTTCTTGGGCAGTTCTTCATGCTTTGGTTCATTATGGTACTGTGGAATGCTCAACAGTCTGTCCACTGCTGTTCCATAGACAGGCTTAGTGTTCTTAAGCACTTTCCACAGAAGCAGAGGGTCAAAAAGCTATTTTTGGTAACCATGACATTATTGAGGAATTCCCCCCCGCCCCCACTCAAAAATGTTGAAGTTGTTTTGCTTGCTTTTCAAGGAGCTTTTCCAAACTTGGCAAATTTGGATTTGTGACATACAACCACTCCCAAATGTTGTTGGGACCCTAGGGAAGGAAGGAAGTATAAGGCCCCTTTCCTTCCTTCTCGTGTCTTTCTGGGCATCTTATCTATCCTCTGTCGTCAACTTGACCGAATATGCTCCTCCCTACCAGTAGTGAATGTTCTATCATATTTCTTCTTTGCCTCTGTGTCAGGCAAATCGATTTATGGCAGGAGGTGCTACACAAATGATAGGTTATGATAGGTTATTTATAACACGCTTAATACCCAGAGGTTTCTAAGCGCGGACCCGGGAATCGAACCTGTGTTACTCCGTGTTGTCTTGCTTCCAAGGTGAGCACGTTGCCCTTGAGCTATCCTCCTGAGACAGGATAGCAAGATAGCATACATGTGTGCATTTGACCAACTACCAAATTGAGTCGACCAAATTGTCGACTTTCAAAATGCAGTCTGTGAAATGACTGCATACCCTTTCTGAACACGGAGGAGTATTTGTGAACTATAACTTGACAAGGAAACCATTGAAATGAATAATTCAGCAGAGCATGGGAGTCCAGGATAGGTGGGAGGCATATAGTTTTCCTGAAGCACTGTGGCCCAGTGCCACCCTATAAGCCCAAGGGGAGTAGATTATGTAGCCACTCACCAAATGTTTGTACACAAATGGATTGAAAGGGATTCGGGAATAATGGTGTGGTGTAAGGCAGAATCTGCTAGTAGCTTTACTGGGACATCACTTGACTACCACGACACAATATAGTTTCTTCCTGTGCTCTGGTACAATATCATTGGTGATGCAGAGGACTAGGCCGTTTGTGTTGACAAATAATGATTCACCTTTCGATTTATCTGTTGCTTTTCCACAATAGCATAGGTTGTCATGCATCTTTTTTGACACACAGATGCGAAATGCACACGTTTCATGCAATTGGTGAGCTCCTTGTTGTGTGTGAAAAAAAATGCCTTGGTTGTCAAGTTGCAAACAATTGCTGAACCTGATGCAATCACCTTGACATTCATGAGTTGTGCAAGTAGAAGGCCCTAACTCCTTGGGCTTTAGTTTGGGCCCTGTGTAACATCGCCTGAATCCACCCTTATATGCTGAAACACGCTTTTTAAATGTTACATCTCTCGTTCTTGCACACATGATTTGCTGTACCAGTGATGTCACTCATGTTATAAATGATGTCATATGTGATATCATCAGTGATGTAATTTGTGATTTTATCAGTGTGCTTAAGGTCCGCACAATGGAGGCCTTCTAGTTAAGCTAGCATAGCTTCCAGCACCTGCTGAATGTCAAAGGTTTTGTGGTGTTAAATCAGCACCTTAACGTCACTTCAAGTAAAGTTTGTTCAATGAATAATACATATAAATACATGTTCAGTCTGTGATATCACAATTTCACCATGCAATACCATTGTTTCTTTACACTATGGACACATTTCATCCTATGATACATGCCTCATTATGTCAGACACACATATTTCTCATTATGTCATATATACTTTTGTGTTTACTATCAGCCTCATTATGAGTTTGGCGGTATACGATAAAAGTGGCAGTAAATTGACTTTTAAAATACCACAGAATAAGGAATCCGCGCTTATTTCCTCCATAGATTTAGCTCCTGCGGAATTACCACCAGCGGAATAACCGCCAACATATGCCGGAGCTATTACCGCTGAGATCCAAAACTTTATTACTGCCCAAATACCACCAAAATGGGCAGTAAGTCCACCAAAATACAATGCAGTTAGCTAAAAGGTGGAGGTAAATGCTTATAGATGATAGAAAACAAGTCACAAGTGCACCCATTTCACCCTGAAAGACCACAAAAGGCATGCACCGGACCCTAACACACTCACCAACACCATAATGCCACAAGATGTTGCAAACTGGGACATGCAGCTCCTCATGACCACATTGAGCTGCAGAGGCAAGAACAGCAGTACAAGGCACAGGGCACAGAGAGGAGGCGACTCCATGCACAGCAAGGGCCCATTCCCTGGATCAGGCCCTCACCTGTGACAATAACTGACACCCAGCTGATTACTCTGTATCGGCTAAACAGGGAGACCACCGCTGAACTTTTCGCCGTGATCCATGATGACATACAGAGCAGGAGCAACATCAGAACTGCCTTACCTCTGCTGCTGAAGGTTGTGTCTGTCCTACGTTTCCTTGTTGCTGGCACCTTACAACAGACTGTGGGAATGCTGCATAGCATGTCCGAGCCCAAATATTCACATGGGCTTGTGCAGGTGCTTGATGCACTCCTGTGCCATGCCTCCCAGCACATCTCCCTGCCCACCACAATGGCACAGATAAATGCCACAAAGACACTTTCTTACTTAGCAGTCAACCTGTCCAACATAATAGCTGCTCTGGACTGCACCCATGTTGCGTTGGTGGCCCCCCGCCATCCAAAGAGATATACTGCAACAGGAAGCAGTATCACTCCATGAATGACCAGGTCACCTACGATTCTAATCTTGTGATCACACACTGCTGTGCCCGCTTCTCTGGTTTCACCCACGATGCCATGGTCCTGTGGAACAGCACACTGCCTGCATACATGGAGATCGACAGAGGCCATGTATGGATACTGAGTGAGTACAAGTGCCATCACAAAAATTAATCTCGCAGCTCTAGGGAAATGAAATGTGAAAGAGGGGACATCACCATGACTGATCAATGCATGACAATGCAAAAATGGCAGAGAGTGATTGTATGTAATCTGGTAATCATGTATGTGAAGCCATAATGGAAGAAAAGCAGAAACCTCAAAAATTCAAAAGAACAAGCAATAATCCACCATGGCACATTCATGGTAGCAGTGCACAGGCCCAACACAGGTAACATGCACCCTGCAATGCCAATCACAGACCATGAAGTTGATGACTGCTGGTTGAGATCTGTGTGCATGGTGTAACACAACAATGCATATGTACCCCCCATAGCATATGACACTACATTCAATAACTGGGATCGAAAACAATGTGGAAAGAATACATGAACAGAGTGTACATAATCAACAAGTCTTTTGAAATGGAAACTGATCCACAATGCACAGTGACTGACACCCGTTACCTTTGCACTTGCAGGTGACTCTGGATACCCTCAGCTGCCATTGCTTATGACACCTGTGCGCAATCCACGTACACCACAGGATGTGGCCTACAATGAGGCACACGTCAGGGCCAAGCTGTGCATAGAACAGACCTTTGGCCTGCTGAACGGTCATTTTCGGTGTCTACACTGGACCAGAAGGGTCTTTGTGTACAGGCCAGAGAAGGGTGGACAAACATGTATTGCCTGTGCCATGCAGCAAGACATCTGCCTCAGGCAAAATATCCCCCTGACTCCTGATGAGGACATACCACCCCCAGAAGACAATGATTCACTGCCTGCAGGCTCAGTGCTGCCACACAGTGAGCAGGAGGAGGGAAGACATGGTAATCTGGTGCAGCAAGAACTAATAGACAATTAATTCTGATCACATCGATAATCACAGGCTACTCACCTTTGCCACAAATTGAATAAATCACAATCACAGAAAAAGGAATGTTCTTGCATTGCTTCAAGTGACTTAGAATTGTATATTCAAGCGTGAAAAATAGCATCCACAACACACACACCCCACCCACCTCGCCCCTCTCCAACACACCATCCCCAACACTGAAGCCCCACCTCCTCTACACACCATCCCCAATACACACCCCCACCCACCACCCCTCCCCAAAACACTATTCCCAACACAATACCCCACCCATCTCCCTCCTCCCCAACACACTATCCCCAACACACAAACCCACCCTCTTCCCCATCCCCAACACACCATCCCCAACATACACCCCCAGCTGTCCCTCTAACACCCAAGCCCTCCCACCTTCCTTATGCCTATGGACAGAGTGCCATGAAAATCCACTTCTGTGGCCTCTTGCCAGTGCAAGGCTGCTCAAGCACCATTGGAATTAGATGATGCAAGCAGCGACACCTTGGGGTGCTGGGCACAGATCTCTTTTTGGGGGTGAAGGAGGCTCGGACTCAGGGCCGAGATGTGCTACAGTGTCAATTACATGCAGGAATGGAGGGACTCTGCAAAGGCGGACATGCCCTCCATATGCTGCCTCATTCTCTGCCCATCTGTGGAGATGGCAGCGGTGGTCTAGGTGAGCTGCCGGCACTGGCGGTCCAGGGAATGAGAAATACTCGGAGTGGATTCTGGAAATCTGTCCCTGATGGCCTGCGGTTGCTGCACCTGCTGCCCTCCCAGGTGTTCCATGGACGGCTGGTCCTGCTTCATGGCATTAAGCCTCGCTCATATCGCTGCCAGTATGTGCTGTGGCACTGACAGTGGGCTCTGGGGAGGGAAGGGGCTAAAACAGGGTGAGCAAAACCTGTGTCTTCCTCCTCCTCCTCCTTGTTTGAGCAGCAAACTCTCGTCGTGTCTACCCCAGCCTGGTGCTGGCGATGCCTGTCCAGCACAGGTGATTACGGGATTTCAGGGGGAAGATGGGTGGGTACACGTGTATGGACGGCACTCTTGGGAGTCTGCACAGGGGCCGGCTGTGGTGTGACTGTCGCAGGACCTACATCAGGATGTGCTGGGCTTCCTGTGCCATCTGCCCTGATATAGGCATGGTGGGTGCCTCCACACCTAGCACAGCTGACACTGTGGAGGACACCTGTGGTCTTGCTGCCTCCATCCTGCTTTTCCTCCCGCTGGCCAGTAGTGGAGGTGTCCGGGGCAGTGGAAGGCCAGGCCTCTTCAGTTCAGTGAACTGTGTACCTGTTGGGTGGATAATGACATGCTGTCAGTCATCTTCCATCTTAGATTACTCAACTTCTGAAAAAAAACATCTTTAGATCCTAAGGTGGCTGTTGATTATTGGCCCATAAACAATGTTCCATTTTTGCTAAATATCATCGATAGGGTCGCCTACCTGCAGTATATCTTGAAAGGCATAACCTGTTTGGAAATTAGGGCTGTACATAGCACAGAGACTGCCCTGTTAGACTGCCCTCAAGTCTAGTATGTTACAGATTCGGGACAAGGTCGAAACAGCACTGCTCATGCTCATGGATCTCTCAGCAGCCTTTGATCTGGTTTACCATAAGATATTGGTCAACAGGTTGTGTACATCAGCCAATTTCTGGAAGGCGGAAACTGTTTTTTTTTTTTTTCTTTGTCGGAATGTATGGCAAGAGTCTTCAGTGACACTGCTGCAGCCATACCAGTTAGAGTTGAATGTGGAGTATCTCATGGAGCCTGCTTGTCCCCCACTCTCTATAATGGGTTTACCAAACCCCTCTGAAATCTTTTATGGTCTTTGTATTTTTGACACTAACTATGCTGATGACACTCAGCTATTGTTTTTCTGTCAGGGGATTATAAGCAGGATGAAGCTTACATTAGTCAAATCTCTGACGGTTTATAGTCATAATGTGGAAAAAAAATGTCGACAAACAAAAATTTCGAAAAAAGTAATGTCGACATCCCATACATATAATGGAGAAAGTCAATTTTTCGAGAAAAAAATGTCGACAAAAAAATGATCAATTAACGTAGCCAGTAACTCGAAGTAAATAAACATAACAAAACTAGCGTTTATTATTGGGGGGGTTCCCCCCCAACCCCCCAACCTCACCCTACATTACGAACCATCCCAGCACCCCCTCCCCTTCCCCTCGTCCGTAATCACCCACTTGTCTAACACACTAGATAAAGGTAGGTTACGAAATGGTTAACACAATAGATGACATTCCTGAGTAAAGCACCTTGTTTTGGTAGCAGGAAACCAGTAACGGCTGTGGAAAACCGTCATTACCTGACAGAACATCTCGTGAGAGCGTACTTCAGGCAATAGATTACACTTCATTCATACTCAAAACAGGAGAAAAGGTAAGACACACAACCATTATAATAATATAAAATGTACTATAAAACACATAGTATTAAATACCACACAAAGATTTTATGTATCGTTTCAGGTGATAAAATGGAAAACAAAGTGGAATTTATAAGCAGTCAAAAAGGAGGAAAGCAGTTAATTTGGAATGGTTACATATTCTATAAGGAACTTCATAGAAAAGAGCGGATTTACTGGCGCTGCGCGGAATATACAAAAAATAAATGTACAGCACGCGCAGTAACAATCGGAACAGACGTACAGGGTAAACAAGACCACAATCATATGCCTGATCAGACGAATATAATCATCAAGAAAACCTTGACGGAACTAAAAAGAAAAGCGATTGAACATGAGGGGGAAGCTAGCGGATCTGTACTCAGAGAAGTTTGTGGCCAGTTACCGACACATATAACAGCTCAGTTGCCGGCTGAAAAGTTAATGCAGCGCACTATTAACCGAACAAAACATTCGAATGAAAACCTGCCACCACCACCAATATCCTTTGAAAATATAACAATTCCGGACATTTTTAGAGTTACTGCAAGAGGAGAGAATTTTTACTGTGGATCAATTGAAATGAACACTGACAAAATCTTAGTGTTCGCTACCGCAAATAACTTTCAGCATCTAAGTCGAAGCAAACAATGGCAGAGTGATGCAACTTTTAAGGTATGCCCTCACCCGTTTTTTCAGTTTTACACAGTACATGGGACAATAAATGAAAAAATAATACCGCTAATATACTTTTTGATGCCAAAAAAAACAGAGGAAACATACAAAATCATATACAATAAAATCAAGGAAACAACACCAGATTCGAAACCAGAGACAATAATCATGGATTACGAAACAGCTCAAATCAAGGGATTTTCTAGCGTGTACAGAGAAACTAAAATAAAAGGATGTTTTTTTCATTTCACACAGAGTGTTTGGAGAAAGATACAAAAATTAGGTTTGGGATCAAAATATACAGAGGACAGTTGCTTTCAATTTAACATTAAGAAACTTTTTGCTTTGGCTTTTGTACCAGAAAATCATGTCATTACTTTTTACGAACATTTAATTGAAAGTCAGTACTATAAAAATCATGAGGATGAGTGTACAAATTTACTGGACTACTTTCAGAACACCTGGATAGGCCAATTAACGAGGAGTGGAAACAGACGCAGACCGAAATACCCAATAGAATTGTGGAACTGCTACCAGGCTACCATGGAAAACAAACCAAGAACGAATAACGCGTTAGAAGGCTGGCATAGCCGCATAAATAAAAATTTCAACACACAGCATCCAAATTTATGGCATTTTTTAAGGGACTTAAAATTAGAGGAACAGCACCAGGAATTACGCATTTCACAAACAATATCATTGGCAAATCAAGCACCGAAAAGAAAAAAGTACAGAGATTATGACAGTAAATTATTGCAAATAGTACACGAATTCAGCATGGAGAACATGGAAAGTTACTTAGATTCATTGGCATTTAACTTAAAATGTTAAAAAACACTTACAGTTCATGGTCATCAAGATTCCGCGGTGAAAAGGTTGAAAACTCCATGAAAATCCCATAAATCCTGGTGTAAAGCGAAATTACAGTGACCAAGAAAAAGTGCCGATTCCAGGCGAAAATCCACACCATCAGAAAAAAAAAATATCCGAAGTCCAAGTAAAGAATCCGTAATCCACATAAATCCACTATCCAAATGCCTGTTCCAAGTAAACACCAAAATCCAGGAAAAAACAAATAATGATCCGTATGCGAACTCTCCCGATCCAAAAAAAAACAATAATCCAAAAAAAAAATGGAAACATCCAGGTAAACACAGTGCGAGGCATCCAAGTAGACCCAGTCCATCCGATGAAAAAATAGTGAAAACCAAAAAAAAATCCAAAATTACCGAGGACCGAACTAACGGAGACGCGACCGCGGGAGAAACTTATCGAGAGTGACCTTTAAAAATGGCGGTTACGTTTACGTGGAAGTACGTGCCGTGCGTACGATACCAAAACAAAAATATGTTTCTATTGCTAGACATACATTTTTAGCACGCTAGCACCATCAAATGGTCATGTAGATTATTACATGTTCGACTGAAATATAAACTAAAGTTCAATTTATTTATTTATTTATTTGAAAACATGCATCCAAAAGTTATACTTAGAAACATTAATTATATTTAAAAAGTTACATATTTTAGAAATAGGCTATAGTGAACTATTTATTATTTAATTATTATAATGTGTTAATAAAAAATGAAACTAACTTACCTTATATGAGAAATGAGTGCTGTATTTATTATTGACTGTATTGAATGTATGTTATTATTTTGGTTATGTCGAAAAATTAATGTCGAAAAGAAATACTGTCGACATTTTTGTACGTCGACATAATAATTTTCGACATTTATTTTTCTACATTTTGACTGTCGACATTATTGGTGTCGACATTATGACTGCCCACCATCTCTGACATCATTCAGAGTTGGATGGCTCTTAATAAATTGGCACTTAATGATTCCAAAACTGAACTCCTTATAGTTGACACGCAATAGAGATTTGGCAGGATTTCCCCAGAATATAAGGAGCCAATTATTGCTGATTGCACCATTCCAGTGTCAGCTAAAGTCAAGACCTTAGGGGTGATGCAACTCTGAACATGAAAGGCCTGACCAACTGCATTGTCTCCACAACATCAGACTATCTGAAGCTGCTGTGTTGGATTTGCGCTTTTCTGTCTAGAGAGAATTGTGACTATCTTGCATGAGCCATTGTTAGACCGAAAATCGACTACTGTGGCAGCCTCTTACATGGTATGTCTCAGGGCAAAATAGCTAAACCTCAGATCCTGCAGAACAGCATGCTCAGGATCGCCAACCAGCTCAAGCGTATTGATCATATCAGTGAGGCTCGTTGTGCTCTTCATTAGCTTCCAGTGAGGAAGTGTCTTGCCTCCCGGCTCATTAATATTGCCCATAAATGTTTTTATGGGAGTGCTCCCTCTTATTTGAAAGCTTGCTTGATCTTTAATCCCAGTCCTTGCATACTTTGTGCCAACAATACTAACCTATTATGTAATCCTCAGGTCAAGCTTGAAAGAGCTTGGAGATTGGTCTTTGATTCTACTGCCCCATGTCACACATGCAACATGAGGTTTGTTCTTCCTAAACACATTTTGTATGATGGGCATGGGTGGTTACAAGCCAAGGAGTACAGCTAATGCTAGGTGGGGATGGTGTCTACTGAGGGTGTACATTGCGCATGCATGTGCACATTGTCTGTTGGCCTGCCAATGTTGCTTGTTGTTGTGGCGGTGCAGGGGGTTAACTTGTCAACATGGACTGTCACAGCATACTTGGGTACTCTCATGGTTCCATTGCTTCACATGCACATTTCCCCTACAGTACATGTGCATCACTACATTATCTCACCTTCCCAGGCAACTGTGTGTAGTCAATGTGTGTAGACAATGTACCCTTGTACTGATTGCCATGTGGTTTCGCATTCCCCTGATCATTGTGCTCATCTATGCTGGGGGATGCAAGCTTTCGCCCAGTGCATTCATATGAGAATGGGTACTATGACGAATCAAGGGAATCTGTCTCATTCTACTCAAGGGGGAGCATCCCCCTTTGAGGCTAGGGATGTGATCCCACTTCGCAAGCCCCTACTAGGGGATTGGGCAAGTGGGACCTCCTTGGGAGAGACTTCCCCTTAGTAGACAAGGACTCCCATTCCACTGAGGAATTCCCTCCGCCATTCCCCATGGCGGCATGCATAGGACTATCCGATGTTCCAAACCATATAAAATTCCAAAACTTGACCGAAGAGAAAACAAACTTGTACCATTATAAGCAAGAAAGAGAATCTATCCCTTTAAAGAAAAACCTCCAATTAACTGTGACGAGGAGGTTGAAGAAAGAGGACATGCCGAACGAAGGTGAGTCAGAGGAATGCGTATGCAGGTAGGGGAGGTCCCCTGGAAGCATATCACCTGCACTGCACTGAACGAGAGTAGCAAATGCTGGAGAGCCAGCGGGTGCAGATCCTGAGAAGCTGAGGAAACGGGAAGCCAATACCCATGGGTGGCATGACCACAAGATGATGATACCACCAACACTGGAGAGTCAGCTAAAGTACCAGTTGCCAGAATGGATACCGAGATGCTGAGAGAATGAGAGAGAGCGGCAAGAAGAAGGCGCTACTGAGAGCGAACTGATAGAGAAACAGAATGGAAGGGAAGGTTCCAGGCACCAGAGACATTCCCCTTCAATATTGCAGGTAACGGGGAGAACGGGAGGACCGAGAGGATACTGAGGGCTAGTTTTGCAATCTGAGATACTCGTACCAATATGAAGGATGAAACCTTGAAAGGAAAGTTAATGAACTTGAACTGTAGTAATGTAAGAAAGAGAGACACAACTAACACTGAGAGGGATCTCAGTAAACGTTAGGTAACACTACCCTGAGAAGAAGGGAAGACACCCCATCATTCAAGAAGCACTGAGTGGAACATTTCAGAGAGAGATTACTATGAAAAAAAGACAAGAGTCCATAAGATAAAAGAGACACAAGAGAAACCAAACCAGCAAACAATGAACTATAATTACACACAAAGCAAAGTATAAAATAGGAAACAGTACTTTACAAAACTACCCAGGGTCCCTTTACCTGGATCAAAGCATACAACAAAGATCAAGAAGGGAAGTATGGGAGGCCATCCCTAAAGAGGAGGGAAAAGCCAAAAGCCTTATGAGTGAGTTAGAATAATTGATATAGAAGATGACCAGAGACTATCTAAAAATTGTATATTAAGAAGAAAGTCAAATAAGACGAATACAAGAAACAACCATCAGGAGAAGGGAGCCATTCTCCGGACCTTAGTTTGTTAGAAGAGCGGTAGGGTCAGTTAGTATTAGTTTTGGACAGTAGACATATTCCTTTGGACATTTCCAGATGACTGACACAGGTAGGGAAGCCCCAAGTAGTGATAGGGAAAGAAAAGCCTTATTCTTATTCTTTAAACAACAATTTTGGAAATGTCATCATCATGTCCGCATCCTTCTTCTGACCTGCCATATATAGTACCAGAAATGGGATGTATATCAACTGATAGAAGTTGGGGACCCATGCTGTTTACTATGCTGAATCCGTAAGGTCAAAGCCTATTTGTTAGTCACAGCTTAGTCCATAGAGATTGACCTACAAAGTACTGAAAAAATTGTATTACCGCCCAGCAAGAGATGCCTGATTCCCACTGGGCTGACATTGGCCCCTGTCCAAGGTATCTATATTAGACTAGCCTAAAAATCCAGCTTGGGTTGGAGATATGGGTTAGATGTAATGGTGGGAGTCATTGATCCTGACTTACGAGGCAATATTAACATTCTCATACACCACAATCGGAAAACCCCATATGCAGTAAAAGAGGGGAAGAAGGTGGCTCAAGGGATACTTGAAAAATCATTATTCCCAGTACCCCAAGAGGTGGAAGTACAAAAAGAAACAGAGAGGGATCCAAAGACTTCAGAGAAGCAGACCTTCCCATAGTGAAATCCAGCCAAGAAGAACAAGAAGAGGTTGCCCCCCATTCCTGATCTGGCTTTTGCCGAGAGGAATGACCCAGTCCTACTAGAGGCCTTTAGTAGGGTAACCTCAGAAGAAGCTGGACGCCGCCGGACCAATCCCTTTTTTTATTTTTATACTATATTGAGGAGATGTAGCTACAGAGTGAGTATGTCAAACACAACCAGTTGTTCCCCAAAGCCAGAGGTGAATTATTTTACAGTTAGCACACTCCCATTTGACTGCAGCCAATCAAGGAATTGGGAACACCCAAAGTCAGATAACACCCAGGTTCTATTAGCCAGGATTCTTTGCCGATGTTACAAATTGTGTGCTGACGTGTGAGATCGGACAGAAAACGGCAATCACTCCAGTTCCAGATGCCCCACTACAACAATTATCTGTCATAGATGTCCCATTTTCGAGGATGGTGATGGACATAGTGGGCCCCCTAGAAACCTCTAAACTATGAAATCACTTTATCCTAGTGATCATGGAGTATGCAACGTGCAATCCAGAAACCTTTCCCCTGCATAACAACACCATGCAGCAAATATTAAAGCATCTATTACCATTCTTTAAAGAGTAGGATTCCCAAAGGAAATACTTATAGACCAGGGTACTACATTCATGGCCCGTTTTATGTAAGAAGTCAAAGAAATTCTCAAAATTAAAACCCTAAGAATGTTGGTGTACCACCCTCAGACCGACGGTCTGGTCGAGCGTTTCAATCAAACATTAAAAGGAATATTGGGCAAGATGGTACAAACCGACGCGAAGAAGTGGGATGCAATGATACCCTGGGCATTATCCACATTCAGGAAGACCCGCTGAGCTTCCCTCAGATATTCGCCATTTGATATTCTCTATGGAAGGGGTCCCTGAGACGTATTAGACATGCTAAAGGAAACTTGGGAGGAAAGAGAGGAAGCCATGTTACGAATTTCTCAAACCTCACAGAAGTTAAGATCGCACAAGGCAGCGGTAAGAGAAATTGTAAACTGTCTATCTTGTTTCCCAACCAGATAGATGACATAGTGAGAATTCCAGAAGTACTGTAGAGGCTCTCCTTACTTACTCTGATATTGACAACGCAGTTTCCTTTATCCCGACCTGTCACCTTCCCAACAGAGAGACATTAGCAACCTGTTGACCCAATTTCCTGAGGTAAGTCATTAATTCAAAACCCTACCAAATTCCTGAAGCCCAGAAGAAAATAATTGAAAAGGTGATAGGGGAGATGCTCAAGGTGGATATAATCGAGCACTCTGAGGGTACTTGGTCCTCTCCTGAACAATCCTGGTGCTTCTGCATAGACTTCAGAAAACTCAATTCCATCTCGGTATCTGACAACTATCCTAAGCCAAGAACTGCCAACCTGCTAGAGAAATTGGGCTTGGAAAAGTATATATCAATGCTAGATCTAACCCAAAGGTTACTGGCAGGTCCCCTTAAATCCAGCTGACTGAGAAGAAACATCCTTTTCAACACCACGAGGACTTTTCCAGCTCATGGTCTTATATTTCAGTCTTCATGGAGATCAAGCCACTTTTCACTGCCCAATGGACAGGCTGCTAAAACCATGCTTTGCATGTTGTGGGGCATACCAAGATTATATTGTGGTTCACCATCTGTACAAAATCACTGAGGCCCTGATCAAAGCCGGCCTGACAGCCGGCCCAAGAAAATGTTATCTTGCACAAGTCACAGTGAAGTACCTCTGATTTATTTTAGGGAATGGCCTGATTCAACTACAAACAGAAAAAATAAAGGTGGCCCAGCAAACACCTAACCCCAAGACCAAAAGAGACCTGTATGCTTCATATAGTTAACAGGCTATTTTAGAAGGTTTATAGTTAATTATTCTACCTTAGCCGCTAACCTAACAGACACATTAAAGAATACACAGTCACAGAAGCTAATCTGGAGTAAAGAGAATCAAGACAGTTTTGGCGGATGAAAAATATACTTTTCAACAAAACCATCCATAATATGCCGGACTTCAATAAAGAATTTCTGTTACAAACAGATGCATCTAAGATAGGACTAGGCGGTGTACTCTTGCAAGAACATGATGGTATTGAACATCCCGTGTTATATGCTAGCAGGAAGCTTTTTCCGAGAGAACAATCCCATGCTACTGTCAAACCTAAGGCCTTGACAATAAAATGGCTATAAAATGGGCTATCATGCATATTATCTAACTGGCCGAACGTTCAGATTGATTACAGACAACTCTCTGCTGACCTGGATGAGCTTACAAAAGGACACCATTGCCAGTGCAACAAGGTGATTCTTGGACCTACAACCCTTTTGTTTTACCATCAAACATCAAAAAGATCAAGAACAGGGAACTTTTTAAGCCAGTTTCCTATCAATCAAAAAGGGAAAGCTATGAACGTAAGGCGAAGGGTATGTGACGAATTGAGGGAATTCGTCCATTCTCCCCAAGAGGGAGCCTCCCACTTTGAGGTTAGGAAGGTCAGCCCACTTCTCAAGACCCTCCTTTAGAGATTGGGCAAGTGGGACCTCAACGGGAGAGACTCAGCCTTAGGGAACAAGCACTCCCATTCCACTGAGGAACACCTTCTGCCATTCCCCATGATGGCATATATGTTACTAACCTGAAGAGAAAACTAACTTGTACCAATATAAGCAAGAGAAACCCCCAATTTGATGTGAGGTGGAGGTTGAAGAAGGAGGACACGCTGAACAAAGGCGAGCAAGAGGAATGCATATACAGGCACAAGAGGCACCCTGGAAGCATAACACCTGAAGGAGGTGGAGCTAGATAGAGCCACAGAGGCTGAGACGTTCATAACTGCTCTAAACACAAGAAGCAAATGCTAGACAGCCAGAGGGTGCTGATCCTGAAACTCTGAAGAAACGGGAAGCCAATCCCCACTGGTGGCATGACCATATGAACAGGGTCGGACTGGACCATCAGCCACTCAGACAGTGGCCAGGCTGAAATCATTTGGAGGTGGGCGAGTCCCTGGAGGCCAGTTTCTGCCCATGCCTGGGCCGGTTTCAGTTCAATGTAACTTACGTTCCTTTAAGTAATGTAAGTTAGATTGGTTTCCTTGGTGCTGGCCCACCACGAATGCATTAATCATCAGAAAAAGGTAACACTGAAGTGTTAACTTTCTCTGATGAATGCCTCTGTCTGTGGCCAGCAGCCAACCGTGTGCAGACGCAGAGTGCCTGCTGCAGGCAGACCGCTTCAGTGCCATCGGCGACACCATGGCACCAACCGCCAGGTGTAGACAAGTTCACAAGTCACAAGTGTTACTATTTTACAAAACACTGGGCCCGGCCCCTCCCAGGCAGACTGCTCCCAGTGAATTGTAATTTGTAATTTACAAAATACACACGATCAGAGCCAACCTTACAGCTCCTGCCACTGATCGGCTGACGTCCCCGCTCTGCGGGTAGGTTTGGGTCGGGGGCGGGAGCCTGCCTCACGTAGGAGTGTGGCAGTAGCTGTGTCTTGTTAAGTTGGACTTGTCAGAGACATTCTTGAGTGTAATTTAAACATTGGAATGCTCCAAAGCATGCCATAATCCCTGCCTTATTGTAAAATGGAGATGTTTTGTCTGTCGTTGATTGGTGTAGGATGTTGAAGCCCTGGCCCGGTGTCCTGTGAGATGAATGGTTAAGAGTTCAGGTATTTGTGAATTGCCTCCACCCACTGGGCGCTTATATAGTAACTGAACAATAGCATGAAAATGGGTTACTGGGGTGTTCACGGAGGGTCACTGGGCCATTTAGGGGGTTGGTTGTAAGGACTAGGTAGGTGCTGAATGTTAGGGTGGGGGGCGGGACTGCAAGTAACAGCATGCACTGCCATGGGGTTTCTCAGTGTGTTGGGGCTTACATCTCTCAAAGATTCTCCAGGAGGCTGGGAATAGGGAATGCCTTCCAAAGGAGCAGTTTCAGGGGTCGCTGAGTGGGGTTAACAAATAGAATCTGGGGGACGGGGGATATGGTCGCCCTGGTCCAATTTGTGGCAGTTGCGCCGACTCTGGAGGGGCGTGAGTCCATTTCACTATTGGTTGCTGGGTGATGTAGTTTACGTCAAGGTAATGGGATCTCCATTGCCCAATCATCGGGAGGAGGGCTAGCGGCATGGCTAATGGAGCTAGCACCCCCCAGTGCTTTCTTAGTTTGTTTGTTTGTTTTGTTTATTTATTTATAGTGCGCGCCAGACCCTGGGGCATCAGGGCGCAAGACATAAGAATACATTAAGCTTAGTTACATAGATACATGAAATACATCAGGTACATGAATTACATCAGGGATCGTGTAGGACAGCGTGATTTGATTGAAGATTAAAAACATTGAATTAATATACAGGGTAGGTATCCAATAAGAATGAAAACACAGAAAACGAATCACTCTCCAGAGAAAATATACAATGAGGACAGTAACACAGTGAAGAACACAGTTGGTAAAGTACAAAGGCTCGGGACTGCGTGGTAAAGGCAGCTATAGTATGGCTATAACATGGTATTTTACTTGTCGTTTTCTTTCAGCCAGTCAATCGTGTTCCGTCTAAATTTGGCGAGGGTTTGATATTCTCTTAGGCCTGGAGGCAGGGAGTTCCACAGTTGAGCTGCCTTAACTGGGAAGCTAGATCACCCAATGGTGGATAATTTAAAGCGTGGTAAGAGGAGACAGTTAGAATTAGAAGATCTGGTCGGTCTGAAAGATGTTTTTCTGATAATCCTATAAATTAAATAACGGCGGTGCTTTATTATTTAGAATGTATTATTCAGTGCATGGGGGAGGACACGCTCTTAACGGGGGTTTGGTTTGGTTTGGTATGTGGGAGGGGGTTTCAGTGTGCGGTGTTGCAGCGATATGCGCATGGGTGAGACCAGACGGGGGGCACTTAGGCCTGGATCCTGGGAGGAGGGGAGGGGGCAGTGAGCCTGTGTAGAGGACTCTGCCCGCATGTTTCTGCATTCACCCACCAGCAGATCGCTAAGAAGCAAAGCCGGCCTGGGCATCATCCATTTAAGGCCCAATCAGGGCCGTTGATGTTGTAAATGCGCAGAAGTTTAATGAGGGCTGCAGAAAACCCACTCACCCAGCCTTGGTTGTCGGATGTGCGTGCCACCAACATTCTCGTTGCTACTCAGAAAAGTTATGTTCCTACCTTGATGTGCATAGTAGGTTCAACTGTACTAGAAAACCTTTGTGGGGGAATCCAAGGGGTTCCAGGAACCTGGATAAAAAATTGGAGGCCAGGGTCATTCGCAGCTTTTTGGCCACCATTTTCAGAACTGGTGGGGTGGGAAGAGTGGGGGTCCATCATCCTCCCCCTCCCCCATTAACAACCAGCAATGAGGGAAAGGCTGGAGTGTTGGGCCTGAAAGGCCCTGTTTGTTTAACAACCACTCTCCCCCCCCAGATTACATTTGGTGATCCCCCCTCTTACTCACGATTGAGCTTTGGATGAGATCATTGACAGTATTGTTTGGAAAAATAAACTCCAATGCTCGCCGTAAGCAGGCCGGGATCACTAATTTAAATTTCGCATCTACACAAAGGTTGATGGCTGGAAGGTTTTGGGCAGAGCGAAAGCATGCTCCTCTTACAAACAGCATTGGCAAAGTGGGGGTTTGTTTGCAAAAAAGTGCAGTGTGGGCATGGTCAAATCTAGGAGGACTGAGCTCTCCAGAGATTTTGAATGATCTAGGCAGTTTTAGTCTTTGGGCTATTTTGTATTTTGGAAGGACTCTCTCATGTATTTTTTATATACACACTGTTTTGTTTTTTTATATGTTTTCTGTCACTAGTTGTACACATCCTTTAAATCTTTTTTTTCTTTATTGATATGTTGTGCAAGTGGATGTTTTCAAGGTATATATTTTGGTGTCCGTGATTGATTTAAATATCAAGTTTGCTCATTTCTTTTATTTTGAATATATCTCTTAAATTCATATTATGATCTCATAGGGAGTTTTTTACAATGTTGTGTTTCCCCCCACTCTTCTGTGTTCTCTGAGAGGGTATATGAAATAACCACCTTCATTTGAGATTCTCTTGGTTTTCCTAATTGCACTCGATAGACATAATTGGCAGGTCCTGATCAGTTGTTCTTGAAAAGCTAGGACAAACATTTGCAAAAATCAATTCAGCTGCTTTTGTTTACAGTTTCCAGAGAAATGGCAGATGACGTTTGCAGCTACGCATTCATAGAGTGTGAGGAACCTGAGGGCATCCTCACTTATTATCCCCCTTGGTCCTCCTCGCAGGTGGCTAGGGAAAGGCCATCGCCTTTACCTATTTTAGTATTTAACTATGTCATGATGTTTTTAAAAAAAAGAACAAAAGGAATGTTATCACTTTCTTAAGCATTTCCACAAACCATAACATGCAACAGACACATGATGAACCCTCCATAAGTAGCATTTTCTGCAAGTCGTGAATTGACGCGATTCACGGATGATGGTTTGAAGGCCAATTTTTGAGGCAAGGGGTGGGCCACTTTATTTGAGGCGAAGGGTGAGCCACTTTTTTTGGGTGTCCGGGCCTATTTCGTGTCCCAGTCCGACCCTGCATGTGAATGTCGTGGTGGGCAGGCTGCCCGCATAACGATGCTGATAACACAACACTGACGAGTCAGCTAATGATCCACTTGCATAAACGGGTCCCGAGATGGAGAGAGTACGAGAGAGTGGAAAGAAGAAGACGTAACCGAGAGCGAACAGACAGAGAAACAAAACTGAGGAGAAGGTCCCAGGAAACTACAAGCCCTGGAGATGTTCCCCTGCAATATTGAAGGTAACGGGTAGAATGGGAGGACCGGGAGGCAGCCGAAGACTTATTATGTAATCCGAGATAGTCGTCCCAGTTTAACTGACAAAACCTTGAAAGAAAAGTTGATGAACTTTAACTGTCGTAATGTAAGAAAGAGAGCCACCACTAACACTGAGAGGGAGATCAGTAAATGTTGGGTAACACTACTCTGGACAGAGGGGAAGTTTCCCTTTCATTCAAGAAGCACAGAGTGGAACATTTCAGAGAGAGATGACTATGAAAAAAGTGGAGTTCATAAAATGAAAGGGAAGCAAGAGACAACAAACCAGAAAAGGGTGAACTATAATTACACAGAAAGGAAAGTACATATATGAAACAGTACTTTACAAAGCTACCCAGAGCCCCTTTACCTGGTGTGATGCTAGATGCTAGAAATGCATTGGACGGGCAGGGTCTCATTTCCCTTGTCCTTACCTCCTTAAACTGTGTTCTGCTTATTTTCTGCACAGGAGTCCAGTTTGGATCCCCGGCAGTGCAGCTCTTCATTTTGTTCTTGGTGAACAGTACTCATGGGATACCCTTAGGGTGCCCATGAGTAAGGTTACAGGGTATGGGCTGGTGGCAGCTACATGCTGATGTGACAGAGGCTCTAGTTATCCTCCATTGTTGGGATACCCAGGCCCTGCCATAGGAACCAATAGATTCCTAGACAAAGGCAAGATGGCCACTGGTGGCCTCATAGTTTCCTTTGCCTTACCTCCTTGTATCTCAAAGTCCTGAAAAGCCCTGGCTCTGTCTCCTTCCCCTGAAAGGTTGATGAGTGGAAGTCCATATATGGCTCTGGGGCTGCTTCCTGCCAGACTGGCTGGAACCCTCCCTGGGACTGCTTGTTGTGGGTATACCCTTGGGCGGAACTTACTTCAATTGAAAGAGTAGTAAATGTGCATTCTGTGTTGTCAGTTTCTGGTTTTGGTAGAGTGGCACAATGCCTGAGCCAGACCTGACAGAAACTGGAATGAATGTAGTGTGGTGCACTGAAAGGATGGGGAGTAGCCCCAATACACATCCTGTGTTGCAGCTGTCTGGTTTATGGTGAATAGCCCGAATGCCTTTGAGCCTGATCGGGTGCTGCCTGCCTGAATGCACTTGTGAGTGATTGGCTGGCTGAGCCTGGCTCAGCCTGAGTGAATGGGGAGTGTTCAGAATAACAGGGGGCCTCACACTCACCTCCTTGTCAGAAGCTGTAACAAGAAACTTGTGGCTGAAGCTGAAGCCATCTTAAGCTTGCATCCTGGAGTCCAGCTGGAGGAAGAAGTCGGTGGCTGCAAATCTTCAAGCAATCTGAAAGCTGCTGTGCTGACTCCAGAGACAACCTGGATAGACAACCTCTTCCCAAAATACGAGGGAACATTGTAAACCTGCTGTTCTTCAGGCAAAGTATCCTAGAAGCCAGTCCTATGTGCCTGCCTTCCGGAGAAGGGATCTTTGTGGGTCCAGAAGAGGAGTGCCTTAACATCTTGAAGCCAAGAAGTTCATCTGTGTCGCCCAGGGCCCGAAGGAGTGTTTGTGACCGCTGGAAGCCAGTATTGCCCTGAAGAGTGGAGTACCCTGGCATAGTTCTGATTAACACCCGGAGCTGCGAAAGTTCCAAATCATTGAAGAATCCTTCAAGGGGCATCCCAGCCATAACATCTATCCAACCAGGAGAAGATCCAGGGTCACTGCCTGCAGTGGAGTGTCTGCCGCTGGGTTTCCCACCACCAAAATATGAAGGAGACGGAAGATATCCAGAGTGTCTATACTTGGTTAGGGTCTGCTGTTCAATCCAGTAGTCATGTCCAGGTTACCAGAAGCCATCCTGAGGTGGAAAGGCAGTAAACTGTGAAATCCCGAAACCCGGCACCTACTTCTGCCACTAGACCCATCACCACTGAAAGTCATCCAAGGACACCTAGAGTCTTACCTTGTTCAGCCAAGCCTTGTTGAGGTCACAGCAAGTTTCACCTTTGTGGGGCATCCACAGCCGGATTAATGACCCGCCAGCGGAGACCACTGCGAAGACCGAATGTGCTGCCTTTCCAACATCGACATCCCAGCGACTCCTTCTTCCAAGGGGGGTCCATCCTTGAGGGTGCTTGTTGAGAAAGGCCAAGAAACTCCATCATTTTGCCTGCCGAGGCATTCAAGGTACTGTGACGAGGAAGAGCATCTGAAATCCTCAGGAATTATCCAAGGGTCTCAGATTCATCTTGGATCCTGTTCTCCTGTGGCTTCCCAGGTACCTTGCAGTAGTGGGTCCTGTGGAAAAAGAAGCAGAGCGTTATTGGACATATTTGGACTGGGCTGTAATATACAGGATAAAGTAGACCTTAACTTTTCTTTTCCAAACAAGTTGCCCAGGTGGGGGGATCCTCAGACAGTATTTTCTATCTACGTTGAAGAAAGAATTCTGCCAATGTACCAAATCTAACCTGCCTTTCTACAGAAATGTCTATGCATTATCCTATACTTTTTAGTAACCGTCAGCAGTTGGTGCACTCTAAACTAATTCTAAAGTATTACGTGTAACCACATGTATGTGTATATATGTATCATTGTTAGGATAGTGTTACCTGAGTACAATGTTTATTGATATATATATTTACTTGAACCTTATTTTATTTAAAAGAACTGTGCTGTCACATAACACAGTGTGTTCACATTCCTTTGTGGGGGGTTGGGTATTCACTGTACTTAACAACCAAGCTGTATCACCTCCTGAGAGTCTTCGCCTGGCTCCTCATCCAAAATTACCAATTGAGAGCCTTGGCTGGGGTACTCTGTGCCTCTACCGCAACTGTTTACGGGTAGAAATACAGATACCCCCTACAGTCTTTACACCTGGCTCAAAGAATACAACAAAAATCAAGAAGGGAAGTATGGAAAGCCATCCCTTAACAAAAGCCAAAAGCCTTATGAGCGAATTAGAAGAATTGATACACAAGGTGACCAGAGATTATCTAAAAATTGTATATTAAGAGTAAAGTAAAAGAGAACTAATACAAGGGTCCACCATCAGGAGAAGGGAGCCATTCTCCCGAGCTTAGTTTGTTAGAATAGTGGTAGGGTCAGTTAGTATTCGTTTTGAACTTATTCATTTGGACATTTCCTGAAACTGATGAGCACCTCAGTTATTTACATAGGTAGGGAACACCCATATAGCGATAGGGAAAGAGAGGCCTTATTCTTATTCTTTAAAATATAATTTTGGAAATATCATTGTGTCTGCGTCCTTCTGACCCACCACAGAACTGATAAATTCATTGCCATCCCCTTGGCTTGCTGCTCTGACTTCCGCGCTACCAATCCCCTCCATGTGTATTATGGAGCTTGCCTTCTCCTCGCACCGGGTCGAGCCAAGGGGGTCCATGGTGCTGTCTCCTGTGGCTGATGTCTCCTGCTGGTGTTTGGACAGGAAGCTGCAGACCCTGGCCTTGACGTCATTCCAGCGTTTCCTGCTGTCCTCGCTGTCCGATAGGACTGCCCCCACTCCTGTGACTTTGTCACGGATGCTTGCCCAGATTGCTGCCTTTCTCTGGCCCAATGTTTTACGATGCCTTTAGTGATAGAGCTCTTCAGTATGGGCCTCAACCTCATCGGTGAACATGTGCAGCTCGGCCTCACAGAACATTTACTTTCAGAGGCGCATACCAGGCACCTTCCCTTTCCATCTCTCCTGAGACATCTTTGCATTCCCTTTTGGGTTTGGATGGCTACAGGAAATGAGGGATTCCGAGTGAATTATTTTTTCAAAATGGCCACCGCCATGCTTTCTGTTCCTGCAATGATGCTATTTACACCTGTGGGAATTCCGCCTGCGCTAATTCCGCCGGCTGTAATTCCACCGGCAGAATTAGCGCCGGTTGTATCTTTGGTAGCAGTAATTCTTCCAAATCTATGTGGAATTACCATTGGGAACTCATTTTTGGTAGTAATTCCACTGAAAGGAATTACTGTTACTGCCAGTGGTGTTTGTGTATTTTTTGTAACTTAACTACTATGTTTTGGAATACTAAATTATGTCCCGATCGGCCCCCAGCACTTTCCCTCAGTTTGACTGCTTTGTGATTCTTACCTAACCCCTGGCCAGTATTGTTAGGCAGAATCACATGCAGTACCCTTTGGGAACACTACATGCAATTAAGACTACAAGTGTCAGTACAGTTTCACCTTTGGTACAAGCCTGTACTACACAGTATGTGGTAGCAGTGGCTGAGCAGTCAGACTTATCTCAAGAGTGAGAGTGAGCAGTAGAACAAGTTACACATAGGGCCAACAAATACAGAGATTCAAACAAACACTTTACTCAGGTTTCCTTGGTAAAAGAATATACATTTATTTACACAGTCAGTTTGAAAACATTACACTAGCAAGAGCAGCTCAATATCATACACTAATATACTACAAATACACAACCAATACGTTACTGAACAAGTTCAACTCCCCTGAGTTGGAAGCAAAATGGCACTTCAGATACTTTCAAAAGGGGTAAAAAGACAAGGTTACAAGAATCAACAGCACAAATACTTTCATAGGCAGGGCAAAGGGTTGTAGTAAACTACAACCAGCAATTCAGTTCATAAGCCTGGGCCAAAGTCAATGGTTCAGAGTCTTTGTATAGGATAGCACAGTTCTGGTAGTAAACGGTTAAGTCTTTGCCACTGATTTTAGGAGAATTTGACTAGGCAAAAAGTTAGAGGAATGCTTAGGGAAGGACAAGACTTCGAAGTCAGGAAAGTTTCACAAACTTTCTCCGTGGCCAAAAAGATTTCCGGACCGCGTTTGCACAGTACCTTTAAAGTGAAGAAGAGCTGTGGCTGAGGCAGTTGTTCCTGGCAGTTCGAGCAGATCTCGCTGTTCCTGAGCTTCAGTCATGGGGATAAGAAGGAGGACGTCGGGAGGTTCCTGCACTGCCCAGGGATGAGGCCAAAAGCTTGGCAAAACATCTGTTTAAGGTGTGAGTGCCTTAAAGACCACAAACTGGTATCCTTCCCACTGGCAATCCGGTTTTCCACAGCACTCTGCAGAAAATTCGACCAGGAGGGGACGTGGCCAGGTGGCTTATGAGTTGCTTATTCCCACCAAACTCAAAGGAAGAAGTTAACCTTGAAGGGTTTCTCTGTCGAGTTTCAGGCAATTTGGACCTGCAACAGGGCTTCATTGGTTATCCAGGAGTTGCAGCAGTCCTCTTCCTTAAGCTCATCTTCGGTTCTTTCGTTCCAGTGGTCGGCTCTGCTTTCCATGTCCCAGAGACCTGCTTTTAAACAGTTTTCCCCAATTCATTCCAGCCTGGCTGTCACTCACACAGCAGGGTGGCTGTCCTTGCCGGACAGCTAGCGGGTCAATCACGCCAGAGTGCATTCAGGTCTCCTAGGAGACTAAGCACAGGGAGTTTTGGGCACCTCCCTCACATCCTGTCCATCCCAGACGCTCAGGCGCAAGAGGAGGGCCTCAGCACTGAAGCCCACCAAAGCCCAACAAACCAAGGGACCAAACCTGGTTTGGCACGCAGAGACAAACACACAAAGGACCTTTCCTAAAAGAAATGGCGAAAAAGGTTGACCAGAGTCTGTTTTTACAGATAGGTCTTGGGTGCCATATTGAAAAACATGGCTGACCCGATCTTTAGCTACCGTTGTTCGCGGTCGGGAAAAATCATGGTAGTTTGACCTAAACCACTGCCACCAGCCATATAAAGTAGGAAAGGGTAACATTTGACAGTTACATGAGTGTTTTGACTCAGAGGATGCTAGGCAACCCCTCCAGCACTCTATAGGAAGATAGGGTGTGCTGGGTCAGTAAATTTAAAGAGACTAGTAAAGTCAATTTAACTTTACATGCTCTGGGAGACAGTAGTCAGTCCCAGAGAAGGTATTTAAACCTTAGGAAGTCTGAAAGACATCCCTGTGTCACTGCACTGAAGGTGCTGTGTGACACACAGAAATAGATGATGCCTATGGAGTTGTCTTAAAACTCCATAACCAAATAACACACAAGTAAAACACACATCAAAATACATGGAAGAGTGGGAAAAAAGGCTCACACTCTTCCCAGGTAAAAAATAAAATCCTAGAAATCCAGCAAAGTTGCTGGGGGTCTCAAAAGGTAAGGGAAACAGCACATTCTTGAGAATTCTCCCTAACAAGTGTTTATATTAGAGCCAGTAGCTAATTCAAGAAACAGTTGCTCTGATTGCGTAACTCTCTAATTGTTCTTCATCTGAGTGCTGATCATCTGTGTTTTCATAACACAGTTTCTTTTTGGAATACTAAGGACAGCAAAGCATTCCAGTGCTGTGTACACATTTTGCTCTTCACTGATCGTCCATTGTCTCCAGTTGAGATGTGCACAGTGGAGCCCATTTTTTCAGCATGAAATGTACGTATTCACATTTTTGCACCATTTATGTCGGAGTAACACAGATGAAGCTTCAGAGACAGTTCAAGTAAGAGAACTTTATGTTTTCTTAAATTTGTTTGCAATGTATCGTGACTTCCTTTGTGTTGGAAACAGCCATGAATATTCAACATCACGTTAATCTTCCCTCTCAAATATATCATTTTCTCATGCTGTTACTGAAGTTCAAATGTGTTCATCATCTCACTAAGGTGGGATTTTAGGCATTATCTGAAAGGGGAGAAACTAAGCTAAAAAATTGATATTTAGATGTTGGTAGTTATGGAAGCTAAGACAGAGAGTTGAAGTGCTTTCTTCAGGATCACATAGTGCCTCATTACAAGATTGCCGGTATAAAATCTTATTTTCCGGCATTCCGGTGCCACCGTGTCCGGGAACCCGGGATACCAGACACTCCAGCTGATTTCGTTTTGTCATGCATGCACATTCCAGCATGCCGGATATGGCGGCACCGGCATGCTGGACATACCAACAAGCCCGCCCCCAAAATGCCACCAACGGTACCACAATTACCGTCACCGGAAATACAGTGTTCGCCGGGAAATCATCCGCCGGTCATTACTAAAACACCATCCATTGCAATCCTGACAGCACAGGTGACATACCACAATCCTGAGCACAGAAACACAACAATCAACATGGCATCTCCATGGCGACCCAGAGGCACAAGCCATGCTTCAGCAAGGCAGAGCTGAACATGTTGTCAGACTCCATAGTCCAGCATGCTGAAGAACTAGTCTCAACTGACCAGCACAGGTAGGCCCAGTTGCGGGAGAAGACCATCTGGGAGGAGGTTGCCCAGAAAGTCACAGCAGTTGGCACAATCCCTGCACTGTGCAAGACTGCCACAAGCAGTGGGACGACCTGCGCTTGTGGATGCGCAACCTCCTCTCGGCCTAGTGCAAACAGGGCATGGGAACAGATGGCAGCAGCGCATCCCCAATCCACCTTCTGCCCTGGGAGGAGACATGCAGCAGTGTGCTGCACCACGAGGCAATAGAAGGGGTTGGTGCTGCGGAGGCCAGAGCCAGGACATCTGAGGAGGTTGGTGAGTACATGTAACCTCAATGTCATGTCAACCTCCTTGTCCACCCTGCACCCACTAAAGCAGCAAAATATGTCAAGTGCGCCGTGCACAACACCAACACAACTCTGCTGCCCCCCACCGAAACCTGCAACCTGGGTGCACACACCAACATATACCATCCCCCAAAACCTCGCTCATACCACAAATACACCCACAACATAGCACATGCACCCTATACTGCCAACAGAACATGCTTCTGCTGCCACTCAGACATACATCCACCTGCCACAGCAAAATTGGCATGTGCCCACAGTGTTAGCCCTGGCACAAAGTCACGTCAGTGCTAAGCCCCTTCACCACCCACAAATGAACAGCGTCAGACACCAAGGAAACATGTGACTCACTCATCCCAGCCAGCACAACCCTTAGCACAAATTGCCACCTATCCCTGTAAGTGCTACAGCAGCAGGCACATGGCGACCCCATCAATGGCACACACCTCCCCAACACAACGTCACACAGCGTGTTTGCTACACCCCTAACACCCTACCTAGCAATAGTCAGTAACCCAACAACAGTATCTCCGGCACACCACCCTACCGTGCATGTACATCATGCATGCACCCGCACAGTACGCATGACACAAGCATGTATGCACCATGCCATGTCCCCTGCCATGTCCCTGACACAGCACTGTCAGAAAAAAGCCAAATCATGCATCTCTGCCTCATCAATCCACATTCATCATTGACAACCTGTCTTACTGACTCCCTCAGGCACATCATTTGGCAATGAGGAGGCCCATCCAAACACCTCAAGGGGCACCAGCCGTTGACACCGACGAACACAAGGGACGACCACCACCTCAACCCAGGACTCCACAGCCTCAAAAGGCACAACTGCGACTGTGACCCCAGCTGCATCCTCATGCCCCACTGATGTAACCAGTACAGCCAGCTCTAGCCCCACCGGTGTAACCAGTCCATCCACCTCAGGGCCCACAAGCTTCACCCACCCGGTCAGCCACAAGGCTGTGCACATGCATGCATTGTAGAGGACTCAGCTGACGACGGTGCAGTGGACACGGGGGATACCACCGATCACAGTATTGATGAGCCCTTGCAATTCAGCCCCATGGACCCAATTAGCCAACAACGCTCACCCTTCCCCAGTGTGAGGGAAATTGATGGCCGACTCAGCGGAATGGAAAAACACCAGGATGTCCTGACAACCCTGGTGCAGAAGCACCTCTAGGAGGCGAAGTTCATGCGTGAGAGCGTCCAGGCTAGTGGACGCCGTAATACCTGTGTACTTGGCCGCTGTACACATGCTATTGTACAGATGTCAAGGAGGGTATGGAGGGGAACAGTGTTATGTTGTCTATAGCAGAGACAATGGCCATGTTCCTCCAGGCCTTCCTGGACCGACGGCCCACGGCACTCCCCCACGCACCATCCACAAGCACAATGCCTGCTAGTTCGGCGCAGAACATCCCAAGGCGGCATTCGATGTGACTGGCCCGCTCAGGGAGGGGGAGTGTGGAGGGATAGTTGAGTTGGGGGAGTGGGGAGGGATAGTTGGGGAGGGGGAGTGGGGAAGTGTAGTATTGGCAGTTAATTCGTTACACATTTGCAAATATTTTCATAGCACAAATTACAGTTGGTGTTGCATATAGATCATGAGTGGACATTGATTTTTCAGTGTAAACGAGTGATTTATTTACTCTGTAGTGCCCAGTGCGCTAGCTGGCCTGTGCCACGTGTGTGTGTCAAGTGATCAGAAGTAGTGGTGTAAGTTCCTCTCATGCAACACAGCCATCCATGCCATCACGGCGCTGTGTAATTGGCAGCTCGTCATCACTCACATCCTCCACTGCCTGTGGTGGGTGCATGTCCATATCGGGAGGCAGTGGGATGTTGCACCTGATACACATGTTGTGCAATATGACACAGGCAAGGCCTATCTTTCCCACCTTCACAGGGCTGCACATAAGTGTGCCCTTGATCTGCTTAGGCAGTGGAATCTCCAGACCAATTCAATTGTACAACAAGTACGGATATGGGCACGGTTGTATACTTGCTCATGCTGGTTGTGTGGTTGCCTGACAGGGGTCATCAAACATGACATCAAGGGATAATCAGCATCACATGCACGGGAGCAACAGAAAGTGTAGAATGTCATACTACTGGCCATATCATGTTAGTCTGTATAGTGTTCACTAAACAATGCAAAATTGCAAAAATGCTGGTTACATAGCATATGTCCTATTATGGGTACTAGAAATACGCATTGTGAATATGCATGGTGGGTGTGTGGTCTGCAGTGCCTTTGACATGGCCCATTCACAGCCACCATGACCTGTGACCCTTTCACTACAAATCACACAAATGAGACTGATGTATGTGTTATTATTGTGGTTAAATGCAATAATACTGTTATGTCCACGAGACTGAATCATAGATATGTGTGGCAAATCATTTCAACTTCCAATCACACGCATATCTGTATGTGCATTTCCAACAGGCAGGGAACCTGGCTAATTTGTGTGTGGGACTATGATGGTATGTGGGTGAGGTGTTCAGATGAGGTGTTCATGAGGTGTACAATCCCTCAATCCCTCCTGCTTTCTCCTTTTCTTTCTGAATCTTCTTGTCTCACTTGTGGTGTCCCCCAAAGATCCGCTTTGTCACCCATCCTTTTTAACATATACATCTGGGCCTTAGTTTGTCTCATCCCCTCCTTTGGGGTCAGGTGCTATTCATTCCGGTTGGATCTTGATCGGATCAAGGTGTCGTCGTGCCTCCATAGGTGCCTGACGGACGTGGGGGAGTGGATGGGCCTTAACTGGCTAAAGTTAAATGTCGACAAAACAGGGGTACTGGTGGTGGGTTCTCCTCCTGATCCCCCACTTTGGATTTCAACCTTCTGGCCATCTTCTTTGGGCCTCCTTCCAGTGCCTGCTGCAAAATAAAAAATCGGGGAGTTATTATGACAGATACTTTGTCAATGGAAGCCCTGATATCATCTGTCTGTCAGTCCGGCTTCTTTTATCTGAAAATCCTTCGACAAATCCTCCATCTGATACCATCTCCCTTGCGGTCGCTGGTAGTTGCTGCTATGGTAAATGGCCGACTAGATTACTGCAACTCTCTATATCTTGCACAGCCTAAGGGACTGATACATCAGCTTCAGTGCCTTCAGAACTTTGCAGCTTGGATAGAGATTGGGACACTGTATGGTGTTTATATCTCTCCAGTTCTTCGCCACTTCCATTGGCTTCCAGTACCTCAACATATTGAATTGAAGTCACTCTATATAATGCATCTTGCACTTCATGGCCAGCAAGCGGAATATTTGCATGGTAAATTTTCCCGTTACCTTCCCGATCGCTCTTTAAGATCTGAGTCAGCGGGCCTGCTTTGTGTACCATCCTTTTGCCGTTTCCCGATTGGGTAGACGTGCCTTTTCTGTTGCAACAGCTCAGCTATGGAACAAGCTGCCTATTGTAGTGAAAAAGGTCCATAACCACCTGGTTTTTAGGAAGACTATAAAAACCTATCTCTTCTAATCACGAGGTTGGGTGGTTGATGGCTGTTTGTTAGGGTTTTACTTATCTCTCCAGCACAATGATGCCTCCAGGCGACCGTGAGATTTACAAGAAGCCTTAACATAACATAACAGATGCATAAGTATTATCAGTCTGTGCATCAGGTGGTGTGGGTTTTGGTGACCGTGTTTGCGCTTGATTTTGTCACTTTGGTGTGATGCATTCTTGTACATGCAGTGCTTTTGATATTGCTGTACGGATTTGATGTTGTTATGCATGCTCATGATTGATTTGTTAAATTGTGACACGCCTGTCAAGGCCTTGCACTCAGGCATGCTATTACTGTGTTGCACATTGCATTCCCCCTCTACACTTGAACATTCAGTACACTCACAAGCCATAGTAGGTTTGTCTCCCCTTCCCTTTATTGTCATTACTTGTTGTACTATTATAGCAATTATTGATGCTTGCTCAAATTCATGATCTACATTCCCATTTACCCACCCTGCCTGCCCTGTGTGCGCTTTGAAAGTGTTTTGCTAATTGTATAAGTGCATAATAAGTGTACAGTAAATAAATGAATGTATTAATTGTCCACTGCTGATAGGTGTCATACATACTCCTAATTCAACAGCGCACATGGCCTTGTAGTTACACTTACCCAGCAGCCAGGTACGCTATGGTGTTTTCTGCCTCCCCAATTCAACAGTGCACATGGCCTTGTAGTTACACTCACCCAGCAGCCAGGTACGCTATGGTATTTTCTGCCCCCCCAATTCAACAGTGCACATGGCCATGTAGTTACACCCATC
Source organism: Ambystoma mexicanum (assembly GCF_040938575.1). Taxonomy (NCBI): domain Eukaryota; kingdom Metazoa; phylum Chordata; class Amphibia; order Caudata; family Ambystomatidae; genus Ambystoma; species Ambystoma mexicanum. The sequence goes on from NC_090937.1 coordinate 850,911,347, forward strand.
CAGCAGCCAGGTACGTTGTCCACTGTGACATGCCATTTATCCTGGCAGCGTGGAATTGCGCAGCCCCATGGAGTGGTGGGTTGAACCGGGAAATCTGGCACAGCAGTGGGTGTTGAGGTGGCGGGCATCAAACACCATCTGCACATTCAGTGAGTGGTAGAGTTTTCTGTTCCGGTACACTGCCTCAACAGCATACCTGGCCACCAGCTCCACATGTGTGCAGTCCAATGCACCTATCACGTTGGACATGCATGCGAGGGCATGGAAGGCAGTTTTAGTGGCATCGACCTAGTCAGCTTTCCTGGGTAGGCTGATGTGATCTCCAACGGGACGCAGGAGTGCATTGATGACCTGAAACAGGACAATGGAAAAACAGGGTTGCGAGCGCCCGTGCAGTTCACCCACAGTGTGTTGGTATGTGCCCATGGCTAGGAAGTGAAGCACAGACACTACCTCAAGCAAGGGGGGGGTGGCTCTAAGGCATGGGTGCACAACATACGGCCCGCGGTTGCGGCCCGCCATGCCCTTTTGACCGGCCCGCGAGGCACAAAGACTTTCCTAATGGAGGGCGGCCCGCGGCCGCCCTCCATTAGGAAAGTCTTTGTTGTCTTCCGGGCCGGTGAAAACACTGGCCCTCATTGGCTAGCACACACACGCATCACGTCGCTCCTACGAGCCACGTAATGCGTGTGTGCTGCACCAATGGAGGGCCAGCAGCACTACGGCTGGCGTGGCCCATAAGGCTTGATGCCGGAAGGCATTTCAGCCTTGGACCATGCCAGCCGTAGTGCGATTCCAGCTTACCTGCCTGCCTTCCAGCACGTCTCCGGTAAGTGGTCTGTTTGTGTTTGTGTGTCGGGTTTGTTTTGCTTTATGTTTGTGTGTATGAATGTTTGTGTTTTAATGTATTTTGAGTGTATGTTGAGATGCAGGGGTGGGGGGGTGTGTCGGATGTGTTTGAATGTTTGTGTTTTAATGTATTTTGAGTGTATGTTGAGATGCGGGGGTGGAGGGGTGTGTCGGATGTGTTTGAATGTTTGTGTTTTAATGTATTTTGAGTGTATGTTGAGATGCGGGGGTGGGGGGGGTGTGTCGGATGTGTTTGAATGTTTGTGTTTTAATGTATTTTGAGTGCATGTTGAGATGCGGGGGTGCGGGGGTGGGGGTGTGTGTCGGATGTGTTTGAATGTTTGTGTTTTAATGTATTTTGAGTGCATGTTGAGATGCGGGGGTGGGGGGGTGTGTCGGATGTGTTTGAATGTTTGTGTTTTAATGTATTTTGAGTGCATGTTGAGATGCGGGGGTGGGGGGGGTGTGTCGGATGTGTTTGAATGTTTGTGTTTTAATGTATTTTGAGTGCATGTTGAGATGCGGGGGTGGGGGGGGGTGTCGGATGTGTTTGAATGTTTGTGTTTTAATGTATTTTGAGTGCATGTTGAGATGCGGGGGTGGGGGGGTGTGTCGGATGTGTTTGAATGTTTGTGTTTTAATGTATTTTGAGTGCATGTTGAGATGCGGGGGTGGGGGGGTGTGTCGGATGTGTTTGAATGTTTGTGTTTTAATGTATTTTGAGTGCATGTTGAGATGCGGGGGTGGGGGGGTGTGTCGGATGTGTTTGAATGTTTGTGTTTTAATGTATTTTGAGTGCATGTTGAGATGCGGGGGTGGGGGGGTGTGTCGGATGTGTTTGAATGTTTGTGTTTTAATGTATTTTGAGTGCATGTTGAGATGCGTGGGTGGGGGGGTGTGTCGGATGTGTTTGAATGTTTGTGTTTTAATGTATTTTGAGTGCATGTTGAGATGCGGGGGTGGGGGGGTGTGTCGGATGTTTATGAATGTTTGTGGGGGTTCGGGTCTGTATGGGTGCATGTTTGTGTGTGTGCTGAGTTGGGGGGTGGGGGATTTGGGTCTGTATGGGTGCATGTTTGTGTGTGTGCTGATTTGGGGGGTGGGGGTTTGGGTCTGTATGGGTGCATGTTTGTGTGTGTGCTGATTTGGGGTGGTGGGGGGTTCGGGTCTGTATGGGTGCATGTTTGTATGTGTGTTGATTTGGGGGGTGGGGGGTTTGGGTCTGTATGGGTGCATGTTTGTGTGTGTGCTGATTTGGGGGGTGGGGGGTTCGGGTCTGTATGGGTGCATGTTTGTGTGTGTGCTGATTTGGGGGGTGGGGGGTTCAGGTCTGTATGGGTGCATGCTTGAGTGTGTTTGGGGCATAGTGTTTGGTTGGGGGTGAGCGGGCCATGGGGCATAGTGTTTGGTTGGGGTGGGAGCCATGGGGCATAGTGTTTGGTTGGGGGTGAGGGGCCCATGGGGCATAGTGTTTGGTTGGGGTGAGGGGCCCATGGGGCATAGTGTTTGGTGGGGGCCATGGGGCATAGTGTTTGGTTGGGGTGGGAGCCATGGGGCATAGTGTTTGGTTGGGGGTGAGGGGCCCATGGGGCATAGTGTTTGTTTGGGGTGGGAGCCATGGGGCATAGTGTTTGGTTGGGGGTGAGGGGCCCATGGGGCATAGTGTTTGGTGGGGGCCATGGGGCATAGTGTTTGGTTGGGGTGGGAGCCATGGGGCATAGTGTTTGGTTGGGGGTGAGGGGCCCATGGGGCATAGTGTTTGGTTGGGGGTGAGGGGCCCATGGGGCATAGTGTTTGGTGGGGGCCATGGGGCATAGTGTTTGGTTGGGGTGGGAGCCATGGGGCATAGTGTTCGGTTGGGGGTGAGGGGCCCATGGGGCATAGTGTTTGTTTGGGGTGGGAGCCATGGGGCATAGTGTTTGGTTGGGGGTGAGGGGCCCATGGGGCATAGAGTTTGGTGGGGGCCATGGGGCATAGTGTTTGGTTGGGGTGGGAGCCATGGGGCATAGAGTTTGGTGGGGGCCATGGGGCATAGTGTTTGGTTGGGGTGGGAGCCATGGGGCATAGTGTTTGGTTGGGGGTGAGGGGCCCATGGGGCATAGTGTTTGGTTGGGGGTGAGGGGCCCATGGGGCATAGTGTTTGGTGGGGGCCATGGGGCATAGTGTTTGGTTGGGGTGGGAGCCATGGGGCATAGTGTTTGGTTGGGGATGGGAGCCATGGGGCATAGTGTTGCACTCCAAGAGTGAACTCAATAATAAAGCTAAAACAGGCACAGTTAGGAGATGTACATCCTTTGCTTTTTTGAGGAAACCTGACTCAACAAAGGCCATACTCCTCTTGGGTAACCCAAACAGCAAACTATAGCAGTCCAAAATAACGGAATGTCCAATCAAGGGTCAATAAAATATATATAATTTAATTAAACAGACGATATACAATAACTAAATCGAAATAAATGATAGCAATGGAAAATGTGTAGTACAAAATGTAAGTTTGAAATGCAATAACAATCGTTACCCCTCAAAAACATATCTTTTTCAATGTGTTTAATACAAATTGGGGGTTGAAAAAGCCTCCTGACATGTCCCGCCTACCGCCCCGCCCACTTTTACTTTTCGGCCCACTATAGCCCTCATGTAAGGTACTTTCGGCCCTCTGTCAAAATCAGTTGTGCACCCCTGCTCTAAGGATATGTATCAGGCTGACCAGTTCGTCATGGATCAGGTCCACTATGGAAGTGATGGTGTCCCTGTCTAGCTGGTACAGGGTGTGGATCTGGCTTTAGCTCAGGTTGAATGGTGAGGCACTTATGCATGGTATTGATGGCTGCCTGCGGGCTGCAACCTGCTGGACATTGTGGTTTTGCTGGGCCATGATGACCCTCCTTCTCCAGAAGTGCCTCCACTGCATCCTATGCCTCCCTGCCTTCTCAAGTAGTAGGCCTGCATGCAGGGCTTCTAGCTCCAGTACTGCTACTGCTAGCATGGTAGTGTTGGAAGCGGTTTGAGGTATGGGAGTGGTCTTTTTGTGCTGTTGCAGTGCTCATTGGGGACACCTGGGCTGATTTTGGACACCTGTGGAATGTTTCTACACACCTGACTGTACTTAATGCCTGGTCCACGATGGCAGCGTTTACGTTGCAGTGTTGATGGTGCTACCAGCATGTCCATGCCAGTGTTTGCATGTGCACTAACGCCATGCCGGTGTCTCAGGCACGACAGGCGCATCTCTCTGCAGATTCTGGCAACAGTGTTGCTGGATATTGTGGGCCACTTGCGGTGATGGTGTTAGCAGCATCGCAACTCAGACTATGCCGGACCAGAAAAAGGTGCCGGTACGAAGCAGACGGCAACGCTTTTTCCGGAACGGCATACTTGTAATGAGGCCCATAATGTCTGAAGTGGGTATCTGGGATTTGATCCGTGGTTTTGGGTTTTCCTAGAAGCAACATACACTGCTTTCATCCAGTTGTGTTTTAAAAGGGATAAACCAGTACTATTCTTTTAAAAATCTGACTTGCAAAGCACCAACTTTACTTACTTATTTATATATACCCGTTTTTTGATTAGGTCACTCTTCTGTCATCTGATGATACAGAAGCCCGATACCAGTGGACAGAACGGATAAATGAATTGATTATATCCAAGCCAGATCTCACTTCATTTTGTGGACATGGTAGAATGTTTTTCAACTCTTGCTCACCATCATTTGGACGATTTAACTGGTTTAAAGGTGAGTTGATAAGCCTAAACTTTAGCTTTGGGTATTCAGCCGCTATTATTCATTTATACATTAATTATTTAACACATCGTTTATTATTTCAGAATTCACCCATGATTCAGTCATTCAAATACTCTTTCCATTTTATTCATCATCACTTTTCTGTATGACCCTGATGGACTTCTCTTTTCTCACTTCACTCTATAAGAATTCTTTGAAAACAAAGCAATGTTTTGACTATGATGTTTTATGGTCAATTTAAATAAAAATTAAAGTAATACATTTGATACCTTGCGGTTTAGATCCAATTTGATTGCGATCTCCTTCCGGTGTGGCCGAATTGCTAATTTCTGGACTCATCAACAGGATTGCGGAATCAGCCCCCCAAAGGGTTGAGATCAGGGTAATTACCTTTTCTCCCCAATTACATATAGCGTCACTTGACATGTTTAAACCGATCGATATGGGAGAGGTCCCACTTGCTGCACTCACAGATCACTGATGTTTTAACTAGTGTTGAATTTGTTACTGATTATGTGTTTTTCTTTTTCTTCTTTTTCCTTGACACCTTATTTTTAGGTATTTTTCTCTTAAATATGCTGAAATGTATATATGACAGTTTTTAAACTGAATTTAAATTTGAACACGTTCAGAAAGACACAGATGAATGACCAAGAATTTATGAAGTTTACGGGAATGCTATGTCATGACGAAGATGGATACCACCTGCATTTTATTGTTAGATGTGTTATTTCCATCGAAACTACTAATTTTGAACGGTGCCATGTTTTCCATATTATCTTGTTTCCTTTCCACATGACACTTTAGTAGTCGACGCACAGCATCCCATAGTTAGATTTTAGTGTGTCTGCTCTATTGTTTTCTTTTGAATTAACATGAACTCTTTTCTAGTTTATTGTCTGCTTCTAAATTGATTATTGGAATTATTAATATCAATAGTATTTTGATGTCTCCTTGATCATTAATATTGTTCAGGTCATGCCATTGATATACAATTTGTTTGCTATATATTTAGTCTGGTCAGGGCAACTGGGGGCTTCCTCATTAGAGTGATCCCCTTCACTCGCTTGAGGCACCCCTTACGACATGCCCAGACTAACTTTCAGGATTAATGTGATTCATCCTTTTGTGATTTCCTGCAGCAGCCAATATTTGAAACTAGCACTTTAACATAGTATGCACTCTTTTATAGTTGTGTGACATATATTTTTGTATGTTGTATTAGCACATGAGATGATTTAATAATTTTTTTACAAAGATTCAAAATTTATATAAATAAATAAATATAGTATTTTAAATGATTGCTTGCTTCATGTATGGTGATCTGAACTGCAGCTGAGGGGACTTTCTCCCTTTCTCCACGGTTGGACGTTGTCCTTTGAGTGAACCTTCTCTTTCTTTTTCCGCCGGCTTGACACCTGTTTACTATTGTTTGTTGCTTCCCTTCAGCCAGCGAAGTAGGGGAAACCCATCCATTGTATTGTTGTATTAGTGCAGTGTTTTCACTGCGTGGGTTACTATTAATTTTGACACAAGGTTTTCTCTTGTTTTCTTTTCTGCTTTCTTTTTCGAAGTGTTCTTCCTGAGTGAAGTGCAGTGGCCTTCCGGGGCATTTCAAAGTCAGGGGTTTTTCTTTTTTTCTTTCCAAGCGCCCCCCACCCCAACCCCCCACCCCTTTTTCTCCTTTCCCTTACCCTTCGGCCCTTGAGGTCTCCTAACCTTTTGAACATGGCTGCCTCAGACATTTATTCTTTCAGTGAGGAACAATTGGCTGAAGCCATCCGCGTACCCTCTTTTTTTGATTCATTGATACAGACCCCTGGGGAAGAATCTAATACAGGTATTACCAGTGAAGGCATTCTCAAACTAAGAAATAAGAAATTTAGGACCGAGATGCACGGGCATCTGCTCACAGAATATCTCAAAAAGAACATTATATCGCAAGGACTGTTAGTTAGTAATGAACCATGTCTTTTTATCGACGACCTAGAATATAAAACAGCGTTTTCAGGGATAGGTACCAAATGTAGTCGAGACTGGATGCTCCTGACTATTAATACAGCCCTCAAGAAAAGTGTGCATGTGGGCAACGAGATAGATGAAGCAGAGGCGGCATTTGCACTCGATACGACTATCCTAAATATTAAAGAGAAGCTTGACCTCATAGATAAACATACAAAAGAGTTCATCAAGCTTACTACCACAAAAAAGATGGAAAAACTTAAAAAAGACATTTTCACTTTCTCTAAAGAGACTGCCTACCCATATCTGAGCCCTCTTCATGCGGGACCGGGCTTGTGGATCGATTCCACTAACCCTAACCAAGGCCCTCAATTTTTTAGGAAGAGAGTTACTTTTTCCGACAGTTCTTCGGATGGAAGTGGCTCCTTTCCTAATCAGAATACACGTGGTCAAAGAGGACGTCAATGGAACAGAGGTCCGCGGAGAGGCAGAAGAGGACGCCAAAATTGGCACTGTCAACAGTATATGCAGACGCCAATGTATGCACCTCAGGGACCATATCCTACTTTCCCTCCCCCTAATCTCCCTTTTCCTCCCACCGAGGCAGGTCCCCCGCCTTTAGAGAACATGTTCCAGACCAGGAGGTGATCATACCAACGTTAACTAATCAGTCAGCAGTCTACAACATCTCTAAACGGACACTAACTGTAAATGAAATCACTGTCCTTGAGAAGGGCTTTTCCTTTATTCCGATGCGTGATCCCAGTCAAATGGAATTAGAAATGGAGCTCCGGGGTTTTTTCAGAAAAATCCGTTTAAGGGATTACTATGGAGGTAATAGCAACGATTCAGATAACAACAATACACCGTTTAAACTTAAATCCACGTTCACGCCAACATCCCAAATGGTCTCTAACGAAACCATCACCTTTGAACGCGCGGTGCTCAGAGATTTTCACTCTATTTTCTCGGGACCAATCGATTCGAGACTCAATCGATGTTATAACTTTTCCAAAAAGGAATGGTCTTGTCTGCAAGAACTTAAAAGTGACACATCTATTATCATCAAACAGGCCGACAAAGGCGGAGGGGTGGTTGTTTGCGATGCTTCCTTTTACGACTCTGAAGTATCAAGACAATTAGACAATACCAACTTCTATTTGAAACTTAGAGGGGACCCCACAGAGGGAATACAAAATGAAATCTTAGCCTTAGTTACACGGGCAAAGGATGCTGATATTTTGAGCACCAAAGAATTCCAATTCCTCACAAACAAAGGAACACAAGCTCCCCTCTTTTATATTCTCTTGAAAATCCACAAGAATATGTTGAACCCCCCAGGAAGGCCGATAGTGTCCCTTTGTGGCTCGATTCTAGAACCATTGGGTAAATACATCGATTTTTTTCTTAAACCCTTGGCTGCTGACACTCCGACTTATTTGGCAGACACCACGGATGCTATTGTTCATCTTGAAGGCTTACCCTTCGATTCCATCAACAATCTGTTTATTACTTTCGATGTAGAGTCCTTATATTCCAACATCCCACAAGCGGAGTCATTGCCCATTATTAAATTCTTTCTGGACCTCAGAAGTGACCCCCAGCTAGATCCTAGTGAATGTATTGTTGATCTACTAGAAATTGCTCTTACTAAGAACTACTTCAGGTTCAAAGAAAGTTTTTATCTACAAGTGAAGGGAACTGCGATGGGCGCTGCATTTGCTCCCAATTATGCGACTCTATTCATGTGGGCCTTTGAAAAGGTTTCCATCTTTGATGACTCGAATCCCTTTTTGCTATCTATTATTTTTTACAAGAGATACATAGATGATATTATTATCATCTGGGACAAAACCAAGGGAGACCATGAACAATTCCTAACATGGATTAACTCCCTGAATGAACACCTTAGGTTTACTATGTCCACCAGCAACACATCTATTCCTTTTTTAGATCTCCTGTTAAAAACTAAAGATGGAACAATCTCTGTGGACCTGTATCGCAAAACCACAGATCGGAACACCATCTTGCATTTCGATAGCTTCCATCCTCATGCTCTGAGAGAAAGTATTCCCTATGGACAATTCCTAAGGGCCAGACGTAACTGCACAGAGAAAAACGATTTTGCGTTACAGTCTAATACTATTGAGGAAAGACTATCTCAGAGAGGCTATCCGCCTCATATATTAAGACAGTCGCGAAAAAGAGCAAGACATCAACACCGTGAAATATTGCTGGCCAAAAATACCCGTGAAAACTTGAATCAATCGCGCATGGTCTGTGCCATGACTTATAATACACATCATGCCAAAATCAAGAAAGCGATTGGCAGACATTGGCATTTGCTTCAAATGAACATACCAGAATTGGCACATCCAATGTATGCTTTTAAAAAGGGCAGGAATCTGAAGAGTTGGCTATCACAGGCGGATAGACTGCGGACTCCACAGTCAGCGAAAACTATAACCGAGTTGTGGGGCATGGAAAAAAATCACAGGTCATTATCCATGTGGCACATGTTGCCAGTGTGGATCCACCACCGCGACCAATACGGTTACCATTAACCATAGGGCATGGAAGCTTAGAAACCACACGACGTGCAACTCTAAAAATGTGATCTATGCCGTAATGTGTCCATGTAATAAAACATACATAGGAAAGACATCTAGGCCTATTAAACTCAGAATATCTGAGCACAAGTCCAGAATTAGGACTCGCAACCTTACATCACCATTAGCTACTCATTTTATAGAGTATTTTCACAATTGCAAGTCTTACGATGGTGGTGTTTGGAACGCATAGCAGGATCAGACCAATATGCCACGGCAAATAGACTTGCCTCACGTGAACATTGGTGGATATATAACACTCAAAGCCACACTTTGGGCTTGAATGCCCAGGAAGAATGGCAATCAGTATTTAACAAATAGATTTTTTTCAGAATGAAGATACAAAGAGCTGCCCGCCCGGTATAATAATAACTTTTCAAGCGTCAGTTTGGACCTATATGCCCAAGAAGAATGGCGATGAGTATTTAACATACCAACTACTCTATAATATAGACGCCAAGAGCCGGCTGTGCCTTATCTATTGTTACCCCTTAGTATAGATAAGGTTTTTCTTTCTAGTGTGTGGCCTATGGGTACGCCTTACACAGAGATCAGTTTGGCATTAAATTGCCCTGTGATCCATTGCCAACTCGCTGCTTCCATCTTCTTCCCTTCCTTTGGTGCAACCCCAAGGGGGCAATTAGCTGATTAGCTTGTTTCTGTTAGCCAAACGAGTATTCCAGCCCTCCGTTTCATTACACGCCCAGCGACACACGTCATACGTTGTACGTTGCGAGATGTGTATTTAGTCTGGGACGCATTGGATGAACGAAGGTCTGGTATTTCCGGTTCCGACTCCGCCTGAACAGGGTCCACGCCGGTTTGTGAACTAACACAGGTAACATGTACCGCTCTTAACATTTAGGCTTGCTTGTGGTCAGATTAGGGCACTTTTTGAGTTGGAGCCTTTACTTATTTTATTTATTCTATTTGGATTGACACTAACGGGCTACATTAGAGACCTTCGGAGTATAAGTCATTCAGACCTGACTTTTGTCAATTGAGTTAGTATTCAAACAGGCAGTTAGCTTCCAACTGCACTTCTCGTTTCCAGCCGGCTAGTTTGCTAGGTGCTCCACGTTTTCTATATGTGGCTCATAGGGTCCGCCTGTTTTAGTTATCAAACTGTTTTTCTAGCATTAACCGTACTTGTGGAAATGATATACGGCTGTATTTACATAGGCAGCTAATTGCTAATGGTTATTTGCACTTTTCAGTGGTAGCCGTAGGCCGGCAGGCGTTGCATGCTTCTAATATGTAGATTGCAGAGCTTGTTTGTTTTAGAGCTATCAAACTGCTCTTCTAGTAGCAATCGCACTAGTAGAGATGCCATACGATTGTGTTCACGAGATATATTTACCTATATTTACTTATTTATATATACCCGTTTTTTGATTAGGTCACTTTTCTGTCATCTGATGATACAGAAGCCCGATACCAGTGGACAGAACAGATAAATGAATTGATTATATCCAAGCCAGATCTCACTTCATTTTGTGGACATGGTAGAATGTTTTTCAACTCTTGCTCACCATCATTTGGACGATTTAACTGGTCTAAAGGTGAGTTGATAAGCCTAAACTTTAGCTTTGGTTATTCAGCCGCTACTCTTCATTATTCATTTATACATTAATTATTTAACACATCATTTATTATTTCAGAATTCACCCGTGATTCAGTCATTCAAATACTCTTTCCATTTTATTCATCATCACTTTTCTGTATGACCCCGATGGACTTCTCTTTTCTCACTTCACTCTATAAGAATTCTTTGAAAACAAAGCAATGTTTTGACTATGATGTTTTATGGTCCATTTAAATAAAAATTAAAGTAATACATTTGATACCCTGCGGTTTGGATCCAATTTGATTGCGATCTCCTTCCGGTGTGGCCGAATTGCTAATTTCTGGACTCATTAACAGGATTGCAGAATCAGCCCCCCAAAGGGTTGAGATCAGGGTAATTACCTTTTCTCCCCAATTACATATAGCGTCACTTGACATGTTTAAACCGATCGATATGGGAGAGGTCCCACTTGCTGCGCTCACAGATCACTGATTTTTTAACTAGTGTTGAATTCGTTACTGATTATGTGTTTTTCTTTTTCTTCTTTTTCCTTGACACCTTATTTTTAGGTATTTTTCTCTTAAATATGCTGAAATGTATATATGACAGTTTTTAAACTGAATTTAAATTTGAACACGTTCAGAAAGACACAGATGAATGACCAAGAACTTATGAAGTTTACGGGAATGCTATGTCCTGACGAAGATGGATACCACCTGCATTTTATTGTTATTCCATCGAAACTACTAATTTTGAACGGTGCCATGTTTTCCATATTATCTTGTTTCCTTTCCACATGACACTTTAGTAGTCGACGCACAGCATTCCATAGTTAGATTTTAGTGTGTGTGCTCTATTGTTTTCTTTTGAATTAATATGAACTCTTTTCTAGTTTATTGTCTGCTTCTAAATTGATTATTGGAATGATTAATATCAATAGTATTTTGATGTCTCCTTGATCATTAATATTGTTCAGGTCATGCCATTGATATACAATTTGTTTGCTATATATTTAGTCTGGTCAGGGCAACTGGGGGCTTCCTCATTAGAGTGATCCCCTTCACGCGCTTGAGGCACCCCTTACGGCATGCCCAGACTAACTTTCAGGATTAATGTGATTCATCCTTTTGTGATTTCCTGCAGCAGCCAATATTTGAAACTAGCACTTTAACATAGTATGCACTCTTTTATAGTTGTGTGACATATATTTGTATGTTGTATTAGCACATGAGATGATTTAATAATTTTTTTACAAAGATTCAAAATTGATATGAATAAATAAATATAGTATTTTAAATTATTGCTTGCTTCATGTATGGTGATCTGAACTGCAGCTGAGGGGACTTTCTCCCTTTCTCCACGGTTGGACGTTGTCCTTTGAGTGAACCTTCTCTTTCTTTGTCCGCCGGCTTGACCCCTGTTTACTATTGCAAAGCACCAACTCACATGATAAATCAACCTGAAAATATGGAAGATATCCTGATAGAAACATCACAAATGACTTCTTCAGAAAAAAGAAAGTGGTTGAGTTGGCACCAGCAAGAATCAAAGAGGTATATTGTAATGCCTGCATGCACATACACACAGACACATACACACACACATGCACACACTGCACCATAAGACTCGCAACTTTCTGAGATATATTACCAAATATGTGCCTCACGACTCATCAAGCAACTTTTAAAAAGTTGGATGTGGATCCTCCAATGCTGCGAGCACCACTGCATTAAGGAAAGTATATTGCCTGTAAATGACTGAAAAGGAAAATTGTGTTTCATCTTCTGCCATATCGGCACTGCCTATACTCTGCTTTAGTATGTACTGTAGAGACGAAACCAAAACATGTCAACTTCTCTAAGGCTGCAAATGAAGGTTCCTGCCATTGTTGCTAAAGAGCAGAGGAGGCAGTTGTCCCCTTTGCCCCAACTCCTCCGGACTTGGTGCCCATGAATGCAACTATCTGAGGATCTGTACATCATGCTAGCTGGGTTTTCCACAGGTCCAGATCAGACCTAAATCAAAGTTTGGGTTTGGCCTGGTCTACTCGGGGTAGAGGGACTGCTTGTCACATAATGACCTTAGCGCTCTCCCATCAGAATCCAAATGTGTTCAGGTCCTTAGTAAGTTTAATATAGCATCATTCAGGACTGGCTTAGACAAAGTGTTAGGGACGTAATGGGCACCCCTGAAGCCCCTGTGGTATGGTATGGCTACACTTTTTTCGCATCACCCAAATCAAACAAACTCCATGGGCATCATTTAGGGGTACCCAGGCAGGACCCCTGGCTACTCCTTTTATAACCCTGCTGCTCCAGTCAGGGACCACCGTGCGTGAACCAAGTTTACTTTCTGGTGTTCCCGATTGGCTGTTCACTCCACTTCCAACATGCCACCTGGGTTGGGAAGCACCAGGGCCTCTGATGCAATGCATTAAATGTGAGGACTATACCAGGCATTATAGGCATTAGCTGGCATTACAACGGCATGTCATTCTATGCTTGGCATATTAATGCATCAACCGGGTAAGTGAGGTTGTATCCTGCCCTTGTTGACTACACCAGGCATATATTGCATTATCAGGCATAAAATATCATAAAATGAACTAGCATAAAAATGCATTATCTGGCATATCTAATATTGGACGCTAGGGTCAATTGCCCCATGGATGGTTGTGCAACAAATACTCCTGGGGCTGTAGCAGAGGGCAGCCACAATGGGAACAAAGTTGTTCGTACAAACTTCACATCTTGCCCCATTACAAGGGCGCAGCAGAAGAAGGGTGGAGGTTGCTGGATCAAAATAGACCTTCCACTGAACTGGTCTGAATCCTTGCACTGGCCCTGTTTAAAGCATCTCGCTAGAAATGTTTACCCTCTGCCTAAGAGTGTGGGTTTGGTCTGATTTGCTCTGGTCATAGGAGCTCCTGCCCAATAGTTGGGTACAACTCCAGGATAAATCCTTGTTAGATGTGAATAAAATGTCTTAATAATGCAACCTGTTGAGTGTTTATGTCTTCAGAAAGCTTTTCACAGCATTGTTTGGGACTGGGTCAAACAATACGTGAGATTCCTAGTGCCAATATTCAACACGCCATATCTTCTACAAAAGGGCACAGCACAGCTATTGGAACATGTATTTGGCAACTCTCATTGCATACGGCCAGACCCATGCTTGCTTTTTCAGCGCAGACTTGCCTTTTATTGAGTAACATGTGGTCATTACAAATCACAATGGTCAGTTCTGGGGTCTGAAACACAAACTGTCAAGGTGATCATGCAGACAGCATTGACAAGAGTTACCACCATTCGATGGTAATCAGTCCACTGCACTACCTCACATTTGAAAGTGGGGTATTAGCAGATATGCCATTCAACGCTTCCTGCAGTGCTGGGGCGTGTTATAATTTAGAGATGCTGTATGGTAGGCTCACTCACAGACTGACCGGGTAGCCTCTGAAGTAGTTCAAAGGTAGCTTTATTTACATATCTACAGATGTACAGCTCCAGTTATTTGTAGTATAGTACAGGACACAGATCACGCAGTACACCCACCAGCCATCCTCACATCATCAGCTCAGGCCCCCAACTGACACAACGGAGCACTCACTCACAACACTCACCCAACATTCTCCTGAGATGTCTATCATAACATCCATCACATTGTACCAGCATGTATCCATGGCCAGCAGGACAGAACAGGACTAGACTATATCACAACCGAGCCACGGATGTACAGCACTATCTAACAATGTATTCTCAAGCAAATGCCAGATTCACTGCACTAATCTGCCATCGGTCCATTTGGTAGCCTTGCACAGCACTGCCCAGCATTGGTACTGGGGAAGTTGCAAAACTCAAAACAGCCTCACATCAGTGATGGGCTTGGCAGCATAAGACAGTACATGCCATGGGGCCCCACCCCTGGTCAGTCCCTTAGCTTTCCACATTGCACTATTTATGGGTCCTGCCACTAGCAACACCCAGCAAGCACTACCTCTTTGGTCCTGTGGTTGGCACCACACATCACTATCATTAGCCAAGAATCTGCTTGAATGCAGCACTTGCATTGGCCCTGGGTGGGTTCTCTAGCCCAGCCCTTCCATTAAGTGTGTTCGCCCCAGAACGTAGCCCTATCATTAAACTGAGTAAATGTTTAATGGACGTAGCCTTTTAGAGGTCAGCTTTACCTTTGAAGATAGCGTGTACAGTGATGTTGCAAGTGTGCTTTGCTTAGCTAAGGTTCAGAGCTTGTGTGCAGTTTGACAGTCGCACATGAGCCACTGCGGATCACAAAGCAGACCAATGTCAGCAAGTTCATTTGGGTTTTGTACAGATAAAGACTTCTCAGAGTACTTGCACACTGATTATGAGGGCTTAATCTCAGAAGAATAAACATTTAGAAATTGTCTGGACAAATTCTTAGAATGCAGTGGTGGAATGTGTGTTTGCAGGTCAGAAGCACTGAGCCAAATTGTACAAAATCGTTCTGCTGGAATGCAAATCTATGAATTGCTACTGGGGAGTTATGGGTGAGGCAAGGAGTGCAAATGTTTCTTCTCTAGTTGCTTCTCTCTGCTACATCACCAGGGAATAGGAGAGAGTTATGGAACACATGCACATTTATTTTTAGAGGTAGGTACGACGACTAACAGCTTTTGTCCTACTGAAAAGGATCTTAAATGTCATAGGTGGACTTTTGTTGGGCCTGGGCTTTTTTCATGTGAGTGTAAACTAGACTTCAAACGAGCTTCACATGCTCTCATAATTGGATAGCTGTTTGTGAAAGGGGAATGGGTGCCTCTTCTCTTTCTTCCCAGGTCTCGTAAAACATGTCTAAGACGTTTCTTGGTTCTCTACCGTAAAGTAGTTGAAAAGGAGAAAAACCGGTTGGTGCCTGAGAGGTCTTTCTTACTGCAAATAAGGCCCAGGGAATGATGGTATCCTAGTACTTTCCATCCTGAGCTACCAATTTCCTAAAATTCATCTTAAGAGTTTTATTAAATCTCTCGACCAATCTGTCCATTTGGGGGTGCTAAACTGAGATTCTTAAGGTGGAGATATGTAGTAATTCCATGACTTCACCCATTAACTTGCTCATAAAATTGGATCACTGATCCGTTCGAATTTCCTTGGGGAAACCAACCCTAGAAAAGTATGGTAGAGGATGTTTTAAGATCTGTTGGGGTGTATGACGCATGGGCAATGCCTCCTGGTATTGGGTAATGTAATCAATGAATATGAGGACATATTTATTACCCAGTCTAGAGGTTTCCAATGGCCCAATGATATCATCCCAAATGGGAGAAAGGAACTTCTATGATTGGTAAGGGGTTTAGAGTGGCAGGTAAGGAAACAGGTGCACTGTTTTTCTGGCATATTTCACATGTCTGGATAAAGTTCTATATTTCTGCATGGATGCCAGGCCAGTAGAATCTCCCACTGATGTGAGCTTGTTTTTTTTTAATTGTATTCATTTGTATTTGGTTCACATGAACCTTTACAAATACATTGAAACAGCAAAAAGGGAAAATGAAAATGTTCACAGTATATAAGACTAAAGGCGAATTAAAAGCATAGCATAGCATAGCATCCCTTCTTGCCTTGCTAAAAAGTCAGAAGCCATTTCTTAGACATTGTGTCATTTTGTTGTGTGACATTTTGTTACAGACATAGTGCAGCACAATGGTACAAAGAAATGGAAATTACACAATGCAGAAAACTAAAAACAACTAAAAAGCATGGCATAGCATCCTTTCTTGCCTTGCTATAGGCAGAAGCAATTTCTTAGACATTATGTCACATTGACATTTAGTTACAATTTACATTTGAAACGTTTAAGAACATATGAGTCAGAAGGAACAATGACTTTCTTGCACACATGAGTTTCTCATAGACATGAGACCAAGTTATTACAACTGTGAGTAGCTACCTCTACCACTAGACACAATATTCAATTTATTTCTGATGTAAAAGTGGCTATATTGTCATCATTTGATAGTTGAAACGAAATGACACGAGCTATGACATAAAGGTACCACGTTAATATTGAATTTTAAGGAAAAGAGATAGGTCTTGAATACTGACGTGTTGAGCTACACATATATGTTCCTACCACATGCCAAAAAAACGTGACCATCTGTGCAAGTGTCTGTCAGAGTAAGGATACCACAATGACATTTACATTGAGGAAAGGGAGATAAATCCTCTAGACTGACATTTTGAGCTACACATACATGTTCCTACCACATACTATTCCAAAATAAAGTAACCATCTGTGCGAGTGTATATCAGAGTAAGGATACTGTGGGATGTATCAACCCACTCATCCAAGCTCTGCAACATCACTGTGCATTGCTGGCAGCAGAAACATCATAATGGCCGCCGGAAAGCATGCTGCTCGCTAGAAATCACCAGAAATTGCAAAAAATAGGCCACCATCCACTTTTGCCTATTTTAGTGAGCACAGGAGGTCACTGCCAAAAACCACCATTGGGCTACCCACAAAGTAGCCTGAAACCACTTGGAAATAGCAATGCTGATTGAAAAAGAAACACAGAGATGTTTGAAAATCCGTTTTCTTGGTTGTCAAAAATTGCTAAAATCATGGCTCACAAAGCACCTAAAAGATCCAACCTCTTTGTTGGGTGTTCCACATCATTACTGCAAGAATCCACATCAATGCAATGTCAGCAAAAATCATATGTTCTCAGAACATAATCCTCTTTTAAAGATCCTTGATGGAAAGACAGCTGTCCAAAATGGGTGTAATACCGTTGCTCACCTCTACTAGAAAGCCGGTGTTTTAAAACCATTTTCGTAAAGTTGACCAATTGAACCCCAGACTATGCCCAAGAAAGACTTGCTATCAGAAGCCTAAGAGGTGGATACAATTTAAAACTATATTCTGAAAAGGCTTGAAGGAAGAAATGGTTTAATGTATGTATTAAAAATGTGGGTTATATTATAAGAAAAGACAATTTGTAGACATTGAGTTTAAGAATTAAAAGTTTCCCACACAGTGCTTCAAACGAATTTCACACCTTTTCCCCAGACAAAGGAAGCTTCCCCTGATCTTGGCCAAGAGATTGAGAGGCTGGTGTGAACAGGAACTAGCAGAGGCACCCTGGCCTGTTGCTCTCAGTCAAAACAATGGATTCTTTGGGATGAATAGGAATATGCTAAATTCAGGTGTAACTGACAACAAACTGCTAGCAGGAAAGAGAGACATGTGACCCTCTGAGTCAGCCCAGACCTGGAGGCGGAGACAAACCATTGTGTGAATTGAATTGAAAGCAAATGTATGTTTTATAAAAATGCTTATAGCAAAGTGTACTGAACTGACAAAAATGTAAAACTTTGAGATTGTTAAAATAAAAAATTCACTCACAGTTTGAGACTAAGCTGAACTTCGTGCGATGTTCTGAGGCCAAACCCCAGAATTATTCCTATTGTAGCTACTGTGTTTATGTCAAGAACAACAAAAATTATAGAAATGTGCCCAGGTAGGGTGTGCAGGCATGTCTAAAAATTGGTGCAGAAATAATGTTGGGAAACACACCAAAAGTACAAAAAGTGCCAAAGCTCTTAGGAAGAGGAGAGTGAAACAGAAATGGACCTTAGTTAATCTGTCATGTGATTTATGTAGTATTAACAAGTTGTGTATATTGTAAATATGTGTTTTATGGAAAATAAGATATGCTGTACAGACACAAAGGAGAGTGTTCTTTCCCTAAGCCATAAACATGACACCTGTTGACACAGCATGACACACTACTCCCTTCTCAAATCAGGGGACAGGGAATCCTCTAACCAATCAAATCCTTAGAGGGTTAGGGCATAGAGAATCAGCCTCCCCACCCACTTTGGAAATACATAATTAAGGACTGCTAGGACAGATAAGACTCTCATTTTTCCACTACTCAACTGATTTCTTGGCGCAGCACCCTGCAGGAAGACTACAGACTCCAGATCTAGAACCAACTCTAGAACCAAACTCTAGAACCCTGAAGCAGAGGCCTAACCCAAACTGAACTCTTTACAGCAGGCCTTCAGAATCTTTTGCAACCTGATTCAACCCCTAAGCTTCAACGGGGCCTAACTAAAACATTCACCAGCCTGGCTGAGCTGTTTTGCTTCTAGCTAAGAACTCTGTGCTAGAACCAAGATCCAGACCCAGAAAGCAGCGCTGTATCCAGAACCCATCAGATCCAGTTCAAGAGGCCACCCAGACCGCAGTGCAGTGGTGAGAGCAGAACCCAGAGTGCCTGAGACCTGTCCGGTGGCTAGAGTGAAGCCAAACCCTTGACCAGATCTTTGTCGAGGCCCATTCCAGTCCAAAGCCTAGGAGTGAGTATTTAGTCTAGAACTGTCCATAGTCATCTCTTAGTTTAAAGTAATACTACTCCAACCATTCCACTTATCCAGAACTGCGTTATAGAATCTTGTGTCCATCCTGTTGATTCCAAATCTGTAAAGCGCAATTTGTCATTTTGAAATCTTGACTTTATTTCTGAAAATCTACCTTCAAAAAAACCTCTGTACCTTTTGAACCACATGTCCTAGAACCGAAATGTCATTTTGGAGCTAGGATCCTAAGCTTTCCAACAAACCCAAAACGACATTCCAATTCCTTATAGTTTTTCTGTAATCGTGTTCCACGCACGCAGAAAAATTTCCACGAATTGCAATTTAGCTCCATTTCACCACTTGTCAAAATAGCTGTTTCTTGTTTGCAACTGCTGAATTTCGTTTTCAATCTGATAAATCATCCATGAATCATTGCTAGTGTTGACTGAACCAATTCAAAGTACTCTCACTAATCCTGACTCTCCTTTAGTGAATTAAAATCATTTTAGCATATTTTCCCATTCATTGCTATCCGATTCAAAAGTATTTTTGCCTGTTTTAAAATTATACCTGTTTTCTCTAAGCTTGCTGGGGGAATTGGAATTGAACTGCATTGTTGATTAATATTCCTGAACCTGTGTTCCCTCATTTCCATCTCTTCATATCTCTTCATATTGCATAGTGGAGGGAGTGAGTAGTCACAGGGGGAAAAAGTGATTATATTATCTTTTGATTGAAACCATATCTAGTTTAATTCATGTGCTGCATTCTTTCGCATCTTGCATTTACTTGAATCATATAAAGTATTCTCTGCTACCTTATCCTTTCTATTCCTACTCCTAAGTGATTAAAGAGATTGTTGATATTGTGATATTACCCATTACTGATTACTGTTCATATTCATAAGTGTGCTATTCAGATATTATTTTATTCATAAAAGTGTGATATATATATTGTTCAATTCTTCAAATAAAGCTTTTAATTTGCAAAACAAACCTACTTCTTGGCTCAGTGAGGTCGGGGAGATCCAAAGAGAGGGGCGTTATATAAGGGTTCATCATCCAGATTTAAAGAACTTTTACATAAAAATATATAAATAAGGGCTTCCATTGGGCATCCCATAATAAGCATTGCCTTAGTTGGAGTGCTGGATTGAAGTCACTTACAATACCACAATGATATTTACATTGAGGAAAGGGAGATAAATCCTCTAGACTGACATTTTAAGCTACACATGCATATTTCTAACACCGAGCCTATGGATTCTTTCATGGCAGTAGAGGGATTTGAGTCTCTGTGACTAAGTTTCTGGAATTTTAGGGTCCCCCAATTTGTCTCAATTGAGTCACATGCCAGTTGGCTTCCCTTCTTCACTTTTTGAACATGGGACACGTTCAAGCTTTGCACACACTTTGGCTTCTCTGCCACAAGGATACAGTTCAAAACAAAGGTATCAGAGCCTTTTGCCAAAGCTTCTTTTTCAATAACAGTCTTTTACTGCAGGGGGCCTGTTGCGACAAATAAGCACCAAAGTACCTTTCTTATCAGAGATTTCACGTATACAAGGTCTTGTTTTCAATATTCATCATGGGCCTCTCTCCTTCAGGTTTGGACCCCTTTTTACCACAATGTTCACAACTGGTCTCCCTCATTCGGGCTCGGACCATGGATCTCCCTCCTTCGGGCTCGGATTCTTTTAGCACAATATTCACATTTGGTTTCCCTCGTTTGGGCTCAGACCATGCAAATGCACTTTCTAGGTTTTCCTCTTGGTATCAAAAATCAAACACTTTCAAATGTGCGATGGGTTTTGCTTAACCGTCACTGGACCACTTTGATTCAATTCACACAATGTTCTTATTTTCGTTTCTGCCCTCTCTTGTCTGGATACCTTTACAGAGACCTTTGATTGAGCACCCACGTGGAGCCAGACCACTTGTCACTGGTATTGTATCTTTCCTTCTCAAGGTTCAAACACTCATCAGCAATTCAGCTTTACTTGTGTCTTTCTTCACACGTGTTTAACAATGTTTGTTTCTGCGCTCGTTATACAATGTTGCCGCTTGCAATATTGACTTCAACACAGACTGGTCTTGCATCGGTCTCCCCAAATCAACAGCTGTGTTGATCGCTCTGGTGCTACGTAGCCAAGGACGATACCACAGCGGCTGCTGCTCCTCTTCGACTTGGTCAGCTACGCAGGGTGGCCTCTGGTATCTCCTACACACAAAGTAGGATTCTTTAGCCAGGTTGCCTGGCCTTATGTTTTCTGATCTACAAGGGTTTTGAAAGTAACAGTTTCCTGTCAGGAAGGTCAATGGTATTTCCCTCCTTGCGAACCCTTGTTAGTTTGCCATCTTTCTCCCCTTGTTCAGCTGCCTTCTCGAAACCGCTACTCCTTCATGTGCTTTGCCTCGCTCAGTGTGTGTTCTCGTGCTGTGTCTTTTATCCATGTGGGGAAGTTTAATGGAAGTCAGGTATGAGTCTTTGTCAGTAATTGCCTTACTTCACCTGACCATAGTAGTGGGACATGTCAGGTACACTGCTCGGGTGTGAGTCTGTTTTCTCCCAGAGCAGGCTGTCCATGTGGAAGTGTTTGTGAAGGGAAGGGGGAGTAAAATTCCCACATATCCTACCTGGCAAGATGGGGTAACAGTGTTATAGGGGGAGGGATACTGAATCTCGTCATTCGGTGTCCCACTCCCCGAAGAAGACCCCTCACCCAGGTGATCCTCTGCCACTGGTCCAGCCCCAGGGTCTGGATCCAAACGCCGATGGCCGTGCCCTGGCCACCTGAGAGAGAGATCCCCAGGGACTAGCGGGTGAGACACCTATTGGTTTCTCACAGTGCACACTTAAATGTATGGGTGGCTGCCTGGGTGTTCCTGTATGGTGAAACGGTAGACACTTAAATGTATGGATGGCTCGGTGTATGTGTGTGTGTATGGTGAATGGTGTGTGTGCTTGTGTTCAGGGGTGGTACAAACCTAATTTTCGGGGGTCGGATGGTAACTTCACAGGTGGTGGGGGAGGGGTAAACTTATTTGTGTGGGGCATCTAACTTCTTTATGCATTCTAATAAGACTATTGTTGGGTGTCCTGACCCACGTTTAAGCTATCATGCTACAACATTTGGTGCTGTGGGCTTAGAAAATTCAAGATGGCGGAAAACCCACATGTGCGCCGAAATCCAGGAAAGCTGCGCAGTTTGTGCGCACACCAAAATGGTTGCCTCACTTGCAACCCACCAGTGCGAGAATGATAGGCCGGGTTGCCATGAGGGAAATGGGTTGCCAAAGGAAAAACAGTAGCGCCGGTTAGCTTCAAAGCGCTTTAAAACCACCATTGGACTACCCGCACAGTAGTCTGAAACCATTGGGAATGGCAATGCTGATTGCCAAATGCAACCTAGAATTGTGGGGAATTCTTTTCTTAAATCCCAAAAATGGGTGCAGTACCAGTACTCACCACTATCCAAAAGCCGGCGTTTTAAAACCACCCTGTGTTTCTCTGAAGGCAGGCTCAAAATGCCTATTTTCAAACATTGCAATATGTGCAAAATATTCACTGAACACCAGCAGACATTTGGCAGAATGGAGTTTTGTGTGCCTACAAAATCTGGGAAATGAAGAGCCCAAAACAATGCTTATAACAAAACTGCTATGGAGTCAGCAGTTTAAGTTCAACTGTATTTAAAGACACTAAAATCGAAAATGTTTAGATTAAATGAGTGACCTATGTTTGGTGTCACATGCCTTTGTAACTGTTGAAATGTCATAGTTTTGCACTTAGAATCAGCATTCTAGCTGCATGTGTAAAATTGCAAGTTAATTTAAAAAGCAACAAAAAACATGACAGTTAGCTGAAAGTCTGGCTTAAGGAACTTGATTCTGCCTGGCAACTACCCCCATCAGGAGTGAAACTTG
The DNA here is from genome assembly GCF_040938575.1 of Ambystoma mexicanum. NCBI lineage: Eukaryota > Metazoa > Chordata > Amphibia > Caudata > Ambystomatidae > Ambystoma > Ambystoma mexicanum. The sequence continues at coordinate 850,934,350 of NC_090937.1, forward strand.
AGTCACAACTGTGTTCCCAGGCCATCTGCCTTTTGCTGGCCACACTAAGGATATGCCATCTCTCTGATAATTGAATTAAGGGGAGCCCCACAGAATACAGGAGCTCTGAACAAAGCCTGTCTTGACTCAGGCAAGGGTTTTATTACAGCGGTCGTAAAATGTAGCTTCCTCTTGGCAGAAGCTGGGAGGGGCACTGCCTGGGAGAGCAAGCTGGCTTGGCAGAACTGGATAAACCAGTATTTCCACCATGTGACCTGGGAAACCACACCCCTTTGTAGCCAGAATATTGTTTAGAAAAAGATGAATAACTCATGGTGCGGACATGTGAAAATTTTATAAATGATACCATAATTCTTGTGATTTTTCTGCCCACAGTTTAAGAGGTTTTTAGAACCGGTGGTATGTTCAGGGGGGTGTTAGCGGAAAAGTGGATATTACTCTAAATGTATGCATGTTAAAAATCTGAAACTTCATCAGTTAATGTCCATACTCCCTGCGCACATGTATGTAAAGTTGGGTCAATGTCAGAAATTGAAAAATCAGTTAAAAAGTCAATTATGTGCCATTTCTGAATGCAAGCTCTTAGAAACAGCAGATTTGGACAAAGACATGGCTAAATTCAGCCACACCATGTATATGTAATTTCAAACAACTGTGTAACTGTGAAATATGGATTTTGATCATATATAGATTTGGGTGCACAGATGACAGGGGAGGTTTTTCAAGAGATCATAAATGGCTGACATCACTCTGACACAACTTAGTTCCCCAATCAGGGGAGGAATGAAAGCTGGACCAATGACAAGTGAGAGGGGCAAGTTTAGTTATGACCAACACACACACCCACTTGCAGAACATATAAATGGACCACTGAAACTTAGGTAGAGACCTTCAATTCCATCTGCCGCTGGAAGCTCTGCCGGAAAAATCCATACTTACCTCCATCAAACTTCAGAGAGCCAACACTTAGACTCCAAGATAAACAGAGACTTCAGAACCTTAACCAAAAAGGTCACTGCCAGCAAGAGTATTTGTCAGCAGGCCTAAAAATCTTTTTGCAACTGAACTCTTCAGACAGCCGGCTGACGCCGTCTGAATTTTGCCAAGAACTTTTGCAAGAACCCGGTGACAGAAATATCCAAAGAGAAGGCAGGACCCGACCCAGAGAACCGGTGCCTAGCAGAGACCAGGCCATTGTATCCAGAGTGCTGACCCCGATGCTGTGAGCAGTTCCAGAGACCAGACGCTGTGCCCAGAGACCGTCCGAAGTCCAGACCTGTTGACCAGATCGTGACAAAGCCGCCTTCCTGTTTAAAATCTCTTGTGAGTACCGCCAAACTGTACCAAACCAAAGCTCTTAGTTTAAATTCATCTAATTCAATCTATTTAACCTAAGTAGAACTACCTGATAGCTCCAAATCTGTCACCTGTCATTCTAGCTGCAAAATCTGTCACTTGTCATTTTGAGCTTTTAAAATTTCAAATCTGAAAAACGACCTTCACAAAATCGCTCCTATCTCCGCGACCGTTTGTCTTAGAGACTTGCAGTAACTTTCATCTGGAAGCTGAGATCCTAGGCTTTCCTAGGACCCCAAAACGATCGTGATAGTCCTTGCGGTTCCTCTGTAATAGCGCTCGGCGCATCCGCGAATTTTGCCGCGATTTGCAAATTTCTCCACGTGTAAAAAGACAGCAGTTTTGCTTTTCCTTGCCAAAAACTTCGTTTACCTGCTAGTTACTACTAAAGCATTGTTAAGGTGATCCTGAATTCATAGAGAGTAGCTATCACTCACCCTGAACCTCTGAAAGGGAATTAAAAGCATTTTAGCATACTTTTCACTGAATTGCCAGCACATATCAAAGCATTTTGCCTGTGTTTTAAACTTCTGTTGTCTAAGCTTGCTGCGGTGAACTGAATCACATTTGATTGCATTTCTGAGAACTGTGTGTTTTCCTTCCATTTCCTTGCCTTGCATCAAGGGGGGGAGGGGATTGCCAGAGAAAAGTGATTACATTGTTTTGTTGAAATCATATTGAGTATTTTCTATACTGCATTTCATTCATTCAACCTTGCATTTCCTTGAACCCTATGAAGCATTCTCTACCACATTATACTTCTGTACCTATTTACCAGTGTGCTACCTTATCCATTTCATCTCAACTCCTTATTGATTATAGAGAAGCGTGTTAGTGCCAGATTCTCCGTTGTTAATCTTTATCATATCAGATTAAGTGTGATATTCAATTATTAATTTATTATAAAGTGTGATATATATATCTATTGTTTAAATTATCAAATAAACCTTTTAAACTTGCAAAACAGAACTACTTCTTGGCTCAGTGGGGTCAGGAGGATTCCAAGAGAGGGGTGTTATATAGGGGTAGTCATCCAGAACGCATGAACTGGACATAAAGATATATCAATAAGGGTTTTCATTCAGTATTATAGACTAGGCGTTGACTTAGCTGTAGTGTTGAATTGAATCCTCTTACAAATTGGGGGCTCGGGCCGGACGTCTGGGTTAGAATACCACTTGTGCAGCTTAATACAGTGTGCTAACTGACGGGATACATACATCCAGTCGGATCACCACGCTGCCTTACGCTGTGAAGCATTCCTCAAAAGGGACACTCCAAGAAAAGTTCTGTCCTGCAAAAATAAAATACTAACTTCTGTAAGTCAGGACAGAGACCAATCTCTAGAATGACGACCTTAGTAGACATGAAAATAGCCAGAGAGCACTTCTTACATAAGTTATTTGTGAGAGGTGAATGGGCTGAGCAGGGCCAGGATGCCTGGTTGCAGGCCATCACACAACAGGTCACTGAAACAGGGTCAGATATATATAGAGATCAGGGTCCCTTACATGTGGCCCTGAGTGAACTATATATGGCTCCTAAAGCCAAAGAGGAACACAATAAGATTGCCAGGATAGCAGCATACCTGTACCTATACATGGGAGACATGCAGGATAGATGTGCTGAAAGCCAAAATCTGGCAAATAGGCAACAGATGGCATTACAGAAGGCCCAATCTGATCTGGACTCTTCTGAGCAGAGGCTGCAGAGGAGCCAGGAGTCAGAAAATGACAGCAGACGGTACATCACTAAAATAAAGGAAGATATGGATATACTGCAACAGGAAAAGGCTGACCAGGATACTAGATTTCTGGCCCTGCAGAAGGAGCACCAAGACAGTTTGGACTCCTTACTGCAGAGCCAGAAAAAGCTGGAGCAACAATTAGACTTTAACAGGGCATGCACGGAGCAGGTAGCCACCCTGCAAGGCCACCTAGATAGGGAAAAGGCAGAAAGCAATAAATTGATTCTGAAAGACCTGGATACCCAGGCAGAGTTTGATCAGGAGCGCCAGAAAGCTGGTGCCTTCCAAAGGCAAAGGGACGACCTGGCAGCACAGATGCAGGCTCTCAGTCAGGAAAGAGACACCATAGGCCAGGAAGTCTGCCATTTAAAAAGGAAAATGGAAGAAAATCACCTGGCCCTCCAGGGGCTGGGTGACCTCCAAAAAGAAAACCAGAACATGTTAGAGCACACCAGGAGGGTGGAGGATGCTCTAGCAAGAAAGGAGCAGGCCAATAGGGACACAGCTCAGGAGGTAAACCTCCTGCAGCAAAGACTGGCCCAGTTCTCCAGGACCAACCAGGAAGCACAGAGGGAAAATGAGGCCCTCTGTCAACACAATGATAGGCTCCAACAACAGGTAGCGATGCAGGAGAGACTGATAGAGTCTAGTAAGGCCTTAACTGAGGAACTGAAGGCACAAATGCAGGCTCTTGCATTGCAACAGGGAGCAGGGGCGGATAGAGATGAGGTTCGCTGGGAAATGGAAACTCCGGAGCATAACCTCAGGAGCCTTAGTACCAGAGGCCCTCATACCTCTCAGTCCCTGGACTCTGCCACCCCCATGTCCCCTGGCGCACGTGAGCACAGGGCCACAGGGATGGCAGATTACTATCCAGCTAAGAGTATGGGGCTCATAGGCCAGTACCACCCAGGAATGGAGGGGTGGGCATCCGGGTATGGGCACCCAAGTACAGTACAGTTCAATGGGGAACCCCAGGAGAGTAGGCCCCTTAAGGGCATCCTGAAAACCTCTGCCCAGTTAGGTCAGTGGGGGGGTACCCATCAAATCCTGGCAGCAAGGAGGAATCTGAAGACTCCTCTGAACTGCGCAGGACACAGGAGACCAGGTCCCCACATTCTGCCAGCCATTCCCAGGCTCGCAGAATCCGGGAAAACCTGGAAGAGCAGACAGGAACCTCTGGGAGCAGTGCCTCTGAGTCAGAGGATGAATGGACAAGGGTTACCCGAACCAAAAAGGCCAATAAGGCAAAAAGGGCCTTGCTTAAGGACCCCTTAAAGCAGATTAAGGCGATCAGGAGCGGCATCACGCCTTACCATAAGAACGCTAAGTATTCTGTTTGGGAGCACTTAGAGTTGTTTGAACAAATCATGGAGACTTTCCATTTGAAGGACAGCCAAAGCTGTATTCAATATGTAAAGTGGACCTTCTCCCTGGAATACTCCAGTTTCTTTGCGGGGCTGGAGGACCAAAATCATTTAAGATGGTCCACCTATAAGGCGGCCATCTTGAAACATTTTTCTGTTCACAGAAATCCTCAAGAGGCTCGCAAGGCAGCCTACAATTTGCAATGTGGGGAGGATCAGGCCCCACAAGAATTTGTGCAGGAGTTAAAGCGTGCTTTTGCACAGACCACAAGAAGGGTGCGCACGGATAGCAGAGAATTTATTAATACGTTTTTCCATGCCTTGCCCAAATATATCATGACCCAGCTCGTGAGGGATTTTCACGAGAAAAGATCTTTAGACTGGGTCATTGAACAGGCTACCCGGATCTATGAGGTGCAGAAACCGATAGATAGCAAAAGTAATGCCCAGAAAAACCCCAAAGCCAACAGCACCCCTGCTGCTGCCAAGGTGGCAGAGGTAAAGGTCACCCCCGTTTTGGATTTGGAGATGGGGGGGCCTAAAAACCTACCTGCACCTAATAATGCTAGGCCCAGAAGGTCCTCGGGCCAGTCACAGACAGGGAGCCAGGGAGGCAGCCCCAATGGGGTCCCTCGCTCTCCTGACTATGTAAGTCCTCGCTACAAAGGTAACAGTCCAATCCTGGGTTATGTGTGGACTCCCCCAGCCCAAGGGGGGGGATCCAACCGAGCACCGAACCCAGGGAACTTCCCTCCAAACTTCCCACAGGAGGGCAGAAATTTACCAAACCCTGGGCAGAACTTTTTCCCCAGGTATCCACCCGACTTTCAGCCCCAAAACCATCCATCCTTCTTTCCCCAATTCCCTGAGCCCAGACCACTGAATCCGGGAGAGGGGAGGCCAAGGGTGGAGGGGTACCCAAATCTTCCCAACCCGGGGTATTACCAAAGGAGGGACAGCTACCCTTCCCGGGATCAGCCCAGGGGAGAAAACAGGGCCCCGTATCAGCCTGAGCGGGTTTCCCAGTTAGAGCGCCAGGTTCAAAACATGGCGCGGGATCTGGGTCACATACTGAGGGCTCAGCAGAACCCTCAGATGGGCGTGCCGGCGCAGAACGCACCCAACTCTGGACCTGGTGCTCCAGAACAATGACGGGGGCAGCACCCCGATAACTCACCGGTTCCTAGGGAGGAGGCACAAAGGGAAGGGGGGTGTAAAGCCTTGGAGGAAGCTTCCTTCCTCACTTGTAAACAGCCCCTGGAAACCCAGGAACCGGAAACAAAATCTCTTGCCCCTGAAAGTCTGCCTCCTAAGGAGCAGAGGGGGGGTAGGAGAAACAAAAGACCCAAACAGACTCAGTTTGAGGAGGTACAGATCTTCCAATTTGAGGGAGAGGGATCCTCAGAGAATCCTGGGAAAAGGATATTTTCCTTCAGAGAGGGGGGAACTCCTCCCAAAGAAAAATGGGTCCCTAGGGATGCAAATCCAGACTGGGGAGATGTGGAGACTGAGCTACCGCCGCCCACCCTCTCATCCCAGAACCAACAGCAAGAAAATCCCCTGGTTCAAACCCATCCTGGTGACTGCCTCCAAAAAGGGGGGGGCGGCCCAGAACCGGAACCAGGGGAACCCACAATGGCTCTGATCTCCAGTTGCCAAATTTTTCTTTCAGATTCCCAAGGCTCTCCACAGAATTCTGCCCAAATTTCTTCTCTTGCAATGTCCAAAACCAGAAAATTTGCCCACCAGTTGTCCAAAAATGTACATTATCTGTGCCCCCTTGAGGAGAAGGAGGGAAGATATTATGCCCCGGTACAAGTACAGGGGCAGGGTACAATCTCGGCACTGGTGGACACTGGATCTCAAGCTACCCTTCTGTCCAGAAGGGCCTTTGACGAACTGAATGCAGGAAGGGGAGAGAATTACCAAATTCCTCTCACCTCTCTTCCTGGACAACTGCAGAACTTTGACGGAAAGGAAATTCCCGTTGAGGGGACTGCAGACTTGGACATTAAGATCGGGCGACACAAGTTGAAACACCCGGTCATAGTTGTGACCCCAGAGGGCACCCCTTGTTTACTAGGGAATGACCTCCTGAGAAGGTTGTCACCCCTAATAGATTGCGTAAACAAGGTCCTCTGGACCCAGACTAGCCGACCAATAAAATTAAAACAGAGTGTCAACCATGTTAGTTTAAACGGCACCTGCCACATGGTTGAACAAAAATCTGACCAAGTAGAATTTCACTTCCAGAACAACCAGATTCCAGACGTGACAGTAATAGCAGTAGGACAACAGACTGGTGATAGGGGGTCCTCTCTATTTCTGAAAATCAACCTTCCTTCCAGTCTAAAGTGGTATTCCACACTGGAAGGAAACACCCTGAAATTCTTTACTAATCCACAATCAGGAACTCCCACTCCTATAGTCCAGAAAGATGTGAAATGAGCTCAGAGCCTGGCTGATATTCAGCAAATTGGAGAGCAGTTGTTCATCCCTGTTCAGTTAAATGATGGGAAGGACTCTGTTCTCGCTCGAGTGTGCGTGAACAATGGTAAGAGCTTCATCAGCGAAGCCATGTTTCGCCAACTCCCAAAAGATCCAGCCATTCCCACCTTCAAACTGATAGACAAGTGGGAAATGGACCTGGAAGCACCCAATTCAAAACATCTCCTGCCAAGCAGGTGTATGCTCAAAATCTCCATTGGCAACAAGAGCATAGTCCACAATTGTTGGGTCGTGCGAGACGTCCCTGCCGCCTTTTACTTAGGCAGTGACATTCTCAATCGCTTTGCCATTAGTTTGGACCTAATAAACTTCAAAGCTTGGTCCCGATTAGCGGATAATCCCATGGGCTTTGATGATCCAGAAAAAGCATTTAGGTCAGCTCAATTGCTACCTTATGCAGTTGAAATTCAGACTAAAAAGGAAGTCACCATCCCAGAAAGGACCCGACAATTCTCCCTGCAAGTGAAAGTTAAAAGGGGACAAGAGTTGAAAAACCCTGATGCTTACATACATCTAAATGCTTCTTTCCAACAGCAAGGGTTGGGGGTAAACCCAACACCATTAGTCAACATAGAACATGACACCATTCCAATAGAGGTGGATAACAGCGACTTAAAGAGTATTACTCTAGCCGCAGGCACCATTATTGGAATGGCGGTTGATGACCGACATTTCTCCATTGATCTTAGAAATGAACTGTTAGGACCAATCCCCAAGGACTGTTTTGACAGTGACAGTGATGACAACGCAACACCAGACAGGATTTTTACCCGGCATGGGGGGAACTTCCTGGTGTACACTTCCTGCCCGTATGGTAAGGAAGATGTGACGTGTGACTTCAGGAGGGATGAGGTGATTTTCCAGGTTCATGAAGGCTGCCTTTCCCACCTGAAGCCTCCGGTCCAAATCAGCACTCTGACCAGGGACTTCTCCACCCAGCTGGAGGAAGCCGCGGAGATAGCCAAACCAGAAGTCTTTCCAGGCTTCAGGCAGATGGTGGAAGAGAGAGTCACCCTAGCTGATGCCTGTGTGACTCTGGAACAAAAGCAAAAGTTGAAACAAGTTTTCTTGGATTTCCAAGATCTCTTTGCGGTAGACTCATATGACTGTGGTCGCACCGACATCCACATAACAACAATCCCCACGGACCCTGGCATGACTCCTGTGTTTGTGAAGCAATATCGCTTGCCTCTCGCATCAATGGAGTCCCTTACTGAAATAATTAAGAACCTTGAGTCCCGGGGAATAATCCGTCCAGTCCACAGCACCTTCAATAATCCGGTGCTGGGAATATTGAAGCCAAACGGCCAGTGGAGACTCTGCGCCGACCTCAGGGAGCTCAACAAACAGGTCCATACTTCCCGATGGCCTCTTCCCTACATTGACCAAGGGCTGGCCCAGATACAGGGGTCACAGGTATTCACTGCAATAGACCTGACCAATGGATACTGGACCGTGCCTGTCAGTAGGGAGGACCAATACAAACTGGCTTTTACCTTTGGGGGCCAGCAGTACACATGGACCCGGACTCCTTTCGGATACCTCAACTCCGGCAATGAATTCAACATTTTCCTACATAAGGCCATGCCCGACCTGGGTGCGAGGGGTAACCTGGCTTATGTCGATGATGTCCTCATCAAAAGTTCATCTGTGGCGGAACACATAGCGGAGATCCGTTATGTTCTGACACAGTTGAGGGCCGCCGGAGCAAAACTTTCCTTTCAGAAAGCACAGTGGTGTAGAACCCGTGTTAATTTCTTGGGGCATGAGATTACTCCTCAGGGTCTCTGTCCCCAGGAAAAGAAAGTGGAAGCACTTCAGAAACTGAAAGACCCCACGACTCTGCGGGAACTAAGGAGCCTCCTTGGACTGACTAATTACAGCAGAAAGTTCATTGAGGGCTACGCAGAGATCACCAGACCCCTGATTCATCTCCTGAAGGGGGGGGTCAAGTGGGAATGGGGTCCAGAACAAGCCGAGGCGGTAAAACAACTCAAAAGAAGCCTCTCACAAGCGCCTTGCCTAGCTTACCCTGTCAGAAACAAGGAGTTCTTCCTGGAGACAGGGTTCTCTAATACGTGCTTGACGGCAGTATTATACCAAAAGCATGACAAGGTCAATAAAGTAATCTCCTATGCGAGCAAAACTTTATCCTCTGTGGAGGAAAAATTCAACGATTGTGAGAAGGCACTCCTGGCAACGGTGTGGGCATTGAAGAATTACCGCCCGTTTATCCAGGGGGAACACATCATAGTGGAGACTCCACACCAGCCTCTGCAATATCTCCAAAGTGACAGAATCCGGGCCGGAAATGTGAGTAATTCCCGAATTACTTCCTGGATTCTGTCAATGCAAGGCTTTCCTGTGGAGGTCCGATATGGCCAAAACAAGAAGAGTCCCCTCGCGCAAGGTCTGGCTGACTTGCATGATTGTGCCAGAGAAAACTGTCTCGAGGACGAAAGTCTAAAAATAAAGGACAACATGGAGGCATACCTTAATTCCCCCCACAAAGTCTTTGAAGAAGACAAGTGTGAGGGAATGCCCACTGTCTATGTGGATGGATGCTCTTACCATGTTGACAACAACGGGGAGAAAGAACTGGTGGCCGGCGTAGGGAATGCATGGGTGAATGAGTCCCCAGAACCCTCCGCTGGATACAAAATTGGTCCCCGAAGTAGTCAGGTGGCAGAATTGATGGCTGTGCATCAGGCCATCCTCACTGCTGTCCAGCATCAACTCCACGAACTGGTCATAATCACAGATTCGGATTATGTACGGAACGGGTTCGTGGAGCACCTGGTTAATTGGAAAACCAGAGGCATGTTATGTGCTAACAACAAACCCTTGAAACATGGGAAGTTGATCCAAAACATTGATGATCTGGTCACCTCGAATGGGATGACCATCTACTGGAAAAAGATCAAGGGTCATTCCAAAGTAGAGGGACCAGACAAAACTGGAAATGACTTAGCTGATCAGCTGGCCAAAACCGGGGCCATCCAAGGGGATCTAATTGAGATTGAGTCCCTGTTGGGGGAAATCCAGGTCACTGCTATCACTAGGTCCCAGACAAATGCTCACAACGACCTTTCAATTGTACAATGGCGTAAGGAGACCCCTGATGCTGATTTGATTACCGCTCAGAAGGGGGATTCAATTATTGGTAAATTCTACCAGCACCTTGAGGACCCTGAGAACTTTCCCCTGACGGATACCGATTACATTGGGAAAGAGGACCTAAGAGTGTTGATGAAATGTCCAAAAATGTTCCGGATCCAAGACGGTTTGTTGGTAAGGAAATCCAAAGCTGGCCACGATCAGTGGGTGGTTCCTACCTCATTCCGAAGCCTGATGTTAAGTCACGCCCATGATGCGGCCACCGCCGGTCATAGGGGGTTTCACACAACACTGGAAATCTTAAGAGAGGTTGCATACTGGCCACACATGGGGCAGGACCTCGACCAATACTTGAAGGGGTGTCTTGTGTGTGCACAATTTCAGCCATCCTCCCTCACGCACCGTGCGCCTCTCCAAAAGAGGGGGATGACACTGCCATGGTCAGATTTACAAATCGACTTTGTAGGCCCTGTGATTCGCTCTGCTAGGGGGAATAAGTACATGTTGACTGTGACATGCTTGTTTACCAAGTGGGTGGAATGTCTCCCAGCCCCAAATTGCAAGGCAGAAACTGCAGCTGCCTTGATGATTAACCACATCTTTTCCCGTTTTGGTCTACCTCAAAGGATTGAGTCAGACAGAGGTAGCCACTTCACCAGTGAAGTAATGACAAAGATGTGGGAGATGCTGGGGGTCAAGAGAAAGCTGCATCTTGCTTATAGACCAGCTTTTTCTAGGGCAGTAGAGAGATATAACCGAACCATTGTGAGCATATTAAAGAAGTTTGTGGCAGATTCTGGGCCAAGTTGGGATATCCGATTACCTCTGGTCCTAATGGCCATCAGATCTACCCCTTCATCTGCAACCAAAATGTCACCATTTGAGTTGATGACTGGGCGCAAGATGGTGCTTCCTCAGCATTTGCTCTACAGGACCCAAGAGCAGACACTGATAAATGCCTCCACTACTCATGAGTATGTAGAGAATTTAAGGAAACACCTCCAACATGCTTTTGCTTATGCTCAGCGGAATCTAGAAAGATCAGCTGATAGCATGAAGACCCATTATGACCTGAAAACTTCCAGGAAGGAATATCAGGTGGGAGACCGGGTCTATCTATACAACTTCCAAAGGAACCAGGCCAAGCAGCGCAAATTTTTGCCTACATGGAAAGGACCCTTGGAGATCATCGACAAGATCTCCCCTGTGGCCTACAAAATCCACATCCCCAAAGGTCCTTTGGCAGCGGGGGAAGACAAGTGGGTACACATAAACCAGTTGAAGTGTTGCCATCCCAGGCACGCTCTGCAACAACTGGAGGAATCCTCTGGAATCCTAGCGGGTACTGTCTCAGACTAATTCTGTTCCAATCATAAAACATACCACATCTAGTCTCTAAAATATTGTGATTTGCATGAAACTGTCTCTTAGTTATACTGTTTTTTTTTTTCAAAAAAGAATGTAATGTTTCGTTATGATGAAATGCATATGCTGCCCCACTATCTCAACAGTGGTGGAAAAACTTCTATGAGTAGGTATTGCCGCTCTTCCTTTGTCGTCCTAGGAGAAAGAAAACCTGAAGACGGGCCAAGGAGGACGATCCGGAGACCGGGAACGAAGATCCAATGGGCCCAGTGGACCGCCCAATATTCCCATCAGGACCGGCGAGGAGGACCGATCGATCAGTACCGGATGGAGAAGAAGATGCTGAACTGTGCCATCTACAGAGTAGGAAGAAGATTATGCGGACAGACCGGTGCGTGGGTCAAAACCCTTGGGTACGCGACTCCCCATCGACTCAAATTCAAAGTGCAGTCGCGTGGGGGGGCTTGTTGGGTGTCCTGACCCACGTTTAAGCTATCATGCTACAACATTTGGTGCTGTGGGCTTAGAAAATTCAAGATGGCGGAAAACCCACATGTGCGCCGAAATCCAGGAAAGCTGCGCAGTTTGTGCGCACACCAAAATGGTTGCCTCACTTGCCACCCACCAGTGCGAGAATGATAGGCCGGGTTGCCATGAGGGAAATGGGTTGCCAAAGGAAAAACAGTAGCGCCGGTTAGCTTCAAAGCACTTTAAAACCACCATTGGACTACCCGCACAGTAGTCTGAAACCATTGGGAATGGCAATGCTGATTGCCAAATGCAACCTAGAATTGTGGGGAATTATTTTCTTAAATCCCAAAAATGGGTGCAGTACCAGTATTCACCACTATCCAAAAGCCGGCGTTTTAAAACCACCCTGCGTTTCTCTGAAGGCAGGCTCAAAATGCCTATTTTCAAACATTGCAATATGTGCAAAATATTCACTGAACACCAGCAGACATTTGGCAGAATGGAGTTTTGTGTGCCTACAAAATCTGGGAAATGAAGAGCCCAAAACAATGCTTATAACAAAACTGCTATGGAGTCAGCAGTTTAAGTTGCACTGGATTTAAAGACACTAAAATCGAAAATGTTTAGATTAAATGAGTGACCTATGTTTTGTGTCACATGCCTTTGTAACTGTTGAAATGTCATAGTTTTGCACTTAGAATCAGCATTCTAGCTGCATGTGTAAAATTGCAAGTTCATTTAAAAAGCAACAAAAAACATGACAGTTAGCTGAAAGTCTGGCTTAAGGAACTTGATTCTGCCTGGCAACTACCCCCATCAGGAGTGAAACTTGAGTCACAACTGTGTTCCCAGGCCATCTGCCTTTTGCTGGCCACACTAAGGATATGCCATCTCTCTGATAATTGAATTAAGGGGAGCCCCACAGAATACAGGAGCTCTGAACAAAGCCTGTCTTGACTCAGGCAAAGGTTTTATTACAGCGGTCGTAAAATGTAGCTTCCTCTTGGCAGAAGCTGGGAGGGGCACTGCCTGGGAGAGCAAGCTGGCTTGGCAGAACTGGATAAACCAGTATTTCCACCATGTGACCTGGGAAACCACACCCCTTTGTAGCCAGAATATTGTTTAGAAAAAGATGAATAACTCATGGTGCGGACATGTGAAAATTTTATAAATGATACCATAATTCTTGTGATTTTTCTGCCCACAGTTTAAGAGGTTTTTAGAACCGGTGGTATGTTCAGGGGGGTGTTAGCGGAAAAGTGGATATTACTCTAAATGTATGCATGTTAAAAATCTGAAACTTCATCAGTTAATGTCCATACTCCCTGCGCACATGTATGTAAAGTTGGGTCAATGTCAGAAATTGAAAAATAAGTTAAAAAGTCAATTATGTGCCATTTCTGAATGCAAGCTCTTAGAAACAGCAGATTTGGACAGAGACATGGCTAAATTCAGCCACACCATGTATATGTAATTTCAAACAACTGTGTAACTGTGAAATATGGATTTTGATCATATATAGATTTGGGTGCACAGATGACAGGGGAGGTTTTTCAAGAGATCATAAATGGCTGACATCACTCTGACACAACTTAGTTCCCCAATCAGGGGAGGAATGAAAGCTGGACCAATGACAAGTGAGAGGGGCAAGTTTAGTTATGACCAACACACACACCCACTTGCAGAACATATAAATGGACCACTGAAACTTAGGTAGAGACCTTCAATTCCATCTGCCGCTGGAAGCTCTGCCGGAAAAATCCATACTTACCTCCATCAAACTTCAGAGAGCCAACACTTAGACTCCAAGATAAACAGAGACTTCAGAACCTTAACCAAAAAGGTCACTGCCAGCAAGAGTATTTGTCAGCAGGCCTAAAAATCTTTTTGCAACTGAACTCTTCAGACAGCCGGCTGACGCCGTCTGAATTTTGCCAAGAACTTTTGCAAGAACCCGGTGACAGAAATATCCAAAGAGAAGGCAGGACCCGACCCAGAGAACCGGTGCCTAGCAGAGACCAGGCCATTGTATCCAGAGTGCTGACCCCGATGCTGTGAGCAGTTCCAGAGACCAGACGCTGTGCCCAGAGACCGTCCGAAGTCCAGACCTGTTGACCAGATCGTGACAAAGCCGCCTTCCTGTTTAAAATCTCTTGTGAGTACCGCCAAACTGTACCAAACCAAAGCTCTTAGTTTAAATTCATCTAATTCAATCTATTTAACCTAAGTAGAACTGCCTGATAGCTCCAAATCTGTCACCTGTCATTCTAGCTGCAAAATCTGTCACTTGTCATTTTGAGCTTTTAAAATTTCAAATCTGAAAAACGACCTTCACAAAATCGCTCCTATCTCCGCGACCGTTTGTCTTAGAGACTTGCAGTAACTTTCATTTGGAAGCTGAGATCCTAGGCTTTCCTAGGACCCCAAAAGGATCGTGATAGTCCTTGCGGTTCCTCTGTAATAGCGCTCGGCGCATACGCGAATTTTGCCGCGATTTGCAAATTTCTCCACGTGTAAAAAGACAGCAGTTTTGCTTTTCCTTGCCAAAAACTTTGTTTACCTGCTAGTTACTACTAAAGCATTGTTAAGGTGATCCTGAATTCATAGAGAGTAGCTATCACTCACCCTGAACCTCTGAAAGGGAATTAAAAGCATTTTAGCATACTTTTCACTGAATTGCCAGCACATATCAAAGCATTTTGCCTGTGTTTTAAACTTCTGTTGTCTAAGCTTGCTGCGGTGAACTGAATCACATTTGAATGCATTTCTGAGAACTGTGTGTTTTCCTTCCATTTCCTTGCCTTGCATCAAGGGGGGGAGGGGATTGCCAGAGAAAAGTGATTACATTGTTTTGTTGAAATCATATTGAGTATTTTCTATACTGCATTTCATTCATTCAACCTTGCATTTCCTTGAACCCTATAAAGCATTCTCTACCACATTATACTTCTGTACCTATTTACCAGTGTGCTACCTTATCCATTTCATCTCAACTCCTTATTGATTATAGAGAAGCGTGTTAGTGCCAGATTCTCCGTTGTTAATCTTTATCATATCAGATTAAGTGTGATATTCAATTATTAATTTATTATAAAGTGTGATATATATATCTATTGTTTAAATTATCAAATAAACCTTTTAAACTTGCAAAACAGAACTACTTCTTGGCTCAGTGGGGTCAGGAGGATTCCAAGAGAGGGGTGTTATATAGGGGTAGTCATCCAGAACGCATGAACTGGACATAAAGATATAACAATAAGGGTTTTCATTCAGTATTATAGACTAGGCGTTGACTTAGCTGTAGTGTTGAATTGAATCCTCTTACAAATTGGGGGCTCGGGCCGGACGTCTGGGTTAGAATACCACTTGTGCAGCTTAATACAGTGTGCTAACTGACGGGATACATACATCCAGTCGGATCACCACGCTGCCTTACGCTGTGAAGCATTCCTCAAAAGGGACACTCCAAGAAAAGTTCTGTCCTGCAAAAATAAAATACTAACTTCTGTAAGTCAGGACATTCAGTATTATAGACTAGGCGTTGACTTAGCTGTAGTGTTGAATTGAATCCTCTTACACTATTCTAGTGCAGATTCAATGTTACAAACAGGTAGCTCTCTCCTTTGAGTCTGAAAGCACATACCTATGGGCTGCTATGAGAATAGGTGATCTCCTGACCCCTCTCTACCCTTACAATCAATTCCATGTCAAGCAAGTATTAAACCCACATCAAGATTTCAAATGCAGCCACTAACAGTGAAATGCTTGACTTTAGTAATTGCTGAGCCTTTCTTAACATCAAAACACAGGTGCCGCTTACATCTGTGTCCTGTTCTGTCTGGCAATGGCTCTGTAGGTCAGCCAGGTCGAGTCAACATAGCCCACAATTTCAGGGTAGGGTGGGGTTGGGAGGGAGGGGCTCTGAAGCCCAGTCAGCTCAATTCTGTGCGCCACTACTTGCGTTTAATTCCTTGGTTACTTATTGGTAATCTTCATTACTCATAGCCCCATTATTCCTCATCCCAGTACTTGTGTATGAGGCACTTTACCTCATGCACAAGCACTGTGATGAGGTAAAGGGACATGGAGGTAATGCCTGCCTTAGTTACCTGGAACCTTCATTACTCCTAGTCCCACTCTTCCTCATCCCAGTACTTACCTATGAGGCAAGGAGCCTCAACAGTCAGCACTGGAACAAGGAAAAGGGACAAGGAGGTAATTATTGGCCAAGAAGCTGATTTTGTGGTTTGGGGCAGTGGTTGGGTAAGAGAGGGGATGTGTGGGGATGTGGAGTGTGACTGGGATTGTGTGATAATTCGTAATGGTCATCCATGTCCAGGCTAAGCAGGCATGATATGTGGTATTAGTGGCTAGATAAGCATTTTGGTGCAGCCAGTCTAGTCATTTCTTAGTTTAGCTTGACTTTTATTTAACTGGACATCTCTGATAAAGCAGTCCTACTAAGTGTAATTACCTGGCTAGACTGGCATTTGGGTGCTGCCAGTCTAGCCATTTCTTACTGCAGCATTGTATATTTTTCTGGGCATATGTGATAAAATAACCATGATAAGTGTTATTGCTTCGACTGGCATTTTGGTGCAACCGGTCTAGGTATGTCTAAATGTGGCCTGGCATGCTTTACTGTAACATGTTATTACGTGTCTAGACTGGTCTTCATTGTGTAGCCAGTTGGACATGTTTTCATTGTGGCATGGCATTTTTAATAGCAAAGCATTATATTAATTAAAGCATGAAAGTTCCTGCAAACTGTTGGTGATTTGCATGTATTGGATTTTTGGATTATTGTTACCCTATAGAACAATTGCGAACGCTCTAGCGTTTTAGCCAATTTCTCTCAGAAAGTGTGCTGCATAATGCATTAAAACACGCACACATTGAAACACTTGTGTATAGGCACGTTACAAATGCCATATCATATCATATCTTCCTCCTAGTGCAGTGTGCGGTGTATCCCTGCAGCAGCACGTTCGTGTGTATTGTGCAAGCATGGTAATCTAGGCAGACCCATAGTGTAGCGCGACCCGTGATTGTTGCCGAGTTGTGGGGGGAGCCCTCAGCATGGCTGGCAGGGGGGGCAAATGTTGTGTTACGCCACTGAATGACTATGCAGATTTGATACTAAACCGTTGCCTGCTATGCGAAGGCCTCAAACAAAGCCTCTGTCGACTTTCTTTTACCCAACACCCATGCATGGTTAGACACCACAGCACTTTAAATTAGCCATAGAAAACAAGGCCTATGATTTGCAAGCATAGCGGGGTGTTTGAGGTGAGTCGAAAAAGCTTGTATTTTTGTTTTCTTCCATCCTCTTTTGGGTTTCTTGAAAGGGTTCCCATTGCCATTTACTGTTCCTAATCATGTATTTTGTTGCTACCTAATGCGCTGTAACAGTTTATTTCTCCAAACCACGTAGTAGGCACTGCATACTTAGATACCTTTTTTCTGTTCAGAGGTTGACAAACTGCTGCAGCTACTCCCCGAATGATAGTCTTTTTATGGCACAAGTTGTAATTTTCTTCAGATATAAATTCCATTATCTAGGTATTTTATCATTATCCATAATATGTTATTTTGGGTTAAATATTGCAAAGAGATCCAGCGTTTTATACTTAGGGAGTCCCACATGCACAGCTGCATTGAAAACAAATGATTGTGTGGTAATTATGAAGAACTGTTTATCTTTATGCTGAGCAGTATTGATCCTCTACAGTACCAGAGCATGTAATGGCAGAAGCACACGGTAGTAATAAGGAGCATTATTATTCGCCGTTAGAAACAAAATGGCACACTGAATTTATTCAGTATGGATTACAGTCTCAGAGGGAATATTTTACAGTAGCGCAGATGGATTCAAGCATATATTAGATAAGAGAAGTATACAGAAGCAGCTACAGTTATTGTTGGAACACTTATGTGCATGTTTCCAGATTTAGAAATGATTGGTACCCACTGTCGACTGCTGTTTACCTAATGGCATTTCAGTCATATATGCTTGTTTGGGATCTTACTAAATGCATAAAATGTCTTCTGATTGCAGTGACACAGATTTTTAATACTTCAATCGTTTTTTTGTTTTTTTATACATTGTATTTATACAAATATTATATAAATCTACAAACATGGCAGGACAGAATTCTACAAAGCATCAGATCTGCTATACATATATATCATCATGTTCTGGGTGCAAAATGGATGTACTATATCTGGATATTATGTTGAAAATTGCAAATAGGCTCCTATTAATTGTTATTTCCAAACAGTTCTAAAGGAAATGAAGACCATTGAGATAGCTTTTTGCCGCTTGTGATGGAATATGTTTCTGGACAGAAAACATCTGGGTAGTGGGATGAGGGTGTTAAAGGCTTCTAGGTTCTATGCCAAAACTGTACCACACCTTGGGTCAGTGGTGTTTCATTCTGTGACAAATTGGATTGTGCTCCGTAGGAGTACAAGGATGAGCAGGAGTAAAAATTCCCACTCAGCCCACACACTTCTACAAAGCAAAAGCCAACATAATCATAAAGGTAAAACATGGACAATTTAGAGATATACCTCCTTTGCCTTTTGTGGTAACATGGGTTGAGGGAAGGCTAGTCTTTTGAAAGGTTGGTAATATGATTCCGTTGTGACCAAAACAACACAGTGGGCCTCATTACGAATTTGGCAGTAGCCGTGACGGTAAAACTCGTGAAATTACCACCCCCCCCAGCAATGGGCAATTACCGGGGTATTCCGAGCCCGACGGACCCGGTAAATACCCATTTAAAAGAGCCCTCCCCGTCTTAAACTTGCCATAAGAATAAATGAGACACACCCCAGACGGGGAATGAGGCTAAGAGAACAGGTTGCGAGAGTTCAAAAAATGTTTTATATAGAATTGGCATCCAAAGAACTCTGCTGCCCAAGGGCGCTCTGGCAAACATCTCAATTACATCACATTATAAAGAGAAAAATCATCATAGATGACGCAATCAACATAGGGTACTAAGTCAGCGCAGGATTGGACAGTCATTATAGCACTATATAGTTGTAGAGGCACTATTTCATCCGGATTGATTTCTCCTTTGGCGGGAGGGTGAACATCACGTGGTTCGGCTGTCAGCGTCCAGGAGGGGTGAAGGTCAGGTTGCTGTGAAGCGGGGTGACCAATAACTAATCTAACATAATCCATCTTTGGAGAGCATGCACTAAATAATGATCATTGCAACTCTTTTGAACGAATCATTGTAAACCTACAAACTTCATTCATGTATTTACATCATTAATAACTGAGGCTTATATGGAGCATCAGGTTAAGGGTTTTGACCATCATGATAACATTGATTGAAGCGAGGGTCTGGACTCGTAAAGAATCTAAGGCAAGTTGGCATTTGTTAGTAGTGAGAGACAATATACTGCAACAGAGGTCTAATGTTAGTTGGGGGCCCGCTAGGTGGGCACCATGGCAAGGTCGCATATCTGGTACATCAAGAGAATACCTTGGACACAGGGTTACACTGGCAGTAATTTTCCAATAGCGAGGGTAAGGGGCCATGGACAGATTTGTGGAGATGGATGAGCTACAGAGCCTTGCTAAAGCCAGTTCACACGCGGGGCAGTGATCTCAGAGGAAGAGTGAGATGTTACATTTGTTCTTCATTGCAATTACCTCCGGCTTGAGCGTGAGAATGGAGCCGCAGAGTTTTCCAGACACAGTGAGAGAAAAGGCGGGGGCCATGTGTGCGGTGTGCACGACGCTGCAAAGGGGAGAGAAGCCTTTTCGTATTATCGCAGTGAGGCCTAGTTACCAAGATGGAGTCAAGGGGGCACAAAATGGATGCCCTGTGTCCTACGCAACGGCCCCATCTACGCAAGTGCCAACTGATGCTGGCATCACATAAGGGTAACGGGGGCACTCCCCACCATGGGAGGCACATGGTCCAAGTTTGTGCTTAAAGAAGGGAGGGACGGGGGCATACTGGCCCCTCACTCCCACACATTCCCCCCTTTTGTTACATCTAAAGTAACAAACTATTAGTTCTTTTGTTCTCTCTTCGATAATACTCAGCTTCAGCTATTGCTTCATCCCAGGCTGGTGTACCTTTTATGGACATCCATGCCATACATACGCTCTTCAGACTGTGCCCTTTCCTTGCATATTCATCAGGGGTGCATGTCATATATATCCCTCCAGCCCCATCCAGGTCCACCCACACTTAATTGTACCATTGCAGCTCTCTTGGTTCCTTTATGGTGGTGTGATATAGATTGTCAACCCTTTCCTTATTCTGGCGGTATACCGCTGTCATGCGATATTTTGGTGGGTTAGGTTGGCCAGTTTGCATTTGCGCATCTATCATAGTTGTAACCGTTGCCTGTCGTCCCATCGTTACCATCATCATAGTTGAATTAGCCATAGATTCTGCACAACATCGGATACCTAATTGGCACACAGAGAAAAATAGCATTTTGAAGACGATGATAGGAATGAACATTTTCATCATGGTGTTGAACCAGGACGGTATCCAGCTGAACATGTTGTCAAACCAAGTGCTTGGTTCTACTCCTCCTTCTTTCGACATCCTTTCTCCCAGGCTGTGTACTGCTGAGATCACATGGGAAAGTGTACCATAATCTGCATCTTCAGAGGGCACGAATGTGCAACATGCGCTCCCGATTTTTCGGCAAACACCACCCTCCATCGCCGTGAGGAGATCTAGGACATACCGGTTCTGCATTGTCATTAGGCGCAAAGCACGGAGTTACACTTTTATGACATTGAACCCTTCTTCAGTGTTGTTGGTGAGTTGGATCAGCTCCCAGCTGACTATTTGTAACCACTTGGCGTTAGTTTGGGCCTGGAGTCCTGACATTAGGAGCGAAGCAAAGAATGTCTCTGCGGAGTTGAAGAGTTTATACTTCGGCGGGATCTCAGCAAGAAGAGCAGATGATTCAGAGCAGATGTAATTGGATGATTTCCTTTTGCGAGAGAGTTTGTCTTTTAAGTCGTTTTCTGACAACAGTTAATATGCTGGAGGCTCTGTTACCACTGGTCCACTGGTTGGGGCGCTGCCAATATGTC
The DNA here is from genome assembly GCF_040938575.1 of Ambystoma mexicanum. Classification (NCBI taxonomy): domain Eukaryota; kingdom Metazoa; phylum Chordata; class Amphibia; order Caudata; family Ambystomatidae; genus Ambystoma; species Ambystoma mexicanum. Next base: position 850,955,363 of record NC_090937.1, read on the forward strand.
AGCCGATTCTCCTGCTGCCAATATGCCAGCCGATTCTCCTGCTGCCGATATGCCAGCCGATTCTCTCTTCCCTCCTTGGATATGGCTTTCTGGTCTTTCTGGTATTACCATCAGAGCCGAATCTAGGGTGGTTAGGGCGCAAGTGCCTTTCCATGACGCCGGGAGGCGCAGGTATGCTTGTTTGCCACAGATCCAATACATATCCATGAGGGCTGCTGTGTCTTTCTTCATGTCTGGAATTATTATTGTCTTATTACATTGCTTGTTGGCACCCATGGACACTTTTGCTTCTCCGTGAAAGCATAGTTCATATGGTATTTGTTTTTGCGTCTTGATTGGCTTTTCTAGTGCAGTGACCAACGTTAGTTTGGCAATGTGCTGGTACCAGACGGGGGCACACGTTTCTTTTACCCATTGAAAGTTCTCTTCAGTAAGTCCTCTGCGTGCCGCAGCTTTGCACTCGATTGTTTCATCATGCCATTTGTTTTTTGCGAACCTTGTTCCTTTTATGATGAAGAATGGTTCCTTGGTGCAAATTACTGCTTGGCGTCTGCTTGTGCATGTTCTCTCATTCTGCAGCATCTCTATTGTAACTGTGTAGGCCTGGAAGGGGCTCTGAATCCTACACAATACAAGATGAATTAAACATTGGGCGTCTGACAAGGGTACCTCTTGTGGCACCAGTATTTTGGGCGTCTCTGATGCGCGCGGTATGAGTGAGCAGACATAGCAGCTCTCATTTGTGGCTTGTTTTGCTGTGGCACTCATGTACGAGTACCATTTATTTGACTGGTCAGGGTGGCGGGGTCTTCCATTTCGTCTAATCCCAGGCCATGTTAGATGTCATATCTTTTTCCACCCGCTCCTCTTTTTCCTCTCCTTTTTCCCCCTTTGCGATAACTTCTAACCTTTCGGTAGTGTATTGGGAACACCCCAGCCCATCCTGTGTCATTAACATTATTCACTTTGTGTTCAGCTAGCGGTTCTGGTGATTCATGAGTAGCAGCAATATAAAGTGAGGTAGGGTCTCTGGTTGTCTGTGCATTAACATTCATTTGGTTGAGTCCATTTGGCCAAAGATAGTCACCATCATACTCGTTAGTTTCATTGTCATTATACAAGTTTTTAGCAACAATTGAAAGGAGGGGGGGCTGTTGCTGTGTCATTAAAGTGCATCATAGTGTTGGTTGCATTAGCATCGTAATCATTAGCAGAATAGTTTTCTTTCACCATTGTTTTTACCCCTGTCCATATTAGTACCGGCCCTTCTCATATTAGCTGTGCCCCGCTCCCCCCCTTATTCATATCATGGACAACATATAGGATGGTGTACTACCAGGCAATGAAGAATAACATTACAGACAACAAGATAGCAGAATACTTCAAAGCACACTCGACATTACTGTACGTATTGGTTCTATTGGCAATCCTATCGCTAATTAACATTAAGCCATTGTCTGTGAGCACGCTCCTTTCGGCCATTGTGTTACCTGGAGGGGCGATATAAAATGGTTAAGTGACGAGAATACATTAATTCTATACATTACATAGTTCATTACCGTTTGTGATATTCTCCTTATTAGTCTCTTACTTGCTGCTATAAATCTTTCAATAACACTTTTCCCCTCATTCTACATTTTGCTTATACTGAGCTATTGACATAATTTCTTTATGTACACAATTTATTTGACCTTTTATTCAATTTGATGGAGAGTGCAGGACAAGATACTATCAGGAATGTTGTCAATGGGACATAAGAACGAGAGATATAAAGAAAGAAAGAGAGAAAGCAAGAGAGAGAGAGAGGGAGAAAGCGTCATGTAAGCACATTCATATTCATTGTTTGTTTTACTCTTTTTGCAATTACTTTTCCACTTCATGGACAATTTCAGTGTTGCTTATTTGCTCACACTGAGGGAGTGCACTATCGTGTGCTTTCCTCACATCTGAGAGATGCAGCCAATATTTGATTCCCTTGATTTTTACGGCTGTGGGTGTGCAAAAAATGACCTCATAAGGTCAATGAAACTTCGGCGAGTTCCACCCCCAAACAAAACTCCTTACATATACATTGTCGCCTGCCATTAATGGGCCACCTGGACTATCTGGGGCTGGCATTGCAGTGTCTGATGGCAGCATTCTCAGTAAAGGGTGGTGCAATGTGTCACGCTATGCTACGTACTGCACGCATCAACTGGGTAAGGTATTCCTTAAATTCTTCCCCCAGCACTGTGGCAGCCCGGTGCCCATCTGATGCTTTTCTTATTGGGGAGAGTGGCATATGAATACGCCTGCCTGTCACAATTTCATGGGGGCTTAAATGGTGGTCTTTGCTTGGCTGCGTTCTGAGTTGGAACAGTGCTAGGGGCAGGCAATACACCCAGTTTTTCTTAAGTGTTCTGCGCAACTTTGACAATTTACTTTTGAGGAGGCTGTTGATCTTTTTCACCATTCCGTTAGCCATTGGATGATAAATTGAACACAGTTTGTGCTTAGCCCCTAGGAGTGATGTCACTTCCTTGAAGAGGTCATTCACAAAATGTGTGCCGTTGTCTGATTTTATTGCATCGCAAATTACCCACCTTGAGAACACCTCCCGAAACAAAAACTTTGCAGCACACTTTGCATCCGGGTGGGAACATGGTCTTGCCTCCACCACCTTGAGAAGGGGCATAACACCACAATCAAATACCTTGCCCCATTACATCTTTCCACCATGTCCGCATAATCAATGTGGAACTCTCTGAAGGGCCCCACAGGATGCGGTAGAGTTCCTCACAATGTTCTTAGGGTCATCCCTGAACTGTATGTTTGGCATGTGGTGCACTCTATGGTGAATTTTGACAGATGTTCCTGCAGGTTGGGAACAAACCAGTGCTCTTGTTAGTCTGCTGCGATATGTTGTTTTGCTACATGGGCCGGGAAATGCAGCTGCTGGAATGCTACTACCAATAGTTCCACTGGCATTACTACCTTCCCAGTCACTTCCTGTCTGCAGATCAAACCTGTCGGTGATTGCTTGCACCCTCGTTTGGCCCATAACTCTTGCTCTTCTATTGGTGCTCTGCTCTGTAACTGTATTATTTGTGCTATTGGTGTATTGCTATACCCTTCTTCTAATAGTTGTGCGGTCGGTGGGTGTTTTGACAATGCATTCAATTGTTGGGGGTACATTGAAATACGAGGCGTCTTCCGCTGCTGCGTCTGCATTTCCCAATGAGATCGCATCTGTGTTGTTAGTATGGGCTTGGCATTTCACCAGCCCCACTACTAGCACTTCTATTAGTTCATTTAGTAATGCAGCATGTTGAAATGGCGACCCATCTGCCCTTCGAAACCCTCTCCGCGATAATCCTGAATGTACTATTGTTGTGGAATATGCTGAATCCGAATATATAGTCACTGCACATCCTTTTGCTGTATGCAGCGCTTCAATTAATGCCACCAGTTCTGCCGCTTGTGCAGAGTAATGAGAAGGGAGGCCTTTTTGGACAATCGTTTCATAATTGTCCGCTTCCATTCTTACCACTGCCATCCCCACATGCTTTTCCCCTGTTTCAGTATCTATGGATGCTGACCCATCTATGAAGTATATTTCCCCTTCCTGTAATGCATTCTCACTTGCTTTAGGGATATCATGTTCCTCTCTCTCGTATGTGGCACAGTCCTATTCCTGCACGTCTTCTACAGTGCATGGTTCTGTAATGAACGTGGCTGGATTTACTGTTTTACATCCGACCACATGCACATTTGGGCTGGATATTATTATTTCGTAAGATGTTGCCCTCTGTGAGGCACGAACTCACGAACTTCAGATTAAAAGCTCTCTGTGTTGTCAATGTTGATTTGGATCTTTCTAAAATTGCAAAGAGTGAATGCTCCGCATACAACGTCACTGAGCAACCCATTACAATTGTGGCACTTTTTTCAACGGCGAAGGCCGCCGCGAGAGCTTGTTCGCATGCAAAGTGGCCTTGCATTACCGCGTCCAGCGTTCCACTGTAGTAGGCCAATGGCTTGTGTCCCAGTGATGTTTTCTGTGTCAATACGGCAGTCATCAGTGTGCCGTTGCAGTGTGAAAATAGGTAAAATTCCCTGTCATAATCCTGGTTTGCGAGAACCGGTGCGTGTGCGATCAGGTCTTGTAACTTGAAGTACTGCTTCATCATGTCTTGTGTCCATTTTATCGGGGCATTGTTCTTTTGTGACTCTTTTAGTGCTTGCAGCAGTGGACGCGTGTATGCCCCGTAATCAAGTATCCAGGCGCGGCAGCAATTACAGATGCATGTCTCTTACTGTTTTTGGTATTATCATGTGACGTATAGCAGCTGCTCTGTCAGGAAGTATTATTTTGCCATCTTTGGATATTAGTTGCCCTTGGTACAGAACCTCGGCTCGGCAGTATTGCAATTTTCCTTTATCTACCTTATATCCTTTTGTAGCTAGCAAATTCTACAGTGTTCCAGAGTCTTCTCTACACTGTTCTTCGCTTTTGCTGCAGATGAGCAAATCATCTACACACTGTATTATCGTGCTCTCTACATCAATATTTCCAAGATCTTCGTGTAAGATCCTATTGAAAATTCTAGGGCTTTCACAATATCCCTGCGGTAACCTGGAATGTTCATATCTGGTCCCCCCTAGTGTGAACGCCGTGAGGTACTGAGAGCTTGGGTCAAGTGGTATTGAAAAGAAAGCGTTTTTCAGGTCTACCACCATAAAACAAGTGGCCTCTTTGGGTAGGCTGCACAGTATTGATGCCGTGTTAGGCACTAATGGGAACTCTTTCTGAATGACGTCATTGAGTGGGCGGAGGTCTTGTATCATTCTCAATGCCCCTCCTTTTGCTTTTTTGATCAGAAAAATCGCTGTATTACATGGGGAGTTGGATGGGACTATTATTCCTTGTTTTAGTAGAACACTTATTGTTTCTCTGATCCTTTCCTCTGCTTTTTTTGATAGTGGGTACTTGTTAACCCTTGGGGGTATGGCACCTGGCTTCAATTTTATCTTAATGGGTTCATGCAATAACCCTACATCATGGGGGCCTGTTGTTCAAATCTCAGGCAGTACTCTTTCCATATCTTCCTCAAATATTGTGGGCGGCACATTGACACTAGCCATGAGTGGGTTGTGTTCTCCCTGCATTGAATCATGATGTTGCATGGTATACTTATTTCCATTATTATTTCCCCATCAGTCTCATTGTCAGTGAAAAGCTCTTCATCAGTTAGATCACACAACATTATGTTTGGGTCTATACATAGTACTGTTCTCCATTCGCATCCATGTGTGTCCAGTCCTATCACGCGATAAGTTTGCTTGAGACCTGAACCCCCTCTAGATCAATAGACAAAATGGTTCCTGGCACAACGTCTGTATTTATAATTGGACAAAAGATCAAATCTGAGGGCACCCTCCATTCCTTTCTTGGTATTTCTGGCACCACTCGAGCTAACACTCTGATGCCGTAAATGAACATGTCATGTCAATGGGCACCCCTCTTACTGCAACTTCGTTTGTCATAGTACTGATCATTAACATTCTCATACTGCTGGGGTTGAACACACTATTCCCCGCTCGGTAAAAGAGATAGTCATATTTAACTTACTCAACAAATCTCTTCCCAGCAAATTGATTGGTGCGTCTTTGTGATACAGTAAGGATGCGTGCACTGTTTTTCACCCCACTGTCAAGATCTTTTGTGTAATCAACTTTGAAAATAGACCCAGAGAACCCCTGCATTTCCAAATTTCTTCCGGAGAGCGGAAACCGCCCTTCCATGAGACATGATTTTTCCGCACCTGAGTCTACCATAAAGATAAACTGCTTGTTTCCTATCTCTGCTCCCACCAGTGGTTCCTCTTCTGCATGTAGGGTAGTGGATAGGACTGGACACGCATTTGCTCTCTGTGGGGTGTCATAATCTGCATAAGTCTCGGTTCCTGGCAGTGAGAAAATGTTATCTCCTACTACCGCTGCACCGCGAAAAGGTGCAGGTGCACCATTAGCTGATGTCGCAAAAATGTTATTGCTCGCGTTCCCTACTGTATTTTGTCTGGCCATAGGCTGTTGCGCTCTCCTCTGTTGTGGCTGCTGTTGCGGGGGTGGCTGTCTTTGCTGCATTTGAAGCTCATTCTGATATTGATCATTTTGCCCACACCCTCCCATAGGTAACCCGTAGGGGCTACCTGGGTGTGAATGTCCGTATTGCTGTTCATTTCCCATTGGGGGCTGTCCTTGAAAGTAACCCACAGGTCGCATTCTACAATTTCTTGAATAGTGCCCCCATCTTCCACAATTCCAACATGTCCCTTGTGGTCCTCCACTCACTCCGGGCCCACCAAATCCTCTGTTTCCCATTCCTCCGAATCCCCCTTGTGGCCCCCTGTTCCCACCTCGTCCTCTTGTTGGTCTCCCTTGCCATTGGGGCCCTCCGTATTGTTCTTCTCCGTCCCGCTGTTCTTGTCCTCCTGCAGCCCATGTTGCGACAATTCTGACTGGTGCATTTCCTGCTCCGTCATCCCCTTCACTGCTTCTATCAGTTGATGTGGTTGCGTTCAGCGCTGCAACCTTCACTAACTTATTCTCTACTAATTTCGCTTCGTCTGCCAACCTTTTCTGTGCTATCGCCCTTTCTCTTTCTTTGATCCTCCTACAATGGTGTGCAATTATGCTTTGAATCTCAGGCCAGCCCTTGGCTTCTATCCCAGCTATTTTATCCAAGGCCTTCTGTACCTCCTTCGGAAGACCCTTTTTAATTATGAAATAAAACAGGGCGGTGGATTGATCCCACGCCGTGCCCGTTTCACTTGTCCACAGGTCTTGCACCCGGAGGATGAATTGCGTAGGCTCCACCTCCTCGCCCATCGTGCACTGCATCACTAGGTGTAAATATGGAATGTCTGGAAACATTCACCGCAATGCATCCCATACTTGTGCTCTAACGTTATTGAATGGCGATCCATCTCCTCCTGGGAACCCCGCCTTCATCCACACTGCGTCTGCTTGATCACCAACAGCGGACACCAACAAACTTTTCACATCCCCTATTGCTAATGGGACTCCTTCTGTGTTCTTTTCGAATGTGTGTATCCATTTCTCCGTCCCGCCCGAAAGTGGGGGGAGAAGCTTCAACAAATTGTTCTTGTCCATTTGCGCCCACAGAATGTAGTGTGGCCTTCCTGCCCCTTTGTGTATTAACAGCATTTGCAGTTTATGTTTTCCTTCTGTCTTACTTACCGTTCCCTTCTTCGTCTGACTCACCAGCATGTTTCCCACTCGCTGTCTTAACCTGCCCTTCCATCTTGGTGGCGCCCTTTCATCTAGGTCACCGAAATGGAATGGCAGTTGGGATCCCACCGCCGCTACCCCTTCTTCATATTCATCAAAATCGCTCCACACCTCTTCTAGTTCTTCTTCTTGCTCCCTTTCTTCTTCTTGTCCTTCCCCATGCTGGCTATCTGGGGTTGTTGGGCGTATTATTCTCACTGGCTTACCATTTAAATGTAACAGGAACTCTCCCGAATGCCACTCCTGCTCTTGCCCTTTTGGTATTGGTGCCGATTGTGATGGTGCTGCCGTCGCTGGCGATGATTCTCCTGCGACACTTGGTGGGGGCGTGAGGTTTGCCGCTGCCAATGGTGGCACTTCTCCCACCCGGCAACATCTGGCCCCTGTCGCATAATGCTCTTAATCGTGTTATTTCTATCTGTGTGTGCGCGAGCTGTCTGTCTATGTCCCCAGTTAGTCGTGCTAGGTTCACTGGTGGGGCGCTAGTGGGGCTGTAAAGCCCCCCTATGTCATACGGGGGTGGGGCAGTGTCTGCTGCCTCTGCTGGGGTGGTCGGGTAGGGCGCATGGGCACCTACTGGGGCTCGCTATATCCTACTGCAGGCTTTGTCATCAACTGGTATATTTTAGTATCACTCTCAGTTGTGGTTGTTGTACATTCTCCTCTTGCTGTCCCGCCTACCTCCTCTGACGCTTTCTCTTTCTCAACTGTTTTGTCTGAACTTACCTCACCTGCGGGTGTTATCTCCTCAAACATCCACCACAAATCTAACACTTCCCTCCTGTTCTGTAACTGTTTTCCCTTATATCTCGCAAGCAAATGTGTGGATATCAGATCCAGCACCCTTTTATCGAAAGAACCTCCCTCTGGCCATATGGGTGTTATGCTATCTCCCTTTATCTCCGTCACCCATTGGTCATGGTACTTCTGTATCTTCTCACTATACAATGGAAGATGTTGGAAGATGTGCGCTAATGGAGTTGTTCCCCCCATGGCAATACAATTTCCTGCGTGCAGACACACAGGCACTTGGTTGACACTCTTCTCACTTCAATGCCTTATGCAACCTTCTTCTTACCTTTTGGTACCAACACTTTTTCAACAATCTTTCCCCTTTTCACTGCTTACTGAGACCGTAAATTATTTCAATTATGGACATTCGTCATTTACCATTACTTAAAACATTTTTGTATACATTGCATTTTCAATTTTCTTAATCAACCTTAATTATCTTTTTCAACTTATATGCACATAAACAGTTGCTAACAGATCAACATGTAACACCTTGACACACATGAAAACATAAAATGTAAACACATATAACATGTAACATGTACTACCTGTGCGCTTTTACTCCCCTTTTCCAATTACTTTAGTTTGTTACCCCCTGCTCTAGTTTCCTCATGCACTCCCCACCTCCTACTCCCCTCTCACTACCTTACCAAGAATCCTGTTTACACGGAAAAAGAATATTCTAAATTACTACTCCGAGTCTACTACATATACGAGACTCGTACTATTTTCTCTTTATCTTCACTTATTTATCTGCACTGGACGAGACAATGCTACGCGGCGCAGCCTTCTACCCCGTTCGGGCTAGGCTTCCTCATCTTCTCTTACTTTTTATCTCCACAAAACCTAATGGCCATATAAAGGATAGATCAGAAAAGCCTCAGTATCATGCACACAGACCCTAACTTCCTTTTTTGCCCACTGTTACCTGTTACCCTTCTTCCTTAACCCTTCCCTTACCTCTTGGGAACTTTCGCAACCGGTACTCACGTGTTCAGTCGGGTGGTCCGAGAGTCACCGTTCACGGTGTATCCACAATCTGGTCCGCACCCCAACCAAGCCATGGGCCGCCTCGGCGAGCAGCTTTTACAGTTGGGTATTCGTTAACTGGGAACCCTTGGCCCCTTCTCGTTGTGCGCACAGGCTGGTCGACTGCAGAGGCGATGGTTTTGCTGGCGAGCGTCCCGGATCTCGCCGCACAGTATGGGCCTCGCGGCACTTGTCCCAAATCACGTCTTGGGGGGTCACCAAATGTAAGACCCCTCAACGTCTTAAAGGTGCAATAAGAATAAATGAGACACACCCCAGATGGGGAATGAGGCTAAGATAACTTATAATAGATAGAATTGGCATCCAAAGAACTCTTCTGCCCGAGAGCACTCTGGCAAACATCTCAATTACATCACATTATAAAGAGAAAAATCGTCATAGATGACGTAATCAACATAGGGTACTAATTGAGCGCAGGATTGGACAGTCGTTATAGCACTATATAGTTGTAGAGGCACTATTTCATCCGGATTGGTTGCTCCTTTGGCGGGAGGGTGAACATCACATGGTCCAGCTGTCAGCGTCTAGGAGGGGTAAAGGTCAGGTTGCTGTGAAGCGGGGTGGCCACTTACTAAGCTAACATAATACATCTTTGTGAAGCATGCACTAAATAATGATCATTGCAACTCTTTTGAATGAATCATTGTAAACCTATAAACTTCATTCATGTATTAACATCATTAATAACTGAGGCTTTAATGGAGCGTCAGGTTAAGGGTTTTGACCATCATGATAACATTGATTGAAGCGAGGGTCTGGACTCGTAAAGAATCTAAGGCAAGTTGGCATTTGTTAGTAGTGAGAGACAATATACTGCAACAGAGGTCTAATGTTAGTTGGGGGCCCGCTAGATGGGCACCATGGCGAGGTTGCATATCGTGTACATCAAGAGAATACCTTGCAGGGACACAGGGTTACACTGGCAGTAATTTTCCAATAGTGAGGGTGAGGGGGCATGGACAGATTTGTGGAGATGGATGAGCTACAGAGCCTGGCTCAAGCCGGTTCACACACGGGGCAGTGATCTCAGAGGAAGAGTGAGATGTTACATTTGTTCTTCGTTGGAATTACCTCCGGCGTGAGCGTGAGAATGGAGCCACAGAGTTTTCCAGACACAGTGAGAGAAAAGGTGGTGGCCATGTGTGCAGTGTGCACAACGCTGCAAAGGGGAGAGAAGCCTTTTCGTATTATCGCAGTGAGGCCGAGTTACCAAAATGGAGTCAAGGGGGCACAAAATGGATGCCCTGTGTCCTACACAATGGCCCCATCTACGCAAGTGCCCACTGATGCTGGCATCACATAAGCAACGGGTGCACTCCCCACCATTGAGGCACATGGTCCAGGTTTGTGCTTAAAGGAAGGGTGGGACGGGGGCCTACTGGCCCCTCACTCCCACACACCCATTACCGGGTGCTGGTGCTCATTACTCCCCATTCCCTTTGAGCCCCATAGGGCTCAATGGGAATGGGGAGGTCAGATGCACCGACACCATTCATGAATGGTGCCGCTGCATCCGTCGAGTTGTGCTCGTGGGTGCCGGTCTGGCGGGCAGAAAGGCACCCACGAGCACAACTTGTAGTTTACCGGTCTGGTAGCAACGGTGCTATCGGACTGGGAAACTTATAATGAGGCCCAGTAACACAGTCCAAAAGTAGGGGAATGTCCAAGGTTCTTTAAAAAATATGTATACTTTAATTAAACACACCATCTGCAATAGAACTCATAGGTAAACACTGTACCAACTGCCTCCACCCCCACTGTGAAAGGACAGAGAGGCAGCAACAGAGTGAAGAAAGTAGCCCTCTGAGTGTGAATACAGGGGTGATAGGCAAATAAAAAGCATGAAAGGAAATTTCTTTAGGTGAAAGAAGGTGCTTTGATGACCTAGCCAGTCTCTAGGGTCGGAGTGGAAAGAGAGGCAGTTTATGGTCAACAGGACCTGGTTTTGGTTGTAAGGTGTGTTGACAATGTCAGACCTGGTGTTGAACGTTGATGGCAGCCGATCGAGCTCAGTTTGGGTATGGTGGATCGTGTGGGCCAAAGCAGCAAGCGTGCATCGGCAGGGACAAATGCAATTGCTCTGTGTGGTCAAAGCAGGGCTTTCAGCGAGTCAGGTCAGGCATCCACAGGTGCTGAGATGACCTAACAAGTCTCTAGGGTCCGAATAGAATGAGGGGCAGTTCATGGTCAACAGGAGCTGGTTTCGGTTAGAAAGTGTGTTGACAGTGTCAAACCCGATGTCAAACGTTGATGCCAGCCGTTCAAGCTCAGTTCTGGTACAGTGGATCATGTGGCCTGAAGCAGCAAGTGAGCATTGAGCAGGAACACATGTGATTGCTCTGTGTGGTCAAGGGGGGGCTTTCAGCAAGGCAGTTCGGGCCTTCCACAGGATTTTCTCGAGGTTGGGCCAGACCGAGTTGGGCATTAGCCACTGGGATGGGGTTGATGCATGATGATCCAGCAGTTCAGGTCGGCGGGCGACGGTCATCATACTAGTGATCTGGTTGTTCCGATGCGCAGATCGGTGAAGCAGCTGTTCAAGTGCTAGTCGGGCTGAGCTGTGATTGTTACCCCTGGCCAGAGTCGGCATGTGACTCTCCAGCAGTTCGCTTCGGGTACCAGTGTAACGCAGTCGATTCAGGCCTAGCAGGTGACAGGCTCAGCTAGGGCATGATGAAGTGCCATTCTGGTTTGAGGTGCAAGCAATAGTTCAGAATGATGAAGAAGCACAAAAGCCAGCACAGGCGTATTGCGTATTATTCTATAAACGGGGAACAAAGAGCAACCAGTTTGATGCGATAGAACAGAGAGCTTCAGCTGGTCTGGTCCTCGGGTGCTGTGAGGCCTACTAAGAAGGACTCGAGAACAGGATGGTTCAGTTCAAAGTCTGTTCTCCTATCTTCAGGAGCTGGTAGGTCCTGGTCCACAGCAAATGTCATCCCAATGTGCCCTTGTAGTGGTAATTTATAGCACCCATATGCCCCCTCACAAGACCCTAGCATTCCAGGGTAACCACCGGCCCTAGACCACTGAGCATAAAGCTGTTAGATTGGCAATCGATCAGATAGATCAGAGAGATGGGGCAGTTTATGTGATTTGTGCTACGAGGTGCCAGTGGGGAAAAGTAACAAACCTAAAACTAGGGTGGGGAGATTTGGAAAGGTGCCGACATGTCTGGGATCGAGCTGGGGTTTGTAAATTATTGTGACCTCGTAAGTATCCTCTGCGCCCGTGTGTGCAGTAGCATGGCCAACCATGGGCACATTAGGGGTATTAGGTCAAATTACCTTTTTAATTTTTCCGAAAGGACAAAAAGACCGATTTAGAAAGACCGCTACGTGGCCGCACAGAGTGGTCTTTCTAAATCGAACTGTCAGCCCCTGCGCCGCACACGAGTTCACACAGGGGCTGACAGGCACGGGGAGATGGAGAGGACGACCTGCGGGAGTCAGAAGTAAGTGTATGTGTTGTGTGTGTGTGCGTTTGTGTGAGTGAACATGTGTGTATGCAGAGGGGGCTGGGAGCGTCAGGGAGCAAAGGTGGTGGGTTGGAGGGTAAAACTTCCCCAATTCTTTTTTTTTTTTAAAGTGTGGTGATGTCCCTTTCCCATTTACTAGGGGTCGCACGAAATCAACTGGAAAAAATCAGTCTTTTGGAAATGCGACCTTCAGAAAACGGGAAAATGACATAGAACCACATTAGGCCACAGATAGGGAATGTTATGATTTGTGCTTATAATTGCCAGTTAGCTTTGCACCCAATGACGTTCCAAGAAGAACCAACACATGGAAGAAGATGGACAGGAGAAGATGGGGCCAATCACCTGGCATCCCTTATGGAGCAGGCAGCATATGTATAGGATCGCATCAACCACCCACCTGGATTTTTAACCTTTGTAAACTACCTCACTGGTGATCCTGTGTGCCTTCATAACTTGTTGCATATGCTATTTTCATCAGAGCACTCCATGGCAGCAGAGTCCTTTGATGGCGCTTTTTTGTCTGTGTTATGAGAATAAACCTTTTTCCTCCTTGCAAGAGGTGTGCTGGGCCTTTTTCCCTAGTGGGTTTCATTTTTTGTGGTGTGAACTTTGATGGGCTTCTCTACATTTTTGGTGACCCTGACGTGATACCAGATTTTCCGCAAAGACGGAGGCTTCCTGGCCGCACATCTGGAGGTGCCGCGCACACCTCCAGTGAGCAGTTGTGCAATCCATAGTGGTTTACAGGAGTCGTTTTCACAGAATTCCTTTCTGCTCTTTGGAGTGGGCACGGGTCCTAGGAAGGTGCAGGCTGTTATTGGGAACCCGTAATGGAGGAGTTCGGGTAAACACGCAAATGTAAGTACACCTCTTGCAAGCGCCAACAACGGGGGTTGACACTAAGTGGGGAATGGGAGGACGGGGAGAATGGTGTGTGGGTTTGTGTGTGTGCAGAAGAGGGAGCGAGAGCTTATGGTAGATTGGTGCATTTGTGAGTAGGATAGTGTGCGAAGGCCACGTGGTGTTTTTTTTAATATTATCTTGTTATAAGCATATGAGAAGAGAAGCAGAGAAGTGTAGGATCCTTTCCGAGCTAGGGAAGATGATGACGCCATATTTTGAACTGTGAAAAGAAAATACAAATGTTGGGGCTCTGTATATTTGGAGAGCGTGGATTTCTGTGCTCAATATATCCCGGGTTGGGGAATAAGATGAGGTAGTGGGTGTGATTTTAGCTTGTTGTTTTAGTTTGTTGTTTTAGTGTAATACATTTGCATTGTGTAGTGAGCAGGACCAAGGGAGGGCCTGTGGAAAAGGTAGTGTGGGTTTTGTGCGAGAGGAGTGAGAGAGCATGTGCGCAGAGGGGGTATGAGTAGGGGGCGACTGTGGAGCAGGAATATAGACTGGTAGGACCATTTTATGACAGGTTGCATTTGTTATATGACTTAATATTGTTTTATATAACAATTGTCAACATGGGGGTAGTGACTCAGTTGAAGTATATGTGCAGTGCATTGCCTCTGTTTAAAGACAAGATTGAAAAGTATCATAAATTGTGGGGGGGGGGGGTGTTTTGCCCATGGCCAGAGCAGAATACGAATAACCGAGGAATACTGGAACACATGTAAACATTTTTAACGGCTAAATACAAAGGTAAAAAAACTTCATAGGAGGAATGAGATTTTGGAGCTGTGGAAAATGGTAGAGGACATAGAGGACAATGATGAGTGCATGCCCCAGTGTGACATCAGCCCAGCCCAGAGTGTAGTTAATGCAACAGCACCCGAAGGCAGACAGTTACCCCCCGCCCCAAGTGGGGCTTTACCCGCTCGCCGCCCATTCCACACAGGATACACTAGCCCAACATATGTGCCCATGCCAGCCACAGCACCGCCCCCCATATCAAACGAACTCCAATATAGCAGTACCCTCAGATAAGAAACATCAGAAGGAACTAGAGGAAAACTTACAGGCAGCGCAAGCAGAGTTGCCATGGCTCAGGCCCCTCTCGGAAGAAGGGGGTGAATCGGGGTGTTGGCTGGATGAATGGAGGGCTGAAGATATTTTGTTCAGATTGGGCAGCACCACAATCAAGGATGTACATATTGAAAAGGGGAGGAGTGACGAATGAGGGGTGGAGAGTGTATGTTATAAGACAGTGGGGTCGGACAGAGATGCACACAGAGAATTGCAGGAAAGGGAGTAGGACACCATGGATGAATCAGAGGGTGAAGAGGAGGCACCTGTAGAGGCCCCATGGGTGGAGAGCTTGTGGGGCCTGAGGTTGAGGAGCAGGTTTGGGCGGACAGCAGTCACCAGGAAAAAGGAAAGTGGTGGCAGAAAGACAAGCCAGGGATTGGGCAAGCAGTTGCCATTACTGCATAAAGGCCATGGGAGGGCGCAGTATGTACTGTGAAAAACCTGAAGATGTGTCACCCGCTGGTCCCCGGAGATCTGTCGTCCAGGTGGCCAGGACACAGCCATCGCTGTTGGATCCAGGGCCTGGGTGTGGACCAGTAGGGGCAGATCTCCTGGGTGAGGGGTCTTTGGGGAGTAGAAGTGGGACACCAACGGGTGAGACGCGGTACCCCATTCTCTGTAACACCTTTTCCCCATCATACCCTGTAGGATATTTAAAAGCTATACCCCATCCCCTTTTCCGACACAAACACTTTCTTACACCGTAACAGACAACGGATTTACACCAGAGCCCTTTACCTGACATGTCCCAACACACGGGTCAGGCAGAGTCAGGCAATTGACAACAACCATGCACACCTGATGGCCCTTTGCCCTGCCCACAGGGATAAAAGGCAAAGCACGAAAACACACTTTGAGCAAAGCCGAATGCACGAGGAAACAGCTACACCGAACCGGTACTTCAAACAGAGGAGAAAGTCAGTGAGACCTCGAAGGATGACGAAGGGGGTACCACCCTTGCCCTTTTCAACTCAGACCCGCAAAGCCTCCGAAAGGGAAATCATACGACCGGGAGTTACAGCTGGTGTGTGGAGGAGCACATGTCAATGGTACACAGGGGCCTCCCGCATTGATAGCACAGGCAGGCAGGCATGCTGGCTACCGTTGGACCGTTCTTGTCTCCAGAGGCAAGGACAGCCGACGGGTTCAACACAGCCGATGAGTCACAGGAACCTGAAACAAAGAACTTGTGTGTATGAGAATTTTTGGGAAAGCCCAGAGAAGGGCCAGCTGCAGAGTGGTCAGGTGCCATAGGAGTGCTCATTCAAGGACTATCGCTGGCCCCTTTAGTGTTGAAAACTGCAAGTACCAGATGGCCCTAGGAAAGGGCTACATGAGATGTCAGAGTGGTCCTACAAGGGTCACGTCAAATCCTTTGTACAATCAAAAGTCTTCGACTCATGGTTGAAAGAAAGCTAGGACAAAGGAACCCCGCTTTCTGAGAAGATTGTGTACTGTGAAATAAGGCAAGTGTGAACCTGACAGAGGGAGGCCCACTTTTCAAGGAGGATCCGAGCCCAGTGGAGGGAGATCCAAGGGGCGAAGAGCAATCGCTCAAAGGTACAATATTACCGAAGGAACTTTTGTTTGTTTTTTCTTTTCAGCAGGCCTTCTAAGGCAAGAGACTTTGAGGAAAGAGACTTGGCCCTTGAAGGTTTTAATATTGTGGAACTGCGAGCCTCGCGTGCTGGAGAGGCCCAGGAGAGAGAGAGAGAGAGAGAGAGAGAGAGAGAGAGAGAGAGAGAGAGAGAGAGAGAGAGAGAGAGAGAAAGAGAGAGAGAGAGAGAGAGAGAGAGAGTGTGTGTGTGTGTGTGTGTGTAGAGAGAGAGAGAGAGAGAGTGTGTGTGTGTGTGTGTGTGTGTGTGTGTGTGTGTGTGTGTGGTGTGTGGTGTGTGTGTGTGTGTGTGTGTGTGTGTGTGGCTCAGGAGTTGCGTCTTGTCCCATGCTTGAAACGTGGGGAATGGAGATCCAGCCACATCATCCCGACTTACAATTTTGTGAACACTTTTCTTTTCTGGTGAACATTATCCCACACTCTTTTTTGTAACATAGTAGTAAGGATTAGCAATAGGTTTTATAGTATAGGCCCTTTATATTTGACAAGAGACTATGAGGACTGCCTTATTATTATTTGATGGCCGTAGCTTGCTTCCACCCTTGAACTTTGATCACTTGTGCCTGTCTTTACTGTTGCCACCATGTGTTCCTAAAAGTATCCTGGGCTCAGATGGATAAGAGCAGCCTGATTAAAGCGCTCCTGCCACTCACGATGGGGGATGATGAGGACCCCCCACAGCATATTTTAAAGGTACAAAGATGTGGGGGGCGGAAATGGGGGAACAGTGGGACCGATCAGTTCCTCTTTTCTATTTTGTTATCAAAAGGGGTTTGCAATAGGAGGTACAGAAAGCCTTTAAGAAGACAGTGGGCAGAGAGGCGAAACGGTGGGCTGAAATGCACACTATAATTATACACCACTGTAAGCAGATCAAAGAAAGAGGAAAGAAAACAACACAAAGATTGCAGGCTGAGGAAGTGAAACTAGTACAGAAAACATTGGTGAAAATATCAGTTGAGAGGCAGTAACAACAATTACTCAAATGGAGCCAGCAGAGCAGGCAGCAGTCAGAACGGATGTAAGAATAGCGTTTTTTAGCCAAGTGGAGGTCAATGGCAGTGGAGCAGTGGACCTCAGTCACAGTATCCTGAATGGTATCAAGGAGGGTGGTTCCAAGAGGGCAGAGGTGGATTTGGAGGGATGGGGCCGAGAGGGAGAGCAGGATCTGTCCAGTGCTGGGGATGCAGGAAGTGTGGTCATTTTGAAAGGGAAGGCCGGCGAGCATAACTACATTGTTCTGTAGCTTTTGGGTAAGCACATGAGACTGGTTGTTTCCTGACGCAGAGACTCTGACAATATAAGTACTAGTGGGAGTCTTTGCAGGAGTTTTGCCACCGTAATTGTAAAATTATTATAAAATCATAGCAAGTAAGGAACTACTTCGGCCTGCCACTAGGGTGGATAAAGACACCCGCATATGGTAATCTAGACCATGAGTATCGACTAATCAATTGGAAGTCTCGGAGACTTAGAATTTATAAGCGTCAGATTTCGTTTTTGTAAAAGCAATAGAATGAGGAGTAAAAAACATACAGTAATCTTTTCACGTACGAGCGATAGCAGGCGCCAAGCCTTGGTGGCGTAAGGTGTCTAATTGTTGCCTGTCACTCGTTAAATAAACTATTTTTATTTGCTGCACATTAATTCAGTATAAGCTTGCTGCACTAGTGACTGTGTGTTTAGTGCTTCTGAAGTTGATAGGATGCATTTGTAAACGTGAAGAGCAACTGAAAGTAAACTGCTACTAGACTCATCCGTTCTGTCCGGTCTAGCTTACTGTTTAAGCGACTGCGGCAAGAATGTCTCTCCTAACGGCTATTTCTGCAATGTTTCTGGTTCTGAGAATACCTGAAAGTAATCTGTAACAAGACACATTGGATTTGTTTTTTTATACTGTTCGAGTGACTGCAGGCAAGAACGCCTTTGAGCACGTAACGGTTGCACTACTGGTGGTAAGATCTCTTATAAGAACACTTATAAGTACTCTTTAACAACACATATCTGATTACCTTGGCATTCCGAGAGTGCAGTTACGGGCAGGAAACACCACTGGCAAAGTTGCATTCTGTTACCCCACGCTGCTACGGACCATTTATGGAATTGCTACTGCTTACAAACCACTGGAGTTAACGTTTGAACTTAGCTCCGCCCCCTTACTTACTGCCTCTCTACAAAAAAACCTGGCCGCGTGCATTTCAAGAGTGCTAGAGAGGGTTCTACGTGATTTCGCCAAAGTATTTTTCAACGTGGGACTTTTCATCGCCACGTTTTCATCGACCAAAACTCTTTTTTTAAATTATTTATTTCTGGGGGGTTCCCCCCCAGACGCCCCTTAATTAAATAATCATACCCCAACAAAACACCCACCAAAAAATATTTTTTTAAAAACGAGTTTTGGTCGATGAAAATGTTGGCGATGAAATGTCCCACGTTGAAAAAATACTTCGACGAAATGCATGTATACCGCTAGAGAGTGCAGTTAGGTGAGGAGGGAACTGTGGATTGATACCCTTTTTTATTTTTTACTCATCCGAGAAATTGATTGTTTTAATTTGAATTTTTGTTTTTTATTTTTATTTTATTTTTGATATATTGCAAAATTTTGCTCATAATTATTTGCAAGCTTACATTCTAAGTTTCATTGTTTGTACTACTTTTATACCGCATTCACGGGCCCGCTTTAACAGTTTCTATGAGCTACACCTACACTTCAAAAAGTGCTATGCCTCTTTCCATTGCCAAGGGTAAAGCACTTCAAGCGAGGAAACTCAAACAAGACCGTTCTAAAATATCTGCCTCTTCTTCGTTAGCAATTACAGACATTCGAACGTTCTGTAAAGGAAAACTTCTGTTAGGACGTACTTTAACTTCGGATGTTCCGTGTGAAGATCCCGGCTCGAGGAATGGTTAAATTCCAGACAAAATATGAATTGATATTGCAGACTCTGCGTATGTCGCTTCAACTCTGGCACCCTTTTGCCAGTACCTACTGTTCCGATCTTTCCCCTTCAAACAGGAATGAATGTGTTCCCTTTAACTATGCCCAGCGTGCGTGCTTTCGATAAATGGCAAAGTACTGAGGGATGCTTGCCCCACTATGAATTTGCAACCTCCTGAATTGATTGCTGATGCCATGCGTGCAGTCCTTGAGTCTAACACCCCTCTGCATATCAATGATACAATGCATATCGCTTATTGCTTATGCTGATCTAAATTGAACGTTTCCCAATCCCAATAGTTGAGCAGTGACGTATTAAAACAAACTAGCAAATCATTCTAAGTGATCAAAGCTTGAATTCTAGTCACCGTATTCAAAGCAATCACTTAATTCGACAGAACCAACTGTTGTGCTTCCATTCAATGCTAGAACTATATTAACGAATAAGCAAGAAAGCAATAACCCAAGGGATGTGTATAAAATGTGCCATTGTTTACTCTTCTCACGCCGCAGTGGCCGTTTTGAAAGATATACATGAATAAAAGCAACATACTTGCAATTTGTGCAGATATACCTTCCTTAGAAGATATATCCTCGACTGATATCACATTGGTGGAGTTTGTACATCAGAGTGACCTCACCCAAGCACGCTTATGGATGAAGTGGGGGGGGTGCTTTGAACACCTTATGGCTGGCTAAATCTGCTCTGTATTTCATGGGCTTCAGTTTACGACAAGATGAGATGGTCTATGCTCCTAACATATCTCAAGAAAACAGATAGTTCTAAAAAACCTGTAGCGACTCCATTGATTAGAATTACATGTTCGAGGGGTTCTTTTGATTATGTTCGTGAGGCCAC
The DNA here is from genome assembly GCF_040938575.1 of Ambystoma mexicanum. Classification (NCBI taxonomy): domain Eukaryota; kingdom Metazoa; phylum Chordata; class Amphibia; order Caudata; family Ambystomatidae; genus Ambystoma; species Ambystoma mexicanum. Next base: position 850,975,374 of record NC_090937.1, read on the forward strand.
TCTGACTAACAAAGTTCCATCACAGTCAGCTCAGGAACATGCAAATGTTTATTTAAAACAGAATGAATATTAAGCATAACAATCCAATGGCATTGTCTCTATCAAATGTAAACTGGCAAGCTGAAATACAAGAGGATTTAAGCATCTTTTAAGCCTTGAAAGTAATCCTCTACTTCAATTTGACATCACTCTTCTCCAGAAGACATTGCTACTTGAGACTCCAACTTGGCATGGATATATCTTGTCAATCACCTGGTCAAAATGGGGCTATGTGGCCGTCTGCACTCTGGTCTCTTGGTAGCTGTTAAAACATCCTCTTGCTTTACCCTTGCTTTACCCTTGAACCTTGGTTTACCCCTCACCCTATACATGCAGCTGGTAAAACTTGTATCCTCAACTGGCTCCCTTGCACTAATCAATTTATATTAGAATCATGTTGGGATTTCTGAGTCATCCTTTTGCTCACAGCTAGAATCTTTACTTGAGGTAATTGCATTGGATGAAACAGTCATACACATCATAATTGCGGTGTCCAGTCAACTCGTCAAAAAAAAACTGGTCGACTGCAATTTGGTCGACGCAATTTGGTCGAAAACCAAATGGTCGCATTTTTTTTTTTATTTATATATTTATTTTTCGGGTTTTCGTTTAGTTAAAAAAGGGGTTTTTAGAGAAAAAAAGGGGGTTGGGGGGGACCCCCCCTAAAAAAAAAAAAAAGGATTAAAATAAAAAAAAAAATTTTTTCGACCAAATTGGTTCGACCATTTGTCTGGACGACCAATTTTTTTCGACGAAATGTCTGGCAACCCATAATTGCTGGTGACCTGCACATCTATTGTTTAGACATAATAACAAATAAGCCGAACGATGTAACATCTAACTGACTTGAATGGATTGCAGATAGACCTTTTACAATACTTAATGGTACGTTAAAAAACGATAACCCCCCACAGGCCACTTGGAAGCGGGGTATACAGACTGCCACTATTGATTATATCTACGTTCAGAATACTATGTTGAACATTGTAGATGATTTTCAGATCTTACCTCAATTACATAGTGATCATGAGTTGTTGATGATGCAATGGACTTGTAACCCTAATCGATATCTATCCCATTTACACTTATCTAATGGTCAAAACCGATTTTGCTGGACTTCAGAACAATTAAATGTATTTAATCATACATTATCCAGCGACTTGCATCAATTGAATCCCGACATCATCCATAACGATGGTCTATATGTAGCGATCATGTCCACATATAAGAAACAAGACTCTACTAATCAAAAGACACTATATAAACACAAACACCTTTATTACCAGCATGTGGCAGCAAAAAAAAACAAGCTGCGACAAGAGATCAGGCTGATAACACATTCCTCGCAGTTGGATAAGTTCTCCCTCATCCGCAAAGCGCAAAACCAATATAAAAACTGGTATAAATCCCATCAGGCATTAATATGTCAACAAGAGTCAGAGCTAATGTTGAATACTATTGCTTCCAAATCCAGCCGTGACATTTGGAGAATTATTATCTCAGCCTATCAATCAAATCAAGTTCCTTATCAGATAAACTCTGTTGCACCAGAACAATGGGTACTACATTTCCAGCAGTTATATCATGCCCTTACTGCACGTTAGCGTCATGTACCTCAACTCGAACCCTGATCTTTGACAAGCTTGACATTTTGCTAGAAATAAAAAAAATATCTAACTCAAGAGCAACAGGCCCTCATGGCCTAACTAATACTATGCTTAAAGCTCATCCGGAGGTATGGACAAACATACTGTACACCATCTATTCGAGAATTTTAAGGCACAGATAAATTCCACCAACTTGGCAAAAATTGGTGATTGTTCCGATATTTAAGAAGGGTGACTGAGACTTTCCATCTAAACCCGCCCAATCGCGCTTTTGGATATCCCCGGGAAAATCTTTGCCTGATTGTTATTAAAAGATTTTTCCCGGTGGGTAAAGGAGGCCCACTTGTATGATATATATCAGTCAGGCTTTGTTCCAGCAATGGGTACAGCTTTAAATCTATTTGCCATCTCTTCCATTAAAAGCCACCACTTGCAAAAAAAACGACCGCTATACATAGCGTTCATTGACTTTAAAGTCGCATTCGACTCTGTCCCTCGTGAACTCCTTTTAAAAAAACTTGCTGATGCAAACTGCCCTGATTACATCTGTGCTTACATAGTCCAGTTTCACTCTAATACATTAATTAGAGTATGCTTATCTTATGATGGTGACCTCTCTCAGCCAAAACCTACACAGTGTGGTCTAAAACAGGGGTGTATCCTCGCTTCGTCTCTTTACAATTTCTTTATAGCTGATATTGGGAAATCTTTAGGTGCAGTAGTTTCTGATCCCCCAAAAATCGGGCCTGCATGCCATGACCTGGCTTCTTTATACAGACGACTTTGTCATTTTTTCTAAGACAGCTAAAGGACTGTAGAACCTCTTATAAGCACTACAATCTTTTTTTAAAACATTTTTTTTATTTTGGTTGGCGGATTGTATCAACCTTTCAAAAAATAAATTAATTATACCTCATCACAATAAATCTGTTTACCATAAATATTTTAAACTTTCCATATTTTTACATCATTGTTTAAAACATAGTACCATTTTTTACGACTTCAAAATAGCATCCTATCATCAATGGCTGCAAGATCCTCTTTGCATTTAGCATACATAAGACATTGTTTGAATCAAGTTAAAAAAAACAAGTACTATTGAACCAGTATAACAATTTCAATAGTCTCTTCCATCAACAACGAGTGCAGGTGGAATATTCTACTGTTTGATTACACCAAGTTTGTTTATTTACACATCACACTATCTAAAAAGTGTACAAGTGCAATTTTGATTGATATTCTCGAATTTGTGAAAAGAACTTGCCATATTTCTAATGGCGTATGAGATGTGCTTAATTCAATACAGTTTTTAAAATATATCTCTCATTCAACTTCTAAATCAGGGCATTCTACTACTAAATGTTGCAGAGTTCCTTTATGTGCCACATTTTTACACAGACAACAGTAATTTTGCTTTTTAGTTATTATTCCTTGCCTAGCTAAAATTTCATTTGTGGGCCACAGGTTTAGTCTCCGTCTGAAAAATTGTCCTGGGATTTAAGTTGATGGACATCTTACTAGGTAGTCTGCCATGTTTCGATATCTTTTATGACCAAACAAAAAGGTGCTAAAATCAACATGCATTCTACATTTCTCTTGTGTGATCATCCAATCATATCTGTACAGCTTAATCTTGGCCCTCCCTAGATTAGTTAACAGTAATTCAATAGATATATCAGTATCAGACAACATATCCATTATGTAGTTTCGCCACAGACTCGGAAACTTGTCGGCTGACATTAAAAGATAGTGCGCCACTGTACTAAAAATATTTGCTACATCAATGCCCACCAGACATTTTCTAAATAGGCAACACATTTGCCATACAGCCTGAATATGGAGAGACAACAGCCCAAGTTCAAATCTGATTATTGCTAGAGGAGCACACTTTGGTAATTTCAAAACTGTTTTCCAAAGGTGGGCTTCAAGAGAGTTCCAGGCATTCTTCTCTCTGGGCAACATAGCTTCTGAACCATACGTGACAATCGGCACAACTTTCTCTCGATAGAATGTTACGATATGGGAATAAGTAAACTTGCCATATTTGTACGCCAACATTTTAGCTTGGGAGGTGAGATTTCTTAGCTTGGTGTCTAAATTTAAGAAATACAATGTATCGCTCATTAGGCCATCAAAATGGACCCCCATATATATATATTTAGTGGTCTACGACCAAAAGTTTGGAGTTTTGAAGTAACCATGAATAGCTTCTTGACTTCTTTTCCACATTCTTCCGACTTATCAGAATTAGCGTTGTTTCAGTGTTAATAAGCACATTGTTTGCATTAGCATGTTCTTCAAGCTTGCATAGCAAGTTCTGGAGACCTCGCAGACTGAAATCATATACTATCATGAACAAACTAACTGTCAATTTGACTAAAACGAAAATCATGGAATGTGGAGTACCAAGATCAAAATCTAAAAAATACAAATGGCATATCTGTAACAATCCAATAGAGATAGTACATCAGTATTGTTATCTTGGGCTAAACGTGAATACCATCCATCTGACCTTCCGTACAAGTTAACCTTAAAAAAGCAAATGTTAACAGCAGTAGTGCAGGCGTCTATCATACTTAAAAAGTATGGGAAATTTACTTTAGTGCCTGTTCTAAAATTTTACAACCAAAAAGCTATACCCACAGTGACTTATGGTGCTGAAACTAGGTCACGCCAGAGTCCCAAATATTGGGAGAAACTTGAGGGCATATTTTGGAAAAAACTCTTGCAAATACCGATAAGTCAACCTATATGTATAGTGAATCATGAGCTGGGGCTCCTCTCGTTAAATGCATATGTACGTGGGAAATGTTTAACCTGTACAAGAAGTGTGTTATGGCAACCACTGGTCTATCGCTACGGTCTATCCTTGCAATATACTTAAGAGATCCTATGATTAACTCTCTCAAATCTTGGAGAGAACATGTCTTAGAGATGATGGCTTTAACTGGCATTACTCTTGAGCTCCTATAAACAAATCCTAGGAGAGCCAAAAAAAGCTTTGGCAAATCAATTGGATCAGTACTAGTCAACAGTGTTCACTATATGTTAAATTCGCTGAAATTGGCCTTTTTCATAAAGCTATTCACTGTTCAGAGAAGTATCTAGTATTATTACCATCAGATTCATACAGGACAATGTTCTTATGCTTTAGGTTAAATCAATGGCCTACTCGTGAAATTACAGGCCAACTAAACAATCTGCCGAAGACTAGCAGATGTTGCAGATTTTGCATGATGAATTTGAAACTAAAACTGCTGGTTTACTTTCAAGCATTGATGCCTCTCAGGATCTTTTATATGGAGCATGTGTATAAAGATTATAGGCTGCTAACTCATGAAAAGCTATGGCTTAGCATGCTGACAGGTGAACGAAATGCAGTCATTTTTGCGACAATGCACTTTTTAAGTTTCGTAAAACTGGATCATGATGTAGAGGAACAAATATAAGTAGCATCACAAAACCCTACTGTTATTCTTCAATGTTAAATATTTCTTATATATACCTATCTTGTTTTAGAATGTTTTAGAAGGTAATGATCATTTAATTGTTTATAACAGAGTTTGCTAATAGCTTGAAATGAAACACATTGCACATATACCAACGTACACCACTTAATTAGATTTTTTTGTTTTAGTTAGAAATTAAACACATTGTATATACATGAATTGATATTTTTGTACTAACATTGAAAAGTTGAAAACAACTAAACCAATTAAAAAAAAGAAAAAAAAGAAAGAGAATGTAGAAGTAGAATGGGAGCGGGATACAATTCATACACCCCCGATTCCCTGCGCCCCCGATGTCCATGTCGATACCATACAAAATACACCAAGCGTACATGCAGTTACTACCACAGGTGCCTGCCCTGTCCAATGCTCAAATGCAAGCCACACAGCCAAACCAATCATATGGTGGTCCAATACCTGCGAATAATGCCGTCAAAATGGAACAGTGGCACTCTAGAGGGGCTATTGTCATGGGAGGTGACCGTTTCACATTCCCAGGTACCAATACATATCCTGACTAGGACAACCCACAGAAAAGCTCTTGTGTGCCCAATCCTGTCTGTGACTACCCACCCTGACAAGGAACCCTTGGTGGGTGCTGAGAAACACAGAAGATTATCACAAGGGTACTGCAAATCCACTAGTATGTTTAACCGAATATTAAATGCTGATTTAGGAAACATCCATGTGCCCACGACTATCATCCTATATGTAGACCATCTGCTAGTGTGCAGTGACAGAGTCACTTCAGAACTGTTGTTCACTATCACTCTTCTGCAGCTGTTAGCATATAAAGGGTACAAAGTAGAGAAAGCAAAGTTGCAATATTTCCTTCAGGAGGTTCTCTATTTGGGACACAGGAAGAAAATCATATCAGAATGCGCAACATTTGTGCACAGGGATCGCCAGCCCAAAACTGTCAAGAAAATGGAGAACTTCCTAGGGTTGTGTAATTAATGTAGAGCATCGATCCTAGACTATGCAGCTTATACCAGACCGCTGTTGCAAGGCCTCAAAGAGGCACAAAAGACTGACAAGAACTGAAAGAGGTAATCTCTTCTGCTCCAGTGCTAGCCACCACTGACTACACTCAAGACTTCTATTTGTTTTCAAATTCTAACGGTCAACTTTGACTGTGATGCCCATGCAGAAGAGCACTATGGGCCATTGGCATATTACAGTGGTGTGCTAGATTCAATAATGCAGGGTCAGTTCCCTTGCGAACAAGTGCTTGTTGGTGCAGCATTTGCGTATTTGCCATCCTTGAACAATCTAAATCAACTCTGACCATGCAGCGGGCATCCAAGGATGAAGTCATCTTGTCCAGTTCAAACATCCACATAGTGCAATGCAAAACAGTAAACCTTGCTACCTTCCTAACAGAACTGTGTACTTATGAAGACCATGAAAGATATGGCTGTGTGACATTTGAGGGGGAGGAAGATGATATACCAAAAGCAAAAGACAGCCCACTCAAAGTTAGTTAACGGGTCAGCAACTATTGAACCAGTGGACAGGCCTGAGGCATACTGGTGCCACGTTGTTCGCCTGGTAAACTGGGTATATGAGGTGTTGGTGCAAAAAGATTGCCCATACGCTATTCAGCTCAAGTAGCAGAACTCATGGCACTTATTGAAGAGCAACACAAACACAATCTCACAACACCGGCTTCCACCCAATCTTATTGAAGAGCTCCAAGCATCCCATGGGTGCTGTGTAGCCATTTATTCTGACTCAGCACACGTCATCACAACGGTAAACTCAGGGCTTGCCCGAAGGAAGAGAAGAGGGTTTAAGAGGGCTCACAAGTCCCCAGTACAGCATGCAGCATTATTGGACAAACTGATTGAAGCACTTTACCAGCCCTCCCTGATGACGGTGGTGAACTGCACCACCCATACTAACGATACAGATGAGGTTTCACTTGGTAACGCCACCGTGGAAGTGGCGGCCGCATATCTCCCAGTGTCCAGTATTACAGAATATCCAGTGGTAGCACAGGGACGAGAACAATTGCCAGCATCCTGCAACTCATTACAAATTGCACACATTATTGAATTACATGACTGTGCCCCACAGGAGGAAAAGGGCTTGTGGCTAAATAGAGGGTGCATGCAGTCCCCTACAGACTTATTATGGCGGCAGGAAACAACAGGCAAAGCGGTTATGCTGCATGAGCTGCTGCTGGTTGCATTGGACCAGCTGCACCACCTATCCCATGTGTCAAAACAACATATTGCCACAGATATACAGGAGGACTGGTTTGTCCCCAATCTGTAACAAATTCGATAGTTTTCACCTCTTAACAATCATTAGAAAGTCATATAAAGATATGGCAGGGAGTGGACCCTTTTTCAAGAACTCACCATCGGAGTGGATTCCGAGAGGCGTCTGTGTCAGAGTTGTCGGAGAACCGATGCTATAGGAATCCCCCTGGAACTCTTCTCCCAGGCTGCAACATAAAGTCTCAGTCAGAGAGAAGAACCCCAGGGAAACCCTGCGGGGGAATAAAACCGTGCACGTCTGGGAAACGTCTGCTTCACGTATTTCTTCTAGGCAGAAGGCTGGTTCCAGACGGTGATGTCTATCCAGGGAAAGACGAGAAATAGAAATGGTAAGTAGTTTTAAAGCGAAGGGTAAGTGAGTTAAGTGAAAGTAGAGACTGGACTAGATTCCCTTTTAAGTGTAGATCAGCGGGAAACGGATGCTGGGACCGAAGATCCGGATGCAAAGGTAGTTCCACTATAAAAGAAACAAAGTTAGATCTAGACAGGGAGAAATGATGGTGACTGGGCATATATCGGTAGCATGTACCGGTAGAAGTGTATCTTTACCTCAGAGGAAGCTGGGTAGGAATTGGAGTGGCCGCGCGAATGAGGCGTGTGTGTATGTGAACGCGTTTGTTCCCGAGATATTGTGTAGAGGGTTCTGGTCTGGGGGTACTAGTCACTCTTTTCTAACAATTGGAAAAAGAAACAGAGTTAGTAGCTCAGAGTATGTAAGAAAGGACGGAGAGACAAGCCTAGGTCCGTACTTACGAAGCTTTGTCGTAGAAGAGTAGCAATGCATCGGCTTGCTGGAGAGGACGCCAGATAAACTGTTCGCAGAGTAGGGGGCGGAGACCCACTGCATTTTGTGAGTCAAACATCTAGAGCTCTGCACGTGGACCGAGCCGCCATCTTGAGAGAAAAAATGGAAGCTGCATAGCGTTGAGTCTACTGATGCCAGAGGGACCAGCGCTTCCTAAGAGGCGTGACAGTATGCCCCCTCCAAAGGGACGGGGCACCCAGCTTACCGGGATGACAACGATAGAAGCGGCGAAGCAAATCTGGAGCATGAACAGCAGACGTGGGTTCCCACGAACGCTCCGCCTGAGAATAGCCACGCCAATCAATCAGGTATTGAAGGCGACCCCTATAGTAGCGAGAGTCGCAAATGCCAGCAACCTCAAACTCCGGACCCGACGGGGAGACACAGGTGGTGGGCGAGAACTCCTGATCCTAGAAAAGCGGTCCACCACATCCTTCTTTAGCTGCGAAACGTGGAAAACAGGGTGAATCCGGGACCAAGAGGAAGGAAGACGCAGACGAAAGGCGGCAGAACCCACACATTGAACAATCGGGAAAGGACAAAAGTATTTAGGTGACAGCTTAGAAAGTACCAGGTGACGGGGCAAAAAGCGAGAAGCCAACCATACAAGGTCCCCTGGAACCAACCGGGGGGCAGGCGAGCGGTGTCTATCGGCAGAACGTTTAACCCGTTCCTGAGCGGCCAGAAGTGAGGTTCGAGTGGATCGCTGACCATCCCGAATAGCCAGTAGTAGACTGTCCACGTCAGGAAATCTTGATGGGGAGGAGAGACCCATAGGAAGACAGATAGGATGAAACCCATAGGAACAAAAGAAGGGACTGGATTTCAATGCAGAATGTCTGGAATTATTATAGGCAAATTTGGCCATAGGTAACAATTCGTACCAGTTGTCTTATAACAGCGTAAGTATCACTGAAGTGTCTTATTTAGACGCTCCGTGTGAACATTGGTTTGCGGGTGGAATCCAGAGCTTAGAGGCTGGTTGATGTTAAGACTCTTGCAGATTTGGCGCCAGTATCTAGAGGTAAATTGAGGCCCCCTATCCGAATCAATGGTATCAGGAAGACCATGTAATGAGAATATACGTGAGATGAAAGTTCTTGCCATCTGCGCTGCAGTGGGAACCTGATGGAGTGGGACAAAATGAGCCATCTTTGTAAAATAGTCCATGACCACCATGATTGTCGTACAACCTTCGGAAACAGGTAAGTCCACCACGAAATCGGTGGAAATGATCTGCCACAGGCGAACCGGAATGGGCATCGTGGAAAGGAGACCCAATGGAGCTGAACGCGGGGTCTTGGTCTGTAAACAGATAGAGCATGCTGAAACGTAGTCTTGTATGTCTCTACACACATTTGGCCACCAAAAATGTCGTAGGACCAATTCTGTAGTGTTGGCAATTCCCCTGTGTCCGGCCACCTGTGAGTCATGACATAGATGCATCACAGTTCTTCTGAGATCTTCAGACAGAATGAACAAACGTTTCTCATGATAGGCACAACCTTGGAACAGGACGAGCTTCAGGTTATCCAGAACATCGGGTTTAGAATACAAAAGGAGTTTTGTAGATTCTGCGACGGATTGCAAAAAAGTGGTAACTAACTGGAGAAATATAGCTCGGGGAAAGAGAGGCTCTGATTGAAAAGGATTAGAAAGGGTGTTATCCTTTCTTGACAAGGCGTCAGCTCTGAGATTGATTCTACCAGGTATGAAGGTGAAAACAATATCGTAAGGAGAAAAGAAATGAGCCCAGCGGGCTTGTCTACTGTTTCGAGTCTGGGCATATTTTAGGGCACGTAGATTACTATGATCGGTTCGTACTTCAATAGCATTGCTGGCTCCCAACAAAAGATGTCTCCATTCTTCAAAGGCCCGTTTGATAGCAAGCAATTCCTTCTCGAGAACCGTGTATTTCCGTTCAGAAGGGGAAAGAGTCTTGGACATGTAGGCCACAGGACACTCCATCCCCTGGGCATTCTCTTGTAAAAGAACTTCTCCTAAAGCGTGGTGTGATGCATCCGACTCAACAATGAACCTTTTAGTTTGATCAGGAGTTATGAGAATTGGTCCGGATACAAAACCTTTCTTGAGTTTTTCGAACGATGATTGAGCGGCCTCTGATCAGCCGAAACTCACCCCCTTCTTGAGAAGGGCGGTCATCGGTAAGATCTTTTCTGAATAATTGGGGAGGAATCACCAATAAAAATTAGCGAAACCGAGGAACATCTGTAGTTCTTTTACACTGCTAGGAGCAGACCATTCGGTAATGGCAGAAATCTTTTGTGGGTCCATGGAAACTCCACTGGCTGATAAAATGTATCCTAGGTATGCCACCCTTTCCTTGTGAAACACGCATTTGTCCAACTTACAAAATAGGTGTTTATCAGAGAGACGTTGGAGTACCTCGGTAACGTGTTGTATGTGTACAGCCGTGGAAGATGAGAAGACCAGAATATCGTCTAGATATACGACTACTGAGTGGAGGAGGAGATCAGAGAAGATGTGATCCATGAAGCGCTGGAAGACGGCAGGAGCATTAGAGAGACCGAAAGGCATAACTCGATACTCATAATGTCCAAAAGGTGTACGAAAGGCCGTCTTCCATTCGTCGCCCGCTCGAATTCGGATAAGATGGTAAGCCCCACGAAGATCCAATTTTGTAAAGACTACAGCCCCTTTCACTGCCTCAAGAATGTCAGGGATGAGCGGCATGGGATAACGATTGGGAACAGTGATCCTATTTAGCCCACGATAGTCAATACATGGCCTGAGTTCAGTTGTGTCTTTCTTTGGGACAAAAAATAAGGACGCCCCAGCAGGCGATGTAGATTCTGCAATGAGACCATTACGTAAGTTCTTTTGAAGGTAGTCTTTCAGAACTTCTTTCTCCCTTGATGATAAAACGTACATCCGTCCGAAAGGAATAGAGGCATCGGGTATTAGTTCGAGAGCACAGTCATCTCTCTGGTGAGGTGGAAGTTCAGCATATTTGGAATTCGAGAACACCGAATGGAAGGCTTGGTAGATGTCAGGAACCCCCTGTATGTGATTAAGTGGTATTCGACTTGCTTTCTTGAGAGGACAATACGGGATGAAAGCCCAATGCACCGCTAGAGAGACAGTTTCCTAAACAATGTTCTGACTCTAAGAAAAGGGTCCCAGCTGTCCAGTTTATATAGGGGTTATGAACCCGGAGCCAGGGTAATCCAAGTATGATGGGATAATGGGCGGTGTGAATAATATCCAATGTTATGGTCTCGCTATGTGAATTTATCTTCATTGCAAGAGGTTGTGTCTGTTCGGTAATGGGTCCTGAAATTAGCGGACTTCCGTCTACTGATTCCACCGGGATAGCTAGGGATTTCAATATACTTGGTACTCCCAAAAAGAATCAATGAAATTACCTGCGGCCCCGCAGTCCACTAAGGCTGACACTTCCAGAGGCTGTGTAGAATTCCATTGAGGAGTAATGCTTAATACCACCATGGGGGTTTCAGGGACTTCTGTACTTTGTGGGTGCACTGGTGTTGGTGAGGAACTCTTCATTTATTCCCTATCCGTGGTTCCCCTGACGGTAGGGTGCGTGCGTTTCCCTGCCCTCTTACAGGAGCAATGGGACAGTTTTGTACTGCATGATCCTTTGCCCCGCAATACATGCATAGCTTGAGTTGACGACGTCGGTTGCGTTCATCAGGAGTCAAGCGACCACGTGTCATCCCAATCGGCATGGGCTCGTCTGTATGAGCCTTGGCGGCAGTGGAAAAGGGGAATTCAGAAGAAATTCATGGATTCTTAGTCTTACGACGTTCCCTATGCCTTTCTTGTAAGCGGTAATCCATTTGCATCACCAGGGAGATTAGTTCTGCGAGATTCGGGGGACAAGGCACTCTCGATAACTCGTCTTTTAATTCCTCATACAATCCTCTTCTAAATATGGTGATTAGGGCATCATCCGCCCAGGATGTACCTGCCGCCAACTGTTTGAACCTGGTAATGTATGATAACAGGACTTGTGACCCTTGTCTGAAATCTAAAAGCTGTTCTTGGGCTGAAATAGTGATTTCTTGCCTTCCGAACATAGCCCGGAGGCTATTCAAAAAGGCCGGGTAGGAATCTAACAAGGCATTGTTGGTGGTTACTAGAGGAGTTGCCCAGGCTAAGGCGGGTCCAGTTAATTTTGAAATTATATGCCCTACCTTGTCTCGATCATTATGAAAGAATGCGGATTTGAATGAAAACTGGACAGTACAAGCTTATATAAAAGCTTTTAATTTATGGGGGTCTCCATCGTATAAACCCCCAGGAATGGGACCGGGGGGCAATTCAGAACAACTAGGAGCTCTTCCCATATGTTGGCGAAGCATAGCATTTTCTTGTTTTAAAGCCTGAACTTCTGCAGTCAAAGTTTGAACAGCAGCTAGCAATTGTTGTTGCTGAGCTGGGTCCATCCTTGTGAATCGACAGTACGCCGGAGTTCTCTACTAGGGATCCAATCCTGTCTATTCAAATCTTTATTTATTTTGGGCGTTGCTAACTGTAACAAATTCGATAGTTTTCACCTCTTAACAATCATTAGAAAGTCATATAAAGATATGGCAGGGATTGGACCCTTTTTCAAGAACTCACCATCGGAGTGGATTCTGAGAGGCGTCTGTGTCAGAGTTGTCGGAGAACCGTTGCTATAGGAATCCCCCTGGAACTCCTCTCCCAGGCCGCGACATAAAGTCTCAGTCGGGCAGAAGAACCCCAGGGAAACCCTCTGGGGGAATAAAACCCTGCACGTCTGGGAATCGTCTGCTTCACGTATTTCTTCTAGGCAGAAGGCTGGTTCCAGACGGTGATGTCTATCCAGGGAAAGACGAAAAATAGAAATGGTAAGTAGTTGTAAAGCGAAGGGTAAGTGAGGTAAGTGAAAGTAGAGACTGGACTAGATACCCTTTTAAGTGTAGATTAGTGGGAAATGGATGCTGGGACCGAAGATCCGGATGCAAAGGTAGTTCCACTATTAAAGAAACAAAGTTAGATCTAGACAGGGAGAAATGATGGTGACTGGGCATATATCGGTAGCATGTACCGGTAGAAGCATATCTTTACCTCAGAGGAAGCCGGGTAGGAATTGGAGTGGGCGTGCAAATGAGGCGTGTGTGTATGTGAACGCGTTTGTTCCGAGATATTGTGTAGAGGCTTCTGGTCTGGGGGTACTAGTCACTCTTTTCTAACAATTGGAAAAAGAAACAGAGTTAGTAGCTCAGAGTATGCAAGAAAGGACATAGAGACAAGCCTAGGTCCGTACTTACGAAGCGTTGTCGTAGAAGAGTAGCAACGCATCAGCTTGCTGGAGAGGACACCAGATAAGCTGTTCGCGGAGTAAGGGGCAGAGACCCACTGCATTTCGTGAGTCGAACATCTAGACCTCTGCACGCGGACCGAGCCGCCATCTTTGGAGAAAAAATGGAAGCTGCATAGCGTCGAGTCCACCGATGCCAGAGGGACCAGAGCTTCCTAAGAGGCGTGACACAATCTGCAGTAGACTAGAATGGTTATTAAGTGCACTATGTGCCAGACCTGCAGCACTGGCATCACCATAAGAACTATCCGATGTACCCTCTCCCGCCCGCTGGGCCGTTCTCTTGGGTTGCACATCCACTATGCAGACAGTTGCACATCGACTATGCAGACATGGAAGAGAGGTGTAATGGGTATCATTGCATGATTGTAATTGTGTGTCACTTCTCCCGATGGGTGGGAGCAGGTCCTTGTGCCCATCCAGATGCTAAGTGCACCGCAAAACATTTGATCAGAGAGGTTTTCCCACACTGGGGAGTGTGTGATGTATTAAGGTCCGACAATGGCACCCACTTCTTTAATGAGATGTTTAAGGAAATTACAGCATTACTGGGCATCAAGCATCACATGTGTACAATTTACCACCCCCAGGCCAATGGGATTGTAGAATGGATCAATGGTCTATTGAAGAGTAAACTTTCAAAGCTGTGCACCATGTTATAGAAAAACTGGGTGCACTACTTGCCCTGGCATTGTTGAGCATGCGCACGCAGCCCTGGAAGGATCATCATTTATCACTCCATGAGGTGGTAACAGGGAGGCTAATGCACATGCCTATATCTCCCATCAGGAGAGCTTCAGATGCTCACTGGCCTGCATCTGTTTTAGGGGATGAATTCAAGGATTATCTTTTCTGCCTTAACAAAAGCCATAAAATGGATCTCTCAACAGATAGCACCACTGCGTTCTGAAGATCCAACCAGCGCTGCACCTGATCGACTGACATCACCTCTTCTCCAGTTCTTCCAGGAGACCAAATAGGTGTTCAAAATGTCATCCTCTGGTGGAGTGAGCCTAGATATAATGGTGCTTTCATGGTCATCTATGCCACTCCCCTTGCAGTAAAGGTTGGGGAGCTGCGGTATTGTATACATCTTTCAGATGTCCGGAGGGCCCCCCATTCCACATTCCCCAAACAGGTGGAGCAGTCATCAGAAGCATAGGAACTGGGACACAAATTGATCTATTGACCAGAACCATATTTCTGAAAAAGTGTATGTACTGATAGCAAGCAACATAATTTGGTTTGTTTTTACAACCTGTTTACCTCCATACCCTATTAACGCTGCTACTCACAATTTGCACTTTCATTTATCTCATATTTTTTCAATTTCTCTTCTTTCCCTTCATAATGACAGTGCACACATGTGGGCAACCTTTCAGGGAATGGTCATATCGTTGTTCTCGTGCATATTCTATAGTAACTGTGTTTTTTCCTACTTATATATGTGTTATGCATTGTGTAGCTAGACTGTTTGCTCTCTCCATGTTTGGATTAGGCATATATTTAGGATGTAGTTTTATATGGGGCAGGCATATAAAAGGGGGGCACAGGGGAGTACCACTACTGTTAATATTTCTAATACTGCCAATATCTCTTCAACAAACCGGGGGAACCGGGAAGACAACACCACTGCTATTAACATGACAACCAACACAACTGTTATTAGTATGAATGCCACTCGGGAACAAAAGCAGAAGATTGCTAAACTGGTTATATCATTAGTATTTCCTAATGTATGCAAATATGACCTTTTTTACTAATAGTTCACAGACTAGTGCATTACAAATGTTCAAAAGACTATTGAAAAGAGCCAAAAATGTATGAGTATAGAGGACTAGGATTAGATGTGATATAAGATGTGCACCACCCAGAATTAAGTAATAGCTGGTATGCAGACATGAGCTCGGTGGAGAAAAAGAGGGCTAATGGGAGCTGTTACATTTGTTGCTTGATACCACACACGTTGGGGGCCCCCAAAGTATTAATACCACAGGAAATTCCACTTTTGGCAGCACAGTGTTTGGTCCATCTAACAGTATGCAGATTGCGAAGCACTTTCAGGCACAGCGCATGCAACTTGTGATGATGGATACAGACTAACTGCAGTGTGCCTGGAATCCCAAGAGCATACAGTGTTTACAAAGACCGAAATTGTAGTTTGAAAGGTGTAAGGTTTATGGAAAACAGGTGGCAAGAGACTACAATGAGCTGCATGGCAGGAGGCTTCATGGGATTTGGTAAAAAAAACATCGAAACGGTGAACATTGTGTGCGAGAATATTGGCGTGAGCATGTGACGAAACTAACAAGGATTGAGGCGATGGAGAAGCCACTGAAGGTGCAAAAGCAAGAAGTGCATAAATTGTGTTTCTACAATTAAGGAAGCATCTTTGTGGGGGCCAACAACAAATGCAATAAGACATTGTACATCCCAGACCTCAAGAAAGGGACAGTTGCAATGATGGGCAATTGCTGGGTCTGTGATCAGCAAGCATTTCTGTACCTCCCACCATTATGGAGGGGTATTTGCTCTCTGGCCACACTGCACTCCGCTCTCCTTTTGGTCCCTGAAGAACACCTAATAGTGGAACCTAGGGGCTTGCTTGCCCCAATTACAGAACCATCATCAGATGTGCCCACCATGATTCTACCACCACCCCCATCTTCTGTATCCTGCCAAAAAAGAAAAAGAGGAAAATGTTGCATCATAAGTGGCGATCAAATTATCCATCTCAAGACTTATCCCAGCTGCTGAAAGAAATACCAGAACAATATAGACTGTATAGCAAATATGAGACATTCTTTGCATCGCCCTTTGTGCCAGGGCTCCAAGCAGCCGCAAACGCCATGTGGCTCCAGATTGTCTGCTGGAAAGTCATACAGTTGGCGAATGACACCAAACAAGGCCTTAATGCCATAAAGGCTGAAATGCAAGCAATCAGATTGATGACACTGCATAATCGTTATATGCTAGATTTTCTCACGGCCATGGAAGGAGGCATCTGTACAAATATATATATTTTTTTATTTTTATAACGTGCTACATGCCCGCAGGCCTCAGTGTGCACAAAAAACAGCAACAGGACGTAGAAACATGAAGCAAGCAGGAGAATGAATGAGCTGAAGCTAAAGCCGGTTTATCTGGACTAAAATTGAAGAGGTAGGTTTTTATGGCCTTTTTGAAGAGAGGGTAGTTCTGTATTTGGCGTATAGCCGCCGGAAACACATTCCAGAGAGTGGGAGCCTGAGTGTCAAAGCGAGTTCCACTGAACCAGGCCAGTTTAAATCTTGGCTGAACAAGTGCCGTGGCAGTGGTGGAGCGAAGATTCCTATCATTTGGCTTGATCTTGACACGCTCTGATAGATATACAGGGCTTGTGAAAGACACACATTTATGAGCCAGAGTGAGCGCTTTACGTGTTATTCTTTGCCTTACAGGAAGCCAGTGCAAAGTTTTTCTGAATGTAGAGATGTGTTTGCGACGCGATTGTTTGAAAATGGTGTGCACAGCATTGTTCTGTGTGACTTGGAGTGCATGTATATTGGCAATAGTAGTGCTGGTCAACAAGCTGTTACAATAGTCCAGCCTAGAATTTATCAGTACTGTGGACAGCAGAGCGCAGTTGTCTTTAGTTATGAAAGGTCTTATGTATTGTATCCGTTTATTAATAAGTCCACATCTCGACCGGATGATAGATACATGAGACTTCACTGAAAGTTCATCATCGAGAGTAATAACTGGTGTTTTCACTTTAGTGGAGACTGTTACAGCATGATCTGCAATCAAAAAGATGGAGTAGTCTGGTGTTAGCTTGCTCCGAGTATTCTTGGTGGCGACAATCATGAGCTCTGTTTTTTTTGTTATTGAAGCTAACGAATTGCAGGCCATCTATTTCTGAATGGCACTGTAGATGTTGTTGAGGGTTGCAGCGTCATTCTTGTAATGGCCACTAAGCTGATTAACAACCTTAGTGTCATCTGTGTAGTTTGTATACTGGACACTCAGGCTGTTTAGTAGATCTAGCAGTGGCCGAATATACAGGCTAAATAGTAGTGGCAACAGGCAAGAGCCCTGCAGAACACTGCACGTTTGAGGGATTGGAGTAGAGTGATTGTTGCCAGCACAGAGCCTCACTGTACTTGGTTCTAAGAAGGAGGCAATCCATTTCGATGCTGAGATGGAACAGATTGCGACCTCGCCGAGCCTCGTCACTGTGTAATCAACAAGATTGAAGGCTGCGGAGAGGTCTAATAGCATCAACAGAGCAGATTGGTTTTTATCTGCTATGCTTGCCAGGGTGGACTTTAGGTCAAGCATAGCAGTCTCTGTGCCATGGCGAGCCCTATAACCCGATTGACGAGTGTCCAGGATGTTATGCTCTTCAACATGAGCTTGAGGTTGAATATATGCTAGCTTATCAAGGACCTTCAGAATAAAAGGTACATTGGTGATGGGTCGATAGTTGTCTTTATTTGTAGGATCTAGGTTTTCTTTTTTCAATACTGGGTTATCCATGCTGATTTCAAAGCAGATGGAACCATTCCCTCATCAAAGGATAAGTTGATCAGCTTGGTGAGCCAGCGGACGAGGAGATCTAATGATTCTTTAAAGGTACTAGTTGGACAATCGTCACCTGGGCAAGAGGTGGCTTTAAGATCCTGTATCACCCTAAGCACTTGTTTCTCTGAATAGTGAGAGAAAGAAAACTGAGGAATATTCTCTAGATTGTTGTTGGGCAAGTCGGTGTGGGCCGAAAACACAGGGTCCTTGTGATTAAGGGATTTTTTAATATTTCCTTGTGCGCGGTAATTTTAGATAAGAACCCATTGTGGACATCTTGACACCGTCCTTCGTAAGGTTATTTGAAGGAGCTGGGCGATCTTGAAAGTCTGCCAGGATTTTAAACAGTTCTCCAACATTATACTGGTCATTAATGTTTCTCTTATTGTAATGAGTAGCTTTAGCAGAAGTGATGAATGCTTTAAATTCCAGTACAGATTTTTTGTAGGCAGAAAGAGTATCCGAATTAGGGTTCTTTCGCCAGAATCTTTGTGAGGCCCTTTTGGATTGTCTAGTAGTGATGCCTTCATCTGAGAGCCAGGTATTTTTTATGGCTTCAGATTTGGTCTCCTTCATTTTCAAGAGGGCTAGTTCATTAATGACTTGCTTGATGGCAGAAGTAATATGTACAACTAAAGCAGAGGAGTCAGTGAAGTTAGCAAGTGGCTGTAGGTCAGATGACAGCAGAGTAGTAAACTTTATGGAGGTAATGTTTCTTACATTCCTCACCAGCTGACGAATACGTGGGTAGGTATTAAGTTTGGGGGAAGGGGGTTAGGCAGGATGAGTTTTGTCTGAATAAGAGCATGGTCCGACCAAATGCATGGGATCACTGTCACTTGAGAAATATCAAGATTTTGCAAAATGATCCAGTCAAGTATGTGACCACTTTTTTGTGTAGGTGTGTTTACCCATTTTGTTAGGCCTATAGAGGTAATGGAATCTAGTAGTCTGGTGCCTGCTTTATCGAGCAAATTATTTGCCCAAAAGTTGAAGTCACCCATTACGATGAGAGGGCTTCTAGATTTGGAGATGTGTGCACTCAAGTCCAGGAGTTGTTCCTCGAATGAAGGCATGTCTTTGTAGGGGGGGGGGGTGATAAATTGTTAGCTCATTGAGGGATGTATGGGGGGTAGTTATAATCTTTACCCATAAGGATTCACATCCGTCGGTTGTAATGTGAGGCATAATATGACAGTTAAGGTTTGATTTGCACATGAGCGCGACACCCCCTCCTTTACCTTGGGTACGATCTGCTCTGTAAAGAGTGTAGTCATCAGGTGTAGAAAGCAAAGCTTGAGTAGGTAAATTAGAATTCAACCAAGTTTCTGTTATTCCAAAAATGTCAGGGCTTTGTTCAGCAACATGGTCAGCAATTTTAATGCCATGTTTAAAAATTGAGCGAGTGTTGAGCAGTGAGAGTGACAAAACCTAAAATAATCAGGGATTTATGTTGCATGTACACCCCACAAATGCTGCTACCAATAGGTCACTCACTTGAATAATAGAGGACCTACACACTCTCAGCACCCACATGCAAACATAGGCCAGCATCCAATAAAGTGACTGGGGGCCTTTTTTCCTGGGCACCATCATGGGTGGGGGCGACAGTGAAGATTTTAGTACCAGTGATGGTGTTCGTGTCGGTGATCTTCTGCACAATGCAGATGGGACTTT
The DNA here is from genome assembly GCF_040938575.1 of Ambystoma mexicanum. Taxonomy (NCBI): domain Eukaryota; kingdom Metazoa; phylum Chordata; class Amphibia; order Caudata; family Ambystomatidae; genus Ambystoma; species Ambystoma mexicanum. Next base: position 850,995,209 of record NC_090937.1, read on the forward strand.
GATGCTGTGCCAAAGAAATGCCTAGCAGTGCAATGAAGATGGTTTCATCTGGGGTACATGGTGCCACTCGTGGAACAAAAGACAGCCAGGTAAAAAGACAGCCGGGTACAAACAGATTACCCAAACATACCCCGCATGATTAGCCTAGAGCAGCGCCTCCATCCCCCAGGCATACTGCTCACACTCGTATCCCAGAAGGAATGCACCCTGAAAGCCCATGAGGGGGCCGAGGACTCCATGCGAAAAGCTATCCCACAAGGAGGGCACAAGCCTCTTACCTCCACCGTCCAAACCCTAAGTTATAGCACCCTGATTTCCCCTCCCAAGACCCCAGTATTCCAGGGTACCCATCAGCCCCAGGCCACAAATTGATCAGATAGATCAGAGATTAGGGGCAGGCTGCCCCCACCATCAGTTTATGTGATTTGTGCTGTGAGGTGCCAGTGGGAAAAAGTAACAAACCTAAAACCAGGGTGGGGAGATTTAGAAAAGCTCTGACATGTCTTGGATCGAGCTGGGATTTGGAAGTTATTGTGACCTTGCAAGAATTTTCTGCACCGTGTCTGCAGTACCATGTGCACATTAAGCCACAAATATGGAATGTTATTGTTTGTGCTTATAATTGCCAATTAGGAGCTCTGTGCCCAATGACATATCAAGAAGTACCTCACGTGGAAGAAGATGGATATGAGAAGCTGGGACCAATTGCCTGATATCCCTTGTGGGGCCGGCAGGATATGTATTGGGTCGCACCAACCAGCCCCCTGGATTTGTAACCTATGTAAGCTACGTCACTGATGATGTTGTGTGCCTTTATAATTTGTTTCTTATGCTGTTTTCATCAGAGCACTCCGTGGCAGCAGAGTCCTTTGCTGGCACGTTTTTTGTCTGAGTTATGAGAATAAATCGTCTTCTTGCAATCAGCGTGCTGGGCCTTTTTCCATAGTGGGTTGCATTTTGTCTTGTGTGAGTGTTGAGGGGCTTCTCTACATAAGATTGTATGGTAGATCAACAGGCTACCCCATTCTGGCTACAGGGCCATTATAGAAATGCCAGAAGCTGACAGAAAAGACTTTGCGAAATTGAAGCAAGCTCTGATCTTAACGTTTGAGAAGACACCTGCCCAATACTTGAAGCGATTCAGAGAACATAAGAAAAAGGAGAATGTCTTATGTGACCGACTCCCTTAGACACTTGAGTGGCTGGGTAGAGGGTTACAAGGTAACCACCTTTGAAGGAATGGTCCATTTGGTCATGCTTGAACACATTTTTCCATGAGCTTCAGCAGCTTTTGCCACAGTCTAAGGAGTTAGATCCAAAGAAGCCTACCATTGCAGTTGACCTGTGGGTGTCCCATTGAGTGTTCCGTAAGGACACACATGCTTCTGGTTAGTAGGTTGAGGAGAAGCAGAAGGAGAAATATCTTGGGCTTTCATCCCAGAAGGGCCACAAAACGTTTAAGGCTAATTCACAGGATTCAGGAAAGGTTAGTGGGACTAACAATCCCAAGAGTGGCTACTATAAGCTGCACAATGTACCAAGGTCCAGTGGATCTTGTTTTGCTTGTGGAGCCAGTGACCATCTGAAGGGGGACCCCAAACGTAAGGGTAAGACCTTGGGGATCCGCTCTATAAGTCTGAACTTCTCTTATGATGAGGAAGATATTCTTACAGCGGTGTCCTTCTCTTTAGATCCCTTACCCACAAGTGAAGAATCTGAAGTAGTGTTAGTTTCCCTTTAAACTAGCAATGCTGGAGCTTCTGCCCCCTTAACTGTTGTTTCCCAAAGTTACTTTGTCTCCGAGTAAAGTGTTCAGGTAGCAGGTGTAAGTACCTCTACTGTTAGGAACACTGGGCCCAGTCTTACTTAAGCAGCTCCCCTTGTGGTAAACCCAAAGTCTCCTGCCTGTGGATCCTGTGGGGCATACTCAGTCGGCTAAGAGGTAATCTCTCAACTTATCAGAATTGCCTGTCGTTAGAGCTGTGAGTAGTGAAATGGTCAGGGCATCTGCCAATGTAAGGAGTGTGGTTCCTAGAAGAGTCCTGGGTGAGATCCTGGGTGAGATCAGTCTTCAAGACTTATGTCCTGATAAATACTCTCCAGGCCCTTCAAGCACTAGGTCTCAGGACCAGGCCGCCGTAGCCATGTCCAAGGGAAAGCCTAAGCCAAAGGGGAAACCCAAGGCTAGAGGAGTCAAAAAAGAGGCAAAGGGAAGCAAAATATTCCCCATGCCCTACCTTCAACTTCTGTTGAGGTAGTTGGCCAAGCTGTCATGATGCCTACCCCCAGGCATCCGGACCAAGCCCATCAGCCCCGGGAGAAGGCATCTAGACATTTAGTAAAACCTCAGCAGCCCCGGCTAGGGGCTATATCGGTTCAGTCCTGGCGCCTTAGGCGCCAGGCTCATAGTAGAAATCACTCCTGGCGCCTAAGGTGCCAGGCTCATAGTCATTACTTACCTCAGGCAGACCATGCTGCAAATGACTCCAATCCATAATATAAGGTGAGATTGCTGTGAGGGCATTTCGGAGGTGATTAGTTGGGGAGGACTGTGGGGGTGCCATCACTTGAATCCACAAAGTGGCTAAATCCATCTCTCCACTTGCAGGAGAATATTTCCACGGGTTAAGCAGACAAGATTAGGAGGGCAGATCCAGTCAGTCATCGCTGCACTACGCATCACGTGGGTGGAGACCGCAGCTGTCCGAGTCCGACCGACGCCCCCTTGGGAGCCAGGTGAGCGTAACAGAATGCAAAGCCTATCTACAAATCCCCACCCGGGCGTTATGGAAACCTCAGAAACCGACCAACTAGCCCTATTGTTAGGGGAATTTAGGGCAGAAGTGCACTCCGTGCACCAAGAGACTAATGCCCTCAGGAGAGACCTGATTGTGTCAAAGGAGCGCACTGATGATCTTGCTAGACAATTACTGCAAAACCAAGCTGGGCAAACACCATTACCTGGATTCAGGGGGAATCCAACTCCTGTTTCATCGAGCAATCCTGTGCAAGTGGTTCTACCAGGGAGCATTCCTTTAGCTCCACCCGAACGTTTTGCTGGGGACCCAAAATGTTTGCCGTGTTTATGAACCAATGCCGTTTGCACATTTTATGCAGACCTGGAGCTTTTCCGAACGACCAAACCAAAGTAGCCTTTGTACTATCATATCTTAGTGGCAGCGCAGCGGATTGGTCAATTCCATTAGTTAACCTAGTGACCCTCTTCTTCGGGATTTTCAAGGTTTTCAATTGAGCATGGAAAGACTATTTGCCAGACATTCACAGGGATAGGCCCTGGATAACAAACTTTTATCATTACGACAAGGTAACCAGGATCTACTAACCTATATCGCCACTTTCAATAGGTTAGTGGTGGAAACCGGATGGCCAGAGGTAAAACGAATTACATTATTTCATCGTGGACTTTGGGGTGAACTCAAAGACGTTTTGGCACAAGTTGTAAACCCACCTCAGGATTGTGCAGAATATTTAGACTTAGTGGTCCAGTTAGCCCACAGACTTCAGAATAGAAAGGCTGATCGAGCTAAGTTTGTGAATCGGGTATTGGTTAAACCCAATGTTACCCTCAAAGGAACAGATGTATCAGAACCGATGCAGATCGGGGGTGTCAAGGGACCCTTAACTCAAAAGGAAAGAGAAAGACGACGGCAGATGCAATTGTGTCTGTACTGTGGGGCCTCAAGGCATTTTCTACGGGATTGCCCTATAAAAAGATCTAAAAGAGTAGTCAGAGTTGCTGATAAAAATCAAACAGAGCCTGATTCGGGAAACAACCACGCCCGACAAGCGTAGAGGTCTGCTTGCCAAGCTCGAAGAAGGATACTCAGACCTCGCACTTCATCATAGCAATGGTCCTTATAGATCCAAGGCAGCCATCATGTATGCACGCAGTGAGGGCATACATTGATAGCGGGGCCATAGAAAACTATGTGGACCACGAGTTGGCTTCTAGGATGAATCTATCTCTCTGCAAAAAGACCACTTCGGATGTCATCACCACAGTCGATGGAACTGAAATTGCCTCTGGGTCTGTAACTCATTCCACTGCAGAGATGACACTATTGGGTCACGATGGGCATCGAGAGACTATTGTGTTTGATTTAATCAAAGCCCCGCAGTTCCAAATAATACTGGGGATACCTTGGTTGGAAACACATAATCCTTGTATTGATTGGCGAGAGAAGAGAATAACCTTCCCGGATTGTGCACATACTTGTTACCCGAAAAAACCCTTGAACCAAGGCCTGGCCACAGTCGCTACTCCAGTCGTGCAGTTACGTCAGGAATATCAAGAATTCCAGGATGTTTCCAAAAGGAACAGGCAAACACCCCCTACCACCTCACAGATCATACGATTGTCAAATCGATCTCATGCCCGGTGCACAACCTCCATGTAGTAGGATCTACGCCCTTACGGAACCCGAAAACTTTCACCTACGACAATACTTGGACCAATACCTTGCTAATGGCTACATTCGTCCATTCAAGTCCCCTGCATCTTCAGCTTTGTTCTTCGTGCCTAAAAAGGAAGGTGACCTCAGAACGTGCATAGACTACTGCGCCTTAAATCAGATCACGGTTAAGAACCGATACCCATTGCCTCTGATCTCCGAATTACTAGACCAAGTAAAGGATGCTTGCATCTGCACTAAATTAGATCTCCGAGGGGCATATCATCTGGTACGTGTAAAGAAAGACGACGAATGGAATACTGCTTTGCGCACTAAGTACGGGTTATTCGAATACCAGGTGATGCCCTTCGGGTTGTGCAATGCACCAGCAGCCTTCCAGTATTTTATGAACGATGTCCTTCATGAACTCATTGACGTCTGTATTGTTGTATACATAGACGATATTCTAGTGTACTCCTCTTCAGAATCAGACCATGTGAAGCACGTTTGTGCAGTCCTTGAGAAACTACGCCAGCACAAGTTATATGCAAAATTGGAAAAATGCGTTTTTCATGCTACGGAAGTTGAATTCCTTGGATTTATCCTGACTCCAAAAGGAGTCCGAATGGACTCTCGAAAGGTGGATGCAATCCTCAAGTGGCCATCACCCAGTTCAGTTAAAGGGGTACAAAGCATGCTCGGATTTGCTAATTTCTACCGCAGATTCATTCCGGATTTCTCACATGTTGTACACCCTATCACAGCACTTTTGCGAAAAAACAAACGCTTCTTGTGGACCGAAGAAGCTGAAAAGGCCTTCCAAGAGCTGAAAGCGAAATTCACGTCTGCACCTGTCTTAAAGCATCCACGCCCCGAACTTCCATACATAGTTGAAACTGATGCATCCAGTTCAGCCATGGGAGCTGTCCTGTCCCAGAAGGATCCTGAAACAGGTCAACTTCACCCAGTAGCATTTTGGTCCAAAAAGTTCTCGGCACCCGAGTTAAACTATGCGGTTACTGATAAAGAATTATTAGCTATCAAATCCGCCTTCAAGGTTTGGCGGCATTATCTTCTCGGTGCCAGGCATACCATTACGGTGATCACCAGAACTTGCAGTATTTAAAAACAGCAAAGGCCCAATCGTCGCGTCAACTTCGATGGGCATTGTTCTTTGCCGAGTTCGATTTCGTGATCACTTATCGACCAGCTTGTAAAAATGGCAAGGCAGATGCCTTATCCCGAATAGGGATGGGAGAAGCATATGCGAACCCGGAACCGGTGCCTATAATTTCAGAACAAAGAATTCTTGGCATAACCACTCTACAGACACTAGAGGATATTCAAGTAAAGATCCAACAACTCTTCGATCCAACAGCCCTGCAGGACTGGGTGAAGAAAGGCTCGGACTACTCAGTCATCAATGACCTACCTTATTATCAAGGGCGACTATTTCTACCACAAAAGGAACTACAAGAACTAGTCATCTCCAATTATCATGACACCCTGATGGAAGGACACCGAGGTATCGCAAAAACTGAAGCTAAAATTAAGAGACAATTCTGGTGGCCCACCTGGCGAAAAGACGTAAAGTCATTTGTAATGTCTTGTGGCATTTGCGCCCAAAACAAAAGTCAGAAGAAAAAACCAGCTGGCCTCTTACAACCTTTGGATATTCCACCTACACCATGGCACACCTTATCGTTAGACTTTATTACATATCTACCACCATGTAATGGATTTAACACCATTCTAGTTATTGTGGATCTTTTTTCCAAGATGGCCCACTTTATTTCTCTAAAGGGATTACCTTCTTCTTCAATTCTGGCCAAGGAGTTCCTCGAAAACATTGTTCGAATACACGGATTTCCTTCCGTATTGGTCTCTGACCGAGGTAGTCAATTGATTTCACATTTTTGGAAGAAATGTTGTCAACTGGCGCAAATCGACGTGAGGTTATCAACCAGTCACCATCCCCAGACCGATGGTCAGATGGAGAGGACCAACCAGACCCTTGAACAGTACCTACGTTGCATGCTACACCAGACCGAAAGTAATTGGAAAGATATTTTATGGATTTCCGAGTATGCATACAATAACTCTGTACATTCAGGAACCGGACAAAGCCCCTTTTATACCATATATGGACATCACCCTCGAACTTCAGAACTAGATTCGCCTCAGCATTTAGAAATGCCTGCCGTTAGTCATTTGCATTCTACTATTACACAAGTCTTTAAAGATGCAACAGAACATTTGAAACAAGCAAAAGAGAAATATAAGAAAAATGCTGATCAACATAGAAGTGAAACTCCACAATACCAGATTGGGGATCAAGTTTGGCTGGCTACAAAACACATACCTCTGAAGGGAACTCAGACTTTTAACCCTAGATATTTGGGACCTTACACTGTTAAGGCCATTATCAACCCGTTAGCCGTCAAATTGGAATTACCCTCTAATATGCGCATCCATCCTGTCTTTCATGTTTCACTTTTAAAACCAGTTCAACCAGGAACAAGATTAACCAAACCACCCGACCCCATCTTGATAGATGGAGAACCTGAATTCGAGGTAAAAAATATCCTGGACTCCAAGATGGTTAAATCAAAACTTAGGTGCCAGGTTCATAGTAGAAATCAGTCCTGGTGCCTAAGGCGCCAGGCTCATAGTCATTACTTACCTCAGGCAGACCATGTTGCAAATGACTCCAATCCAACATGAAGCCTGAAAGGGACTATTTTTCTACAGGGACTATTTTTTACTTGGGTGTGGTTCTAGGGACTTCTTACCTGGGACTACTTTTGAGGCTATTTAAACCACGCCTGACCAGCAACACACGCTTCGCGTTATTCTGCATCCAGCAGCGTAACGCTCACTGTGCCTGCAGCCTGCATCCAGTCTTCTGCCACGCCCACCTCAAATCCGGAGCTCCTAAAACAAAGAGGAAAGAAAGGGACAAGGTTAGAAAACAAACTTATTTCTATTCCACACCTGATTCTGGATCCATCTCGTCTCCGGACCTGTAAAGAACATCATTTCTGCACGTGCCGCACCTCCAGCTGCTGCACCGCGCCATACTCACCAGTCTTCACAGCATCCTTCGGGTCGGCGCTGCCTCCATCATTCCTTCGCTGAATTTCGGCACCTAGGAGACAAAAGAAAACCACAAGCTGAGCCGAGGGAACCAACAAATATAATTCTTACCACCATAGACTTACCTGATTTACCACCGGAGGCATCCTTTTGTGACTCTCCATATTTTCACGTGCCGCATCAGTAAAGAGAGACAAAACAACACATTTTCCATGTGCAACATTTACCGGACAGCGCCGGGTAATACAGACTCTTACCTGAGCTAAATCCATCTCTCCACTTGCAGGAGAATATTTCTACGGGTTAAGCAGACACGATTAGGAGGGCAGATCCAGTCATTCATCGCTGCACTATGCATCACGTGGGTTGAGACCGCAGCTGTCCGAGTCCGACCGACGCCCCTGTAGGAGCCAGGTGAGCGTAACACAAGTCCCTGAACCAGGTATGGAAGAGGAACTGCCAGAATATCTTGTATCCAATGGGACTCCTGAGCTACCAAGCTTGCTTGTAGTGGAGGAGGTCACTAGGGGAGAGATTAGTATGGGACAACAACAAAAAACATCTTTGCTAGGCATGCAGAGAAAGGCCTGCTTCCAGTGGGAGGGTGAACCTCTGGTGAAGAAAAGAATACAGAAGAAGGTGGGTTACTAGCGAGTAAGCCCCCAGAGTCCATCAGAGAAAACCATGGGAGGATGGTGATTTCCAAGAATGTGTGGCCCTTCTTTTTACAGTTGGTGCATGACATTCCAGTTGTAGTTCATTCTGATGGCAGAATAACTCAGGAGTGGTCCCACATGCATTCTTGCTGGCCCATGATGGGGGTCCCAGGAGAAACCAATTTTAGGGATTTCACTCCCTGACAGCATTCTGACAGCAGTGAGACATATATTCAGATACTCCATGATCCACTTCTAGGAGTGGACACATCTCTGGAAGAGACAAGGCCTAACTTTGTTAGTCCCTTGACTCTGGGCCCCATCACGAGTTGAGCAGTAACGCCGGCGCTATTAGCGCCGGCGCTAATAGCCCTACTGCCAAACCCCCCGCAATATTAGCGCCAGATCACAGGTTTCGCGGAAGGGTTATTGCCCATTCCCCATTGGGCCCATTCGGGAATTCCTCATTCCCCATTGGGCCCAATGGGGAAAATTTGCACTATTACCGCCGGCAGATTTCCCGTCGGCGGTAAACGTGCTGAAAATCAGCTGGGGGCAAATCTGCTAAAGCCATGATCTGACAGACCCTTAAATGCAGCGGTAATAGCGCTACCGCCGCATTTAAGGGTTACCGCCAGACTCGTGGTGAGGCCCTCTGTGTCACACCTCTGGCAATAGGATGGCATTGGTGGTTGTTGATCACAACACCATGTGTCCTGATGCCAGCCCACAGAGAATGGCAAGTCAGTCATTGAAGCCTTATTGAACATTAGCGCCAGAGGTAGCTCCTCTGAGGGAGTTGTGCCTGGCTGTCATGCCACGCTCGTGGAAGGTATGGCAAAGATAGAAATACTTGTAAGATGGTGGTGCATGTTCCGTTTTGGCGGTCTAGTGTTTTTCCAATATGGCCGCCAGTTCTATTTCCTGTGTGTGTTTCCCTGGCTCTGAGCGTTGTATCCGTTTCTTGGTGCGCTCCCGTGCTTTCCTGCTGTGTTTTGGCTCCCGGAGGAATCTTTTCGCCTCCTGCTACCTTATCGGCTTCATCCGATCTTTCTACTTTTGTCCTTGCCTGTCTTCGCTCAGCTTTTATACCGGTCTCGTCCGGTATTCCTTTTCCCTTCCCTTCTCAGTGGGTACCTGTTTCTTTCCTACTCAGTTCAACAATCTACGGTGCCGGGTAAGTGTCTTTGCACGTGTATTCATTCCCTTTTCTTACACAGCCTGCTCATTCGGTGTTTCATTCTACCCTTTTCTGTCTCTGTGACTCCGCCCTGATTCTTTCGCTGCCTCCGTTTCCATCTACTTGCCTTTGCCTTACCTTTCCGTGTTTACATTTGTAAACCGGTTGTTTGTATCTTTCCAGTACTTCTTACCTGCCGCTCTCCCTCCTGCCACTTGTCGATCTTCTTCTTTACTCTTTCATTTCTTCCCCGTGTTTCTACGGCTTTCCGACGTCCTGTTCTCTCCTCATCTCCTCCTAGTACCTTACTTTTTTAGCACTCCCACTATCAGTATTCTTCCGCCACCTGGTTTACGGGAAGCCTCCTGCCTACCTTCGCAGACAAGCCCAGTGTCCAGCCTGTTACGCTTCGCCAGAAGTATTATTCATCCTTCCCCATTTACCTCACGGACATTGGTTGTGATCTATAAGGACTCCAAATGGAAGAATCAACCCTCATCTGTAAACCGCTACAGGAGTTTTCCAGAACTCGATCACTCAGGGTGTTTTACACCTACATGGCTTTTCCCTGAACTTTGGGAGCTTGCTCCTCGGGGTCCCCCTGGTCCTGGTTATAATTCAGGTCAAGGTGGCCTCCGAGGGAGCTCGTCCCTAACTGCATCACAAAAAAGACAGAAGGTCCAAGGAACTACGAAGACCTCGTCGCAAGAAGGAGTCAGAGACATACAACAGTACAATTGAAGACACAGGTGAGGAGGAGGACCGGGAGGGTTCATCAGAATTTGACAGCATACAACGCCAAATGCAACCGATGGCCACCGTGGAACAATATCAGGAACTCTGTAACGCCATTCAAGGACTAAATGTTGAAGTACAGAACTTACAATCCGAGAATGTGGCATTACGCCAGCAAGTAGCAGTCCGCGATGAAGGTCGAGGAGATTTGCCTCCCATGCCTTTTTCCTTTGGCAAGTTTGATGGCAATCCCAAGCTCATAAATGAATTTCTAGATGCCTGCTCCATGTATTTGGCCTTCAGACCCAGGACCTTTGAGACAGGTCGAGCCAAGGTGGGATTCTTGGTGGCCAACCTAACTGGAAGCGCCCTTGCTTGGGCTACACCTTTGGTCACCGGTGACGATCCTTCTGTGAATGACTTTGACCTATTCAAACAGAATTTCAAGACAAGATTCGAACGCCCAGAGGTTCAATATTCCACCAATGAAGCTATGTTGGATGTACGTCAAGGCACACAAGACGTTCAGACTTACATTTTCAAGTTCCAGCACCTTTCTTCAGAAGCAGGGTGGCCAGATTCAGCCCAATTAACCATATTTCTTAGAGGCCTCCACGAGGAGATTAAAGATGAATTGGCTCGGGAGGCACGACCTAATACCTTTCAAGAACTTGCTACTTTGGCTCTACAAATTGAGTTCCGGATGGCTGAGAGACGCCTTGAAAGAAAGAGAGGTCGGAGTACGCCTAGTCAGCTAAGCATACATCCTACCCCAAGGGAAAAGGAGCAGACAGACGAACCCATGAAAATCAGCACTATGAGAGGTCCACTTACTTCGGAGGAACGTCAGAGACGACGTGACTTTAACTTATGTATGTACTGCGGTTCGTCTAAACATCTTCTGAGAGTCTGTCCTGAGGTTCCGCCACGGCGCCAGGGAAACGCCAGACCCCGTTTCTACGCAGGGGAGATTACGGGGAAACCAGCTATAATCCCTGCAACAACACCCAACCAAGAAATGAAGAAGACAGCCGACTAATGGTGTTTCCCATAACCTTCACAATACCTTCCGGTTCTACCTTAAACCTCCTCGCTATGTTAGACTGTGGTGCTGCTGGCAACTTTATAGATTGAGCTTGGGCCAAGGAACATCGTATTCCACTGCAAGAAAAGCCAAGACCCATTCCAGTGGAAGGAGTGGATGGTAAACCTTTGTCTTCAGGGACCATTGTGATGGAGACCAAGCCCATCCAGGTGTTGATGGGAGAACACTTGGAGACCATACAATTTGACGTGATAAGAGCAGCCCATTTCCCTGTTATACTTGGGATACCTTGGCTCCAACTGCACAATCCCCTGATGGATTGGAGAGCCAACAAGTTGAGATTTGACATGACGTTTTGCAGTGAGCATAACACTGGTAGGTTTGAAGACCAGACTCAGGCGGGAGAATCGGTGAGCCTACCACAGACCATTGTATCTACAGTTCCCATCCAATACCAAGGTTTCTCTGAGGTATTTGAAGATAAGGTACCTAAACTCCTGCCGCCTCATCGTCCAGAAGACTGTGGAATTGATCTCAAGTGTGATTCACCGATTCCTTTCGGAAGAATATACCCTCTGTCCCTCCATGAAAAGAAGGTGTTGAAGGAGTACTTAGATACCAATATGAAGAATGGTTTGATCAAGGAGTCCAAGTCCCCGGGAGGGGCTTCCCTCTTCTTCGTCTTTAAGAAGGGGTCCTCTGAGCTATGCCCCTGTATCCATTACAGAGGTCTCAACCAGTTGACGATCCGGGACAGATACCCAATGCCCTTAATCAGAGACATTTTGGAGGCAGTACAAGGCTCAAATCTTTTTACCAAACTGGATCTTCGGGGGGCATATCACTTGCTAAGGATCAGAGAGGGCGATGAGTGGAAGACCGCTTTTCGCACGCCCTTGGGGATGTTCGAATACCAGGTCATGCCCTTTGGTCTAGTCAATGCTCCTGCTGTCTTTCAGAGATTTGTTGACAAAATATTCTCTGATCTATTATACATTTCAGTTGTAGTTTATCTAGATGATATCCTAATATTTTCTCCCACTTTGAAGGAACATCGAAAACATGTCTACGAAGTACTTCAACGTCTCAAGGTTCATCAACATCTATGCCAAGCCTGAGAAATGTGTATTTGAGGCCACAGAGGTTTCCTACCTAGGATTCATCCTTTCCAAGGAAGGGGTCCGCATGGATCCAGAGAAGGTGAAGGCCATTCTACGTTGGCCAGAACCCACAACAGTTAAGGATATACAAAGATTTTTGGGTCTAGCCAATTTTTATCGCCGTTTCATACACAATTTCTCCGACATAGTTTTGCCCATCACCTCTCTTCTTAAAAAGGGAACCTCTTTCCAATGGAAAACCGAGGCTCAGGAAGCCTTTTGTAAGCTTAAGGCCATGTTCACTACTGCTCCCATACTTATGCAACCAGATCAAACCTTACAGTTCATTCTCGAGGCTGACGCTTCAGGAGGTGCTCTGGGGCTGTTCTTTTACAAAAGGGAACAGATCAGCTGGAACACCCAGTGGCATACTTTTCCAGGACCCTTACATCCAGTGAGAGGAACTACTCTGTTCTAGAAAAAGAACTATTAGCGATCCGTCAGGCCTGTGAAGAGTGGAGACACTTGCTACAAGGGGCTTTACATCCATTCATAGTGCGTACCGACCACCGCAATCTCAAGGTCTTGCAACAAATGGAATGTAAAAACTCCAGACACGCCAGGTGGGCATATTACTTTTCACATTTTGATTTTATGATCACCTACATCCCAGGATCTCAGAATAATGTGGCAGATGCCCTCTCCCGCAGTTGGGGAGACGATACTGGAACATATCAAGGACAAGAGAGGATGCTCTTAGGGAAGAGATTTATTTCTACTATCAATTCTTTCCTTCAGGAGGTCCGAGAAGGCATCAAGTATAACAAGGTTACCGATCCCCAACAGTATAATCTTACAGAAAAGGAAGGATTATTGTGTCATGGCCAGGCTCTCTTTCTCCCGACCAGAAGCTTACAGACCCAAGCATTAAAGTGGTGTCATGATCTCCCACTAGCAGGTCATAGAGGTCAAAAGGGAACCTTGGAACTACTATCCAGAAGTTTCTGGTGGCCTTCCAGACAGCAAGAAGTCCAGTCATATGTTACCTCCTGCCCCACTTGTGCAGCCAACAAGACTTCTAGACAGAGACCTCTCGGTTTACTCCAACAGAACGAATTACCTTCAAGGCGCCTGGGAAGAGATCTCAATGGATTTTATCGTGGACTTGCCCCCTTCAAAGGGTATGACTTCCATATTTGTTGAAGTCGACACTTACAGCAAATTGGCTCATTATTTGGCTTTAGCTGGTACTCCTTCAGCTTCAAAGACTGCAGCAGTGTTTCTGAAAGAGATTGTGCGACTACATGGTATTCCTCGTACCATAGTCAGTGACCGTGGTACCCAATTCACTTCCAAGTTTTGGTCTTCCTTGTGTGAACAGTTAGGAATCCAACGAGCCATGTCATCTGGTTACCACCCACAATCCAACGGCCAGACTGAACGCTTGAATGCGACTCTCGAGCAGTATCTTCGCTGTTTTTGTAATAGAGAACAGGACAATTGGGTGGACTTCATACATCTTGCAGAATTTGCCTACAATAACTCCCATCATACTGCCATCAACATGAGTCCCTTTATGTGTACCTACGGCTATCATCCTCTACACCTACCCTGGTCAGGATCACCCTCCTCATGCACTCCTGCCATCAACGATACTTTGATCACCCTTAGACAGGTCCACAAGGATGCCATACATTCCCTGGAAGAAAGTCGTAAGGGGTATAAGAAGTACACCGATCTACAGAGGAGATCCAATCCTGATTGGAAGGTAGGAACTCGAGTGTGGCTAGCCACCAAATGTCTACCCAGATGGACTCATGTGGGTAAATTCTCTCCCAGATTCATTGGTCCTTTTGAGATCCTCTCCAAGGTTAACCCGGTAACTTTTAAGTTGAAATTACCCCACAATCTCAGAAGAGTACACCCCGTGTTTCATTCCTCGTTGCTCAAGACCTACATTGAAGACCAATACAACAGGCCCCTCAAGAGACACTCCACCACTGTACCTAATATACCTGAGGAATATGAAGTGTCTTATTTGGTGGACTCCAGGTATAGGAGAGGGGTACTTCAATACTTGGTACATTGGAAAGGTTACCCTTGTTCCGAGAGGACATGGGAACCTCGCTCTCATATTCATGCTCCCAGACTGATCACATGATTCCATCGCTTACACCCAGGCAAGCCAGGTGGCGGACCCCATAAGAGGGGGCATACTGTCATGCCACGCTCGTGTATTGTATTGCAAAGATGGAAATACTTGTAAGATGGTGGTGCATGTTCCGTTTTGGCAGTCTAGTGTTTTTCCAATATGGCTGCCAGTTCTATTTCCTGTGTGTGTTTGCCTGGCTCTGAGCGTTGTATCCGTTTCTTGGTGATGCTCCCGTGCTTTCCTGCTGTGTTTTGGCTCCCGGAGGAATCTTTTCGCCTCCTGCTACCTTATCGGCTTTGTCCGATCTTTCTACTTTTGCCCTTGCCTGTCTTCGCTCAGCTTTTGTACCAGTCTCGTCCGGTATTCCTTTTCCCTTCCCTTCTCAGTGGGTACCTGTTTCTTTCCTACTCAGTTCAACAATCTACGGTGCCGGGTAAGTGTCTTTGCACGTGTATTCATTCCCTTTTCTTACACAGCCTGCTCATTCGGTGTTTCATTCTACCCTTTTTTGTCTCTGTGACTCCGCCCTGATTCGTTTGCTCCCTCCGTTTCCATCTACTTGCCTTTGCCTTACCTTTCCGTGTTTACATTTGTAAACCGGTTGTTTGTATCTTTCCGGTACTTCTTACCTGCCGCTCTCCCTCCTGCCACTTGTCGATCTTCCTCTTTACTCTTTCATTTCTTCCCCGTGCTTCTACGGCTTTCCGACGTCCTGTTCTCTCCTCATCTCCTCCTAGTACCTTATCTTTTTAGCACTCCCACTATCAGTATTCTTCCGCCACCTGATTTACGGGAAGCCTCCTTCCAACCTTTGCAGACAAGCCTAGTGTCCAGCCTGTTACACTTCACCAGAAGTATTATTCATCCTTCCCCATTTACCTCACGGACATTTGTTGTGTTCTATAAGGACTCCAAGTGCAAGAATCAACCCTCATCTGTAAACCACTACAGGAGTTTTCCAGAACTCGATCACTCAGGGTTTTTTACGCCTACGTGGCTTTTTCCCTGAACTTTGGGAGCTTGCTCCTCGGGGTCCCCCTGGTCCTGGTTATAATTCAGGTCAAGGTGGCCTCCGAGGGAGCTCGTCCCTATCTGCATCACAAAAAAGACAGAAGGTCCAAGGAACTACGAAGACCTTGTCGCAATAAGGAGTCTGAGACATACGACAGTACAATTGAAGACACAGATGAGGAGGAGGTCCCGGAGGGTTCATCAGAATTTGACACTGGCACAGGCAGCATCTCTATGTCCAGTAGTGGTCAGACCCAGTGGAAGGAAGGTGAAGTGACTTGTACATGGTCACTCAACTGCCCCCCACAGGACGGTGGCCTGAGAGAGAAACTTTTTAGAACCCCCACAAGTTTTATTGGAGCACTTAGTGAGCCCCAAAGAAGGCAGTGGGTCCTTCTGATGTCACACCAGTTCCTCAAACCCCATATCATAAGTGAGTGGTCTGGGCCTTGCCAGGTCTTAGAACTAGGCAAGGTAAACTATTCAATGGATCTTGACAGATCTAGCAAGACTGCCATAAATTTTACCATGAATAGTGTGGAGGAGTTTGTCCCTAGGAATGACATTGGAACTGTGCACTTAATTGCAAAAAGGGGGATAGATACATCTATGACTCTCCCTGCCCTATGCCAGAACAGCACTTCTCAAGACTTTGGTGAGGGTGGCCTTGTGTCCTCTCAACTGACTCCAAGGCAATAGGATGAGGTGAGAACGTTGCTGAGGCAATTCTTCCCTTGATGTGATGATATGATGATTTATTTATAACATGCCTGTACGCAAGTGTTTCTAGGCGTGATAAGACAAGTTAGGGAGATATAGGGAGGATCTTACTACGCCTTGTATCATTCAGATCATACAAGTGTACGGGGGTGGGTGGGAGGAGAAGTGCCAGTGGGAGAGAGAAGGGAAGTGCGGTCAGAGCAGCAGTTGTGTAAGTGCAGGCGGGGGAGCCAGCTATGGGAAGTGCAAAAGGGGGAGGGGTGTAGGGTTACAAATACAGCCCCTAAATGTGCAGATGCCCAAGGCAGTGCAGCTGATTGCAGGTCATGGAGGAAGCCTGGTGCCCATTGAGTTAAGAGGGTAGTCAGGTGACCAGCTAGCGCGACAAACAGGTGGTCAGCAAGGGAAAGCAGAGATAAAGTAGAAGTGGAAAGGAAGGTCTTGAGCTGCTTCCAGAACCTGTGGAGGTCCTGCTCGAGTGTGAGAAGGGCAGGGAGGTCATTCCAGATCTACCACCATCTCTCTGCTGGAGAAGCGTCTGACCGTCAGAGAGTGAGAGGTAGCTGAGTGAAGGGCTCGAGAAGGAAGATGTTTAGGAAGAGAGAGTTAGATGTAATGCGGGCTCCGGCCACAGACAGCTTTGCGGACAATGCAGAGGGTCTTGAACTTGATCCTTGCAGCCACCGGGAGCCAGTGAAGAGATTTCAGGACTGGAGAGATACGATCCATGGGCTTGCAGCCAAGGGCAAGTCTTGCAGTCCTGTTCTGGATTAGTTGCTGAGGGCAGAGAGTAGAGGAACACAGGTTGAGATAGAGGCTGTTGCAGTAGTCCAGCCTAGAGAGAACCAGGGCTCTGGAGACGTTGTGCTTCTGCGGGAAAGTGAGAAAAGGAAGAATGCCTCTGAGGAGGTGGAGCTGATAGTGGGACTTCTTTGAAAGGTCTGTGATGTGAGGGGAGAAAGAGAGAGTAGAGTTGAAGATGACCCCAAGGTTTTTTGCTTCATAGGAAGGCACAGGGAGACAGCCCAAGGAGGGGGGCCAGAGTAAAAGAGGGAAAGCGAGAGTAGGGGTCCCAATGAGGAGGATTTCTGTCTTAGTGGCATTGAGGCAGAGATTGTTGCAAGCGCACCATTCCTGAATTTTGGACAGTCAGGAATGAGCGAGAGAGGAGAGGAGGCAGAGGGGAGCCTGGAGGAAAGCTGAGTGTCATCCACATAACACTTAAAGTTAGAGGAGAATGTAGAGATGCGGTGGGAAAGGGACCGCATGGAGGTTGAAAAGCCAGGGAGCGAGGTTGGAGCCCTGGGGAACATCACATGTGGAGAGAGAGGTTGTGGCGAGAAAGGACCCCAGTTGGACCTGAGAGGGATGGTCCAAGAGGAAGGAAGTCAACCAGGGTAGGGACTGATCCGTGATTCCTAGCTTCTCAAAGAGACGATTGATCAGGATGGCATTGTTGACCGTGTCGAAAGCAGAGGAAAGTTCAAGGAGGATGAGGACAGAAGGTAGGCTAAAATCAGGATTAGTGAGCAAGTCTTCATATGTGTTCAGGAGAGCAGTTTCCGTGCCTTTGGCGGCTCTGAAGTCAGACTGATGGTCATGGAGACAACCAACAGATTCAGTGTGGAGAGTGAGCTGGGAGATGGCCATCTTTTCCAAGAGTTTACCCAAGAAAGGAGGTATAGGGCGGTAGTTTGCCGGACAGAAAATATCAGCGGACGGTGTCTTCAGGAGGGGATGCACAAGGGAGTGCTTAAGGGGGGAGAGGAATGTTACAGTGGCAAAAGAATGATTGCAAATGTCAGCCAAGGCTGGAGCGAGGGTGTCAATGTGGTCCTTGATGTTTCAGGAGGAGCAGGTGAGCACCTGCTTGGATGACACATTCACAGATCGTACTTGTCTAGAAACGTCATTAGGAGTGAGAACAGAAAAAGAGGAGAAGTGGGGAGGAGAGGCAGCCAGAAGAGGGCCAGGAAATGAAGAGGGAGAGGAAGAGGAAAGAGATGAGGAGAGAGAGGACAGCACTGGGATTTAGTAGAGAAGTGAGAGTCCAGAGCCATGCAGAGGGTCTGGGAGGGAACAGACAAGGTGGAGACTGCAGCAGGATTGGCCAGCTCCTTGCAGATTTTGAAGAGTTTGGCCATTTTGTTAGAGGCCAAAGAGACACGGGCTTGGATATAGGCTCTCTTCTTGGACAGTGCAGAGAGCCTATATTGCCTTTGGAGCAGGCGACAGGCCAGTTTGTCAGAGGATGTGCCAGATGCCCTCCACTTCCTCTCGGCCACCCTACACCTGTGTTTTAGGGTGGGAAGGTTGGAGTCATACCAAGAGTTGCACCTGGAGGTAGGCTTCAGGCGGATTCTCATGACAGGGAAAAGGACATTGAGAGTGTTAATGATAGAAAGAGGCACGCTTCAGAGGGCTATGTCAGAGTGTGAGTCAGCTGCAGGAGTAGGAGGAGAGAATGTAGCAGCAAAGGCCTCCACTGACACACTCTTCATGAGCCGGATGACCAAGAAGGTTGGTGGCAGTGCTGGGGTAGGATTCACCTGGGAGAAAGAGTGTCAGGTGTGTGGGATGTATTGACCCACTCTGCTATACTATGGGGGGGACAGCCCCGAATCAGAAAAGCAAGAGCCCGAGACTCCTCGAATCACTGAGTGTGAAATTGCTTGCTCAGATTCCCAAACCACCCAACATCATTCTGGGGACCGCCTCCTAGAAGGGGGGGCAACTGAGAACCAGCAGAAGAGGAACCCCAAACCTCACCAACCACTTCTGTTGACTGCCCCCAGAAAGGAGGGGGCAGCCCAGAAACAGAACACCACTATTTGGGGAGTTTCGGGCTCCCCTACTCCCCAAATAGTGGTGTGTCAAAATTCTGTGCTAGATTCTTCAACTCCAACACTGTCTCTTGATCCAACTATCCCAGTCAGAAATGAGAAAATTGACCATCCAGCTTACCAGGACCACCCATTACCTTTGCCCCTTGGAGGAGAAGGAAGGTAGATTCTACGCCTCCATTCATGTGAAAGAACAATGTGCAATTCCAGCACTGGTGGGCACTGGATGGCAAGCAACTTTGCTGTCAAAGAGGATCTTTGAGCAGCTAAATTCAGGAAGGGGGGAGAGATACCAAATTCCTCTCACCCCTTTTCCTGGACAGCTCCAGTACTTTCACGGGAAGGAAACTCCTGTTGAAGGTTCTGCAGAGCTGGAAATTAAAATTGGGCGACACAAAATGAAGCACCCAGTCCTGGTTGTGGTGCCAGAAGGAACCCCCTGTCTATTAGGGAATGACATCCTCTGCAGGCTGTCTCCCCTAATAGATTGTGTGAATAAGGTACTCTGGACCAAGACTCACAGGCCAATTAAATTAAACCAAAGCATCAACCATGTTAGTCTCAATGGCACATGCCACATGGTTGAACAAAAACCAGATCAAATCAGGTTCTACTTTCAAAATAATGACATACCCGACGTCACCATCATAGCTGTGGGCAACCAACTGGTGATGAGAACTCCTCTCCATTTCTGCAAATCAGCCTCCCTTCCAGTCTCAAGTGGCATTCCACCCTGGAAGGGGATACATTGGCATTTTACACTAATGTACAATCAGAAAGTCCCAAGTCCATAGCCAAAATTGATATCAAACCAGCACAAAACTTAGGTGGCATTCTGAAAAAGGGTGAACAGCTCTTCCTCCCCATTCAGTTAAATGACGGGAAGGATTCTGTCCTCACCCAAGTTGACTTGAAGAACAAAGAAAGCTTCATCAGCGGACCTGACCCTACCCGCGGTAGAGTCCGTGCAGTAATGGGTATAGGACCTGGAAACGCCCCGCTCCAAACATCCTCTGCTTAGCAGTTGCATGATAAAAATTTCTAGGGATGACAAAAGCATAGTACATACTTTTTGGGTTGTGTGAGGTGTTCCTTCTGCCTTTTATATGAGCAGTGACCTCCTCAACCAACTCAAGATTAATTTGGACCCTGGTTATTGCCAAGCCCTGCCCCAACTGTAGAGTAAATCTCAGGGTACTGGCAAACCTAAAGAAAGCATTCCGGTCAGCACTAGTGCTACGGTAGGAAATGGAATTTCAGAAATGGAGGAGAGGTGACCCTCCCAGGCCTCACCTACAGAATCCACCTGTTAAGACCATTAGTAAACCTAGGCGGGGAATATTGCCAATTGTTAGGTTATGCAAGTGTCTTTCCCACTGCTGAGATCCCCCGAAGATGTGTGGGCACAGTAGTGGGAACATTTTCATAACCATGTTATGTTCTGTTTTCTAGTGTTGGCACTAAAATCCCAAGGATCACCAAGGAAGACCACTCGGGGACCTGGAGGAAAAACCCAAGGAATCCAGAGTATTGTCCCATCCCAACCCGAACCAGCGAGGAGAGTGTGTCGCCTCAGTCGCTGATGGGAGAAGCAACTGAATTTCTCCACATGGACAGAAAAGAACATCGCAATCACCCAACTCTCTCTCGACTGAAAGTCAAAATGAAGTTGTGAGGGGGGATTTGTGGGATGTATTGACCCATTCTGCTATACTATGCGGCCTCACTCTGCTATCTATGGTGCGAGAAACAGAAAAATGGTGGAAAAAGCTTGTGCGCGCCAAAACCTCCAAAACCACATTTTTCAACACACAAAAAGATAAAAGATGGCTCCATACCCTGCCACCCATGGTGCATGCGGGGTGGAACACACCACACGCTGTAGAAAAAGTGCCAGTGGGCTCCATGACAAGTAAACAGAGTACAGAAGGAGAAGCAGCGCTTTGCAAATGAAACTCCAAAAAAGTGCCTGTAAATGACATTTTCGGTGCTGTTGAAACTTCCAAATGCCTGTACATAATACTTTTTCAACATTCAAAATCCTGCTTGGCGCTACAATTCATTTAATCTAATGAAGCACTGTGAATTTACAAAGTCCTAAAATGTTAAGAGCAAAACATTTCTCAGCAAAACTGTATTGCCTGTGAACGACAGCTCCTGTCAAATGGGCTTTCTTGATTAAACATTAAAGTTGGCTAAAACTAAAGATCTGGCAGATTAGCAAATATAAAAGGACTGTTGCTGAAAGTAACACGGATCTCAGTTGTTTTGATCCCACAGATTTTAAAGCTAAGAATGTAATTTATCTATGACATCTGATGCAACAAGTTTGTTTTGTGCTGGATTTCAAGTCAAGAAATTAAATTTTAACTTAGGCTGGCTGGGTCTGCAAGAAGTTGAAAAACAGGTTTCCACCCAAGGGGAGGGCATTCCTCTCAGCAGATGCTCACTGACATATGATAATTGTGGGGTAGGACAGACTTGTGTCTGCTCGCAAGGACTGAACAATGGCAGATTCTCCAGGCCAGGAAATGGACGTGTCAAAGGGTCGTAAACTATGCCTGCAGAAGGAAATCCCAAAAAGGCGGGGGCTACTCCTTGCTCCAGGGACAGACAAAAGGATGACCATTTGCTGCTAAGAATATGTAATGAACATTTTTTAGAGACTTATAACTCGCTGTCAGAAGTGGTGAAAAATATAAAAAGGGCAAAATTGTTACTCTAATTTTTGGCCCTACATTGCAAAACGTAGTGGAACTGTGAAGCATATTCTGAACAGGAATGGCAATATATGTGGTTTTATGGGAACATTGTTTATGCTAGAATTGTTAAACTTTGCACACACATTCCTATGGTAAACACTGGGAAATTTGGAGAAAGTTTGGAAAATGTTTTCATGGAGAAATGGACAAAATGCTGCAAAAAGGCAAAACAAGGTCTCACAGCTGTGGGATTTTGAGGAACAGATACTACATAAAATATGTAATCCTTGTATGTTGTTTTCATAGACGTTACAAATGTGTAAATATGTATGTAGGACAAAATTTGATTTTGATACTAGTGGCTAGGGGAGGTTTCTAAGGATTGTAAAAAACCAAACCATAAATTTGACATAATCTGTCATTGATCCAATCACTCGGATGCAAGGCGGATAGAAGGCTCTGATCCAATCCCAGTTCACAGGGGCAAGCTTAGTTAAGCTGGCCCATACACCCATTTTTGTGATGTCATTGGAAAGGATAAATAGAGACAGCTGACAACACATAGAGACTCTCTCTTCTGATTCCAGCGAAGCACTCTGATCCAGCATTCAACATCCAGCTTTCAACATCCTTCCAGATCCAGATGCCAATCACCAGGCCAAGCAATAGCTGAACCATTTTTAGCTAGGCTAATCCGTACAACTCAGTGGTGCGCTGTAGTGTAGGGAAGCATCCTGAAACTACCTGGCTTGCTACCATAAATGCTTGCCTGATGAACTTGCAATCCCACTGAATTGAAATATCCAGAAAAAGGAAGGGCAGATCCTGTGCAGTTCCGGTGACCGGCCTAGCTGATCTAGTCCTGCGCCCGATGTGCTGTCTTTCCCTGTTAGACCCGATCCATTGACCAGAATCTTGACGGGCCTAAAATCTTAAATCCCAGTGGATTGTGAGTATTAATAGGACGCTAGAGAACTATTGTATACCTTGCCTGATCTTGTTCCACTCCAATCTCTGAACTACTCTTCCGTTCATAACCAGTAACAGTGTCAAAATCTTTAGTGCTATCTTATTCTGTCTATTTGCTAAAGCGTCATTTTCATAGTCATAATCTCACTTCGAGTGTGTGGACTGGTTCCGCCAGGGAAGGTGCTGGGGATCTGTTACTGAAGTCATGAATAAGTCTCAGAGCTTACTGCGGCCCAACCTTGTTGTCTAATCTGCATGCTCTAGTCTTGAGTAGAACTATAAGCCATATTTTCTGGTTTTGAACTGAGGTTTTTGTCCAAATTCGTGTCTTTATTTCTGAAAAACATCTCTCACTAAAACCTCCATAACTCCCTCAGTTTTAAAGATAGAAACAACATTTCAATTCAATTTCAGTGCGAAACAGTGCGATTGACCCTTTTTTATCAAAAATCGCATTGTAAAAGTTTGCCGCAAATTTACCTTTGCAAAAGTTTATATGTGTGAATTGCTTTTAAATTATTTCCCACTTTACTTTTGAAATTCCAAATGTTTTCTTTTGATTAAATCATTACTTTTGCCTGCTTGCATCCGTTCAAAGCGGCTCCTGTAGAAAGTTATAATTTAAGCTTTTTTGGCCACATGTAGTGTTTTTGCTCAGCCACTTTCAAAGCCATTCTGAAAGTTGAAAAGTCAATTCCGTTTTTCTCTTGTGTTTAAGGGGGGAAGGTGGGAGTGATATTCTGTTTGGTCTGTATTATTCCTGAGTACCTGCTCTCTCCTCACATCTATTTAAATTGCCTATTGGTGGGTTCAGAGGTGTTGCAGGGGGACCCTCTAACCACAGTGCTATCTGTTCCAAACCAATCCAAAAGTATTATTTTCTGTGCTGCATTCTTTTTGTATTCATTGACTGATTCAAAGTGCATTAAAGATAATATTCATTGTTCTTGTCACTCATTGGAGTGGTGAGAGGGTTAAAGAGGGGGATGTCAGAGGAGATATTGATATCTAAGGTGTGCCCGGCAGAGTGTGTCAGACCAGAGGGTAGAATAGACAGAGGGAGAGAGTGTTGAAGAGATTGTGGAAGAGCCCCGAGGAGGGATTGGAAGTATCCAGATGGATGTTGAGGTCTCCAAGTAGGAGAAGTTGAGAGGTAGAGGCAAGGAGAGAAGATGAGAGGTCCACCCATTCAGAGAGGAAGAGGGCAAACTTTAGATCGTGGCCACAGTTAGAGAGAGGCCAGAAGAGAGAGTATCTTTTTTGACACCCGGTGGACTCTCTGCCATTTGTTAATGGCCTCTTCAGAAGTTTTTTTTGAAGTTTTTGAAGATATTTTGTTCCATATAAGGTAAACAACCATTCTATGTTCTAATGGATACAACATAAACCTACTTATTTTGTATTGTAACCGCATTGATGATTTTCAATTTTTGTTATTCTGCAGATTTATTTCTTGTTTGGTCCTGAAGACGGGAGGTGCGTCCCGAAACAAGTTGAGCTGAATTCCTTATTAAAACACTATTCCGGAAGAAGTATTTAAGGACTGAAATTATTCTTATAATATCTTTTCTGACTATTTTATTAACCTTTTGAGATCTCTGTTAGAATGATCACAAATTGTTTGGCTGTTTTTGCCTGAATAGAGTGCAGTGGACAGGGATATCCCTTCCCATGGGCTCCTATTCTTTGTACATTTTGGATCTAAGGTCAAGCACATAATCCACCATATCGTGGGAAGGAGTTTGGTGATTGCCCTCCTATCCTTTTCCGCACCAGACTTAGCGAAGCCCTAACGAGATGGCCAAATATGAGCTTGAAGGTACTGAACCCAACACCGTTATGTGGCACCTCCTGGTTGGAGAACAGGAGACACAGCAGGAGAATATCCCACTTTCTGCTAAGGGTATCTAACTGGTAATCTATCATGCCCTTGAGAGTCTTTCTGAAACACTCATCTAGCCTGTTGGTCTGTGGTTGAAAGGCTGCCCACACCACTGATATGAAGTTGGATCCTCTTTCAGAAATTACTTCTTATGGGAATCCTACATGAGAGAATATACCGACAAGGGCCTCCGTGACCACAGGGGCTTTGATGCTCCTCAACAGTACACCCTTAGGGTGGCATGATTTACCACCACCAAAATGTACCGGTTTGCCAACGAGGATTGGGGATCCAAAGGACCTACAATGTTCATACCGATCCTCTTGAAAGATCACCCTAGCATGGATAGTGGAATTATGAATGGTCTGGTGGCTCCACCAGCTTTGTCAGATGATTGGCAAGTGTGTCAAGACCAGACACATTTCTTTGATCTTCGACCCCATCTGGGGCCAGTAGAAATGAGCAGACAGCCTGTCGGTTGTCTTACTCATTCCTAAATGACCTGCCAATGGAATGTTGTGAGCCAAATCCAAAAGGGACCTCCTGCGGCACTGAGAGACCACCAAACACCAGCTGGCCCCTGCCTCAGAGTTCTATGAATCACTCTAAAGGAGACAATTCTCCCAATACATCCTAAACATCCCAGGGGATTACACCCAGGCCTGCTTCTCTGACTGCTCATGCCAATCTGCCAATGTTGGACAGTTGCGCTGTGCCCTACAAATATCAGCTTGTCTTGGGCCCTCAGCTACGGACAAGTTATGTAGCTCGGGGAGACCCTGGAGGTCTGAAGCTACTGTGCCCTCCACCTCAGGCTCTGGATCTATTCCTGTAGGCCACTGTGAGGGCACTGAGTCTGATGCCTCCACGTTAGGCACCTCAGTGGCCACTAGACCCTCTACAGCAGTAGCAGCTGTCTCTGTGGACTCAGTAACAGGACTAGGTAGTATGTGGGGGACAGTCTTTTGCTACCTCCAGCAGGAATTGCCTATGGACCAATGGCCACCAGGACTACTTCCTGAGCTGCTTCCTTAGCCCCAGATTATGTGATAGCGGAAAAGATTTCGGCATCAGGTTTATCATTTCCAATTAGACAGTCTACTGTAATTGAATATTTGACAGTGAATCAGAGCTGTGAGGTTTCTCCCCACGAATTGAACTCCATGATAGCCATTGGGCATTGGGTGAGACCGTTGAATCCCCAAACTAGCATGAGAGGACCAGGTATGATCTGGACCTCGTGCAGCCACTGTTTCCTGACAGCGATGATACTAGCAGCAGTTCCCATGGTCCAAGAAGATCACCCTATAAGCAAGCCCCAAGGCCTTGGTGGGAGACCCAGTACCTTTCCCGCTCAGCGGTACAAGTGTACATTCGGCCAGTCCCTGGCCATGTTGGAATTCATCATCTATGATGCCCACATTTACAAACTCTTCTTCCTCTTCCTCCATAATAGTAGCGCTAGCTACTGCTTGCTTGGGTCTACCCTTGCAGGCAGGATCTCCCTTCCTATGTCTCTGTCTCCATAGGTAACGCAGCCATGGGGGGCTGTAAATGTGGGTGTTCCAGTGTTGGGGTGCCCTCAATTCTCCTTTCGGTTGGAGCAGACGATGCAGGTGACTGGAATTTCTCCTCAGCTTTTTGGGGCACTTTCTTAGCAGGATGGTGTGATCGTTTGCCCTTGGTACTTTTCTCAACACCTTTGTCATCTAGTTTGGATGCCACAGCCAGCCTTTTTCTGAACATGAGTAGTCACAAACCGGTCAGCTGCCTATGCAAACTCCCAAAGGTCAGTGATGTTTTGGCCACCAAATGCTGGTGTAACTCCATTTCACATTGTTTAAGGATGCTTTCATATACAATCAAATTAAACAGTCCTTCAAACGTTTTAACATATTTCAGGGACTGATGTGTAAATGCCTCAAAAGTTTGACTCCACTTTTTGGTGAGCTTTCTAAAGCTCTTGAGGTATTGATCTGCGGTTTTCCAGAACTTCCTGAGGATGATGGACTTAATCTTGGAATAGATAGGCCTCCACTCAGGAGTCAAATCTATAATTAAATCAGTTCCGACCGTCGATAGGTGGCTCATAAGGGGTTCACAACACAACTCCTCATCCGCCTGCTGGAGGTGGAAAGCTAGCTCCAGCTTTTCGAACCAGTGGAAAAATATGTCTCTTCTCTCTTCATAGTGTTGGACTAAGTCCTTGGGGAGGTGGTGCATAGACTTTCCTTGGAAGCCACCACTGGACATGCTTCCTTCCACACTAGAAGTTTCACTGGTTTCCCTCTGGGACTCCAGCTCTAGCTTGCATAACAGTACATAGTCCCTTTACTTATTTTCCACTAGGGCATCAGCAGCCTACTGCTTTCATTCTGCTAGTGCTACCCTCCTTTCTTCCTGAAGCTAGAGCCTATCAGGTTCGATCACAGCAAGGTTCTACCAGGGACTGGCCAAAGTGTGGGATCCAAAGGATGAGTGTGACTTGCTGGAGGTCCGTGATCCATGGGACACTATCGTGCCTGCCCAGGGCGAGGAATTCTGGGAAGCGCTATTGCTGTTGCTTTCCATAGCAGTTGGGCAATAGGGCTAGGAGGATCAGCTCACTGCTCGCCACCTGGGGAGCCTCCGCCCTCCTAGCTTCCTCAAAAACGTGTAGGCTCTTTAACCGTTCTGCTTTCCTAACCTTACCACAATGAGGGAGTCCCCTCTCTTGACAGAGTTGTGTTTAAGGTTTTAACGTTGATTTTATATTTTATATTATGCATGTGCGAAAAGTTCATTGTTAACTGGAACAGATTAATAACATTTTTTTTAAAAAGCAGGGTAAAAATGCCCATTCAGCCCTCACACTTCTACAAACCAGAAGACTACACAATCTTAAAGGTAAAACGGGTACACTTAAGTTATATACCTCCTTGGCCTTTTGTGGCAATGTGGGCAGAGGGAAGGCTATGCTCTTAAGAGGGATGTGAATGTGATTCAGTAGTGACCCAAACAACACAGTAACACAGTCCAAAATAAAGG
Organism: Ambystoma mexicanum; assembly: GCF_040938575.1. Classification (NCBI taxonomy): domain Eukaryota; kingdom Metazoa; phylum Chordata; class Amphibia; order Caudata; family Ambystomatidae; genus Ambystoma; species Ambystoma mexicanum. The sequence goes on from NC_090937.1 coordinate 851,022,739, forward strand.
AATGTCAAAACAGGTTTCTATAAAAATACATAGAGGGTCATTACAGGTTTGGTGGTATCCCACTGGTATTACTAGTGGGGTACCACTTTACAGACTTACCATTACCACAACTCAGTCGGCCGGGATTTCCGGCAGATTCCGAATGCCAGTAAGGCCCTCTGAGTGTGAATTCCACATTCCATGGAGTCAGATAAGACTCCATGGAGGGGATTTCCTGAATAACTTCCAATGGAATTACCAGTGCCAGTAATTTCGGCATTTTCTGGCCAGTGCAGGAGGTAAATCATTGCCCCCACCGGCAAACGTGTTTTGACAGTACAGTAAAAATGCTGGTGCCGGAATTACCGGCCGATATACGGGCACTTTGACCACTCTGCAAAATGGTAATGAGGCCCAAATACTTTAAATAAACACTCCATCTGCAATACAACTAATATAAAAACACTGTACAAACTCCCCCAGAATAAAAGATAGGAAGAAGGTAGCCCTCTGAGTGTGAATATAGGGTTGATAAGACAATACCAACCACGAAAGGATATGACTTTAGTTGAAAGAAGGCGCTGAGGTGACCTAACCAGTATCTAGGTACCCAGGAAACCAATAGGGCCGTTCTTGGTCAAATGTAACTAGTTTCGGTCCTTAGGTGGGGTGTCAAGCACGGTGTTGAACATTGATGGGAGCAAATAGAGCGCCGTTTAGATAGAGTGGACGTGTGGGCCCAAGCAGTAAGCGGGCATCAAGTTGGGACAACAAATACGGTTGCTCTGTGCGGTTAAAGGGGGCTTTCAGCAAGGCAGGTTTTCCCCAGGATCACATCGAGGTTGAGCCAGGGCTAGTCAGGCTTTATCCCCTGGGATGGGTTGATGCATTAAGCTCCAGCAATTTCAGTCAGCAGGTGACGGTCATCGAACTGGTGATCTTGGTGCTCCGATGAACAGCCAGACGAGGGCTAGTCAGGTCGAGCTGTGGTTGTAACCCCTGGCTATAGTCGGCGTGTGACTCTCCAGCAGTTTGGATCATGTCCCGGCATGAAGCAGTGGATTCAGATAGGGCACAATGCAGCGCCAAGCTAATTTGAGGTGCAAGAAATAGTTTGGATTGGTGAAAGAGCACAAACGCCAGCACAGGCATTTTCCCTCTCGTTCTATGGGGGGTGAGACACGCAGCGACCGGTTTGATGCATCAGAGCAGAGAGCTTCAGCTGGTCTGGTACTCTGGCTGCTGTAAGGCCTACTCAGAGGGACATGTGATTGAACTAAAGCTAACCTGCCTTAGTGGTCCAATCCCTGTTATTCAACTAAGTGTACTTTGCTCTTCAGAAATCACACCCAAGATGCTTTGCTCCAGAGGAAATGGAAGGGACAGGAAGGAGAGAAAAACGCAGAGAGAACACAATGGTGGAAGACTAATTTCCATAACCAGAGCCCTCCTGCCTACTTAAAGCCCAACCCATTCCCTCCTCACTAAAAACAAAGGCCTTTAGAAATGCAACACCCTGGTGTGAAGCTACTCCTTTTGAATGGGTGTGCTCCTTTTATGTCCAGGTCCAGAACAGCAGTCTGCTGTGTGGCTGTCTCTGGTCGGGGGTGTTACCAAAGAAGAGGCATGGCCAGTGAGGTTCCTCTCCTGACATTTACCAGTATCCACCGCGTCTGGCCAGAATAAACATCACCTTCCACAGCATGGCTGTCTCACACGAGCTAACACATGCGTGATATCAATTTGGATGTGGCGGCCATGATCATAAGTAGAGCAATGCACTATGACTAAACTCAGGCATAGCTTTATTTTAGAGTTTACCATGCCACCATCATGGGCTATTTGTGATCATCATAGTTTTGGGACAGGGTGGCATGTCTTAAATGCTGCCCCTGCACTGCAGAGACTTGGCTGTTGCTGCGGGTGTCGAATGGGCATCTGTGAATTTTGAACCTGCACTGTGCCAAAGGTAGAGAAGGAGCTGCGGCTCAGGTTACTGAGGCAGCCGGTCACAGGTACACTATGCTTTTGCCATGGAGCCTATGAAGGCGTAATCTGGTCAGAAGATTCCCCATTCGGAGATGAAATTAACCGCATCATTTTATCTATTAATGAAAATCAAAAAGTCAGGGCTTTGCAGCATTGCCAGGTGGCAGTTCCTCACACAGCCATAAAAGTACAGAGACAAATGTAGATAATATACCGCACTTTCTTCTCCTTTGTTAGCATGAGCTGAGCACAGGCTATACTCTTCATAGTGCTAGGTCGGCACTCAAGGCTTCCAAACAACAACAATAAAGTCTGTGCTAACATAAGAGGAATGTTCAAACAAAACCCACACTTCAAGCAAAACACTAATAGCGCACCCCTCGAAGGGAAGGCAAACCCCCCTACCCCTATCATCTGGTCCGATCACTTCATTGTTTCTTTCACCATTCACTCTCCCAACCCACTTCCCGTACCCCAATCTGAACCTCCGACTCTACGCAAATGCTGGAAGAAACTAATAATCCTTCCTGACCTAGCCGACGCACTCCTCCAGTCTCTCCCGCCTACCCGCCTACTCAATAATCAACTAACCCCCGACACCTTTGACTCTTGGCTCAACACCTCTCTAATGTGACTCACACCCTCTTGCAAACCATCAGCCCGCTGTGGCCTCTTTCCTAGATGGTTCACACCTGAAAACAACTTTATAAATACCTAAAATGCAAATGGCGGAAAGACAAACCTCCCCTGAGCAGATCCACCTTGGCCCGGCACCTTCATCAGTACAAGGCCGAAATCCGAAAAGCAAAAAAAGCCCATTACAACTCCCGAATCCTAAACTGTAAAAACCCCAGCAAAGAACTTCACAAAATCATCACCGAATTCTCCAACCATCATGCACCACCACTGCCCCGACTCCCTCACAATCGCTGTGCGACTCACTCTCTCTCCACTTTTACACCACAGCTCTCGAAAGAACAAATGCTCTAACCAACAAACTTGCTCTCTTAAACCCACCAACCAACCCACCCTCGATGCCAGCCATCCCACTGCCTGCGACCACTAGCCAACCAACATTCGACTCCTTTAGTCCAATATCAGCTGTCCAATTTCTCAAACTTCTCTCTGCCCGCAAACCATCCGGCTCCCTGCTGGACCCTTGTCCGGCCACAACCCTTAAAGAAATGTTTGCATCTACCTGCGCAGGAGAACACGCAAGAACCATCATAAATGACTCCCTTACCTCGGGAATTTTTCCTGACGCATTCAAAACGGTTCACGTCAAACCTCTAATAAAAAAACCTTCCCTCGACCCTCTCGAGCCCAAAAACTACTGCCCCATCTCAAACACAAGGTTCCTTGCCGAACTTATCGACCGAAACGCTTCTCCCAACTAAATGCCTTTGTCGAAGACAACAATCTCCTAGACCCTGCTCAATCAGGTTTCAGAGCCCGACACGGAACTGAAACCACACTAACCACAATCTGGGACGATCTAAAAAAGACAGCAGACTCTGCGGGATGCGCCGCATTAATTCTTCTTGACCTATCCGCTGCCTTCGACACACTTAACGACTCAATCAGAGCCCGACACGGAACTGAAACCACACTAACCTCAATCTGGGACGATCTTAAAAACACTGCAGACTCTGCGGGATGCGCCGCATTAATTCTTCTTGACCTATCCGCCGCCTTCGACACAATTAACCACTGAATCTTCCTTGACCGCCTCCACTCCCTAGGAATTTGTGGAACCTCTCTCAAATGGATAGCATCCTTCCTCAAAAATAGGAACCAAATAACCCTACTCTCCACCTATTCCTCCCAAGCCTGACCAGTCGCCACAGGAGTTCCACAAGGAGCATGCCTATCAGCCGCCCTCCTGTTCAATCTCTACATGGCCACCCTCCCACGAATAATTCGTTCACACAACATCCTGTGCTACAACTACGCTGACGACACTCAACTAATTCTAAAACTCCTGAACTCGAAACCCAACTGCCAACCTGACCTGCTTCCTGCCTCCCCCACAGAGCTCTGGATGACCACAAACCACCTCCTGCTAAACCCCTCCAAAACCGAAATCATGGTATGTGGCAACACCGAGCTTCTTCCACACCCACTACCCTGGCCATCTGCCATGGACAACTCACCGATCCCCTCTAAATCAGTAAAAAACCTTGGTTGCACCCTAGACTCTGACCTAACACTCTTGCGCCAAGTCAACAACGTCTCAAAGTCCTGCCACTCCCACCTTAAAACTGTCCACCTTGAACCTCCGACTCTACGCAAATGCTGGAAGAAACTAATAATCCTTTCTGACCTAGCCAATGCACTCCTCCAGTCTCTCCCGCCTACCCGCCTACTCAATAATCAACTAACCCCCGACGCCTTTGACTCTTGGCTCAACACCTCTCTAATGCGACTCACACCCTCTTGCAAACCATCAGCCCGCTGTGGTCTCTTTCCTAGATGGTTCACACCTGAAAACAACTTTATAAATATGCATACCTAGATGCATTTTCCCATACCTCTTCTTTCCCAACAGACTCTCCGCGGTCCAATCAATTGTTATATCAAGACTGGACTACGCTAACCCTCTCTACCTCGGAGTCCACGCATACCAACTGACTAAACTACAAAGAGCACAAAACATTGCAGCCAAACTGCTACTAGCGCTTGGCCTGAGGGACCACATCCTCTCAGCCCTCAAAACCCTGCACTGGCTTCCGGTTGCCCGAAGGGTGACTTTCAAAACTTTATGCATTTCTCACTGACCATTGCATAAAACCGGACCTCAATATCTTCAAGACAAACTAAAACCCTATCACCCTGCACGTACTCTAAGATCAAGCTCAGCCGGCCTCCTATTCATACAAAAACAAACTCAGTCAGGTTAGGCGGATCATCATTCTCAGCCTTGGCCACCACGCTGTGGAACACACTCCCACCCCACATCCGACTCACTGAAGACCGCACGTCTTTCCATAAATTACTGAAAACTTGGCTCTTCCCGTAAAACCGACCCCGAACTCTAACTAACTCAAACTGGATAACAGCATCGCAATGACTCTGCCAAATGATTGATCATAAATTGCAATGCAGCAACATGATCCGAGCGAAATAGATAAAAGAATAGGTTGTACGAGAGCAGTAAAGTGAATGAAATTAATTAAATGGACGAAATAAATGTTTTGGACAAGAGGATCTTTGTGGACATGAAGAAATAAGTCGATAACAACCATTCAACTTACCCAAACTACTAGACCTTAAATAACAATAGATCAAAACATTGAAGTGGATAAAAGAATAAGTTGTACGAAAGCAGTAAAGCAGTTGAAATAAATGAAAAGGATTGCAATGGACGAAATGAACAAAAATGGATGAATTGTTACTTTTACTACAAAAAGAATAAAGTGAAAAAGATGGAAAGATGAATTCAGGAGACAGATGAGTGCACAATCAGATGGCATGAAAGGTATGAGTGCATGGTATAAATGGAAAGTACAGCATAGACGATTCAAATACATGAGACAGGGGTAGTGCATGGGACAGATGGAGAGCACGGAACAGATAGAGTGCGTGTGACAAGTGACATAGGCTAAACCGATAATGCAGAATGAATGAACAAAGTGAGTGGAACGGATAAAGTTGGTGGAGTGGATGAAGCGCATAGAGCGGAGAAGTGCGCAGAGCGGATGAGTGCACAGAAAGCATATGAGTGCGCAGAACAGACGACTGCGCAAAATGGTCGAGTGCGCAAAACGGTCAAGTGCGCAATGCGGATGAGTGCGTGGAGTGGATGAGTGCGCGGCGCGGATGAGGGTGCGGCGCGGATGAGTGTGTGGCGCGGATGTGTGCATGGTGCGGATGTGTGCATGGCGCGGATGTGTGCGTGGCACAGATGTGTGCGTGGCGCGGATGTGTGCATGGTGCGGATGAGGCCATGGCGCGGATGATGCCGTGGAACGGATAAGGCCGTGGAGCGGATGAGGCCCTGGAGCAGATAAGGCTGTGGAGCAGATAAGATTGTGGTGCGGATATAGGTTGGTGCGGAAGTAGGATATAAGTGGATAATAGAATAGAGCTGATGTAGTGTGCTGAGCAAATCCCCGGTGTTGAGCAGATGTAGGGAGTGATGGTGTTGAGCAGATACAGAGGGTTGAGCAGATTTAGGGTGTTGAGCAAATGTAGTGTGTTGAGCGGATGTACAATATGGTGCGGATGCGGAGCGGTTGTGGAGTTACGGAGCGGGTGTAGAATGCGGAGAGCAGAGCGGGTGTAAAGAGCAGAGCGGGTGTAGAGAGCGGAGCGGGTGTAGAGGTGTAGAGTGCAAAATGGGAGTCAACTACAGAGCGTGTGTCGAGTCACTCAGTGTATTACAGTGTGGAGCAAACGGATGATCTATGAGGATGGAACGGGTGAAGTAGTTGGAGGGAACGTTTGAAATGGTGGGAAGGAACGGGTGTAGTAAGGCGAACAAACGGGTGAAGTGGGTGATAAGAACAGAGGATGGATCTGGAAGAACGAGTGATTATATGGACGAGACGGGTAAAAGTATGAGGAAGAAACAGATGAAGTATGTGGACAAAATGGGTCAAATATATTGAATAGAACGATTGAAGTATGTGGATGGAACGGGTGAAGTGGATGGATCAAATGAAAACTGTGGTTGGAATGGAGGAAGTATGAGGTTGGAACAGGCAAGGTATGTGAGTGGAACGGATGGACTAGGTGGAACGGATGAACTGGATGGAACGGATGAACAAGGTGGAACGGATGAACAGGGTGGAATCGACGAACAGGGTGGAATCGACGAACAGGGTGGAATGGACGAACAGGGTGGAAAGGACGAACAGGGTGGAATGGGTGAAGTATGTGGATGGAACAGGCGAAGTATGTGGATGGAACGGGTGAAGTGTGTGGATGGAACGGGTGAAGCAAGTAGATGGAAAGGATGAATCATGTGGATGGAATGGGTGAAGTAGGTGTATGGAACAGGTGAAGCAGGTGGATGGAACGGGTGAAGCATGTGGATGGAATGGGCAAAGTATGTGGATGGAACGGGCGAAGTATGTGGATGGAACGGGTGAAGTGTGTGGATGGAACGGGTGAAGTGTATGGTTGGAATGGGTGAAGTATGTGGATGGAACGAGTGAACTAATGTTGAATGGGTGAAGTGGGTGGAACGGGCAAAATGGTAGAACGGATGAAACGGGTGGATGAACGCGTGATGTGTTTCAGAACCGGTGAAGTGGGTGGAACCAGTGAAGTGGGTGAAACGGGTCTAGTGGATAGAACGTATGAATTGGGTGGAACCAGTTAAGCGGATGGAAGCGGGGGAAGATGACGTATGTGGATGAATAATGCATGGAGAAAGGATAACGTGACCAGAACAAATGAAAGGAGCAGTGCATAAATTGGTTAAGTGCATGAAATTGTTGAAGTGCTTGGAACGGGTTGGAGTGCTTGGAACTAAGTGGAGTGCATCAATCGGATGCCAGTGCACGGAACGGATTTGAGTGCATGAGACGGATTGGAGCGCACAGAATGGAGTGACTTACTTGGAATGGTTTGGAGGACATGGAACGTTTGAAAGACCATTGAAGGGAACAGTTTGAAGTGCTTGAAATGATTGCAGTACTTGGAACAGTCGGAGTACTTGAAACGGATGGAGTACATGGAACTATTGGTGTGAAATACCTAATGTAAACCACCATATTCTCATCTCCACGCTTACTCTCTTCTTTACACCACCACTCAAATAGAACACAGCGATACTATGACACCATTCGGTATAGCTGTTCTCATACCATCATTTGCCACTTACTCCCCATCACTCTAACTAAACACTGCTGGTTACACACCCTCCAGCCTAGGCGTTTCTCCTCAGGCCTAACACAGCTAAAATCGGTCTGGATAACAACCTGCCAGAACGAACACATACTCTTTATCTCTCAACATCCACACCTACCGCTAAGAAGCAGCTATCACACGAATGCCACACCAGCTGCACACATATCCGGTGCTCACACGCTCCTTTTGACTCTCTCTATTCTCTCTACTGACCTGAACTTTGGTTCCCGAGGGCATTCAAAATACCAGCGCCTTGAGACCATACCAATGGTACATAAGGCACTATATAAATGAAAAATAACATAACAAGGAAATGCAAGCAGCATAGATACTTGTAGGGATGTTAAATAACTGGGAATTGAACTAAAGGGGGAACAAATAGAAACTGATTTTAAAAAGGTAAAACAATTTTCTTAAATATGTTTGGCAAAGGTAGGGAGTGGGGACCCTACCAGAATCTAATTTCCAAGTTAGGGCCACAGGGTGAAAGTGCCTAAAATGCCTGCACATGACAACTATCCCACAGGTTAAGGGCTCAACAGTGTTGAGTCAGTCTTAAGGGCACTTTCCAAATGTTCAAGCTGCAGTTCAAAAGTCTTCAGATGGCTCAATCATAGTCAACTACCACGGCTGGTGTCTTTAACTGGAAGGCTCGACTGATTGGCTTTGTTAAGGCACAGCTGAATGTCTTCAAGTCAGTGACTTATGGGCGCAATTAGTGACTCATTCTTAGGAAGCAGAAGGCTCAGTCTGGTGTGCCAACGCAGGTTAGGTGAATTGCTGGTCTTTGACAAATTTTAAGATGGAAGGCTCGTTGGACTCAATTGGGTGGTCTGTTGAATGAACCTGCCCCTGAAGGCTCAGTTATTGGCACAGTGCATTAAGTCACGTCGTTGTTCGATCATGCTATCAAACAGATAGGAAAGTGGTCAAGGGGATGGGGGAAGAGGCATGGAGGAATACAAGGAGGATATGGCACTACCAAAAATATGAATAAACACAGAAAAAAAAACACCAATAAAGACACCACTGATGAAAAGAAAAGGAACAGATATGTCTCGGGAGGATAGCTCAGGGGCAACGTGCTCGCCTGGGAAGCAAGACGAAGCAGAGCAGCACAGGTTCGAACCCTGGGTCCGTGCTTAGAAACCTCTGGGTATTAAGCGTGTTATAAATAACCTATCATGTCATATCTTGATGGCTCGAAATCATCCCACTGTCCTTTCACAGTGTTCTGTATGATAATAGTTGGTGAAGGCGATCCTACTGCACCTTGGATGGCTGTGGGTTTCCTCTATTGATGTACACAGAGCTGAAGGTTTCAACTATTTGGATATACTGATGAGTTTTAGTATGAGCGCCTATACATTTTGATTAGGATTATACTTTCCCTGATGCTTATCTTTTAGTACTCACGGGCTCATCTGAACCAATAGATATCTATATAGTATTAGACTATCTTCCTAACGCCAATGGGCTGTTAAAGGCCGATAGCATAACATGACTGACACAGTGTATCCAAGTGCACAGCGAGGCTGCATGAAACGCACAATCTAGCTTGTGGTAATTTCACCTGTCAGCTGCTAGTGTGGCTTTCAATTGTGCACAGCAGAAGTATGCATGTGTGTACTATATGTAGGGCAGTGATTACGTTAATTACTGCCTGAGCCAGATATCAGCTCATTGAAACCACTGACACCGCTTTTTAACCACAGAGCACATGTGTCCTGTTCTATATTACAAAATACCCATCCTCTGCCTCTCTCCTTCCCCCAAGCTTTCACATAGAGCTGGAGAATCATCGCAAGCATTATGACTCATTAGATTAAGCAATATTGTTAATTATGTCGAGGATGGAAGAACTGCTAAAGCTCTTCTGTCATCATTCGTTTTCTGAAAATGTAGAAACATGTGACTGTTTTCTTCCACCAATCTGAGAAGTTGCAAAGGCATAACATGGAATTTAGTAACAAAGAACGGTGAACTTTTTTGGAAATTCTGTTAATTCAAAACCATGTGTCGGCCACATCTTTCCAAAGAACACTTGATTGCTGTACCATGGTCTACATACAACGAAACTATTTTTGGTCTACCTTGTGGTTGTAAATTCGACTTCTCCTGATGTTTGGGCACCTTCTCCGAATGCATTTCTGTTTAATGTTCATTGATTCTGTATTCTTCTTCTGTATTAGTACCCAATTGGGTTGTGCCAGCCACTCAGGAGTCTAGGAACAAGGGCTTTCACTGATGGTATAAGTCTGCATTCCTCTCCAACTTCTGGCACTACTCACCTTGTGCCTCAATTTAATTCCTGGCCCCATGCCCATTACCCGGTCCCTTTCTCTGCCCCCTCACATGGTGAGTAGTTCTATGCCAAACCCCTTTGCCCCTCCACTGCTTCTTGCCCTACCTTCCTGCATCAAGCTACTCTGGCCCATTTGCCACCCACTCCCCCCAAATGCGATGGCTGCCACATTGTGTGGTGGCCATCTTGCTTTTTTTAAGGGAATTGGGCTTGCACTGTTATCGCACACATTATCCCCTCCCAAAATTAAAAGCTATTCACACCCCAATGGGAGCCCCTAGATACTTATAGAGTTAATCACTCAGTAAGGAGGAAGGCAAGACATGGGCTATCTCGCTGTTGCTGGCCAAGCCTACCCCCTACCAATCATTCAATGGCACATTGCATTACTTAAATTGATGTTACATATGACGTGTTTAGGGCGGACCTATTGAAATTTCTTTCTATTCTATATAAACACAAATATGAACAAATTACAGTTCGCTCACTTTAAAATATTCTGTTTCATTGTTTGTCAAGTCATTAAGATGTTGTGATTTTTCCACTTAGTTGGACTTTTTTGCCTGCCGATTTGGACAATTTATGATGAATATTTGAACTGCCTCTAGGAATGGAATCGGGACCTTTGCTCTGCGCCCGCTAACCCATCCACATCCCCACCATTATTTTTGCAGCACACATATCGCCAAGAGGCCAGTTGGCAAATGCATGTGCTTACTCATGTATTTTACCATATGCTCACCTGCTGAGCAAATAAAACAAAACCTATGTTTAGATTAAGCACAGAGTGGCTTCAGAAGAGATCAGGGGGTATCAAAAGTGAGAAACTCTGCTTACATACATGTGAACAGAAGGTTTGGTGCCAATGGCTTCATGGTTTCATTGCAGTTACGCGGGATTCCTTGTCTGCCATCCTTATGCTTCTTAAGGTTCCAGGCAATGAGCAGGTGAGTGTCCTGCACCATGCAAGTCGCACGATCATCACCATGCCGGGGATGCTGCATGAGCAGGACTAGTCAAATGTGAGGACCCTCAAGCACTGGACCACAGGTGCTCCGCACCATCTGGTAACCCAAGGGCGACCCCACTGCTTTGAAGAGACCTAAGCAGCAAGCGACCAAACCAACACCGAGTTGCAGTGCAACGGACAGGGTATGGGTTGCAGCTTCTCCTGAGTGCCTATGAGCCCTCCTGCGCCCCCGGGCGAAAGAAACACTCCTGACTGAGGGAGCATTGTGAAGAAGAGGGTGAGCGATGTGCTGTCATCCATGCCCGATCTACAGCACCGTGTCCTACCTACAGCACATGGAGCAGCCTGGACGCCCCATGACCTGCGTCTCGCTGCCCTGCTCCGAACATCAGGGGACTATACCGATGTGGCCCCTGGTACCCGCCAGGTGTGGCTTTGCCCGCTGTGAACTGGACCATCAATGGACCTGGACCCGGGAAGTGACTCCTGAATGGACACTCGTGGAAGATGAACTAGTCTCCTGCAGTCCTGCGTTTGCTTTAAGAGGACTCAGTAAACATGTTTTGATGCTGTGAACCTCCATAGTACGTACATGCTTAAAGTGGTCTCAGTAAAGGACAGTGATGTGAAGCTGTGCTCCTGCATTTGGTAAGGGGGCTCTATATGGTACCAGTGGCTATCTGGGAGCATCAGGCAATGGTGGCAAGTCTGTACCCCAGATTAATAAAGGGTTTGTAGCTGGCGGTCCGACTGCCAACCATCCACCTGGGGCGCCCCCCCCTGTGACCATCACCTGAGGGTGATGGCTCAGTGGGTGATAAGTATACAAGAATGTGAGACCAGATGTAGCAATGGCACATCCTGTTTGAAGATGGTCCACCGAGTCTGAAGTAATGTTGTTCTGTAATGGGAGGGGGAAAATCAGTTACGTGGTATTACAGGTTGTTTTGTTCCTTATGAAAAAGGAGGGATGTTGTCTAGTGAACCCTCCCGTGCGTTGCCCCTTTAAAGGGATGTGCCCTGCCCCATGTATTGCCCTTTTAAGATAGGCCATGACTTCGTTATTGCCCAAGCTAATAAAAGGGAGCCATGCAGGCACGTGTGGCAGTACGGCTGCAGACTCCATGAGAGAAGCGAACTGAGTCTGTCTCTTATTATGGCCTGCAGGCCCACCCTGTCTAGTTAGGTCCTGCAGGCCAGTGTGCCATGGGGCCACCCTGCTAGGGAGCAGATAGGGTCTGCATGAGCTGGGGAGTTTTAGCCTGCCACCACTAGAGGCATATGGCCTCACCAGTGCTGGTGTCCCATAGCACTGCAGGGGGGGCTGGTGCGATGTCCATGGCCAGCCCCCACCATTCCAACCTCCGAGGAACTGGGCCTCTTGATGCTGGTGTCCCAGAGCATCATACGGGGCAGCTGATGCGATGTCCATGGCCAGCATGCCCCCCAGTAACACAAGAGAGAGGACAAATGATGCTCCGCAGCAACACACTGATCCACCACAGCCCGGTGATGTACCACCAGCACCGAAAAAAGCTAGGAAGATGATGATGCTTGAGGGGAACCTAATGTTGGGGTCCGGAAACGAAAGGAGATACCCTGGCTCCCGTGTGAAGAAGCAAGAGAGAAGGAATGGAGGAGATGAGTAGAGGTGGACCCCGACAAGGTCCCTGAAGTGAGAGACAGGAGTAAAGAAGGAAGAAAAGGTGGAGGACAGATAGCAAAGAAGAGAGCACGACAAATATTTGTAAGACCGCCAGAAGGAGGAAGTAACAGTCACCCACAAAGACGATAAGCATGGGGGAGATGTGAGGTGATTGGAGGCAGTCTGCCTTAAATGGAGAACACCCTTAAGGAGGAAAAGGATCGACTGGGCACAGGGAGGACAGAGGAAGGTGAGGGGCTACTAGAACCCAGGGAGAGCTATGCAGAGGAAAATAAAGAGAAGTCATACTTCCAAGTATGAAACACTTGTGAAACAATTGTGTATGAGCGCAAATGAAATAAAATATCAATATCAAAAGTAGCTTTGTTTCCTTTGTTGGGCCTTCAGCCCCATGACTCGCAGAGTGTTACTTCATCCCTCTGCACCCCGCAGTCCAGTAAGGACAAAACACTAACCAAAGAAAGAGTGTCATGTACTAGTCAAACAGGGGAACCAAAACCTTCACTGACATAGCCAATAAGTATGGCTTTAGTGTACCATTATGGGTTAAATATTGGCCAATTATTTCCATCAAATGTTAGAGTATGCTTTTGGAAATACATAAGTGTAATTTCTTTTGTCTTTACTATGGCTTTTTATGAAATCCCTGAAATTAAGATCTAATGAAAATGAAGAAATATACAACTCAGAACTGCATAGTCCACCTCCAGCACTGTGCAACAGGGTATCCAGTTAAAATGTCGAAAACATTTGGTCGAATGACAAAAATGTTAAAAAAATAATGTCTAAAAAATGTTTTTCGAATGCTTTCTTTTTTATGTACATGTTTTTTTTGGGTTCCGAAAGTTAAAAAAAGGGTTAAAACAGAAAACAAATTAAAAAGGGGGGTTTGGGGGGGAACCCCCCCATTTCGAACAAAAAACAAACAAAAAAAAACATTCAAATGTTTTTTTTCCACATTATTTTTTCGACATTTTGACTTTCGACCAAATGTAATTCGAAATAGTCACTATAAACCGTGCAACAGACCCCGGTCCACGCACACACTGTTTCCAGCACTGCAGTCAACACTCATGCCCACTGCCACAGAACTGCGGATATATGCACTACCATACAACTGAATTCCACACAAATACAACACATACCACCCACACATGGGTGTCATTTTAGAGGGGGACAAGCATGTTTGTCCCCCCATCTTTGAGGGCACACCAATTTACTCCTCTCATTTTCTGAGGTGGGGGCATGCCACCCGACCCAGCGCTCAGGCTTGCAGTCCAAGTCCACGGTGCAACGCAGGCATGCGCAGGCCCTGTGCTTCAGCCCTCACCATGGATGGCCCGACTAAAGTCAGACGCCAGGTGCTGGACTGGGTGGTGGCAGGGCCCACTGCAGCTGACTGCTGCTGAGCTGCCACCTGCCTGGTGCTCATGGAGCGTGCCACTCTCCGTCTGTCCAGCAGTGCTTGTGCAACAGGAACCAGGAAGCTCTCCTGCAGAGCTTTCTGGTTTCTGTCTTCATGGAGCATGCGCACGGCAGGAATGGGGATAACAGGCAAAGAAAGATGGAGCATCAAGGCAACAGAAAAGGAAAAACAGGTACTTTTTAAAAATAATTGTGAACGTGTGTGTGGGTATATTTGTAATATGTTTATGTTTATAATTATGCATGTGTTGTGTGCAAAATGCATGTGAATGGTGTGTATGGATGTAAGTGGGCAGTGCATATGTGTGTTGTGTCTGTGAGAATGAATGAGAATGCATTGTGGTTTTTGTATCTCCTAGGTGCTCAATCAGTGCGTGGAGAATGATGTCTTTGAATGTTATTTTGTGGCATCTTAGTGTGCATGTGCCAATCAGAGAAGGTGATACTCAGGTGTGGCAGGGTGAATGGATATGAATGGTGTGTGTGTGTGTGTGCGTGCGTGCGTGCGTGCGTGTGTGTGTGTGTGTGTGTGTGCGTGTGTGAGGCGGTTGGGGCGTATGGGCGGGCCACAGGCATGGCATTTTTTATGGGCATCTATGATAACACATGCATGATTAATGCTATTACATCACTAGACTGGCATTTTGGTTCAGCCCGTCTCTAGAAACTGTGGTGGGTCAGAAGAAGGAGTTGGACACATTAAGGACATTTTAACTTGGTTTAAATAAACTTATAAGAAGAAGAACTACCTTACCCTACTGCTAGAGGGGTTGCCCTGCATATCTGAAGGAACTAAAGGTGGTTTTCTGTCGTCAGGAAGTCCCAAAGAAAGAAATGTTCTCAGTCCAAACCTAATTCTACCTGACCCTACTACTAATATAATCAACTTAAACGAGGCCAGGAGAATGGCAGAGTTCCTCTGGTATTCTGTTATCTTCTGGTAGTCTCTTTATATCAATGTCTCTCTTTCCTGCGTTTGTTTCCTAACATGATCTTCTAAGTCACTATCTTGTTCACTTGATACTTTATCCACTCTTCACCTCTTAACTCAGAGTAATTTCACTTCTTTCACTGGTCTTTCATGAGAAAGGCATAAGCTTTGCCTTTTCCGGTTGCTATGGGTCAATCCGCCTGGGGGCCCATGGCAACTTTTGAATCGGCAGAGACTTGAAAAAAGCTAGAAAGTTTGGGAAAATGCCATCATGCATTTTCAATGGCTTAAAAAGAATGGCACCCAGACAGTCAGACAGAGAAAGCTTCACTGGTAGATGGACACATCGTGCCAGGCCCATTGATATCAAGATCTCTCTGCCTGCCTGTGGGGGAGCTTTCCAATGGCGTTTTTCTGGCGAGATGAAGGATGATGTCTTTTTTCTAAACTTCTTTTATTACTTCTTATTCTTGTTGTTTTTATTCATTTATCTATGCTTTTGGTGAATAAATATTCCATATAAGAGCTGTTTTTATAATCTAACTGTGTGTCTGTGTGACTATATGTCTCCCAGCATTCAGGGTTGTTTTTCAGTTAGTGTACTGTGAAGAAAAATAAGCAATATATCAGTGCACTTTTTGGAAAGCAAAACAGGGCTGCGTATGTCAGGCACGCCCCAGGAGGTGAATAGCGGGTAGTCTGTTCCGCCCTGGAGGGGGGAGCGGTGAAGACAATTCCCTACAGGCACGCTGGCTAGCACGAGTAAAGAGCAGGGCTGAGGAAGTCCCAAGCTGCTCCCTTGGGCAGCCCGAATGAAAGAAAGCCCCGGGATGCCTTGCGGGGCAGCCCAGGTGAAGGCCAGTGGCCCTCCCCCAGCATCTCATGACACATTGCAGATGGGGCAGGGCATGTTGCCCGGAAGGCCATGGGCACTGTGAACATTGGCAGTGTCTCTGTTGTGACAGTGAGTGTGGTTAGGTCCCCACAGCACATGAGACGCCACCTGAAGCAGTAATGGAGGTATGGGCCGTGTTGGTGAAATGGGGAGGCCATCACGCAAATGGGACCACCATGAAGATTTTAAATATGCCACGAGTGTGACGGTGAACATGGGTTGGCTTCCAAGCCCATTGGGCCCATCTAGAAGACTTATAAAGGCTGTGGGTGCAGCGGTGAATGCGGGGGTTCACCTAAGGACTATCCACAGAGTGCGAGCAGAGCAGTGATCATGGCTGGAGTCACATAGCGGATGGGGCCACCCTGAAGAAAGACCAGGAGCGGCCAGATCCCAGTTTCATCAGCCAGCCTTTCAGCATGCCACAGCCACTAGAGACAGCCCTAAAAAAGTACGGCGGTATTGCACCAGTCACCAAATAGTGACAGTAGCCCTCGATCTAAGTATGGCGTTCTGGAAATAAGGGTGCTGGTAGCAACATACCGGCACCCTTTCTGGACATCATACTACGAGAATGCCGGTAGGGGCCACGGATCCCCCGGCAGGCCTGACCTGCCAGGTTTTCAGCCCCCTACCGGCATGTCTCTCACTGAAGCACCATTAGCAATGGTGCTGGTGGTCCAGTGACCCCATTTCCATGGAGTCCTCTGGGACTTAACCCTTAATCGTCAACTCTTGTAATATCCTGGTGTCCCCGGGATATCAGGCGGCAGTAAGGGTGTTACAGGGTTGGTAATGACATGCCACCTATGGGCAGGTTTTACTGGCGACCCCGCAATGAGCCCCATCGTGTTTTATATGCTGTATTTATGTTGTATGCATGTATGTAAATGTATATATGCATGTGTATTTATATGTATTGTGAGAAATTTGAAGGTGTCTCACCTGCTAGTCCCCAGGGATCTGTCATCCGGTGGCCAGGACACAGCCATCGCTTTTGGATCCAGTTCCTGAGGATGGACCAGTGCGGGAGGATCACCTGGATGAGGGGTCGTCTTCGGGAAGTGGCTCACCGGATGGTAAGATGTGTTATCCCCTTCCCTGTAACACCTTTTCCCCATCCTACCAGGTAGGATACCTAGGAACTCAAACCCACCCCTTTCCCGACTTAAACACTTCCTCACGGACAGCTCACCATGAGCAACAACGGACTAACACCAGAGCTGTATACCTGACATGTCCCAATACAATGGTCAGGCAAGGTCAGGGAATCACTGATCATTACACACACCTGACTTCCATCACACTTTCCCACACGGATAAAAGGCGGAGCACGAAAGCACACTCTAAGCAAGGCCAAATACACAAGGAAACAGCACTTCCAAGATGGCAGTTTAATACGAGGATAAAGACAGCACGACCAGAGAGGGTTGCAAGGAGGGAAGTGCCCTTGACCTGTAAAGACCATGGGGGTCATTATGACTCTGGCGGTAGGGGGTTAATGGGGCCGGTAGAGCTGCTGGCCCCGTTAACACCCTACCGCCGCATTACGAGGTTTGCTCGCGGGACCTGGTAAGGAAGCCTGGTTTTACCAGGCGTCCTTAGCAGGTCCCGCGAGAAGACCAGCACGCTAGCAACCGGCCCGTCATTAATGGGCCCGTTGTTAGCATGCTTCCCATTGAGCCCTATGGGGGCTCGAATGGGAATGGGGATGGGTTCTTGGAATGGGGAAATACCAGGCCCTCCAAGGTCGGAATGGCCCAGTATTTCCCCATTCCAGGAACCCGGATCCGCTACCCGAATGGGGGTAGCCATGCCGCAAATAGCGGCATGGCTACCTCCAAGGTCGTAATGACCTCCCATTACTTATGTGAACCTTGGAAAGTAAGAAACCTAAGACCAGGAACTTAAGCTGATCAAACCTGTACAGTGTGTTAGAGGTACCCGGGGCTATCCTGCGTTGATAACCAGGGCGGGGCGATGCGATTTCCGCCGAGGTACTGTCCTTGGCTCCTACAACAAAGCAGCATCAGTAAAGACAGCACAGCCAGTGAGTCAGAGAGACTGATACCAAACCAGCGTGTGTTTTGAACCAAGGTTGCAAGCGGCAACATTGTATGAAGATATCTAAGATAGCAGTGTATGAGATGTATGTGATGAGAGATGTGAATATAATTGGAAACCAAAAGAGTGATTAAACTTTGGTAGGCCAAGAAAAGATACCGTAAGCCAGAGTGGTCCGGCACCATGTGGGTGCACATTCGAAAGTCTCTGTTAGGTATCCAACTGATGCTAAGGGTGAGAAAAAGGGAATTTTGAGATCAAAGTGGTCCTGCAATGGGTCAAGCTAAACCCTGTGCACATTCAAAAGTTTTCAATGGTTTAATGTGTACTGCAATTGGTCCGAGCCCGGCTGAGGGACACTAATTGGGAAATTGGAAGGGGTCTGAGTCCGGCTGAGGGGGATCCAGGGTGAACACTCAGATTGAATACTTGTAAATGAAAATAACTTTTGCATCTTGTTTTTTGTACATCAGGCCCTCTTAATCATGAGCCTTTTTAAGAAGTAAAGAGACTTCGACACAGAAGGTCCCAATGCTTGTAATGGAACTGGATCATATAATGGAACTGGATAATATACCGCACTTTCTTCTCCTTTGTTAGCATGAGCTGAGCACAGGCTATACTCTTCATAGTGCTAGGTCGGCACTCAAGGCTTCCAAACAACAACAATAAAGTCTGTGCTAACATAAGAGGAATGTTCAAACAAAACCCACACTTCAAGCAAAACACTAATAGCGCACCCCTCGAAGGGAAGGCAAACCCCCCTACCCCTATCATCTGGTCCGATCACTTCATTGTTTCTTTCACCATTCACTCTCCCAACCCACTTCCCGTACCCCAATCTGAACCTCCGACTCTACGCAAATGCTGGAAGAAACTAATAATCCTTCCTGACCTAGCCGACGCACTCCTCCAGTCTCTCCCGCCTACCCGCCTACTCAATAATCAACTAACCCCCGACACCTTTGACTCTTGGCTCAACACCTCTCTAATGTGACTCACACCCTCTTGCAAACCATCAGCCCGCTGTGGCCTCTTTCCTAGATGGTTCACACCTGAAAACAACTTTATAAATACCTAAAATGCAAATGGCGGAAAGACAAACCTCCCCTGAGCAGATCCACCTTGGCCCGGCACCTTCATCAGTACAAGGCCGAAATCCTAAAAGCAAAAAAAGCCCATTACAACTCCCGAATCCTAAACTGTAAAAACCCCAGCAAAGAACTTCACAAAATCATCACCGAATTCTCCAACCATCATGCACCACCACTGCCCCGACTCCCTCACAATCGCTGTGCGACTCACTCTCTCTCCACTTTTACACCACAGCTCTCGAAAGAACAAATGCTCTAACCAACAAACTTGCTCTCTTAAACCCACCAACCAACCCACCCTCGATGCCAGCCATCCCACTGCCTGCGACCACTAGCCAACCAACATTCGACTCCTTTAGTCCAATATCAGCTGTCCAATTTCTCAAACTTCTCTCTGCCCGCAAACCATCCGGCTCCCTGCTGGACCCTTGTCCGGCCACAACCCTTAAAGAAATGTTTGCATCTACCTGCGCAGGAGAACACGCAAGAACCATCATAAATGACTCCCTTACCTCGGGAATTTTTCCTGACGCATTCAAAACGGTTCACGTCAAACCTCTAATAAAAAAACCTTCCCTCGACCCTCTCGAGCCCAAAAACTACTGCCCCATCTCAAACACAAGGTTCCTTGCCGAACTTATCGACCGAAACGCTTCTCCCAACTAAATGCCTTTGTCGAAGACAACAATCTCCTAGACCCTGCTCAATCAGGTTTCAGAGCCCGACACGGAACTGAAACCACACTAACCACAATCTGGGACGATCTAAAAAAGACAGCAGACTCTGCGGGATGCGCCGCATTAATTCTTCTTGACCTATCCGCTGCCTTCGACACACTTAACGACTCAATCAGAGCCCGACACGGAACTGAAACCACACTAACCTCAATCTGGGACGATCTTAAAAACACTGCAGACTCTGCGGGATGCGCCGCATTAATTCTTCTTGACCTATCCGCCGCCTTCGACACAATTAACCACTGAATCTTCCTTGACCGCCTCCACTCCCTAGGAATTTGTGGAACCTCTCTCAAATGGATAGCATCCTTCCTCAAAAATAGGAACCAAATAACCCTACTCTCCACCTATTCCTCCCAAGCCCGACCAGTCGCCACAGGAGTTCCACAAGGAGCATGCCTATCAGCCCTCCTGTTCAATCTCTACATGGCCACCCTCCCACGAATAATTCGTTCACACAACATCCTGTGCTACAACTACGCTGACGACACTCAACTAATTCTAAAACTCCTGAACTCGAAACCCAACTGCCAACCTGACCTGCTTCCTGCCTCCCCCACAGAGCTCTGGATGACCACAAACCACCTCCTGCTAAACCCCTCCAAAACCGAAATCATGGTATGTGGCAACACCGAGCTTCTTCCACACCCACTACCCTGGCCATCTGCCATGGACAACTCACCGATCCCCTCTAAATCAGTAAAAAACCTTGGTTGCACCCTAGACTCTGACCTAACACTCTTGCGCCAAGTCAACAACGTCTCAAAGTCCTGCCACTCCCACCTTAAAACTGTCCACCTTGAACCTCCGACTCTACGCAAATGCTGGAAGAAACTAATAATCCTTTCTGACCTAGCCAATGCACTCCTCCAGTCTCTCCCGCCTACCCGCCTACTCAATAATCAACTAACCCCCGACGCCTTTGACTCTTGGCTCAACACCTCTCTAATGCGACTCACACCCTCTTGCAAACCATCAGCCCGCTGTGGTCTCTTTCCTAGATGGTTCACACCTGAAAACAACTTTATAAATATGCATACCTAGATGCATTTTCCCATACCTCTTCTTTCCCAACAGACTCTCCGCGGTCCAATCAATTGTTATATCAAGACTGGACTACGCTAACCCTCTCTACCTCGGAGTCCACGCATACCAACTGACTAAACTACAAAGAGCACAAAACATTGCAGCCAAACTGCTACTAGCGCTTGGCCTGAGGGACCACATCCTCTCAGCCCTCAAAACCCTGCACTGGCTTCCGGTTGCCCGAAGGGTGACTTTCAAAACTTTATGCATTTCTCACTGACCATTGCATAAAACCGGACCTCAATATCTTCAAGACAAACTAAAACCCTATCACCCTGCACGTACTCTAAGATCAAGCTCAGCCGGCCTCCTATTCATACAAAAACAAACTCAGTCAGGTTAGGCGGATCATCATTCTCAGCCTTGGCCACCACGCTGTGGAACACACTCCCACCCCACATCCGACTCACTGAAGACCGCACGTCTTTCCATAAATTACTGAAAACTTGGCTCTTCCCGTAAAACCGACCCCGAACTCTAACTAACTCAAACTGGATAACAGCATCGCAATGACTCTGCCAAATGATTGATCATAAATTGCAATGCAGCAACATGATCCGAGCGAAATAGATAAAAGAATAGGTTGTACGAGAGCAGTAAAGTGAATGAAATTAATTAAATGGACGAAATAAATGTTTTGGACAAGAGGATCTTTGTGGACATGAAGAAATAAGTCGATAACAACCATTCAACTTACCCAAACTACTAGACCTTAAATAACAATAGATCAAAACATTGAAGTGGATAAAAGAATAAGTTGTACGAAAGCAGTAAAGCGGTTGAAATAAATGAAAAGGATTGCAATGGACGAAATGAACAAAAATGGATGAATTGTTACTTTTACTACAAAAAGAATAAAGTGAAAAAGATGGAAAGATGAATTCAGGAGACAGATGAGTGCACAATCAGATGGCATGAAAGGTATGAGTGCATGGTATAAATGGAAAGTACAGCATAGACGATTCAAATACATGAGACAGGGGTAGTGCATGGGACAGATGGAGAGCACGGAACAGATAGAGTGCGTGTGACAAGTGACATAGGCTAAACCGATAATGCAGAATGAATGAACAAAGTGAGTGGAACGGATAAAGTTGGTGGAGTGGATGAAGCGCATAGAGCGGAGAAGTGCGCAGAGCGGATGAGTGCACAGAAAGCATATGAGTGCGCAGAACAGACGACTGCGCAAAATGGTCGAGTGCGCAAAACGGTCAAGTGCGCAATGCGGATGAGTGCGTGGAGTGGATGAGTGCGCGGCGCGGATGAGGGTGCGGCGCGGATGAGTGTGTGGCGCGGATGTGTGCATGGTGCGGATGTGTGCATGGCGCGGATGTGTGCGTGGCACAGATGTGTGCGTGGCGCGGATGTGTGCATGGTGCGGATGAGGCCATGGCGCGGATGATGCCGTGGAACGGATAAGGCCGTGGAGCGGATGAGGCCCTGGAGCAGATAAGGCTGTGGAGCAGATAAGATTGTGGTGCGGATATAGGTTGGTGCGGAAGTAGGATATAAGTGGATAATAGAATAGAGCTGATGTAGTGTGCTGAGCAAATCCCCGGTGTTGAGCAGATGTAGGGAGTGATGGTGTTGAGCAGATACAGAGGGTTGAGCAGATTTAGGGTGTTGAGCAAATGTAGTGTGTTGAGCGGATGTACAATATGGTGCGGATGCGGAGCGGTTGTGGAGTTACGGAGCGGGTGTAGAATGCGGAGAGCAGAGCGGGTGTAAAGAGCAGAGCGGGTGTAGAGAGCGGAGCGGGTGTAGAGGTGTAGAGTGCAAAATGGGAGTCAACTACAGAGCGTGTGTCGAGTCACTCAGTGTATTACAGTGTGGAGCAAACGGATGATCTATGAGGATGGAACGGGTGAAGTAGTTGGAGGGAACGTTTGAAATGGTGGGAAGGAACGGGTGTAGTAAGGCGAACAAACGGGTGAAGTGGGTGATAAGAACAGAGGATGGATCTGGAAGAACGAGTGATTATATGGACGAGACGGGTAAAAGTATGAGGAAGAAACAGATGAAGTATGTGGACAAAATGGGTCAAATATATTGAATAGAACGATTGAAGTATGTGGATGGAATGGGTGAAGTGGATGGATCAAATGAAAACTGTGGTTGGAATGGAGGAAGTATGAGGTTGGAACAGGCAAGGTATGTGAGTGGAACGGATGGACTAGGTGGAACGGATGAACTGGATGGAACGGATGAACAAGGTGGAACGGATGAACAGGGTGGAATCGACGAACAGGGTGGAATCGACGAACAGGGTGGAATGGACGAACAGGGTGGAAAGGACGAACAGGGTGGAATGGGTGAAGTATGTGGATGGAACAGGCGAAGTATGTGGATGGAACGGGTGAAGTGTGTGGATGGAACGGGTGAAGCAAGTAGATGGAAAGGATGAATCATGTGGATGGAATGGGTGAAGTAGGTGTATGGAACAGGTGAAGCAGGTGGATGGAACGGGTGAAGCATGTGGATGGAATGGGCGAAGTATGTGGATGGAACGGGCGAAGTATGTGGATGGAACGGGTGAAGTGTGTGGATGGAACGGGTGAAGTGTATGGTTGGAATGGGTGAAGTATGTGGATGGAACGAGTGAACTAATGTTGAATGGGTGAAGTGGGTGGAACGGGCAAAATGGTAGAACGGATGAAACGGGTGGATGAACGCGTGATGTGTTTCAGAACCGGTGAAGTGGGTGGAACCAGTGAAGTGGGTGAAACGGGTCTAGTGGATAGAACGTATGAATTGGGTGGAACCAGTTAAGCGGATGGAAGCGGGGGAAGATGACGTATGTGGATGAATAATGCATGGAGAAAGGATAACGTGACCAGAACAAATGAAAGGAGCAGTGCATAAATTGGTTAAGTGCATGAAATTGTTGAAGTGCTTGGAACGGGTTGGAGTGCTTGGAACTAAGTGGAGTGCATCAATCGGATGCCAGTGCACGGAACGGATTTGAGTGCATGAGACGGATTGGAGCGCACAGAATGGAGTGACTTACTTGGAATGGTTTGGAGGACATGGAACGTTTGAAAGACCATTGAAGGGAACAGTTTGAAGTGCTTGAAATGATTGCAGTACTTGGAACAGTCGGAGTACTTGAAACGGATGGAGTACATGGAACTATTGGTGTGAAATACCTAATGTAAACCACCATATTCTCATCTCCACGCTTACTCTCTTCTTTACACCACCACTCAAATAGAACACAGCGATACTATGACACCATTCGGTATAGCTGTTCTCATACCATCATTTGCCACTTACTCCCCATCACTCTAACTAAACACTGCTGGTTACACACCCTCCAGCCTAGGCGTTTCTCCTCAGGCCTAACACAGCTAAAATCGGTCTGGATAACAACCTGCCAGAACGAACACATACTCTTTATCTCTCAACATCCACACCTACCGCTAAGAAGCAGCTATCACACGAATGCCACACCAGCTGCACACATATCCGGTGCTCACACGCTCCTTTTGACTCTCTCTATTCTCTCTACTGACCTGAACTTTGGTTCCCGAGGGCATTCAAAATACCAGCGCCTTGAGACCATACCAATGGTACATAAGGCACTATATAAATGCAAAATAACATAACAAGGAAATGCAAGCAGCATAGATACTTGTAGGGATGTTAAATAACTGGGAATTGAACTAAAGGGGGAACAAATAGAAACTGATTTTAAAAAGGTAAAACAATTTTCTTAAATATGTTTGGCAAAGGTAGGGAGTGGGGACCCTACCAGAATCTAATTTCCAAGTTAGGGCCACAGGGTGAAAGTGCCTAAAATGCCTGCACATGACAACTATCCCACAGGTTAAGGGCTCAACAGTGTTGAGTCAGTCTTAAGGGCACTTTCCAAATGTTCAAGCTGCAGTTCAAAAGTCTTCAGATGGCTCAATCATAGTCAACTACCACGGCTGGTGTCTTTAACTGGAAGGCTCGACTGATTGGCTTTGTTAAGGCACAGCTGAATGTCTTCAAGTCAGTGACTTATGGGCGCAATTAGTGACTCATTCTTAGGAAGCAGAAGGCTCAGTCTGGTGTGCCAACGCAGGTTAGGTGAATTGCTGGTCTTTGACAAATTTTAAGATGGAAGGCTCGTTGGACTCAATTGGGTGGTCTGTTGAATGAACCTGCCCCTGAAGGCTCAGTTATTGGCACAGTGCATTAAGTCACGTCGTTGTTCGATCATGCTATCAAACAGATAGGAAAGTGGTCAAGGGGATGGGGGAAGAGGCATGGAGGAATACAAGGAGGATATGGCACTACCAAAAATATGAATAAACACAGAAAAAAAAACACCAATAAAGACACCACTGATGAAAAGAAAAGGAACAGATATGTCTCGGGAGGATAGCTCAGGGGCAACGTGCTCGCCTGGGAAGCAAGACGAAGCAGAGCAGCACAGGTTCGAACCCTGGGTCCGTGCTTAGAAACCTCTGGGTATTAAGCGTGTTATAAATAACCTATCATGTCATATCTTGATGGCTCGAAATCATCCCACTGTCCTTTCACAGTGTTCTGTATGATAATAGTTGGTGAAGGCGATCCTACTGCACCTTGGATGGCTGTGGGTTTCCTCTATTGATGTACACAGAGCTGAAGGTTTCAACTATTTGGATATACTGATGAGTTTTAGTATGAGCGCCTATACATTTTGATTAAGATTATACTTTCCCTGATGCTTATCTTTTAGTACTCACGGGCTCATCTGAACCAATAGATATCTATATAGTATTAGACTATCTTCCTAACGCCAATGGGCTGTTAAAGGCCGATAGCATAACATGACTGACACAGTGTATCCAAGTGCACAGCGAGGCTGCATGAAACGCACAATCTAGCTTGTGGTAATTTCACCTGTCAGCTGCTAGTGTGGCTTTCAATTGTGCACAGCAGAAGTATGCATGTGTGTACTATATGTAGGGCAGTGATTACGTTAATTACTGCCTGAGCCAGATATCAGCTCATTGAAACCACTGACACCGCTTTTTAACCACAGAGCACATGTGTCCTGTTCTATATTACAAAATACCCATCCTCTGCCTCTCTCCTTCCCCCAAGCTTTCACATAGAGCTGGAGAATCATCGCAAGCATTATGACTCATTAGATTAAGCAATATTGTTAATTATGTCGAGGATGGCAGTGGGTCAAGACTTCTAGGATTCACGTGAAAGAACTGCTAAAGCTCTTCTGTCATCATTCGTTTTCTGAAAATGTAGAAACATGTGACTGTTTTCTTCCACCAATCTGAGAAGTTGCAAAGGCATAACATGGAATTTAGTAACAAAGAACGGTGAACTTTTTTGGAAATTCTGTTAATTCAAAACCATGTGTCGGCCACATCTTTCCAAAGAACACTTGATTGCTGTACCATGGTCTACATACAACGAAACTATTTTTGGTCTACCTTGTGGTTGTAAATTCGACTTCTCCTGATGTTTGGGCACCTTCTCCGAATGCATTTCTGTTTAATGTTCATTGATTCTGTATTCTTCTTCTGTATTAGTACCCAATTGGGTTGTGCCAGCCACTCAGGAGTCTAGGAACAAGGGCTTTCACTGATGGTATAAGTCTGCATTCCTCTCCAACTTCTGGCACTACTCACCTTGTGCCTCAATTTAATTCCTGGCCCCATGCCCATTACCCGGTCCCTTTCTCTGCCCCCTCACATGGTGAGTAGTTCTATGCCAAACCCCTTTGCCCCTCCACTGCTTCTTGCCCTACCTTCCTGCATCAAGCTACTCTGGCCCATTTGCCACCCACTCCCCCCAAATGCGATGGCTGCCACATTGTGTGGTGGCCATCTTGCTTTTTTTAAGGGAATTGGGCTTGCACTGTTATCGCACACATTATCCCCTCCCAAAATTAAAAGCTATTCACACCCCAATGGGAGCCCCTAGATACTTATAGAGTTAATCACTCAGTAAGGAGGAAGGCAAGACATGGGCTATCTCGCTGTTGCTGGCCAAGCCTACCCCCTACCAATCATTCAATGGCACATTGCATTACTTAAATTGATGTTACATATGACGTGTTTAGGGCGGACCTATTGAAATTTCTTTCCATTCTATATAAACACAAATATGAACAAATTACAGTTCGCTCACTTTAAAATATTCTGTTTCATTGTTTGTCAAGTCATTAAGATGTTGTGATTTTTCCACTTAGTTGGACTTTTTTGCCTGCCGATTTGGACAATTTATGATGAATATTTGAACTGCCTCTAGGAATGGAATCGGGACCTTTGCTCTGCGCCCGCTAACCCATCCACATCCCCACCATTATTTTTGCAGCACACATATCGCCAAGAGGCCAGTTGGCAAATGCATGTGCTTACTCATGTATTGTACCATATGCTCACCTGCTGAGCAAATAAAACAAAACCTATGTTTAGATTAAGCACAGTGTGGCTTCAGAAGAGATCAGGGGGTATCAAAAGTGAGAAACTCTGCTTACATACATGTGAACAGAAGGTTTGGTGCCAATGGCTTCATGGTTTCATTGCAGTTACGCGGGATTCCTTGTCTGCCACCCTTATGCTTCTTAAGGTTCCAGGCAATGAGCAGGTGAGTCTCCTGCACCATGCAAGTCGCACGATCATCACCATGCCGGGGATGCTGCATGAGCAGGACTAGTCAAATGTGAGGACCCTCAAGCACTGGACCACAGGTGCTCCGCACCATCTGGTAACCCAAGGGCGACCCCACTGCTTTGAAGAGACCTAAGCAGCAAGCGACCAAACCAACACCGAGTTGCAGTGCAATGGACAGGGTATGGGTTGCAGCTTCTCCTGAGTGCCTATGAGCCCTCCTGCGCCCCCGGTGGAAAGAAACACTCCTGACTGAGGGAGCATTGTGAAGAAGAGGGTGAGCGATGTGCTGTCATCCATGCCCGATCTACAGCACCGTGTCCTACCTACAGCACATGGAGCAGCCTGGACGCCCCATGACCTGCGTCTCGCTGCCCTGCTCCGAACATCAGGGGACTATACCGATGTGGCCCCTGGTACCCGCCAGGTGTGGCTTTGCCCGCTGTGAACTGGACCATCAATGGACCTGGACCCGGGAAGTGACTCCTGAATGGACACTCGTGGAAGATGAACTGGTCTCCTGCAGTCCTGCGTTTGCTTTAAGAGGACTCAGTAAACATGTTTTGATGCTGTGAACCTGCATAGTACGTACATGCTTAAAGTGGTCTCAGTAAAGGACAGTGATGTGAAGCTGTGCTCCTGCATTTGGTAAGGGGGCTCTATATGGTACCAGTGGCTATCTGGGAGCATCAGGCAATGGTGGCAAGTCTGTACCCCAGGTTAATAAAGGGTTTGTAGCTGGCGGTCCGACTGCCAACCGTCCACCTGGGGCGCCCCCCCTGTGACCATCACCTGAGGGTGATGGCTCAGTGGGTGATAAGAATACAAGAATGTGAGACCAGATGTAGCAATGGCACATCCTGTTTGAAGATGGTCCACCGAGTCTGAAGTAATGTTGTTCTGTAATGGGAGGGGGGAAAATCAGTTACGTTGTATTACAGGTTGTTTTGTTCCTTATGAAAAAGGAGGGATGTTGTCTAGTGAACCCTCCCGTGCGTTGCCCCTTTAAGGGGATGTGCCCCGCCCCATGTATTGCCCTTTTAAGATAGGCCATGACTTCGTTATTGCCCAAGCTAATAAAAGGGAGCCATGCAGGCACGTGTGGCAGTACGGCTGCAGACTCCATGAGAGAAGCGAACTGAGTCTGTCTCTTATTATGGCCTGCAGGCCCACCCTGTCTAGTTAGGTCCTGCAGGCCAGTGTGCCATGGGGCCACCCTGCCAGGGAGCAGATAGGGTCTGCATGAGCTGGGGAGTTTTAGCCTGCCACCACTAGAGGCATATGGCCTCACCAGTGCTGGTGTCCCATAGCACTGCAGGGGGGGCTGGTGCGATGTCCATGGCCAGCCCCCACCATTCCAACCTCCGAGGAACTGGGCCTCTTGATGCTGGTGTCCCAGAGCATCATACGGGGGAGCTGATGCGATGTCCATGGCCAGCATGCCCCCCAGTAACACAAGAGAGAGGACAAATGATGCTCCGCAGCAACACACTGATCCACCACGGCCCGGTGATGTACCACCAGCACCGAAAAAAGCTAGGAAGATGAGGATACTTGAGGGGAACGTGATGTGGGGGTCCGGAAAGGAAAGGAGATACCCTGGCTCCCGTGTGAAGAAGCAAGAGAGAAGGAATGGAGGAGATGGGTAGAGGTGGACCCCGACAAGGTCCCTGAAGTGCGAGACAGGAGTAAAGAAGGAAGAAAAGGTGGAGGACAGATAGCAAAGAAGAGAGCACGACAAATATTCGTAAGACCGCCAGAAGGAGGAAGTAACAGTCACCCACAAAGACGATAAGCATGGGGGAGATGTGAGGTGATTGGAGGCAGTCTGCCTTAAATGGAGAACACCCTTAAGGAGGAAAAGGATCGACTGGGCACAGGGAGGACAGAGGAAGGTGAGGGGCTACTAGAACCCAGGGAGAGCTATGCAGAGGAAAATAAAGAGAAGTCATACTTCCAAGTATGAAACACTTGTGAAACAATTGTGTATGAGCACAAATGAAATAAAATATCAATATCAAAAGTAGCGTTGTCCCCTTTGTTGGGCCTTCAGCCCCATGACCCGCAGAGTGTTACTTCATCCCTCTGCACCCCGCAGTCCAGTAAGGACAAAACACTAACCAAAGAAAGAGTGTCATGTACTAGTCAAACAGGGGAACCAAAACCTCCACTGACATAGCCAATAAGTATGGCTTTAGTGTACCATTATGGGTTAAATATTGGCCAATTATTTCCATCAAATGTCAGAGTATGCTTTTGGAAATACATAAGTGTAATTTCTTTTGTCTTTATTATGGCTTTTTATGAAATCCCTGACATTAAGATCTAATGAAAATGAAGAAATATACAACTCAGAACTGCATAGTCCACCTCCAGCACTGTGCAACAGGGTATCCAGTTAAAATGTCGAAAACATTTGGTCGAATGATAAAAATGTTAAAAAAATAATGTCTAAAAAATGTTTTTCGAATGCTTTCTTTTTTATGTACATGTTTTTTTGGGTTCCGAAAGTTAAAAAAAGGGTTAAAACAGAAAACAAATTAAAAAGGGGGGTTTGGGGGGGAACCCCCCCATTTCGAACAAAAAACAAACAAAAAAAAACATTCAAATTTTTTTTTTCCACATTATTTTTTTGACATTTTGACTTTCGACCAAATGTAATTTGAAATAGTCACTATAAACCGTGCAACAGACCCCGGTCCACACACACACTTTTTCCAGCACTGCAGTCAACACTCATGCACACTGCCACAGAACTGCGGATATATGCACTACCATACAACTGAATTCCACACAAATACAACACATACCACCCACACATGGGTGTCATTTTAGAGGGGGGACAAGCATGTTTGTCCCCCCATCTTTGAGGGCACACCAATTTACTCCTCTCATTTTCTGAGGTGGGGGCATGCCACCCGACCCAGCGCTCAGGCTTGCAGTCCAAGTCCACGGTGCAACGCAGGCATGCGCAGGCCCTGTGCTTCAGCCCTCACCATGGATGGCCCGACTAAAGTCAGACGCCAGGTGCTGGACTGGGTGGTGGCAGGGCCCACTGCAGCTGACTGCTGCTGAGCTGCCACCTGCCTGGTGCTCATGGAGCGTGCCACTCTCCGTCTGTCCAGCAGTGCTTGTGCAACAGGAGCCAGGAAGCTCTCCTGCAGAGCTTCCTGGTTTCTGTCTTCATGGAGCATGCGCACGGCAGGAATGGGGAGAACAGGCAAAGAAAGATGGAGCATCAAGGCAACAGAAAAGGAAAAACAGGTACTTTTTAAAAATAATTGTGAACGTGTGTGTGGGTATATTTGTAATATGTTTATGTTTATAATTATGCATGTGTTGTGTGCAAAATGCATGTGAATGGTGTGTATGGATGTAAGTGGGCAGTGCATATGTGTGTTGTGTCTGTGAGAATGAATGAGAATGCATTGTGGTTTTTGTATCTCCTAGGTGCTCAATCAGTGCGTGGAGAATGATGTCTTTGAATGTTATTTTGTGGCATCTTAGTGTGCATGTGCCAATCAGAGAAGGTGATACTCAGGTGTGGCAGGGTGAATGGATATGAATGGTGTGTGTGTGTGTGTGCGTGCGTGCGTGCGTGCGTGCGTGTGTGTGTGTGTGTGTGTGTGTGTGTGTGTGTGTGCGTGTGTGAGGCGGTTGGGGCGTATGGGCGGGCCACAGGCATGGCATTTTTTATGGGCATCTATGATAACACATGCATGATTAATGCTATTACATAACTAGACTGGCATTTTGGTTCAGCCCGTCTCTAGAAACTGTGGTGGGTCAGAAGAAGGAGTTGGACACATTAAGGACATTTTAACTTGGTTTAAATTAACTTATACGAAGAAGAACTACCTTACCCTACTGCTAGAGGGGTTGCCCTGCATATCTGAAGGAACTAAAGGTGGTTTTCTGTCGTCAGGAAGTCCCAAAGAAAGAAAGGTCCTCAGTCCAAACCTAATTCTACCTGACCCTACTACTAATATAATCAACTTAAACGAGGCCAGGAGAATGGCAGAGTTCCTCTGGTATTCTGTTATCTTCTGGTAGTCTCTTTATATCAATGTCTCTCTTTCTTGCGTTTGTTTGCTAACACGATCTTCTGAGTCACTATCTTGTTCACTTGATACTTTATCCACTCTTCACCTTTTGACTCAGAGTAATTTCACTTCTTTCACTGGTCTTTCATGAGAAAGGCATAAGCTTTGCCTTTTCCGGTTGCTATGGGTCAATCCGCCTGGGGGCCCATGGCAACTTTTGAATCGGCAGAGACTTGAAAAAAGCTAGAAAGTTTGGGAAAATGCCATCATGCATTTTCAATGGCTTAAAAAGAATGGCACCCAGACAGTCAGACAGAGAAAGCTTCGCTGGTAGATGGACACATCGTGCCAGGCCCATTGATATCAAGATCTCTCTGCCTGCCTGTGGGGGAGCTTTCCAGTGGCGTTTTTCTGGCGAGATGAAGGGTGATGTCTTTTTTCTAAACTTCTTTTATTACTTCTTATTCTTGTTGTTTTTATTCATTTATCTATGCTTTTGGTGAATAAATATTCCATATAAGAGCTGTTTTTATAATCTAACTGTGTGTCTGTGTGACTATATGTCTCCCAGCATTCAGGGTTGTTTTTCAGTTAGTGTACTGTGAAGAAAAATAAGCAATATATCAGTGCACTTTTTGGAAAGCAAAACAGGGCTGCGTATGTCAGGCACGCCCCAGGAGGTGAATAGCGGGTAGTCTGTTCCGCCCTGGAGGGGGGAGCGGTGAAGACAGTTCCCTACAGGCACGCTGGCTAGCACGAGTAAAGAGCAGGGCTGAGGAAGTCCCAAGCTGCTCCCTTGGGCAGCCCGAATGAAAGAAAGCCCCGGGATGCCTCGCGGGGCAGCCCAGGTGAAGGCCAGTGGCCCTCCCCCAGAATCTCATGACACATTGCAGATGGGGCAGGGCATGTTGCCCTGAAGGCCATGGGCACTGTGAACATTGGCAGTGTCTCTGTTGTGACAGTGAGTGTGGTTAGGTCCCCACAGCACATGAGACGCCACCTGAAGCAGTAATGGAGGTATGGGCCGTGTTGGTGAAATGGGGAGGCCATCACGCAAATGGGACCACCATGAAGATTTTAAATATGCCACGAGTGTGACAGTGAACATGGGTTGGCTTCCAAGCCTATTGGGCCCATCTAGAAGACTTATAAAGGCTGTGGGTGCAGCGGTGAATGCGGGGGTTCACCTAAGGACTATCCACAGAGTGCGAGCAGAGCAGTGATCATGGCTGGAGTCACATGGCGGATGGGGCCACCCTGAAGAAAGACCAGGAGGGGCCAGATCCCAGTTTCATCAGCCAGCCTTTCAGCATGCCACAGCCACTAGAGACAGCCCTAAAAAAGTACGGCGGTATTGCACCAGTCACCAAATAGTGACAGTAGCCCTCGATCTAAGTATGGCGTTCTGGAAATAAGGGTGCTGGTAGCAACATACCGGCACCCTTTCTGGACATCATACTACGAGAATGCCGGTAGGGGCCACGGATTCCCCGGCAGGCCTGACCTGCCAGGTTTTCAGCCCCCTACCGGCATGTCTCTCACTGAAGCACCATTAGCAATGGTGCTGGTGCTCCAGTGACCCCATTTTCATGGAGTCCTCTGGGACTTAACCCTTAATCGTCAACTCTTGTAATATCCTGGTGTCCCCGGGATATCAGGCGGCAGTAAGGGTGTTACAGGGTTGGTGATGACATGCCACCTATGAGCAGGTTTTACTGGCGACCCCGCAATGAGCCCCATTGTGTTTTATATGCTGTATTTATGTTGTATGCATGTATGTAAATGTATATATGCATGTGTATTTATATGTATTGTGAGAAATTTGAAGGTGTCTCACCTGCTAGTCCCCAGGGATCTGTCATCCGGTGGCCAGGACACGGCCATCGCTTTTGGATCCAGTTCCTGGGGATGGACCAGTGCGGGAGGATCACCTGGATGAGGGGTCGTCTTCGGGAAGAGGCTCAACGGATGGTAAGACGTGTTATCCCCTTCCCTGTAACACCTTTTCCCCATCCTACCAGGTAGGATACCTAGGAACTCAAACCCACCCCTTTCCCGACTCAAACACTTCCTCACGGACAGCTCACCATGAGCAACAACGGACTAACAGCAGAGCTGTATACCTGACATGTCCCAATACAATGGTCAGGCAAGGTCAGGGAATCACTGATCATTACACACACCTGACTTCCATCACACTTTCCTACACGGATAAAAGGCGGAGCACAAAAGTACACTCTAAGCAAGGCCAAATACACAAGGAAACAGCACTTCCAAGATGGCAGTTTAATACGAGGATAAAGACAGCAAGACCAGAGAGGGTTGCAAGGAGGGAAGTGCCCTTGACCTGTAAAGACCATGGGGGTCATTATGACCCTGGCGGTAGGAGGTTAATGGGGCCGGTAGAGCTGCTGGCCCCGTTAACACCCTACCGCCACATTACGAGGTTTGCTCGCGGGACCTGGTAAGGACGCCTGGTTTTACCGGGCGTCCTTAGCAGGTCCCGCGAGTAGACCAGCACGCTAACAACCGGCATGTCATTAATGGGCCCGTTGTTAGCATGCTTCCGATTGAGCCTTATGGGGGCTCGAATGGGAATGGGGATGGGTTCTTGGAATGGGGAAATACCAGGCCCTCTAAGGTCGGAATGGCCCAGTATTTCCCCATTCCAGGAACCCGGATCCGCTACCCGAATGGGGGTAGCCATGCCGCAAATAGCGGCATGGCTACCTCCAAGGTCGTAATGACCTCCCATTACTTTTGTGAACCTTGGAAAGTAAGAAACCTAAGACCAGGAACTTAAGCTGATCAAACCTGTACAGTGTGTTAGAGGTACCCGGGGCTATCCTGCGTCGATAACCAGGGCGGGGCGATGCGATTTCCGCCGAGGTACTGTCCTTGGCTCCTACAACAAAGCAGCATCAGTAAAGACAGCACAGCCAGTGAGTCAGAGAGACTGATACCAAACCAGCGTGTGTTTTGAACCAAGGTTGCAAGCGGCAACATTGTATGAAGATATCTAAGATAGCAGTGTATGAGATGTATGTGATGGGAGATGTGAATATGATTGGAAACCAAAAGAGTGATTAAACTTTGGTAGGCCAAGAAAAGATACCGTAAGCCAGAGTGGTCCGGCACCATGTGGGTGCACATTCGAAAGTCTCTGTTAGGTATCCAACTGATACTAAGTGTGAGAAAAGGGGAATTTTGAGATCAAAGTGGTCCTGCAATGGGTCAAGCTAAACCCTGTGCACATTCAAAAGTTTTCAATGGTTTAATGTGTACTGCAATTGGTCCGAGCCCGGCTGAGGGACACTAATTGGGAAATTGGAAGGGGTCTGAGTCCGGCTGAGGGGGATCCAGGGTGAACACTCAGATTGAATACTTGTAAATGAAAATAACTTTTGCATCTTGTTTTTTGTACATCAGGCCCTCTTAATCATGAGCCTTTTTAAGAAGTAAAGAGACTTCGACACAGAAGGTCCCAATGCTTGTAATGGAACTGGATCCTTGTGCCACAGAAGCCAGAGCGTGCTTTGCTCGAGTGAACCACCTTGCCCCACGCTCAAAACATGGGGAAGGGAGGCCAATGGCCCAAACATCCAGACACATCATTTTGTGAACACTTGTTTCTTTTTCATGAACACTACCCCACACTATTTGTAAATTAATGGTAAGGATTGGCAATAGGTGTTTTAGTATAGGCCCTTTTATTTTGACAAGACTCCACTACGACTGCATTATTATTATTTGATGGTCTAACTTGCTCCCATCAGTAGATTTAGGTTTATATAGGCGTTTATCACACCCTTACGAAAGTTCAATAAACACCCTTGAACTGTAGTCACTTGTGTCTGTCTTACTGTTGATACCATGCCTTCCTTACAGTATTTATTTAATTACTGTTAAGTAGAATATTAAGCTGCGGGATGTGTAGAGTTTGGGGAAAGTCTTAGGGAGAATGTTATGTAGGGTTTAAGTTAAGTAGGGATAGGATTTAAGTATATGTAAGGATATTCAATAGATACCTGGGGGTAGAGGGAAAGTACCCTGGCATGAGGTAGTGGGTGGACATGGTGGTCTGCCTGAGGCCACTTAGAGAGATGGGACCACTCACAGGTGCCATCCTCTGGCCTCACAATCCATGTGGGTGGTGCCTGAGGTTAGTTAAGGGGCCTATAAGGAAAAATGGAGTGCACCAATTTCAACAGTGCACTAATTTCAATGGCGCCACTGATTTCAACAGAGACGAATCCCCAAGACACTTCTTGCAGAACTTGAAACGTGAGTTGTAATATACACTCAGTAGAATTTAAGACCATGTTCTTTTTACGGCCTACAGGGGGAGGTGGTGTCTCAGCTCGATTATGAATTTACTAGAGATAAGAGTTTGCAGTGGATTCTAGATCAATCGACAACATGTTTTGAAGTAATATTACTCAATGAGAATAAAAGCAAGGAATCAAAGCAGAAGTCAAAAGAGGCTGCCTCTTCAGTGTTAGAAATTAGATTAGGCAAAATGCCATTAGAGACTGCTCAAACAAAGAATGACATATTGCATAACCAGGAGTGTGTGGCTATGCAGGGAAAGGCAACACCGCAGGCAACTCTATTCAATACACAGACCCAAGTCAGAGTGAAACTTACATTAGTCCCAAGTGCCATGGTAATTCGCTGTGAGTGGGGTTTTGGTAGGATATGGTAGGTCCTAATAACACCCAAAGTCAACTGCATAACAGACCCTACCAGGCATTGGGGGTACAGAATAGATGTAACCCTACTACAATGATATATGTCAATCAAACAGGGCCAATGTATGTAGATAGGTTCATTGAAAATGGAAATCAGCAAAGGGAGCAGTAGCAATCAAAGGAGAGGCAAAATATGACCTACAGATGTTGCCCCTATTTTCAGGCCTCTCTACAAGGTGATCATGGACTGAGGACAGCCCTTCGACACTCCCCAACACCTCTGTCCCGGGAGTTCAGGGGAAACTCTAACATGAATCAGTCTCCTTAAAGAAACTAAAATAGGACTGAGCAATATGAATCCAACCATTACCGACCCAAAGAGTGATGGTTTTAGGGATCTGGAAATTTTCTAGTGCTTAGAGACACAAGTGAAAATGTCAGCTGAGCAAATAGAAAGGTTGTGCGCAGGGCAAAATAAGCATGTGAGTGAGAATGCAGAACATAAGCGTGACATTGCACAGGGCATTAATGAATTACTAATCAGGCAGAATTCCCACAGTGAAGGCATGAATGATCCATCATTGACTGAACAAACTGAATTGCTTAGTGATTTAAACTTAAGAAAACAACCAAATAATGAAAACATAAGAAATAAACACACACAGAGGAAAAAAGTTTGGTTTAATCTAGAGTTCAATCAAACTACTCAGGTGTGTGAAGATGAGGAAGAAGAAAAAAGAAATACACAGCAAAAGATAATCTAAAAAGAGCCTGGCACATGAAATAGATGAGGCACACACATTTCAATGATTGATTTCCAGTGAGAAAGTGGACCACTACAGGGTAAATGGTGCACTGAATGCCTTAGCAATAAATGAAACAAAAGTAAATGAAATGATAGGCGAAAACAGAAAAACAGGTGATAGGCTATCATTGTCTGAAATTTCTAATAATACCTGTATTTTCACAGAAATGAAAATATCCCAAAGGACATTTGCAGGTGAGTTTGCAGAGGAGTATTTTGAGCCGCAGATGTTCCAAGAAGCAACATTGAAAGGCATGCTACAGGAGCCAGGTGAGTTTCAAACCCAAAATGGTGATATTTTGCCACATGATGCTAATCAAAACACAAAACAGTTGGGCACCAGAGGGAAGGTAACTGAAGGAATTCAAAACAATGCAGAAAGAGGAAAAAAGGTTTGGGGAGAACTAAAAAAACGCTCTTCGAAGGGGCCAATCAGGAGCAAAACTCCAAATACATTCTCAAGACAGATAAAATAAACAGAGATATTGAAAAAGAGATGGGCAAAAAGGGGGGTAAAATGTAATTTCATATACCACTTTGTTTAGCAAGAAGCCAGGCAGGCCTAAAGTAAGTAAACCCTGAGATTAGTAACAATTCAAATTTTCTATGTATACTTGAAGAATGTGAAGAACAGCATATGCCCCTATTACAATTAAAGAGCAATGCAATGTAATTACAATGATGGATATAGGCGCAGAGGTGACTGTGATGTCAAGGAAATTGTTGGATAGCATAAATGAAGGGAGGCTCCCACAAGAAATGCAGAAAATTAAGAAAGATTGTAGGCCGTGTGCATAATTTCAATGGGGAAGAAATATGAGTGGAAGATATCACTGGAGCAAACATCAAGGTAGGGAAACATAGACTGAGGCAAGAGGTGGGGGTCACACCGATTGAGGAGACCCCATTCCTATTAGGAAAGAATTGTCTGAAGAGACTGTCACCCCTCATGGATGGGGTAAATGGGGTACTGTGGTCGTTGCTCAAAAAGCCACTGAAGCTTAAAAAAGTGATGAGCCAGGTTAGCAGTGCAAAAGAATGTCACACCCTTGCTGTGCCAGAGAGAGCAGTGTAGGTGTATCTTCAGAATGGCTGTGTTCCTAGCGTCACTGGCATTCTCATGTGCCAGGGTGAAATGCAAGGAGAACAAAAATGCAGTCATTAGAAATTGACCTGGATCCCGAAAAGAACTGGCAGACACTGATAGAAGAAAACACATTGTGGTACTATCTAAGTGATGAAGACTGTGAACAAAGTGAGGTTTCAGGGGTTACATCAGGAAAAGTATATTTAAACAATTGCAGAAATACACATGATGGAAGGTCAGGCCTACATAACTGTGCAAGTTAATTTAAAAAAACAAATGTTTTTATTGTGCCTTAATCACAAAAGGACTTATTACACATATTTCATACATACAAATTGTCATTACTAAAATAGCATATGAATCACAACAGAAAACAAGAAAAAAGATACATTTCCATATCACCAAATAGACACATTACAATGTTTTCCCTTTCTAATAGAAAGCACAATATCTAAAACATATGACAATAACACTGGGGAACAATACATTCTATTCTCACTGAACAAACACAGGTTTAATTGATTCCCTCTAACAAATAATCACCAATCTCAAACATATAAAAATCCAAACATCACGTATTTAGGAATCATAAAGACATTTTTATAAATGTTATTCATTTAAGAATTTTAACAAGGCAATTGATAATGGGATTTCTTTCCCAGAAGATATCCTGTGCCAAAAGGCATGAGTGACAAGCCAAAATGGATCATGGACAAAGTGTGAAACCTATTTTACCTGCTGCACAAGGGTTGCAGTACAAGATATGAGAAAATAATATGAGTCTTGTATGAAACCTTCACCACAGAGGTTACATACAGAAGCTGCCGGGTCAAGTTTTTGCCAAATGCATAACATTTCATTAGTTTTGAGCAGGTTGAGTCGAAAGCGTAACAATATTGCCTGCAATGAGGGATTAGGAAAGCGCCTTATATATGGAAGCACGTATAAGCTCAATTTTTCACATGGAGTGTAGCTTTTAGTGTTTTTCAAGCTGCTAATCGAAGCTCTGGTCTTAATCCCGTCAGCGCGCAACAGAGCACGCTTGACCATGTTCGGATTAGTTTTCAATGTGTCACCATTACAATCACAATTCCGAAGAATTGATTCAACATCAGTATATAAAGTTGACAAATAGGAATTATTATGCGTAGAAAGATCAGTTTTGATGTCTACATATAATGACTGACCTTGAGGTATGAGAATAAATCTGTAAAGAGCAAGAACCTTCCAGTGATAGTATGACTGTAAAGAATGAAGACCTAACTCATACCTTAATTTTTCAATAGGGAGAGGCGATGCTAAAGATAGACAGTGCTTCCATATATGGCCTTGAAGCCAGTCCCAATTAATTTTATTGTCACAGGGGTACATTCCATGCCATATAGATTTGAGGGGAGAATTTTTCCCTTATAAAATCAAATTAGGGGCATTAAGGAGAATCTACAAAATGAATGAAGTTATTTTTTTCTTTGACATGTAAATTGGAGAGCCTTACCCTCCAGCTCTCTAGTGAGATCCATAACTGCATTATTCGTGCAAATGTTAAATCCTAAGTATTTAATCTTTTTCTCTATAGGAATCATTTGGCCAGCAAGTGACCAACTTAACTTAGGCGTTCTTTTACAATTAATGGCAAACATGATTATTGCAGACTTTTCCGGACTGACCACAAGCTCATTTCTTTGTCATGATTCCTGCCCCTCATGTCCCCAGCCCTCCAAGATGTCAGGCTGGATCCAGGCCACGATCACCTACATGGCCCTCAAGGGCCTCTCCATCCCTCCAAAGACCCACTTGGAGTCAGACTTGGCGCTTGTGGCACCAGACTCACTCACTTCCATAGGATAACATTGGGGATTGGACATGTAGTGCTTTGATGGGGGCAAGATGGATGCCCCCACATATTTCGGTTCCCAGAACTGCATGTGCAGTCTAGTCTTTTGGCTGTGGTTCAGCCCAGAGACACCTGGGATACCCAGAGACTATTTAAGCCACGCCCAGGCTGTGAAACATGCTTTGTGTTTTCTGCACCTGCAGCGTGACACTCCGCGTGTTCGGATCGGTCTCCAGTAGGCCTGCATCTTTCTTCTGCGCTCAGCTCCTGCAAGAACAAGAACACCCTTAAGAACAGCCTTACCTTGCGGTGCTTCTGCCCATCATTCATCGCTTCTTCTGTTCTGCGGGCATCTTCGGCAGTGTCATTCCCATCCCGGCATGCCGCTTCCTAAGGAAAAGGGAAAAGAACAGAAAAAAGGCATTAGTAATCATTCAGCAAATCTTCGCTTATTTTTAAAGACTGTACAAGCTTCAAACGCTTACCTGAATACCAGCCGCTCTGGGGGAACTCTGTCTCCGGAACTTCTCATCCATCTGCAAGAGGGAAAAGACACTCCAGGTTAGCGAGGAAACATCTAGAGGCGCTGCATACCACGCTTACTCACCGCATTTCTTCTTCATGACCGGCATCCACGCTGAAAACGTTGCGGCACCTAAAAGACACAGAAAAAGAATTCAGTTGAATACAAATACGAAAGTGTCGCATCGCGCATTGCGCTCTCACTCACCTTCAGCGCTACTCATCTCAGCAGCACGTCGCCATCCCCGGACGCCGGCCGTCATCTAAGGAAGGAAAGGAATGCAGTTAGAGAACTGTTCAAAAGACTCATTATACTTACCTGTCGGACTCTTGCCAGTGAAGTAACTAGGCAGCAACGAGCCCGCATCAATCAACTCCCCCTTGCGCTGAAACAGGACAGAGAGCACACTTTCCAAGAAAACAAGGTGAGCTGTGGATCAAAGGGAAGGGTTGGACCCCGGGGAAGAAGGGGTTCAAGCACACAGAGACAATAGGGAGTTAAACTCTACCAATCCTGTGTTTCAGGCCTAGTCTCCAGTCGAGTAGACTCCATGGAAGGGTTCAAGGTCGTAAGAGGTCAGAACAGGCTGAGTGACGTCCCTGTGGATACCAGGTGAGCGTTACAGAACACAAAGCCTCACATCAAAATCCACCTGGGCGTCATGGAAACTTAAGAAACCGACCAGTTAGCCCACATGTTGGGGCAGCTACGTTCCGAAGTACATGAAGCCAGGCAGGAGACCAACACCCTGAGGAGAGAGCTGATAGTAGCCAAAGAACGCACTGATGATTTAAGCCGGCAACTTCTCCAGTCACAAGCAGGGCATGCACCATTGCCGGGAAGCGTGCCCTCGATGCCAGCACCATTAGCCAATCCCGTTCAGATAACCCTTCCTGGGGAAATTCCCTTGGCCCCGCCCGAACGATTTATGGTTGATCCCAAGAGGTTTGGAACGTTCATGAACCAGTGCCACCTGCACTTCCTTTGTAGACCAGGGGCCTTTCCGAATGACCAATCACGGGTCGCTTTTGTGCTATCCTACCTGAGTGGTAGCACCGCGGACTGGTCTGTGCCCTTTGTGGCCCAAGACGATCCTTTGCTGCATGACTTCAGGGGCTTTCAGCAGGAGGTGGACAAGCTGTTCGCCCGTCGTACTCATGGGCAGGCATTAGACAACGAACTTCTGTCCCTACGCCAAGGGAATCAAGACCTATTAACATACATAGCCACGTTCAATAGACTCGCAGTTGAAGCCGAATGGCCAGTGGAGAAGAGAACCACGTTATTTCATCAGGGGTTGCGGGGGGAGCTCAAGGATGTTCTCGCACAAGTAGTGAATCCCCCGAAAGACTGCTCAGAATTCATTGCACTTGTAGTTCAACTGGATCATAGGTTGCAGTACCGAAGAGCAGATCGAACCAGACCGGACCCTCGCCCTATGTATGTGCGTTCAAAGGACAATATTGCCCGCACAACGGAAGGTTCAGGAGAACCAATGCAAATCGGGGGGGTCAGATCCCCCTTGACTAAAGCGGAAAGGGATAAAAGGAGACAG
Organism: Ambystoma mexicanum; assembly: GCF_040938575.1. NCBI lineage: Eukaryota > Metazoa > Chordata > Amphibia > Caudata > Ambystomatidae > Ambystoma > Ambystoma mexicanum. The sequence goes on from NC_090937.1 coordinate 851,064,879, forward strand.
CAGCAGTTATGTCTGTACTGTGGAAGGTCAGGTCATTTCCTTAAAGAGTGCCCTGTGAAGCCACCGAGGAGGACGGTAGGGGCCACGGACAAGGAAGATACCATCAAGGAATCGGAAAACTCCCCAGCCCGGCAAGTGTAGGGGTCAAACTTGTCGAGCAAAGAAAATGAACTGCAGATCTCCCATTTTGCACTATCTGTGATCTTGATCAATCACCAACAACCATCTTGGATGCACGTAGTAAGAGCGTACGTTGACAGTGGAGCCGTTGGGAATTACATCGACCAGGATCTTGCGGCAAAGATGGGACTTCCGTTACGCACTAAATCAACCGCCGACACTGTTACCACTGTCGACGGCACGGAAATAGCTTCTGGTCCAGTATCTCAATGCACTCCAGCTTTAACCCTTCTGTGCCAGGATGGACACCAAGAATCTATCATTTTCGACCTCATTAAGGCACCACAGTTCTGGTTGATTTTGGGAATGCCATGGTTGGTAGCTCACAATCCTCGAATCGATTGGCGAGCAAAAGAATTGGCCTTTCCCGAGACTTGCACCCACACATGTTATCGCCAAGAGAAACAACCAATAGACACCAGAACCTCCACGCTTGTGACTGTGGAAATCAGCAACCTACCAAGTGAATACCAGGACTTTCAAGATGTCTTTCAGAAAGAACAGGCTAATACCCTGCCACCGCATAGACCATACGATTGCCAAATCGACCTGATACCCGGTGCACAAATCCCTTGTGGGTGAATTTACGCACTCACAGAACCAGAAAACCAGCACCTGAAGGCCTATCTTGACCAATACCTGGCCAACGGGTTAATCCGTCCCTCGAAGTCTCCAGCAGCCAGTCCTCTATTCTTCGTACTGAAAAAGGAGGGGGACTTGAGAAAGTGCACCGACTATCGCGCACTGAACCAGATTACCGTAAAAAACTGCTACCCCCTGCCACTGATCCCTGAATTGCTCGATCAAGTCAAAGATGCCCAAATCTACACAATCCTAGACCTGAAGGGGGCATATCACCTTGTTCGCGTAAAACAGGGGGACGAATGGAAAACCGCTTTTCGCACCAAATACGGCTTGTACGAATATCAAGTAATGCCCTTTGGCCTTTGCAACACACCTGCAGCATTTCAATACTTCATGAACGATGTCCTAAGGGAATTGATTGATGTCTGTGCTCTAGTGTACATCGACGATATTCTAGTATATTCCGCATCAAAGCAGGACCACGTTAAACATGTCCGATTCGTATTGGAGAAACTCCGTCAACACCAGCTCTATGCCAAGCTCGAAAAGTGCTCATTCCACATCTCCACGGTGGAATTCCTGGGCTTTATTCTCAGCCCGAATGGAATCCGAATGGATGTACACAAGGTAGATACGATCCTGAACTGACCATCCCCAAATTCATTCAACGGGGTTCAAAGTATGCTGGGTTTTGCAAACTTCTACCGCCGGTTCATCCCAGGATTTTCGCAAATCGTGCATCCCATCACATCATTGCTAAGGAAAAGCAACAAAAAGTTCCAGTGGACAACAGAAGCCGAGGAAGCTTTCCAGGAACTCAAAGCAAGATTCACATCTGCCCCAATCTTACGCCACCCTCGCCCTGATCTCCCATACCTGGTGGAAACGGATGCCTCAAGCATGGCTATGGGAGCCGTCCTCTCACAAAAGGACCCCCAAACGGGCCAGTTACACCCTGTTGCCTTCTGGTTTCGTAAACTTACACCCCCTGAACTCAATTACGCTATCACAGACAAAGAACTCCTGGCCATTAAGTCAGGCTTTAAGGCATGGCGGCACTACCTCTTTGGCACCAGACACACAATCACCGTAATAACTGACCACCGGAACCTCCAGTACCTAAAAACGGCAAAGGCCCAATCCTCACGACAACTACGTTGGGCTCTTTGTTTTGCTGAATATGACTACGTGATTAGATTTTGACCAGGATCGAAATTCCACCCCCATACGGGAAAGGCCGATGCCCTTTCCCATATGGGGGTGGAAGAGCAAGGGTATCAGACCCCTGACCCAATAGCAATCATCCCGAGTGACAAGCTCCTAGGAATCACAGCAACCATAACTCAGAAAGAATTACATGAAGAAATCCAAAACCTGATGAGTCCGGAGTAATTACAAGCGTGGAGTGCACAAGGAGAACATTACATGATAAAAGATCAGTTGCCCTACTTCAGGAATCATTTATTCTTACCAAACCAAGAACTACAAGAACAAGTCATGTCCGGTTATCCTGATTCCTTGATCGAGGGCCACCCCGGAATCGCTAAAACCCTAGCCAAGGTAAAACAAAATTATTGGTGGCCCACGTGGCGTAAAGACATTATCCAATTCATCCTATTTTGTGGAGTGTGTGCTCAAAACAAGTCATCCAAGCAGAAACCGGCTGGGCTATTACAACCATTGGAAATCCCACCAGCACCCTGGCACACATTGTCCTTCGATTGCATTACTGACTTACCGCCCAGTCAAGGGTTTAACACTATTCTTGTAGTCGTGGACCTATTTTCAAAAATGGCACATTTCATTCCTCTTAAAGGGCTCCCAAATGCTTCCACTCTGGCCAAGGTATTTCTTGAAGGCATTGTACGGCTCCATGGGTTTCCTTCAGTTTTAGTCTCAGACCGAGGTACTCAATTCGTATCTAACTTCTGGAGAAAATGCTGCTCTATGGCCCAGATTGACATCCGGCTAACCACCAGTCACAATCCCCAAATAGATGGTCAAACTGAGAGGACAAATCAGACGCTCGAGCAGCATCTGCGTTGCATGTTACACCAAGCTGAAGGAAGCTGGTTCAACCTATTATGGATAGCTGAATATGCTTATAATAATTCCCTACACACCAGCACTGGGCAGAGACCCTTTTATAGCATGTATGGCAGGCACCCACGTACTTCTGAGTTGGACGTTCCTACAACCCTGGAAATGCCAGCAGTCAAAACCTTGCACACGACCATTTTTCAAACCTTTATAAGGGCAGCTGAACACCTACTTCAAGCTAAGAATCGCCGAAAGAAGTTTGCTGATCAACACCGAGCAAAGGCCCCCAACTACCAAGTGGGAGACAAAGTCTTGCTGGCGTCTAAACACGTGTCCATTAAAGGAACCCGAACTTTCCGTCCAAGATACCTGGGTCCATTCACCGTCACCTCTGTGATAAATCCTGTGGCGGTCAGACTAGCTTTGCCGTCAAACATGCAGATTCATCCTGTGTATCACGTGTCTCTCCTTAAACCTGTTCAACCTGGGACCCGGGTAACAACGCCACTGCAGCCAGTAGTAGTCGCCGGGGAGCCAGAATTCGAAGTCAAGGACATCCTGGATTCAAAGTACGTCAAATCCAAATTATACTATTTAGTAGACTGGAAGGGGTATGGTCCACAAGACAGGACATGGGAGCCTTGTGAGTACATCCATGCACCTCGCTTGCTTAGACGATTTCATCAACACCATCCAAACAAACCAGGACCAGACAGAAGAGCCACCTTGAGAGGGGCTTTGGGGGGGAGTGCTGTCATGATCCTTCCCCTCATGACCCCTGCCCTCCAAGATGTCAGGCTGGAGCCAGGCCATGATCACCTACATGGCCCTCAAGGGCCTCTTCATCCCTCCAAAGACCCACTTGGAGTCAGACTTGGCGCTTGTGGCACCAGACTCACTCACTCCCATAGGATAACATTGGGAATTGGACTTGTAGTGCTTAGATGGGGACAAGATGGATGCCCCCACATATTTCGGTTCCCAGAACTGCATGTGCAGTCTAATCTTTTGGGTGTGGTTCAGCCCAGAGACACCTGGGATACCCAGAGACTATTTAAGCCACGCCCAGGCTGAGAAACATGCTTTGTGTTTTCTGCACCTGCAGCGTGACACTCACCGTGTTCGGATCGGTCTCCAGTAGGCCTGCATCTTTCTTCTGCGCTCAGCTCCTGCAAGAACAAGAACACCGTTAAGAACAGTCTTACCTTGCGGCGCTTCTGCCCATCATTCATCGCTTCTTCTGTTCTGCAGGCATCTTCGGCTGTGTCATTCCCATCCCGGCACGCCGCTTCCTAAAGAAAAGGGAAAAGACAGAAAAAAGGCATTAGTAAGCATTCAGCAAATCTTCGCTTATTTTTAAAGACTGTACAAGCTTCAAACGATTACCTGAATCCCAGCCGCTCTGGGGGAACTCTGTCTCCGGAACTTCTCATCCATCTGCAAGAGGGAAAAGACACTCCAGGTTAGCGAGGAAGCATCTAAAGGCGCCGCATACCGCACTTACTCACTGCATTTCTTCTTCATAACCGGCATCCAGGCTGAAAATGTTGCAGCACCTAAAAGACACAGAAAAAGAACTCAGTTCAATACAAATACAAAAGGGTCGCATTGCGCATCGCGCTCTCACTCACCTTCAGCACTACTCATCTCAGCAGCACGTCGCCATCCCCGGACGCCGGCCATCATCTAAGGAAGGAAAGGAACACAGTTAAAGAACTGTTAAAAAGACTCATTATACTTACCTGTCGGACTCTTGCCAGTGAAGTAACTAGGCAGCAACGAGCCTGCATCAATCAACGTGCCCCTGTGCTGAAAGCAGGACGGAGAGCACACTTTCCAAGAAAACAAGGTGAGCTGTGGATCAAAGGGAAGGGTTGGACCCCGGGGAAAAAGGGGTTCAAGCACACAGAGACAATAGGGAGTTAAACTCTACCAATCCTGTGTCTCAGGCCCACTCTCCAGTCAAGTAGACTCCAGGAAAGGGTTCGAGGTCGTAAGAGGTCAGAACAGGCTGAGTGACGTCCCCGTTGATACCAGGTGAGCGTTACATTCTTGTTACATAAACCTCAATGGCATTGTGAAGACATTGCAGACCTACTGGGGTGTTATCAATTAATGCAATATCATTGGCATATGCAAGGAAGTGGATTTCACATTTGCCGATGATAGGGGATACAAAGATCGAACTTTGAAGGGGCCAAATCAGAAAGGTATAAATTGAAAAGGAGAGTGGCTAGGAGACAGCCCTGCTGTACTCCTCTTGCATTTGTGATGGAAGGGGATACGTCCCTCTTCTGGTTTAACCGAATCTTGATTGTACTGGTAGTATGCAGGGAAATAATAATGTGCAACAAATCCACAGGAATGTCCCATGATCTTAATTTTTGCCAGAGTTTTGACCTATTTACTAGGTCAAAGTCTTTTGAAAGATCGATTAAAGCAATGTATGTTGGTCTTGCATTCTTCTTTTGCGACTGAGCTTTTAAGGTGGTGCATGTTAATGGACATCCGGAAATGATTGAGGCAGTTTTAGCCCTGGATCAGGAAAGGAGTTTCATAAATGAGAAAGTATTCATACAAATGCTTGACAGTGAAGAAATACCAAGATTTAAAGTAAAACATCAACAAATATTTGGGTTAGATGGTCCTGAATTGGGTCAAAGAATTGTGGGGAGATGTATGTTGAAAATAACAATAGAGTACAAAAGCATTATTAAAAAAATATGGATTTTAAGTGGAACGGTTATATGGTGCCTCCATGTGTATGTATTGAGCTGGTGTTGTCATGTGGAGTGCTGCCTTGTGAATGTTAGACTATTTACCCAAGGGTTCCATGCTCAGGCAGTTAGAGCTCCTCAGCCTGGGTGATGGGGCCAGTGTTATGTCCTGTCCTTACCTTCTGTAACTGTAACTTAAGTACTTGTTAATAAACCCCTGTTGTATCCTAAGTAAGCTTGGAAATCACTTTACTACAGGATCTAAAGACAAATTCGATTTGAGAAATGACATCATGCACAGAATGAGTATGGTTTTATATTTCTTGAATCAAAAGGTTTGGTCTAGACTGGGTGGGGCAGCACCTGAATTTGAAGATAGAAGGTAAGCGTACCATTGTGCGAACATAATGCCATATGCAGTTGAGCTTAAAGTAAAAAATGATGTTAACAATCCCACATTCACAAGGCAATTCACAATGGCATTGAAGTACAGGAAGCGACATACATTTAAGGAGCCCACTACATTCTTGTGTCTCAATGAATCCATGAGACAGCAGGGGTTAGAATGTGAATGCACACCTTCAGTGGAAATTGGGATGATAATAATAATAATAATAATAATAATAATAATAATAATAATAATAATAATAATAATAATAATAATTTGCATTTATATAGCACTACAAACCCTCAGGCATCTTGCACTGCTTATCATTATCCATGGTGTGTGGTGTTCATTTATTGACCTTGGAAGGATGAAAGGCTGAGTTTGGCCCTTAAGGGATTCAAACCTGCATCTGTAGGCTCTGCACGGACTTCAAAGCAAGCACTCTACTCGCTCTGTTATCTGACAGGCTATGATCCCATCCAAATACTTGTGGATAACAAATGATATCAGGAAATTTACTTGGAGGAAGGTTCACCATTAGGTATGGCAATACAAGAATCATACTACAATGCAGATTTAAACAATCCGGTCATTGGGAATAGTCGAGAAAACTGTGTCACCTCACAGGGTGAGTTGCCCAAGTCTCTATATTATAAACCAAAGGGGATTTTTAGAAATCAGTCAGTGCATCCTTATGAACCAAAAGATGTGATTTGTTGTCGTCAGGACGACTGCATCTTATTTCAGGTGGATGAAAATAAAACAGAGGAAAAGCAGCAAATTGAGGGGAGGCAGAGGCTGAATTGCCGAGGTACTTGAAGGTGGCGTCTCTCCAAAGAGATACTGCAACACAGTTATAAGAAAGCACCGTGATCCCTTTTTTAAAGGATTTTCAAGATTTTTCTAAAATGGTAAAGGTACAGATCCAGGTGTCACATGCTTGTGCCAATGAAGAAGAGAAAAAGCAATTGAGCAAAATATTCATTGAATTCATGGAGGTATTTGCTAAAGATGCTTATGATTGTGGGCTAAATGATCTCCGTGTTGCTACACTGCCATAAGGCTATGGTAGGGAACCTGTATTGTGCGACAATATAGGCTACCCTTGGCCTGTTTAAAGTGTTTGACAGAAATAATTAAGAATTGGGTATCCAGAGGAATCATTAGACCCACAAGCACACCCATATAAGAATTGCATCATGGACATTGCCATTACAGAGATACCCAGTGGAAGTGAGATATGGGCAGAATAAACAAACAGTCTAGTAGTTATGGGGCTGGCTGAAATCCATGACTGTGCACTTGTAGATGCTACATATGGTACAGAACTGGAATGTGGCTGAGTTTCAACAATCACCACAAAAGCCTTTGATGAAGAAGAATGTAGAGATCGCCCAACTGTGTATGTGGATGGATATGCATACCACGCGGGGGGTGATCCTGAAAAACAACTGGTGCCCGAAATAGGGAATGCGGGGGTGAAATGTGAAGGTATCTCAGAAGTGAGCATGAGAATAGGTCCCAAAAGTAGTCAGGCAGCAGAATTGGCTGCAATTTACAAAGCAATATCCAAAACAGTACAGTACAAATGGAAATTAATGGTTTTTGTAACGACTCTGATTATGCCTGGAATAGTTTTGTAGAGTGCTTACCAGGGTCGAAGCTTAGAGGAAAGGTCACTTGGAACAAAAAAAACACTCGTATATGGAAAACTGATTCAGGCCAGTGACAATCTTGTTTCAGGAAATGAGATGAAAATTCACTGGAGGAAGATATGAGGGCATTCCAGAATATCAGGGAAAGATTAGGAAGGACATGACAAGGTTGATCAATTAGCCATAATTGGGGCAGTAATGGGGGAATTGTTTCCTATTGAACACTTGCCTGGTGAAATACAAGTGGATGCAGTGACACATTCTAAATCTCAGGGAGTAAGTGATGAACCGGTAGTGCAATGAAACAAAATATGTCTGATCAGGATTTGATCAAAGCACAGAAGGAAGACCCAATCATAGATCTCTTGTACAATCATCTGTCATATGCAGAGCAAACTACTTTAACAGAGAAGGACTGCAAAGGAAAAGAAGAACTGCGGGTGTTGTTAAAGAATAAAATGAGATTTCAACTGCAAGACAGACTGTTCGTCCAAGAATCCATTTCACTCAGATGCAATGGGTAGTCCCTATGTCATTTCGGGGGTTAATGCTACATCATGTCCATGATGCAATAACAGCAGCACACAGAGGTTTGCAGAAAACTTTGGATACATTGAAAGACTATGCTTATTGGCCGCATATGTCCCAAATGTGGAGTTGTATACCCAGGGGTGTTTGGTGTGTGCACAGTTCCAGCCCGCCTCCTCAACACATAGAGCACCATTAATGAAAAGAGATCTGACACTCTCCTGGTCAGATTTACAAATAGATTTAATTGGCCCAGTCCAAAGATCATCACAGGGAAACAAATGCATGCTAACAGTTGCCTGTTTAATGTCTAAATGGTTGGAATGCATACCAGCACCTGACTGTAGAACACAGACCGCGGCCACTTTGTTAGTGAACCACATATTTTCTAAGTTTGGTTGACCTCAAACAATAGAATCCGACCATGGAAGTCATTTTACCAGTGCAGTGATGACCAAGATGTGGCAGATTCAGGCAGTAAAAAGGAAGCTATATATTTTGTACCATCCATCCACTAGAGGTGGTGTTGAACGATGCAATCGATCGATAATTGATGTTCTTAAAAAATGCATAGATTAAGCAGGGTCTTGTTGGGATTTGTGACTCCCTTTGGTACTGATTGCCATTAGAGCATCACCATCGAAAACTACAAACCTCAGTCCACATGAAATCATAACTGGCAGTAAAATTATACTTCCCCACCATTTGTTGAATAGAACCAATGAGCAAGTCCTGGTAAATGCATCCACAATTCATTAATATGTGGAAGAGTTAAGAAAACATTTGAAGCACACATTTGCATTTGCACAGCAAAATCTGGAAAGGGCAGCTGTGGGTGCCAAATCATATTATGAAAGGAAATCATCTGTTAGGGAATATGAAGTAGGTTATCAGGTGTACACATTTCATTTTGAGAAAGGCAAAAATAAAAATGCCAAATTCATGGCATCCTGGTGTGGTCCATTCAGGATTGTAGACAAGGTTTAACTTGTTGTGTACAAAATAATGACCAAGTAAGTGGATCTGGCCAGGGAACAATTTGTGCATGTGAACCAAATCGAGCCATTTCACTGGAAACATTAAGTTCATAGGATAGGACAGTCTGGAGAAACCAGTAGGGAGTGAGAGGTGTTAACAGTCACATTCAAATCAAGGGGAGTAAATCAGTGAATGCCAGTGGGTGAGTAGCTCACAAAAGGAATGAAAAGGGGTTTGTCTGAGCAGGTAAGTAGATGTGTTGGATGTGGTGAGCCTGAAGGAATGAATGAAAAATAAAGCTGTATACGAATGACAAAACATTTATTTACATGTATGTACAGAGTTTGTTTTAAATCTTGCAGCTGGAAGCAAGGGAAATCCTAAATAGAAATATAAAATATAGAGAAGCAGAAAGAACTGGGAACCCAGCGCTTATGCAAATGTTAGGTCAATATATCAAAAGTAATAGCTAAAATGGGCTGCAGGTGTTTGTATCGGTTATGGAGCCTCTGATTAGGACTCCACCATATGGAAACATGTAATTACAGAGACACAATCACACTGCGCCCATATCCAAATTAGTGTTGTTTAATGTTTCATTAAGGTTGATTTCAAGGCCAGCCAACATGTGTTTCGAGCGATGCTCTTTTTCAAGGCTGGATGATTGCACAAATTACAACATTGATATGTTTCCAGTTCATGCTATAAGAGTCAGTTGTAACAAAAAAATCAATCCCAAGTGCTATCAATGTGAACAAACCAAGTATCCAAGTTGTGATTTCCCACAGAATAACATAACATATTCAAAAATTATAACCCATTGCAAATACACCAATAAGTGATACATGAGGCATACGTTGGCCATTTCATGTTTACAGGTTCAAAGGCTCCAAAAAGGAAAGACAAACACAAATACAACAGACAATAAAACAAATGAAAAATACATTCATAGATCTGCCACACGAACACTGTTATAAGGAATTTCAAGATGGTGCATAGGGCATGCCTCACTTTGAAGCCGTGGAACCAGCAGATAAGACTAATTGATGCACTTTACGATGTACTCATTAGGAAAACACTAAATAATAATCACTTAAAGCCAACAGTAGGGTACCAATGGAAAAGGGGCCAATCTCATGCTGGATTGCAAATACATTCACCAATCCAGGTGCCGAAAAGGAGCGGAAGAAGGCCAGTAAGGGGGCAGAAGCTGGGAGTAAACAGACATACTATTCACCACTCCAAAGAGAAAGAGGGACACTATAACCTGGACTGTGGTAGGCTCCATGCTGGACGTTATCCAGCTGAAGCTCCTCCTGTTCCTAGACAGAGAACACATCACCAGGGCCAGTGTTGTGCAAGTGGTGGAGCCAGCATCAAGGTTTCACCCCAAGACCTGGAAGAAACACCTGAGAACTGGGATCCACCACGAGAACCCTGAGCCAAAAGAACTCCAGAGAAGTAGAGAACACTGTCATGAGGGTAAGAATATCGGTACTAAGTGAATGCACAGAGCAATCTTTATAAATCTAAATGTCACACCCCTGCAGACACAAGTGCGTACAGAGGCTGAATGGCATGGCCGAGAAGAACATCGGGAAGGCAACACTTGGATGAGAGGTAAGTGTGTGTGTGTGTGTGTGTGTGTATGTTAGTGTGGGGAGGGGGCGGGGAGACGGTGTATGGGTATTTGTGTATGAGTTAGGGTATATTTAAATGTGTTAGGGGAACCATAGGGACAGAGATGGGGGACAGTGCAGGGATAATGGGACAGGATTTGGGGTGAACCACCCCATTTTCAGAAATGAGGGGGCAGGAGTGTGGGAAAAAAGTGATCATGGCATGGGAAGAAGTGAGTACTTTGCTTAGGAGGAGAAAGTAAGGGACCATGAAGAGGTCTAAGGGAACAAAAAGACTTCTGGGAAGTATTTACCCACTTTTGCTCTGCAATGCTGCATCACTCTGTTATGATGGTGCCAGAAACAGCAAAATGGCCGCAAAACCTTTGTGGGCACCAAAACCACTGAAAATTGCACTTTTCAATGCACAAGAAGATGGCTGCCAATCTGCCAATCTGCCATGCATGTTGTCAGTGGTGGAACAGAGCTCACTAGTGAAATGTGTCACTGGGCCCCACAACAATTGAAAATGGAGTGCAGAATGAAAACAAATCTTGCGTTAAATCCCTTTTTCTTTGTTGCTGAAACTTCAGAATGCCGGGACAGAACACCTTCAAATATTCAAAATTCTAGCTGAGTGCTACAATTCACTTAGTTTAAGAAATCATTGTGAACTTACAAGGTCCTGAAAAGCTAAGAGCATAAAGAGATTTTCACAGCAAAAGTGGCCTGCCTGTGGATCTGTCAAAAATCTCTGTGCAGCAGAGGGCTGCTGTGATGACAGCTGGCAGGGGCCTGCCTGATTAAACTTTAACATGAATAAACTGAAAATCAAATGTTTGCAATCTAAGAGGCCTGTAACTGATAGTACCCCATATTGTAATTGTTTGATCCCATGGTTTAAAATCTTGAATGAGAATTCTAGCTGTAGTTGATACAACAAGTTTGTTTTGTGCTGAGAAGAATTTAACAATAAAATTAAATCTGGCTGAAGCTGCCAAACTTGAATAACAGGTCTTTCTCACAGAAGGAAGGCCTGTCCACCAGCAGGATATCACTGAGAGGCGTTAATTACAGGGTAGGAAAGAACCTGGTCTACAGTGAGAAAAGGAACAATGAAAAGCTGCAGCTCAGGAAATTCAAAGTGTGAAGACAGTCGTAAATGGCCTCTGCAAAGAACAAACATGGGGATGGCTCCTGGGCTTCCAGGGAGAGAACAAGGGGTGGAGCCAAGTGACCATTTGTTGCTTAAGAAGGACAAAGAACACATTTTAAAAAGACTGATAACTTGTTATCCAAAATTGTGAAAAATATAAAAATAACAGAGTTGTTGATGTAATTTCTGGCTGCACGGGTGAAGAGGCACCAGAACTATGTGACTGAAACTTGATATACTTGTTCCCATGTTAAACATGCACACTTGTAGCAATTGGTTTAAAAATTGGACATTGTGTTCATAGTGAAAAGGGCAAAATTCTGTGAAAAGCGGAGACAAGATCCCACAGCTACGGGGTTTGAGGAATAGCTGCTATATAAAATATGTAATCTGTTTATGTGATGTTTATAAAGGTTGCACCTGTGTAAATATGTATTGTGCCAAAAGTAGACTTTGTGTTCCAGGGGCTAGGGCTGGATCCTCAGCCTCATAAAAGTGCACCATAAAGATGACACTCTGTTTCTCCCCTCCTATCAAGGCAGAGAGTAGACTCTGACCCAATCACCTTTCAAAGGGGCAAGCTTAGGCTAAACAGGTGCATGCACCCCCTTGATGATGTCATTTCATAACATAAATAGAGACAGCTCACCACTCATAAGGACAGACAGATTCACTCACTATCCTGATGTTGGCGGAGCACCCTGCTGCTGAACTCTACGTCTTCCTTGCTCCAGACTCCAGAAACTTGGCAAAGCAAAAGGCCTATTGCATAGCTGTACCATTCTCAGATGGGCCTCAAATTCCAGAACAGAACCCCACAACAGCCGGGCTGTACTGTTTTTTTTTTTTAAACTTCTTTATTGGTTTTGACAATAAAGCAAACTATGATCATCATTGTAATATTTAACACTTATCAACAAGGATTACGCATTCCCACCCTTCCCCCCAACCCAAGACCACGGTCAACTTTGTCCGTTTATATCGAACCGGATATATGGCTAAGACGGTCCGAGCCATCCGAGGTATCGTCCAAAGCAGTAGGATGAAGCAGTGGCACTGTTAACGCCACCCAGCGGCGTAGTTCCTCGCTGGAGTCCAGTCTCTGTTCATGGATTGCAGTTTCCCATGCGCCAGTCTCCGCCGCTATCCACCTCATAAGGTCTCCCCACCACTACGCCTCGACCGGGGCTCTGGGGCTCTTCCAACTCATGGCTATGCATCTTTTCGCAGTTATGTAGATCAAGTCTTTGAGTTTGTTCAGGGGCTTATTTTTGTGGCTGCGTTTGCACCTGCCCAAAATGCAAGCTGCAGGATTATGCACTTCGAGTTCGATGTCTGCATTTGCCACCCTATCCTGTACTTGTGTCCAAACTTTGCGTATCTCTGGGCAGCTCCAGAACATATGAGTCATTCCCGCCCTAGGCTCGTTGCATTTGGGGCATGCCTGGATCTCTGCACCCTTAAATTTAGATATGGCCTCCAGTGCTATATAAGCCCTGTTGGTGTTATATAGTTGGATGAGCTGTAAGCGGGCGTTTCTAGAGATTTTTTTATGGTAGTGGGTTATTTTCTCCCACTCCTCATTCTGGAAGTCTCGGCCAAGTTTGGTTTCCCACTTTTCTTTGCTTTTGAGTTCGTGCCTTGTCGTGCCTTGCATCAGGGCCTCATAAAGTCTTGTGGTTTCATGGCCTCCTTCGGCAGCGTTGAACAGTGTTTCTATGACCTCATTATCTGTTGTTGGGGTAGTGCCCACCGGCCATCTGCTCTTCATGGTCTGTATTACTGCTCCATGAAGCAAGAATTGTCCAGCTGGTAGCCCCGTGTTCTCGGCGAGGCCGGAGAAATACATGATCTCCTGGTCCTGGACCAGGTCTCCCAGGGTAGCTACTCCGCAGGGTTCCCACTGGGCACGCGTTTCTAATAGGCCCCAAGCATGATTGGCCATAATTGCTGCAATGGGGATTTGTGGGGAATAGGGATCAGCTGACCCCACTGTTCTGCAAGCCCTTTTCAAGAGCTGATTTCCGAGGTTGGCCAAGTATGGGTAGCATCGCCGGGTTCCATTCTCAGCCCAGATTAGATCCTTGAGAAGCAGGTCAGGGAAGGCTGGTTGGAGGAGTCTGGTGTCTATGGTGATCTCGTCGGCCATCCATCGCATCACGTGCCTTAGCTGGCTTGCAAGGTAGTACAGTTCGAAGTTGAGCACTTTCAATCCTCCCCTTTCGTAGGGTCTTTGAAGTGTCTCTAGTGCCACCCTGTGCCTGCCTCCCTGCCAGAGGAACCGTCTACATAGTTTATTAATGTTTCTGAAGAAGGAGGGGGGGATGTTGAATGGTACATTCGTGAAATTGTGTAATAGGCGAGGTAGCGCAACCATTTTGAGGAGACCCCTTCTCCCGGCCATCGAGAGCGGAAGCCTGCCCCAGAAATCCATGGATTTTTCCAGGGCATCTTTCGCTCTCACCGTGTTGAGGATATGTTCCGTGTATGGATTTCGGTGTATGGTGATTCCCAGGTATTTAAAGGAAGTCACTTGCCATTTTAGGTCTGGGGGGGTAGGGATCTAAGGTCCTCTCTATATAGTGCAGCCAGTGGGTAAAGGCAGGACTTATCCTTATTAATTTGGATTCCCGTATATTTATAGAATCCGTCTAGGGTCTCAAGAATGTAGGGCAAGATGTGTTTGGGGTTGTGAAGGTATAATAGGGTATCTTCCGCATACATGGAGACAGGATGGTCACTCCATCGATCACAATGCCCTCATCTCTGAATTCCTGTCTAAGGTATGAGGCTACAGGTTCTGTGGCGATGATATATAACATCGGAGAGAGCGGGCAGCCCTGACGAGTGCCTCTGTGGAGGGACCATTTGTCAGAGAATGTCATGTTTGTTCGCACCCTGGCAGTTGGGTTGGTGTAAACTAGCTGGGTCCATTTCAAGAAGGCCGGTCCGATCCCCATTTTCACCATAGTGGCATACAGCCATTCCCACCGCACTGAATCGAAGGCCTTGGTGACGTCCAAGGACGCAACAGCATATTTCTGGGGCTTCAGTTCCGTACTGTATATGATATGGTGCAACCTGCGCAGGTTCTCGGTTATGGAGCACCCGGGCATGTATCCCGTTTGGTCCTGGTGGATCAGGTGGGGGATGACCCTTCTCAGTCTATTCGCAAGCAGGGAGGTTAGGATCTTACTAAGGGCTGTACTGTTACTGCTTGCCTACTGAAATAAATATCCTCAGAACCAAGAAGGGTAGATCCGATCCAGTCTTGTGCCGTGCTGTGCCCAGAGCACCTTGCAGATCGAGTCCAGTCCTGTGCCGTGCTGTGACAAGTTCGCCTTGCTGACCCTGCCCAGTCCGATGTGCCAAGCTGTCTCTCCTAAACCAGATCCAATTCCCTGACCAGAACTGACGGTTCCATTTAAAAACATATCCAGTGAGTATAAATAGGAAGAATTGTGTCACTAGCATATGTACTTTGCATAGTCTTAGACCTATCTTAGACCCATCCTATCTTGTATTCAGACCCTGTATTTTTAGGAGCATCTGTGCATTGTCTGAACCCTCTCTCCAAACCATCCTATCTTTCCTCCAGAACTAGTACTGTTAAAACTATCTTTGCGTTGATCCTTTTCTCTTCTGAAGAAGGCGAGTTTCTTTAGCAGGCAATCACCCTGATCAAGTGACTGTGTTCCTGTGTGGTATTCGTTTTGTTCATAGTCATCCTCTGCTGTAAGCAACCCATTTGTCATTTTAAAAGTGCGCTCCTGTTTTCCATTCTTACGCCTAACTCAAAAAATGACCTCCACTAAAACATCTGTACCCTCCTCAGTTTTTGTGATAGAAACAAAATTTCAACTCCGGCTGGTAGCTAACATCAACAAATTTCCATCGCACTTAAAACCGCATTCCAAATCCATGCGACTCTCCCATTATCGCAAATATTGAGCAGTGAAAAGTTTGCAGCAAATTTTCATTTTGGGAAATTTTTACACGTGTAAAACAGCTTTTAATTGCTTCCAACTTGAATTTTAAGATTTCAAATGTTTTCTTGGGATTAAATTATTGTTGGTGTTTGTGTGCAACTATCCAAAGTAGGTCCAATAAGAATTTATAACATTTTCAGCAATTCTGAACATATTTGGTGTTTTTGCCCAGTCCATCGTAAAGATACGTTTCAAAACCATTCTGACAGCTTGACAGTCAATTCTGTTTTCTCTTGTGTTGAAAGGGGGAAAGTGGGATTGATATTCAATTTGATTTTGCCATTCCTGAATACCTGGTCTCTCCTCCTATCTCTTTACATTACCTATTGGGGGTTGAAGGGTGTGCAGGGGGAACCTCTAACCACAGTGCTCTCTCATCTGAACCAACACAAAAGTATTTCTGGGCTGAATTGTTTTGCTCACTACTCACTCCTTGTGTATTAAAGAGATTATTCAGTGTTACCTCACCCCATTGGTGATTGTTGTGTACCTCTTAAGACATGGAGCCTCATTACGAGGTCGGCGGTAAGGGGGTGCCATTGCCATTAACCCCTTACCGCCGTATTACGAGGTCCCTTAGCGGGTCCCAGTAAGGGACCAGGGAGCTAATAACTGGCCCACTATTAGCGGGCCCGTTATTAGCTCCATCCCCATTCCCATTGAGCCCTATGGGGGCTTGAATGGAAATGGAGAATGGTTCTCAGAATGGGGACTTACCGGTAAGTCCCTATTCTGAGAACCCGGACTCAGAATGCGGTAAGGGGGTAGCCACAGTGCTAATAGCACCATGGCTACCTCCAACCTCGTAATGAGGCCCATAGTGTGATTAAATTTTAAATACATAAATAAAGATTTACCTTTGCACACCAGTCTGATTCCTGGTTCAGTGTGACCGGAGGGGTTCCAGGAGAAGGGCGTGATATGAGTGGTATATCGTTTAGAATAAGGAACTTTTAGACAAAAATAAATAAGGATTTCAGTTGTGCACTACATGCTAGGCATTGACTTTGGTGTGTGCCGGATTGAAATTGCTTACAGCATGGGGGCTCTTCATGAGATCTTGAATTAGACACACCACTTGTGACAGTCTAACACAGTGTGCTAACTGACGGGTACAT
Organism: Ambystoma mexicanum; assembly: GCF_040938575.1. NCBI lineage: Eukaryota > Metazoa > Chordata > Amphibia > Caudata > Ambystomatidae > Ambystoma > Ambystoma mexicanum. Next base: position 851,081,832 of record NC_090937.1, read on the forward strand.
GTACCTTGTTGGGCTACCATACTGTGCTACACTGTAAAAACACCCTTCAATAGAAATACTCAAAGGAGTTTTGCAAAAGTGAAGTAACCCTGAGATAAGTCAGAAGGAAATTAATATTTCCGGAATGGCGACCGTAGTGGAAATCAATATTGCAAGGGAACACCTACTTCACAAATTGTTTGTCAGGGGTGAATGGGTAGAGCAGGCTGAGAAAGTCTGGCTGCAGGAAATCAAACAACAAGTCACTGCCACAGAATTAGATACATGACAGGACCAGGGTCCATTACACCAGGCATTTAGTGAATTGTATATGGCCCCCAAAAGTAAAAGAAGAGCAATGTAAACTTGCCAAAATAGCGGCTTACCTGTACCTCCACATTGGAGTAATACAGGAAAAATATGCCGAAAGCCTAGATCTGGCAAAGAGGAAAGTACAATTTCTAGAGAAAACCCAAACTGATCTGGACTCTGAAGAGCAAAGGCTACAAAAGAGCCAAGAATCAGAGAGAGAAACCAGACAGTACCTGACTAAAGTAAAGGAAGATCTGGATCTCCTGCAGCAAGAGAAGGCAGAGCAAGATACCAAAATACTGACACTGCAAAAAGAGTGTCAAGAAAGGTTGGATTATCTACAACAGAGCCAGCAAAACCTGGAGCAACAATTAAATTATAATAGAGCCTGCGCAAGGCAGATGGTTGGCCTAGAAAATCAGATAGATGAACTAAAGGAGGAAAATAATACATTAATAGTGAAGGATCTCCACACTCAAACAGATTTTGATGAGGAGCACCAGAAATTATATGCCATTAGGAAACAAAGGGACGACTTGGCTGAGCAGAGGGGAACTCTATGTCAAGAGAGGGACGCCCTAGGGACGCCCTAGGCCAGGAAGTCAGCCATTTAAAAACCAAGCTAGAAAAAAATCACGTGGCCCTTCAGGGACTGGCTGAACTCAAAAGGGACTATGAAAAGCTGTTAGAGCATACCAGGAGGGTGGAAGATGGTCTGGCAAAGAATAATCAGGCCAATAAGAACCAAACTCAAATTGGCCCAATATTCCCAATGCAGGCAGGAAGCAAAGAGAGACAATGAGGCTCTCTGTGAAAAAAATGACAGGCTCCATAGACAGATAGCCATGCAGGAACACCAGAAAGGCCTTAATAGAAGAACAAAAGGGTCAGATTCCTGCATGTCATCAGGGAGTAGGGCTGAAAGAGATGAGGTCAGATGGGAGAGGGGAATCCATAAGCATAACCTCAGGAACACTGGCATCAGGGGCTTTAATCCCTTCAATTTCATGGACTCTGCCACCCCCATGTCCACTGGCTCATATGAACCAAGGGCCACAGGATGGTAGACTTCAACCGAATGGGAAATATGGGACTAATAGGTCAGCTCCTCCCAGAAAGGGATGGGCGGACATCTATGTACAGGTTCCCAAGTGCTAGGGCCATATTCTCTGATCAGGAAGACTCCAGTGAGGGGAGAATCAGAGAACTGGATCCTCAGAAATATCACATATGTAGGGGTCAGTCAGTGAAATTTGGTGGGGAATTCCATGAGACTAGGCCCACTAAGAGCATAGTAAAAACCTCTTCCCAGCTAGGACAGTGGGGGGTGGGGGGTACTCAACCAATCCTGGGAGCAAGGAAGAGTCAGAAGACTCTTCTGAGCCCCACGGGTCCCAAGAGACTAGGCCCCCAAATTCTGCCAGCCCTTCATTCCCAAGCTCGCAGCATCCGGGAGAGTCTAGAAGATCAGACAGCCACCTCTGGTAGCAGTGCCTCTGAGTCAGAGGATGAGTGGACCAGGGTGACCAGAACTAAAAAGGCTAACAAAATTAAGAGAGCTTTACTCAAGGATCCCCTGAAGCAAATAAAAGCTATTAGGAGCATCATCACGCCCTACCCCTGCCAAATATTCGGTTTGGGAGCACCTTGAATTATTTTAGCAGATGATGGAGACTTTCCACCTGATGGCCAGACAAAGCTGTATTCGGTATGTAAAGTGAACATTTTCACCTGAGTACTCCAGCTTCTTTTTGGGGCTGGAGTCAGAACCATTCCAGATGGTCCACCTATAGGGTGGCCATCCTGAAACATTTTTCATAGAAACCCTCAAGAGGCCCGCAAGGCAGTCTATAACCTACAATGTGAGGAAGACCAGGCCCCACAAGAATTTGTCCAGGAATTGAAACGCGCCTTTTGCGCAGACCACTAGAAGGGTGCGCACTGACAGTAAGGAATTTGTGAACACCTTCTTTCATGTTCTCCCTAAATACATTATGACCCTAGCTAGTGAGGGACTTTCATGAGAAAAGATCACTAGACTGGGTCATTGAACAAGCAACACTCATATATGATGTGCAGAAACCACTGGAAAGTAGAAATATTAGCAAAAGCCCCAAACCAACCAACACCCCTGCTGCTGCTAAGGTTACGGAGGTAAAGCTTGCCCCCATTTTAGATCTGGAGATGGGGGGGCCTAAAAACCTTCCCGTGCAGAATCTGACCAACCCCAGACCCTGAAGGCCCTTGGGCCAGTCCCAAACAGGGAGTCAGGGACGTGACCCCACAAATGGGACCCCTAACTCCCCTGACTACATCAGCCCACGCTACAAGGGCAACAGACCAATCCTGGGCTATGTGTGGACTCCCCCAGCCCAAGGAGTAGGGGGATCCAACCAGGCAGCTGGAAACCCAGGAAACTTCCCTCCTCACTTTCCCCAGGAGGGTAGTAATCCCCCAAATGCGAGACCAACCCAGGGTAGACCAGTGGACCCCGTACCAGCCAGAGCAGATGTCCCAACTGGAGCGCCAGGTCCAGAACATGGCACAGGATCTGGGTCACATGCTGAGGGCTCAACAGAACCCTCAGATGAGCATGGCAGCCTAGAACTCCCCAAATCCAGGGTCTGGTGCTCCAGAACAATGACGGGGAAGATCCCCGACAACCCACCGGTTCCCAGGGAGGAGGCACAGGGGGAAAGGGGGTGTAAAGCCTTAGAGGAAGCTTCCTTCCCCACTTGTGTAAAGCCCCTGGAAACCCAAGAACCGGAACCAAAATCTCCTGCCCCCGAAAATCTGCAACCCAAGGAACAGAGGGTGGGTAGGAAAAATAAAGAGCCTAAAAAGGCCCATTTTGTGGAGGAGGTGCAAATCTCCCAGTTTGAAGGAGAGGGGTCCTCAGAGGATTCTGGGGAAAGGATCTTCTCCTTCAGGGATGGGGAACTACTCCCAAAGAAAAATGGGTCCGAAAGGATCCCCATCCAGACTGGGTAGATGCGGGGACCGAGTTAAATCCACCCATTATCAAACCCCAGAATGATCAGCATGAAAACCCCCTTGTTCAAACCCATTCTGGTGACTGCCTCCAAAAAGACGGGGGTTCAGACTAACCGACCAATAAAATTTAAACAAAGTGTCAACCATGTTAGTTTAAATATTTAAATGGCACATGCCACATGGTTGAACAAAAACAATTCCAGAATAACCAAAACCCAGACGTGACAGTAATTGCAGTAGGACAACAAACTGGCGATGCGGAGTCCTCTCTGTTTCTGAAAATCAACCTTCCTTCCAGTCTAAGGTGGTATTCCACATTGGAAGGAAACACAAAATTCTATGCACATTCACAATCAGAAAATCCTACTCCTCTAGTCAATAATCATGAGAAATCAGCTCAAAGCTTGGCTGATATTCAGACAATTGGAGAACAGTTGTTCATCCCTATTCAGTTAAATGAGGGAAAGGACTCTGTTCTCGCCCAAGTATGTGTGAACAACGGTAAGAGCTTCATCAGCGAGGCCATGTTCCGCAAACTCCCAAAAGTCCGGCCATTCTCACATTTAAACTGTTAGACAAATGGGAAATAGACCTGGAAACACCCAATTCCAGTCATCTCCTACCTAGCAGGTGTATGCTCAAAATTTCCATAGGCAACAAGAACATAGTCCATAATTGTTGGTTTGTGCGAGATGTCCCTGCTGCATTTTATTTAGGCAGTGACATTCTCAATCGCTTTGCCATTAGTTTGGACCTAATAAACTTCAAAGCCTGGTCCTGATTAGCGGGTAATCCCATGGACTTTGATGACCCAGAGAAAGCATTTCGGTCAGCTCAACTGCTGCCATATGCAGTTCAAATTCAGATTGGAGAGAAAGTCACCATCCCAGACAATTCTCACTGGAAGTAAAAATGAAAAGAGGACAGAAACTGAAAAGTCCTGACGCCTATGTTCATCTCAATGCTCATTTCCAACAGCAAGGGTTGGGGGTAAACCCAACACCACTAGTCAACATAGAACACGACACCATTCCAATAGAGGTGGATAACAGCAACCTAAAGAGTATCACTCTGGATGCAGGTACCATTATTGGAATGGTGGTTGATGAGCGACATTTTTCCATAGATTTAGGTAACAAACTGTTAGGACCAATCCCCAAGGACTGTTTTGACAGTGATAGCGACGATGACACAACACCAGACTGGATATTCACCTGGTGTACTCTTCCTGTCCTATGGTAAGAAAGATGTGACCTGTGACTTCAGGAGGGATCAGGTGATCTTTCAAGTCCACAAGGACTGGCTTCCCCACCTGAAGCCATTAGTCCAAGTCAATACCTTGACCAGGGACTTCTCCGGACAGCTGGAGGAGGCCGCTGAAATAGCCAAACCGGAAGTCTTTCCAGGCTTCAGGCAGATGGTTGAAGAGAGAGTCAACCTAGCTGATGCCTGTGAGACTCTGAAGCAAAAGCAAAAATTAAAACAAGTTTTCTTAGATTTTCAATATCTCTTTGCGGTGGACTCATATGATGGTGGTCGCACCGACATCCACACAACAACAATTCCCATGGACCCTGGCATGACTCCAGTGTTTGTGAAGCAATATCGCTTGCCTCTCGCATCAATGGAGTCCCTTAATTAAATAATTAAGATCCTTGAGTCCCGTGGGATAATTCGTCCAGTCCACAGGACCTTCAATAATCCGGTGCTGCGGATTTTGAAACCTAACGGCCAATGGAGACTCTGTGCTGACCTAAGGGAGCTCAACAAAAGGGTCCATACTTCCCGATGGCCTCTTCCCTACATTGACCAAGGGCTGGCCCAGAACCAGGGATCAAAGGTATTCACTGCCATTGACCTGACCAATGGGTACTGGACTGTGCCTGTCAGTAGGGAGGACCAATACAAGCTGGCCTTTACCTTTGTGGGGCAGCAGTACACTTGGACCCAGACTCCCTACAGACACATAAACTCCGGCAATGAATTTAACATCTTTCTACATAAGGCCATGCCCGACTTGGCTAAGAGGGGTAACCTGGCCTATGTAGATGATGTTCTAGTCAAAAGCTCAACTGTGAAGGAACACATAGCGGAGATCCGTTATGTCCTGACACAGTTGAGGGCTGCCGGAGCAAAACTCCCTTTTCAAAAGGCACAGTGGTGCAGAACCCTTGTCAATTTCTTGGGGCATGATATAACTCCGCAGGGTCTCTGTCCCCAGGAAAAGAAAGTAGAAGCCCTCCAGAAAATAAAAGACCCCACCACTCTGCGGGAACTAAGGAGCCTCTTTGGACTAACTAATTACAGCCGAAAGTTCATTGAGGACTACGCAGAGATCACAAAACCCCTGATCCATCTTTTGAAGGGGGGATCAAGTGGGAGTGGGGTCCAGAACAAGCCAAGGCAGTAAGACAACTCAAAAGAAGCCTATCACAAGTGCTTTGCCTTGCTTACCTTGTCAAAAACAAGCAGTTCTTCTTGGAGACAGGGTTCTCAAATACATGCTTGACTGCAGTATTATATCAAAAGCATGACAAGGTCAATAAAGTAAACTCCTATGTGAGTAAAACTTTATCCTCTGTGGAGGAAAAATTCGATGATGTGAGAAGGCACTCCTGGCAATGGTGTGGGCATTGAAGAATTACCGCCCGTTTATCCAGGGGGAACACATCATAGTGGAGATTCCACACCAACCTTTGCATTATCTTCAAAGTGACAGAATCCGGGCCGGAAATGTGAGTAATTCCCGAATTACTTCCTGGATTCTGTCAATGCAAGGCTTTCCTGTGGAGGTCAGATATGGCCAAAACAAGAAGAGTCCCCTCGCCCAAGTTCTGGCTGACTTGCATGATTGTGCCGGAGAAAACTGTCTCGAGGACGAAAGTCTTAAAATCAAGCACAACATGGAGGCCTACCTTAATTCCCCACACAAAGTCTATGAAGAAGAACAGAGTGAGGGAAATCCCACTGTCTATGTGGATGGGTGCTCCTACCATGTTCACAACAACGGGGAAAAGGAACTTGTGGCCGGCATAGGGAATGCATGGGTGAATGATGCCCCAGAACCCTCTGCTGGGTGCAAAATCGAGCCCCGAAGTAGTCAAGTGGCAGAGCTGATGGCTGTGCATCAACCCATCCTCACTGCTATCCAACACCAACTCCACGAACTGGTCATAATCACAGACTCAGATTATGTACCGAACGGGTTCGTGGAGCAGCCGGTTAACTGGAAAGCCAGAGGCATGCTATGTGCTAATAATAAACCTTTAAAACACAGAAAATTAATATAAAATATTGATGATCTGGTCACCTCAAATGGGATGACCATCTACTGGAAAAAGATCAAGGGTCATTCTAAAGTAGAGGGACCAGACAAAACTGGAAATGACCTAGCGGATCAGCTGGCCAAAACCAGAGCCATCAAAGGGGATCTACTTGAGATTGAGTCCCTGTTGGGGGAAATCCAGGTCACTGCTATCACTAGGCTCCAGACAAATGCTCACAATGAACTCTCAACTGCACAATGGAGTAAGGAGACCCCAGATGCTGATTTGATTACAGCTCAAAAAGGGGATCCAATAATTGGTAAGTTTTATCAACACATTGAGAACCATGAGAACTTTCCCCTGACGGATACCGATTACAGTGGGAAAGAGGACCTCAGAGTGTTGATGAAATGTCCAAAAATGTTCTGAATCCAAGACTGTTTGTTGGTGAGGAAATCCATATCTGGCCATGACCAGTGGGAGGTCCCTACCTCATTCCGAAGCCTGATGCTAAGTCACGCCCATGATGCGGCCACAGCCGGTCATTGGGGTTTCATACATTAGAAATCTTGCGAGAGGTTGCATACTGGCCACACATGGGGCAGGACCTCGACCAATACTTGAAGGGGTGTCTTGTGTGTGCACAATTTCAGCCAACATCACTCACACACCGTCCTCCTCTCCAAAAGAGCGGGGTTACACTGCCTTGGTCAGATTTACAAGTCGATTTTATTGGACCCGTGATTCGCTCCTCTAGGGGAACAAGTACATGTTGACCGTAACATGCTTGTTCACTAAATGGGTGGAATGTCTCCCGGCCCCAAATTACAAGGCAGAAACAGCATCTGCCCTGATGATCAATCACATCTTCTCGCGTTTTGGGCTACCACAAAGGATTGAGTCAGACCGAGGTAGTCTCTTCACTAGCGAAGTGATGACAATGATGTGGAAGATACTTGGGGTCAAAAGGAAACTACACATTGCCTACCGGCTAGCCTCTAGTGGTGGAGTTGAGAGATATAACAAAACTATTGTGAGCATATTAAAAAAGATTGTGGCAGATTCTAGGCCAACTTGGGACATTCGATTACCCCTTGTCCTGATGGCCATCAGATCTACCCCTTCTTCTGCAACAAAAATGTCTGCATTTGAGCTGATGACTGGACGAAGGATGGTGCTACCCCAGCATCTGCTCTATAGAACCCAAGAGCAGACCTTGATAAATGCCTCCACAACTCATGAGTATGTTGAGAATCTGAGAAAACAACTTCAACATGCTTTTGCCTATGCTCAACGGAATCTAGAAAGATCTGCAGACCGTATGAAGACCCACTATGATCTTAAGACAACTAGAAAAGAATATCAAGTAGGAGACCGGGTCTACTTGTACAATTTCCAAAGGAACCAAGCCAAAGAGCGAAAATTCCTCCCAAATTGGCAGGGTCCTTTTGAAATTGTGGACAGAATCTCACCAGTCACCTACAGAATCCGCATCATCAAGGGCAGTTTGCAGAAGGGGAAGATAAGTGGGTCCACATAAACCAGCTGAAGAGTTGCCATCCCAGGCATACTTTGCGGCAAATAGAGGAGCCAACCGGAAACCAGAGGGGGAATTCCGGATCCCTAGAAGAATCCACCTGTTAAAACCATTCATAAATACAGACGGGGAATATTGTAAATTGTAGCCAATGTATGCATCTGCCCCACTACATCCTCGGGGAGTAGTAGTGGGGAAATTTCCATAACCATGCTCTGTTCTGCTTCCTAGCAATGGAACTAAGAAATTCTAATTACCAAGGAGGACCACCCGGGGACCGGGAGGAAAGATTCAGGGAGCCCAGAGTGCTGTTCCATACTCCCAACCAGAAACGGCGAGGAGAGCGTGTCCCTCCAGCACTGATGGAGAAGCAGCTGACTTTCTCTACCTGGACAAAAGAAAAGAAGAACATCCCAATCTCCTGACTTCCCTTTGAAGGGCGGTCAAACTCAAGTTGGGAGGGGAGCTCTGTGGGATGTATTGACCCACATTTTCTCTGCTATGCTGCATCACTCTGTTATGATGGTGCCAGAAACATCAAGATGGCTGCAAAACCTTTGTGCGAGCCAAAACCCCAGACCCCCCCTCCCCCAGAAAATCCCACTTTTCAACGCACAAAAAGATGGCTGCCAATCTGCCACGCATGTTGTCAGTGGTGGAACAGAGCTCACTACTGAAATGTGTCACTGGGCCCCACAACAATTGAAAATGAAGTGCAGAAGGAGAAAGCACTGCTTTGCTTTAAATCACTTTTTCTTTGTTGCTGAAACTTCAGAATGCCAGGACAGAACACCTTCACATATTCAAATTCTAGCTGGGTGCTACAATTCACTTAGTTTAAGAAATCATTGTGAACTTACAAGGTCCTGAAAAGCTAAAAGCATAAAGAGATTTTCACAGCAAAAGTGGCCTGCTTGTGGATCTGTCAAAAATCTCTGTGCAGCAGAGGGCTGCTGTGATGACAGCTGGCAGGGGCCTGCCTGATTAAACTTTAACATGTATAAACTAAAACTCAAATGTTTGCAATCTAAGAGGCCTGTTACTGATAGTAACCCATATTGTACTTGTTTGATCCCATGGTTTAAAATCTTGAATGAGCAATCAAGCTGTATTTGATACAACAAGTTTGTTTTGTGCTAAGAAGAATTTAACAATTAAATTAAACATGGCTGAAGCTGCCAGACTTGAATAACAGATCATTCTCACAGAAGAAAGGTCTGTCCACCAGCAGGAAATCACAGAGAGGCGTTAATTGCAGGGTCGGAAAGAACCTGGTCTACAGTGGGAAAAGGAACAATGAAAAGCTGCAGCTCAGGAAATTCAAAGGGTAAAGACAGTCGTAAATGGCCTCTGCAAGGAACAAACATGGGGGATGGCTCCTGGGCTTCCAGGGAGAGACCAAGGCGTGTAGCCAAGCAACCATTTGTTGCTTAAGAAGGACAAAGAACACATTTTAAAAAGACTGATAGCTTGTTATCCAAAATTGTGAAAAATATAAAAATAACAGAGTTGTTAATGTAATTTCTGGCTGCACGGGCGAAGAGGTACCAGAACTATGAGACATGTTCTGGACAGCAATTGCAAGAAATGAGATTTTACGCAAAATGTATTTCCACTCGAATTGTGAAATGTGATATACTTATTCCCATGATAAACACGCACACTTGTAGAAATTGGGTTAAAAATTGGACATTGTGTTCATAGTGAAAAGGGCAAAAGTCTGTGAAAAGCAGAGACAAGATCCCACAGCTAGAGGGTTTTGAGGAATAGCTGCTATGTAAAATATGTAATCTGTATATGTGATGTTTATAGAGGTTGCACCTGTGTAAATATGTATTGTGCCAAAAGTAGACTTTGTGTTCCAGGGGCTAGGGTGGATTCTCAACCTCATAAAATTGCTCCATGAAGATGACACTCTGTTTCTCTCCTCCTATCAAGGCAGAGAATATACTCTGACCCAATCACCTTTCAAAGGGGCAAGCTTAGGCTAAACTGGCCCACACACCCCCTTGATGATGTCATTTCATAGCATAAATAGAGACAGCTCACCACTCATAAGGACAGACAGGTTCACTCACTATCCTAATGCTGGTGGAGCACCCTGCTGCTGAACTCTACATCTTCCTTGCTCCACACTCCAGAAACTTGGCAAAGCAAAAGGCCTATTGCATAGCTGAGCCATTCGCAGCTAGGCCTCAAATTCCAGAACAGAACCCCAAAAGCCTAAGGGGAAGCATCACAATACAGCCGGGCTGTGCTGTTACTGCTTGCCTACTGAAATAAATATCCTCAGAACCAAGAAGGGTAGATCCGATCCAGTCTTGTGCCGTGCTGTGACCAGAGCACCTTGCAGATCGAGTCCAGTCCTGTGCCGTGCTGTGACCAGTTCGCCTTGCTGACCCTGCCCAGTCCGATGTGCCAAGCTGTCTCTCCTAAACCAGATCCAATTCCCTGACCAGAACTGACGGTTCCATTTAAAAACGTATCCAGTGAGTATAAATAGGAAGAAGTGTGTCACTTGCATATGTACTTTGCATAGTCTTAGACCTATCTTAGACCCATCCTATCTTGTATTCAGACCCTGTATTTTTAGGAGCATCTGTGCATAGTCTGAACCCTCTCTCCAAACCATCCTATCTTTCCTCCAGAACTAGTACTGTTAAAACTTTCTTTGTGTTGATCCTTTTCTCTTCTGAAGAAGGCGAGTTTCCTTAGCAGGCAATCACCCTGATCAAGTGACTGTGTTCCTGTGTGGTATTCGTTCATAGTCATCCTCTGCTGTAAGCAACCCATTTGTCATTTTAAAAGTGTGCTCCTGTTTTCCATTCTTGTGCCTATCTCGAAAATGACCTCCACTAAAACGTCTGTAACTTCCTCAGTTTTTGTGATAGAAATAAAATTTCAACTCCTGCTGGTAGCTAACATCCACAGCTTTCCGTACTTAATACCGCATTCCAAATCCATGCGATTCTCCCATTATCGTGAATATCGCACAGTGAAAAGTTTGACATGAATTTTCGTTTTGGGATATTTTTACAAGTGTAAAACAGCTTTTAATTGCTTCCGACATGAATTTTAAGATTTAAAATGTTTTCTTAATAATTAAATCATTGCTTGTGTTTGTGTGCAACTATCCAGAGCGGCTCCCATAAGAATTTAGAACAATTTCAGCAATTTTGACCATATTTGGTGTTTTTGCCCAGTCCCTCCTAAAGATAACTTTAAAAGCCATTCTGACAGCTTGACAGTCAATTCCGTTTTCTCTTGTGTTGAAAGGGGGAAAGTGGAATTGATATTCTATTTGATTTTGCCATTCCTGAATACCTGCTCTCTCCTCCTATCTCTTTACATTACCTATTGGGGCTTGAAGGGTGTGCAGGGGGAACCTCTAACCACAGTGCTATCTGATCTGAACCAACACAAAAGTATTTCTGTGCTGAATTGTTTTGCTCACTACTTACTCCTTGTGTATTAAAGAGATTATTCAGTGTTACCTCACCCCATTGCTGATTGTTGTGTACCTCTTAAGACATGTGATTACATTTTACATGCTAGGCATTGACTTGGGTGTGTGCCGGATTGAAATCACTTACAGACTTTGGTGAGACCTGTATAAGAAAGAAAAATACCATGGAAAAGTCTGAAGACAGGGTTTCACAGGGAACCATTGTTTGTGTTCATTTTGAGAATAGGGCCAGGCATTAACAGATTAGGTTTGTTGATCCTTGTGTTGGCCAGGAGTTGTAACATATCTTTTATAGGTTTAGGGTTAGCCCTCCTTAGTCTCTCCTTAGTCCTTCCAAGCATTGCTTTTTGTTTTTGCACCTGGAATGTGTAGTCTGGGTATTTGTATTTGTATTTGTATTTATTTGTTTATATAGCGCTTTCATCCAAAGCGCTTTACATTATAACAACAGAATACATAGAACATCATAACACAGTAGAAGCAATAAACAATCATGAATCGAACCAATAAAAACAGTAGGTGGAGCAATTAATCTTTGGGGGAATAGGGAAGGGGTCAGGATGGGAAGGAGGAGGGAAGGGGAAGGGGTATAAGGGCGAAAATGAGGGAGGATAAGGGGAAGGAGGACTGTAGTGAGGATCATAGGGAAGATTCAAGGGAAGGGGAGAGAAAGAGAGGTGGGGAAGGATTCATGGTGGGGAATGGAGAAGGAGAGATTTCAGGGAAGTGGGGAAGGAGGAAAAGGTAGGTATGGAGCGGATTGCGAGCGGTAAGGAGTTCCAGTGGAGGGGGGCTAGGAGCTGAAAGGAGCAGAAGCGGGAGGAGGCACATGGGGGAGGAGGGACGGTGAGAAGGAAGTGATCAGCTGAACGAAGGGAGCGGGAAGGAGTGTAGAAAGAGAGGAGAGAGGAGAGATAAGGGGGAGCCAGATCGTGGAGGGATTTAAAGACTAGAAAGGAAATGAAATTTAAGTTGGGAGTGAAAGGGAAGCCAGCCAAGGAAGGAGAGCGAAGAAGAAATGGAGTCATGCGGGGCAAGGAGACAGAGGGTACGGACGGCTGAGTGGTAGATAGATTTGAGGGGAGCAAGATGAGAAGCAGGTAGTCCAAAGAGTAGAGAGGAGCAATAGAAGAGGCGTGAGAAGATGAGGGAGGAGATTAAAAGTTGAATAGCATGGAAGGTGAGAGAAGAGCGGACTTTGCGAAATAGTGAAGAGGTGGTAGCGACAGGCGCGAGAGGTAAGAGAAATATGGTGGGAGAAGGAGAGGGAGGAGTCAAAGTGCATGCCTAGATTGCGAGCGTGGGTAGAGATAGGAAGATTAGAGGGGGGAAAGTGAATGAAAGGTGGAGTAGAGGGAGGGGGAAGAGTTTTGGAGGGAAAGAATAAGGCTTCAGTCATCAGTATTGAGAGAAAGGAAGCAGGATGACATCCAGTTTTTAATGGCAGTGAGACGGGATGAGAGTTTAATGTGGGTAGACTGCCAGTTTGGATGAGTTACACGTGATTGTGCCTCCTTCCCTCGCTCCGGGTGGCGGTCTCTTGGCCAAGCATCTGTGTGCCCTTTCGACTGTGAATCCTTGAGTCAGCGTGCCAGGCCCTATCTTCTGCAGCAGCAGGTTTTCCATGTAGTTTATTGCATCTTTACCTTCCTCCCCTTCTGGATCGCCCAGTATTCTAATGTTTCTTCGGAAGCTCCCCTCAGCATCATCTACTCAATGTTCAAGTGTCTGCACTATCTGTAATACCTCTGCCATCTGAGTTTGTGTGCTGTCTATATTAGTAGGGTTATCCTGCACTCTCTCTTGTGCCGTGCTCGTCCGATGTGCTAGCTCAAGAAAATCTTGGCGCAGTAGCCCCACAGCCACAAATACAGCGTCTATCTTGTGTTCAAGTGCTGTTTGCCGCCAGGATCAGACCTTCTTCCCGCGGATGACCTGCAAGTTTCCTATGCCACTGCTCCTAGCTGATGACAGGGTCGCCTCATTGTCTCCTTTCCGGGCGTATTCGTCCGTCATCGTCTGTTTACCTTTACTCCTGCGTGCCTTGTCTGACATTTGGATAGCTGCACAGTGGCTTGCGGAATGATGTGAGTGTTCTGTGTGCCCAACTCCCTTCAATGGTACCTTCTTTATGTGGAGGTCAGGCACTTATAGGGGAAGTTGTCTCGACAGAACTCTGTGCCCTACTAGCTGTTTCACATGCAGGGTCTCCTTCTGGTTGTTTCTTATTTGACCAGACTTGCAGTCTGGTTCAGCCACTCCTCAGCCCCTGCCTATTCCACTCTTCCACACATGTCTCTGCACTGGTCTTGGGACCTTTCCCTGGGGTATGCCTGCTGTTCCTGGTGTCTTCTTTCTGCTTCTCGAGGTCCAACCAGCTTGGGGGGTGCTGCTGCTTCTAATTGTGCTGGCGCCTTTACCTTGGGCTGTAGTGAAAGTGTGTGCACTGTTCATTGCAGAAGTGCCTCCTTGTCACTGCTCTCTGCAGTAGTTTACTCTCTTGTAGCACTTCCTCCACTGGGTAGCCGCTACACGTATCCCAACCTGTTCATTGCGGCCTACCCTTCACTATGCTGGCCCCCTTTCTTCCCCACTGTATGATTTGCCATGCAGGTTTGTACTTCCCAGGCTGCCGGTGCCATTGCAGGATAGTTGGTGCCCTTGCACCCGTTGCCTCTCACTGGCCTCTGCCTCGGTGTGCCCCTTATTTCATCCTCCTGTGTGAGCTCCCCCTGTAGTCCTGCCTTAGCATTCGCCCATCCCCATGCGTCTGTGGAGTCTCAATCCCGCCGCTGTGCTCCATTGCCAGCTGCTTCTCACCTCCCTCTTCCGCGCTACAACGCTAACCGATCGTCTCCTCCGCTTCTGTTCTGCCAAGGCCGCATGCTCAGACAGCTCACCATCTTGGGTCCGATGTGCTTCAAATGTTCGGAAGGTTGTAACTCCACTGATCCTCTGCCGTCTTTGCTAGGACTTTTCCTGGGACGTTCCTCGATCTCTGTGAGACCGGTTCATGTATTTTGTTTGCAAAATCGGATGCTGCTAAGTATCGTCTAATGGATCCAGCAACAGCTCACTTTCTTTGCTGCCTCACGCCATGGCGGCTAGCCACGCCCCCAGTTTCAAAACATAGTCATATTTGTTGTTGCCATAAATACCTCAAGTGGTAAATGTTTCCTGATTAAATAATTCAGCAAATGCTAAAACATGCAGTATTTGAACTACTGCGTATTTTAATTGTACTGGCAAACACTTAGTGAAGGCCTACGAATATAACTCTTACTCAGCATTTGAAGATATCTTGCCAGCCTGCAACATTGATAATATGGGCTTGAAAACATATAAAGCTGAAATTTGATCCTCAGAACTTCACAAGCAGAATCCAGGGCTATCTGTTATTGCAGACTACAGGCTTTACAAACCGTCTTTTTCCATTGGTTTCTATGTGCAGACGTTCAATGGTCCCATAGCTCTGAACTAATACTTGTACCAGTCTTTCTGAGAATGCATGCCAGTGGTCGTGATAGGTAGGGAAAGCTAGAGAGGGGATTCTTTGGACATAATGGCTGAACTCTATTATTTTTCCCTTCCACTCTCTAAACTGATCATGCATTCCCTGGCCCAGTCTTGTTCCTCCTACCATGTTCTTGACCTGCCTAGAGCTGGCCTGGCCTACTGCAACTTACCTGTGTTTGCTGCTTACGCCCTGGTTTTCCTCATTCCCTATTAGTCTGTATGAATGTATGAAGTTGACAGGATATCTTGGAAGAGGGATGAGGTGTTGCAAAGGGGTCGGTAACCTTTTCAGATTTTGAAGGAGCTGCTTAGGGCTTGCTTTTCGTTTGTGGGATCAGGCTTGTACTTGTGACTTTGGCTTAAAGACTTGCTGCTCTATTAGCAAGTTCAGACTTTTCACGTGACCTGCCATTGGTGCTCACTGGGTCACCTTTTCTCTCTCCAGATCCTGGAAGTACCTTCTAAGTTTCAGGTGCCCGGAGGTCTCCTGGGGTTTCTGGGGGAGAGTGTGGCATGGCCTACAGTTTCTGGTTGGCTGCTGGCATCTTCTGGGGTACCACAGCTGGGAGATTGGACTGTTCTGCGATTTTGTTCTTAAAAATGGCACTCAGTGACCGTTGGGAATGTTCTTAGGAAATGGTAATTCTCCAGAGATGAGGGTAACAGCATGACCAGTGTGCGGTAAATGGCTGCCTAAGGATGTTCCGACCGTTGGTTGTGCAAGCCATGGATACTTGAAGGTTAAGGAAATGGCTGCTGCAGATGCTGTCTTTCGTGTGCCTGGTGACATTGGTCTACAGGAAGGGTTAATGCAAATGGATGGATGGATTATACTGATATGTTTACATGTTCCTTCCATCCAGTATGTGAATGCTGGGGCAAATCTTCAAAATGCAAAATCGCCCTTGCAGTGAAGGTCGGACTCATGCATGTGTTTATACTGGTGGCCCCAACGGTGGCTTTGAAGTCCTAGGCTGCACCTGGAGTCGAAGCTGGAGATGTCTGAGGCCTGCTAACAGCATGCTGCCTCTTCCTTGGGCTAACTGAGAAAACCCTTCAGCATCATGCCATTGTGGATAGAGGGCAGGTAAATTACACAGAATCTGACAATCCCTGAAAAGACCTCTTTGGCTCCTTTACCGACCGATTATAAAAAGTCTTCAATAATCGACCCCAAGGTACATGAGTTACTTGAGAAAGTGGGTGATATCTTACATATCTAGATTGTGAAAGATGGCATCATGGGGGATGATCCTGTTTGACAGTATGCTGGATGAAACCTAGCAGACAAATAGCAAGTCCTGACTGACTGGCAGGCTAACAAGGGCACTGAGGGCACCTTTGCATGACACAAATCAGTATTTATCTAGTATATTATAGTGTGTGCTATGCTGAGGAGAGCATTTCTTGTTATGTTTCAACAGAGGCGTTGCTAGGGGGGGGGCTAAGGGGGCTATAGCCCCTGATCTTTTGGTTGAAGCCCCGGATAGAATCTCAGGAGCTACATCCAAAAGGATAGCTAGCCCCCAGTCCCGACAGTTCCGACATCAGCGTAGCCCCGGGTCTTTTCCAGACCTAGCAACACCCCTGTGTTTCAATATGATTTATACTGGTGCAATTGGTACCCGATGCATTGCCTTTACAACGTGTTGCAGCTGAGCCTTTAATTGCAGGTATGTTAGTTTCGCCCTCGAAATGTCCCTAAGCCGTGTAATGTAATGTAATTGGTCATGTATAATGCCCATCTGCCACTAATGACCTCGCTGTGCTTGACTCTGTAAGAAGAAGGGGGGTGGGGTTCATTAGTGGGACAGTGGGAAAGGCAGGCGCAAAACCTGTGGTGTTGATGGGTGCAGGTCAGAGGTTTTCGGTTCCTGAATGACAATCTGCTTTTTATAGGTTTAATAGAGAAACTTGGGAGTTTGTTTTCCATGAGGGAGGGCCATATTCCTGATAGAGCACAGTGCTTTGGGTCTGGTTAGCCACTGAAGTGGGAGAGTGTGGCAGAGTTAAAGAGGAATACTTCATCAAGGCTTAGTTAGTGTTAATGTGCTAACGACTATGCCTGTGGTGGCTGTCTGTGGGGGGCTTGTTTGTGTGTAGTATAAGGTGGTAGGAGATATGTCAGGGGAATAAGGGAAAACAGCTTGAGGCCCTGCACTGCCACCAATGGCCTCTTGCATACAGGGCCCATTTCACTAGCTCACACTGCCTCGTAAATAAATGCCCGTCTCTCTGTTTCTCTCACACACATCGATGTATTGTATCCCATGTGCACCAAAACAAGCATCTGGCAGATGAGAGGGAAGGGGCAGTCTATGAATTGCAGTCAGTTACCATAAATTACAGCTAAGGGTTAAGGGAGGAAATAACATTTGTTCAGAGAAAGAGCAGCTTGAGATGTACAGCTGGAGACCCCCATTTTATCTTGCTTAGCATGATGGTTGGCAGGTTGAAAAATGTCTGTGCTGTTTGTTCACATATGTCTTTTATCCTTGCGAGCTCATCTTTCGCTATTGAGAGTCTTGATTGTAAATCATCTGTTAGCTTTTCTATGTCCACCCTTTGTGTTCATGCCTGGGCTCGCTCCCTTGTACTTTCATATGGCGGGGGTGCCGTTGGCCGGTGGGGTGTAGTAGTTGTCAGGGGAGGGACATAAGTGGGGTCACTGTACCCTTCTGCGGGCACAGGCTTGTTTAATATCGGGTACAAGCTTATTACCTCTATTTGTGGCTCTACATTTGACGATTCTTTAGCATCTTTCTGTATCATCAGTGGATTGTCAGTGGTGGATGGTAGGTCAGGATTTGATGCTGGTGCTTTAGGCGGTGGTATCTCTTCAAATAACCTCCAGAGATCTAATATTTCTCTCCTATTGTGCAACTGCTTCCCCTTGTATTTCAAACAAATGCATGTGGCCACCATATCCAGAACACTTTTATCAAATGACCCCCCCTCGGGCCATATCTGGGGTAACCCCTCTCCTTTCAGCTCTGTTATCCATTGGTCATGATATTTCTTAATTCGCTCCGCATACCCTGGTAGGTTCTTACAGATATGTGATAAGGGTGTTTCGGCCCCCATCTTTGTGTTTTCCTAGTACTTGTGTGTCTCTGTGTGTCCACAATTACAATGTAAACCTATTACCAATATGGGTTTCGTCTTCTACTTCACATTCAATAATGGGCTCCTTTGTGCTCTTCCCCCTGCCTGCGCAATACAAAACTGGCTGTACACAGTCTCTATTCTATTCTCTTTAGGGGGGGGCACATACAAGAGCAAACCATCAGTGATTTTGACAATATTAACCCGGAAATCAAAAAGGTACACACTCACTTCACCTTGTCATTTTTGTCTTCAAGAAGCTTTATCCGGCCACACTTACCATGACCATTCAATTACTATACATTTATAACCATTTTACACACCCACAGCACCAAATTGTCTTCTGACGCATACGAGGTGCACACACCTCTCTGTAACACTCTATTCACAATTCAAGCTGCCCTCCCTTTCCTCCCTAGCCGGCTGTCCCTGTCCGTCTTATTCAGATATATGGATGCGCATATATATATATATTGGTCTGCTCTTCCCTCTTCTAGTAGGACTCTCTCTCTCTTACTTTCTCCCTAATGTTTTGTACTGATCTCACTTTTATTTTCCCCCCAACCCTAAAGAAAAGAATAGAAAGAAGAAATAGCAGTCACTAATATATTCTCCGTGTCCCCCTTTGCCAGACACTTTTATCTTATTATCCACTTCTTCATATATTCCCAGTACTAGTCAAGATAGCACTATGCGGCGCCGCCTTCCACCCCCTTTCGGAGCTAGGTTCCCGTCACTTTTATCTCTTATTCACCTCGTAATCCTAATGGCCATATGCAAAGAAAAAGCAAAGAAAGTTTAGGATGATCCTTAGTAGATCTGCGTACCCCCTTTTGTACCCCTCTTCGTTCTCTGTCCTAGATTTCTTCCTCCACTCCCTTTACGATCGCTCGCACTCGATACTCACGTGCCCGTCTTGAACCGATAGTCTCCGAAACTGGGTCCGTCCAGGCAGTGTTGCCGTCCGCTCAACAGTCAGCCCCGGCTCTGGCGAGCGGTACTCAAAGGGGATTTTTCAACCGGGATCCCGTACCCTCTCTCTATTGAGTACGCACTTCTTAGTGTACCGGTCGCCGTTGGCGGGCAGCCTCCCGGAGCCGGCGCACTGTGCGTATCCCTTTTCGATCGGAGATTCTCGTGCCAAAAGGGGACGGTAATGTTAGGTCGGGAAAAAATAATAATAATAATAATAATCACGCTTTCGGGGTCACCACTGAAGGCAAGCGTCCCCAGCCAGCACGATCCTCCCCGCAATGAGAGACAATGACGGACTCTCCAAGTCGGGAATAAAGCCAAGACAGAGTGCGGGTGAGCTTAAATGGGAGTTTATCAATCAGAATAGGGCATGCAAAGAACTCTGCAAACTCCGAGAGCGCTCTGTCTGACAATAGCAAAGACAGGCGTATATATTTACAAAAAACGTCATCAGTGCCTACATACTATAAGGGGCACAAGTTCAATGGGATTGGGTGGCGATGACTAACTATAGGTGCTGCTGCGATGTGGTTGGCCTTGGCTGGAGGACGTCACTGGTCAGCCTCGTGGTTTGGGCTGGGCCTGGCAGGTCAGCTGAGTTCATACGGGCGGTGTTGTTGTGCCATTGTGGCCAGTGTCAGAGATGAATGTCTTTTCCTGACTTATTTGCCCTATGCCATGCACACCGCAGTCATTCAGTCATTGCAATGTTATCTTCTTTAGTAAATCTATCAATAGGTTATTCTACAGGTTAATGCAACACAGGAGGAATGCACCTTGTGAGGGGTTTGATGGTGATTTATCCGTGCATGGTTACCAGTGTCCTGTTTGACCGGTACCATAGGTCGTGGGGCTAAGTCTCCGGGCATGGGACGGGCGGTACATGTCTTTCTGTCTCGTTAGAAGTTATTATGAATGGGCTGTTGTGTGTTGCCACAGTATTTGGTGTCTTCGTTGCACCGGGTCATAAGTCTGAGGTGTTCCGGGGGGTTGTGGGGTTTACGAGGGGGCGCCTTGGATTTGTGTATTCAAGCGGAGGTTTACTGCTGGGCTGTAAATAATGCAGGTGGCAGGCCGTGGCCTTGGGTGCTGTAGCGGGGACTACAAATCTTTGAAGCGGCTCCAGCCTAGTTGGGGGAGGTGGAGCAGCGTGGCGCAGGCCTTAGCTCTCTTATTTGGCAGACTTTGCAGGGTGGGGGGGGGGGAAATGGCCTTGCACATATTCACAAAGGTATTTTTCTCGTGTGTTGCCGACTTTTGGTGAGAACATCATAAACATTTGAACATTCTTATAATACTCATTTGGATCACTTGAAAACATACATTTCAACTCACTACATGTCTCTCGAATATAGCCAGTCTGAGCACCTTACTAGTACATTATGTTTTAACAACTACAGCATTTAGTAATATGCATATATATTTGTATTACGTGAGGTAGTAGTGTGGTTGGTGGAGCATAGAGAACGAGACCCGCCATTGTACGCTGCGGTAATGGCATATAAGGGCTGTAGACATGTACACATGACTGGCGCATTTGCCCGTGTCTTTTCACACGAGCCTTATGTATAGTTACATTCGTCCTCCCCTGCACTCTAGCAGCATTAGTTCAGTTATGGCGCGGGACCGCGGGGTGTACGGTTTTCAATGATACATATAGAGAATAATCCCCCGGAATGCTTTTTATCATTTGCACACCCCTGCAGGGGTGTGGGTCCTTCATTGCTGGTGTCATGTAAACATGCGTTTCTTACAATAATTACACAATTTTACAGGTTTCTTTAGTAGAAGTAGTTTTATGGAAAGGATACACGTATTACAAGTGGTTTTTGTCATTCGTATTTGGGTATTTTTCTGCTTTCATCGGATGACCATTCTACAGTTCTTCCCATCACCCAGGCCTCGCTGACCGGGTCATGCTGGGAGCAGTGATACACTGTGGACGATGAAATGTTACAGTGTTAGTATCTTATGCTAGCTCATGTCCGTCTTGTTCGTGGGAACGGGCTCACAGCGGATCTGCCAGAGTGCTGCGGCGACAGGGATAATTGAAACTCTCCGAGGGTGGGGGCCGCGCTACAGTGCGCTGAGCTCACATCATCTTTGATAGACAAAATGGTTTCTGGGCCTAGCTAAATTCAATACGTGTGGGCAATGTCTTCAGCAGGTGAACCCTCCACCACCTGGGCCCGGGTGGTCTGAGGGGACGCCCAATGAGCCATGGCCCTCACCTGGGGAGGGGATGTAGGCAAGGGGGGGGGGGTCTTTTGGACCACTCCTCCCCTACACCATGCTCAGGTGTTGTGTTAAGTGGACTGATGGACATTCTGCTCCATCAGGGCAGGGCCTTTCTTGACAGCGTTGTCATGCATTGGTCAGGGCAGGAGCCAGGATCCCTGAACATTTCATCCAGAGGTCTACCCTGCTGTCTTTGCCAAGCCTCAAACTCTTCCCACACAGTACACAATGAAATCCCCCTACACCTCCACCGACAGGCACAAACTCACCAGGGTTTGACATAGCACCAGGCGTTCAGTGTCCAAGTCATGCTATAACCCTGCAGGGGAATCTTCACAATGAAATGAGGGGGGGCAGAAAAGATGGAGTTTGGAGGGTTGATTCCTGAAAAGGTGTGGCAAAGAGTGCCCGTTGACTGCTGACTTCTAGTCTAAGACAGTCTTGTACATATCTTTATTTTTTTAACCATTTTTATTGGTTTGTTAATAACCGTTAAAAGGAAACACCAGAGAATGCTTTCCAGAAGCCATAAAAAGCATTACAAAATGTCTCACATCATCAATTCAATAAGCCATTTGAATCCGCTGGGTCCTTGATATGCTATTTTTATTTCAGCTTCTGTGCATGCATGTCGACTTAGTTCTGTGTTTGAATTGTGTTTGTGTCGGCCCAGCACCACTTCTATGAACTTCATTGCCGCAAGCATCATACTCTTCTTTTCTCCTATTATGAGTAGATTCCACCATTCCTATGGGGGCAATGATTTAGTCTGGTTGATGTGATGGCCCAGATAGTGTGCTCTTAAGGTCGTGAGGTTGGGGAACTGCACCATTAAATGGTATAGTGATTCAATCACTTCTTTTCCATCGCCAAATTTGCACCAGGGCTTGCACCTTTGACCTTCATTTCTGCTTGTGCGGAACTTCTCTGCTCGGCAGTATGTTCAATCTAAATTTTAGGAATAGCTCCTGATAGTATTTTGAGGGGAACTTATTCAAGTATTTTGGTAGCCAATTGATGGAACGTCTCCCATGACTGAGTGCAAGGGTTAACACATATTTTGCTCTTGCTAGTTGAGTGTTTATCTAACCTTGTTCTTTTATTATCATGTTTGGCTGCTGTGTTAGAATGAAACCTGGGGTTCCCATATGCTCTAGCCAGCTTTCTTCTGCATTTCTTCCAATTTATTAGCAGATGTTCCTTGGTTGTGTCACATTGGGATATAATGATGTCAAAGGGTAATGGTTGTGGCGTCATTATGCATTTCCTGTAGAGTGACAGTGTTTTCCATTGCGTTATGGGCTCTAGTGATTACAGGCCCAGCTCAAATCTAATCGAGGGGATCTGAAGCCCATTTGGCGCATCTCCAAAATAGTGCTTCTAATATCGCCCATATTTGCTATCGTAGGTTAAGTAATGTGTCTGCTCCGTATGTTAAGATTGGTTGTACTTTTTGTTTATAAAAACGTACAAGTGGTATCATCGTGAATTTTCCATATTTAATTAGTATCACCTGTCCTTGCCTCACAAAGCGTTTGGTTTTGTGTCTTAGCAATTTGTACCACTCGCTTTCATTTATGTGCCTGTTAACTAGGACTCCCAAATAGGTGAGTGAGTGCAAACGTTTCCGAACCAATTTTCTGAATTTTATTTTCTGATCTTACCTTTTTTTATGGGTCAAGGAAGCCAGTTCCAGAATGCATGTGTTTTTGGTAGTTATTTTAAGATCATTGGTGTCAGTATATGCTAGAAGCATGTTCAGTCTGCACTGAAGACCAATCTGTGTTTGCTCAAATTATGACCAAATCATCTACGTAGATGATCCAGGATATGTATTGATTCTGGATATTTGGATGGAAGGCTTGCACCTGACTCTGCGATTCATGAAGGTCCGATATGGATAGATTGAATAGTGAGGATGCCAGGGGACACCCTTGTTTTAAGCCTCTGTGTGTATAGATTTTTTGGGTGACATCTCCCGGCCTGGTCAGTCTTACTTCGATAGAAGTGTCAGAGTATAGCACTATTATGGCCTCTAGTAGGGAGCGTGTGTAATTTCCACCATAAATCATCTCTATTAACACTATCGAACTGTAAAGAAGCTGTCTTCAGGCTTGCTAGATTGCTTCTTATTAAGTTTATTTCCAGATCTTAACTTACAAGTTACAAGACACTAAGACATCAGGTATAAAACAAAGCACCGGCACCCATCACCCAGGGAGAGAGGGACCAACTCACTCTATACAGAACATTCAGCACAGCATTCTCTCACTCAGACATCAAGATTCCACTTGACACTCGCGTGACATCACCAAGCACATGACAAGCTACAGCAGACTCAGACAAGCATTTCACAACACATCTCCCTCCTTACCGAAACACTTACACGAATAATAAGCACTTCACATACAGGCACGTCACAAAACATCTCCCTCCTTAAAACACACACACACCTCGTACTCACACAAACACCTGCACGTAACACAATCCAGTCCACACCAACCTCCTAATTTCACAAAATACCCCAACAGCTATGCAATTCCAAAACTTCACATACACTTATCCAGATCGCCATCAACAATAACACAAATCTCCTTCCATCTGTCCCTGCCACAAACTAACTCTAGACTCACACACTAGACACATACCTACCCTACAAACCAATCACCCACCCACTACAATAACTTTTATCCTTCCGCCCGCACCCACCACAGGCAAGCCTCCAGGCTGCCACCCTGAAGCACAGCTTGCCATCCTGACACATTACTAGACATCCAGGATGATAACAGAATCACCATAACTAGAAAGAGGCAACTCAGTGAAACACTAAAACCACCACCAGGAAATTTCAATGAATATGCATGCATTACAAACACACACACAGATACATCAATGGACTAGGCCAATCGAGCACACTCAACCACACCAAGATATACAAATCCTCCAACAACTTGAAAATGCTGGCCCGCCATCTCCAAGACCACCGTCAAACATAGGGTTGACCAAACCACTCATCTCAGTGGCAGCACTAACAAGTCCCAAAATCGAACCCTGACCTTAAAACACAATGGCCAGGATTGACAGATAATACATAAAGAAAAACAAATCACCAGGCGACTCATCATCTTAGACAGCTTCTTTCTTTTTCGCCATTATGTTCACTGGAGGGCATCCCCAACCAGTCCCACAAGGTCATCTTAACAAAACACGGTTCCCTTAAAACAGGATAAGAGTTGACTTCTCCTAACAGTGCACCACTAACACCAAACATACAACTTACTTCCCAATCTCCTTAATGCAAATCTCTAATACCACTCACTCATACACCTGACAGGGGCGCTAACCCCAGCACTCACCCACCAACAAAACCAAAGAGGCACCTCCTATCAATGGTTACTTAAATGGAGGCGTTACCTCCCTAACCCAGTAGTGCCTACCACATTTAAACCTAAAACTGATATAAGAGGCATTACCACCTAGCAACGCTTATCCACTATCACAGAGGCGCTATCTCCTGTCAACTTCAATCGAGATGCTACCACCCCAGCAAGATTTGACCACATTAACGGAGGCACTACATCCTATTAACTATACGGAGGCGCTACCTAACCTCAGTGGTGCATACCAAATTGACCCAAACATTGCTGTAGGAGGCGCTACCACCCAGCACACTTAACAACCAACAGAGGCGCTACCTGCTACACGCAAACACTGCTTTAGGAGGCGTTACAACCCAGCACACTTAACAACCAACGGAGGCACTACCTCCTACCCTTAGTGGTGCGTATGACCCACTATAGTAGACGCATACTGCACACATGTTCTCCTCACACCATACACTGAAAGAGAGTATCTACTCCCTTCATAGTCCCATACCTAAAACACACCAAACAGCTTGCGCACGCATCTCCCATACCTGTGACAAGAATGGGCCCTATAACTCACTCCCATACTTCTTGTACCATGAAAATACAATGTGTCACATCTTCAACATTTAAAAATGTAAACTGTGTATTCATCTCCAACACAGTTGATTTCCTTGTCCATGGCCTATATGAGAATGAAATTCCTAAAAGTCCATGCTCTTCTTTAACAACCAAACACCTAGAAATCCTCAGTGTTAAACTAACTCATTCACACCCACACAAGCTCCATACCTATCCGGCTCCATACCTTCCACGCCTATCATTACTTTGAATTTAGTTATGACATTTCATAATAATGTCCAACAAAAGTCCATAAACCTGCAAATCCTCAAGTATGTTAAGTTTGTATGCAAAACATCTATCTCTCTCTAGTGCTCATTCAAAATACACTTACAATGCATTTGTCAAGCTAACTTCAGTATCTCCCAATAGCCAAAACATAGTACATTACTAACCACAACATTACACTTGTTAAATTTAACGAAACGTCACCTCATGACGTCTTCACCTCACAGCATCTCGTGAGAGCATAATCCTAACTTTGCCAAACCGGCGGCCGCTACATGACGCCACGCTATCAGGGCGGAGCAGCATTTACTGCACACAGCCTCTTAACTAACAAGGTCATGCATGCACTTACTGCACACACCCTCATCATCAGATGAGGCCATGCACCGTACTCCGCCACCGTTGGCCGCTACCCCACGCCCATAACAGGCGGAGCAGCTTTGCTGCACACTAACTGCTACAGCGCTCCTCGCAGCATTAATGCAACATGACGCATTCCTTAAAAGCGAGATCCCTTCTTCCTTCGTGATCTCTGTATCAACAATTCCATTTGAAACAGTATCTTCCAGATCCTGCTAAATGCGATATTGCATCCAAACTTTAAGGTCCTTTTCTCTGAAGTTACGATCTCCCTATGATTGCAAACAGAGATGCCCCAAGTAGTAAGTTGATTTGGTTTGTATCGCTCTGAGTTTTAGCAGATTTAGTAGAAAAAGATTCAGGGAGGTTCCCACTCCTTTCACAAACCCTGATTGTCTTGGGTCTCTACATCGGCCTTCCACTGCACATTTGTGTAGGTCTCAGAGCAGAATGGATCCAAAGATTTTGCTCATGATGTCCAACAGGGCGAGGAGCTGATAGTTCAGTGGATTTTCTCTGTCGCCCTTTTTGAATATTGGTATTATTATTGCTCGTTTCCATGAGCTAAGAATTTTTGAGGTTGTTAGGATTTGTTTAAATACGATGCAAATAAATTCTGCCCAAGGCTCCTCTGCTTCTTTGAGCATGGTGTTAGTGAGACCATCTGGGCCTGGGGTTCTTGAAGCGCTGAGTTTGGCAATGCGCATTTTAATGTGTGCAATGTCAAAGTCAGTTTTCCATTCTGCTGTGGAGGTTGGTAGTTTCCTTTTCTACAGTACTGGCGTGTATGAAAATAGGGCGGTGAAGTGTTTATCCATACCTGCTCTGTGACTTTATCATTTTGTTTGGCTAGTTGCTTAGATCCTTCATTGTTAATGAGACGCCAAAGATTTCTCATGTTCTGGTTGCTGCATGCGTTTAGCATATGTTCGGCATCATTTTGAAATCTGAGGGCTTTGGTGGAAATTAGCCAATTCTTGTATTTTTGTTTCCTCTTTTTGAAGCGTGAATCTCGTTGGTCGCGCTCTCGATGGTTGAGTCACATTATCTTTCTTAGGTCGTTCCAAAGTCATTTTTTTGCTTTTACTACTTGCATATTATATTTGTGTGTTGGCATGTTTTCCATTTTGTCACCAGTGTTTCTGGCTTGTTGGAATTGGTGTAGAAACCAAATGTATTCTGGATTCGCATTCTCGTCTTTTAGTGCATGGTCGAGCTCAATGGTCATTTTTGAGATATCATTATGGTGTATTCTCAGTATGTTTCCTCCCTAAGAAATCTTTAGTGGGATGTTGTAAAGCGGTCTGGTTTTCATCATCTCAGTTTTGCATGTGACTTCAAGTAGATTGTGGCACTTGTTGGCATGTGGATCACCTTAAATTGCCTCTGGATAAGTCCGGTTAGCTCGGATATCACCCTTAGTTTGTGCATTGAGCATGTGTAAGTTGCATTCTGATATTTCTTCCAGCCATGTGTCAGACCCCGGTGACAGGTTGGTCTTTAACATCAGTTCCCCTTGTTCACTAATGAATCTCATATTTAAATCTCCACAGAATAAAATATGTGGCTCTTTATTCACTAATAATGCTTCATCCAGTTGATCCACCATGTTTGTGATGAATGACTTGTGCATGCACTTATCTGGATTAAAATATAAATTGCATATGGCAATTGTTGTTTTATCGCGTTTGCCCTGTGGCTATATTTCAATGACCACTATTTGAGTAAAAAGAATTGGATTTGTGGTCTCTATGATAGCTAAGCCTAGACCCCTCTTCACGGGTGTTAGGAGACCCGAGTACGGCCTACCAGCTGTTCCTTTTTGTGCGCTGTTAAGATAAAAATCATAATCCTTGCAGATTGGAGACTTCCTGAGCCAGGTTTCTTGGTGTCAGAGGAAATCATATGCTTCTAATCCTAGATCTTCTTCATTGAATAGGTCGGTGAATCCTCGAGAATTCCAAGAGCCGATCTTTAATGCCCATGATGTATGCTTGTCCTGGCTCTAGTGATGTCTTGGGTTTGATAGAGCTCTAGCCATCCAGGACCAATCTTGTTCATTTGTTTTTGTGTGGTTTAGCTCTAAACACCTCTCTTTTTCGTTTCGTCAGTGGAAGTCTCATCACTCACTCGTATTTTCATTGTTAGCAGGTTTAGGTCCTTTGATTTTGGATTGCAAAATATTTGCTGGTGATGTTTGTTTTCCACTCTTTGATGTTCATCAAATTCTCTTGATGGCCTTGTGCCTCTAGCGTCTTTGGGTGAGGATTCTAATGTTGGTTGGTTATAGTCCATGATTTCGAATCCTAATGGCAGGAAGTTGTTCGCCACCTCCAATAGAGCATCTTTTATTAGTGCCAACTCCAGGTGTCACCCAGTACATTCTGTGTTCAGTCTTGAATTCAGCCATTTTGGTTTTAGTCAGTTAATAATCCATTTTATGATGTTTCTTTGACTCATTATCAGCTTGTCTTTGCCGCATAGAATTTTCACAACACTTATTAAGTTACTGCTTGGACTGTCACGTTTGCCACTGTGCACATTTTTGAAGTTCGTCCTTCGTTCCTCTGTGGGGTAAACTGAGGATTCTCACTTCTTTCTCATTGACTTTGCTTCTACAGCCTTTTACTTTCTGTTCAAATGTGAGGAAATTGACATGTGGGTCATTCTCATTGGATGTTTTCTTCACTTTGCCATCAGCTTTTTTCATTGTGAGCGTAGGAATTTGGCAATCTGGTATGCTCGGAGTTGCACCAGTAGATGCGCCATTTGTATCCTCTCTGTGGCCTAGCTCTGGCTCCTCATCATCGTAGGAGACTTCTTTGAGAAGAGCTCTGATTTCTTCATCATCTATGGTTTCATTGGAAGCTGATTCAGTGATTTCTCTTATTTCCTGCCTGTCTCTATTTGGGCTTTCACTTTGTACCGCGTCATCCTTTATGTAAGAGTTCCTATTTTGATGATTATTTTTTGTGGTTATTGTGATGTTTGTTCTTCGCATCTTATTGTTGTCTTTGCTGCAGTCTTCATTTGTTGTTGCTGCGTGACATTTGATTGCCATCGATGTGCGGTGTTCTGCAATAAAGTCGTTGCTATATCTGTTTTTTTCCCAAAAATTGAGAATTGTTTAGGAGGACTGATGTTCTGTGTTTGTACATTCGATTCCGTGGGCTCCATTGTAGTGATTGGGAATTCAGTCCTCTGTTCCACTATCATGGCTTCTCTGAACGTTTCTTTGACCAATGCATGTTGCGTGCCTCCAGTTATATGGTTGCTCTGGGTTTGTGCGTGACTTCTGGTTCCATTTGTTGTGTTTCACGTGCGTTCTGGTTGGTCTTTTTTCTGTTTTCCAACTGTGCATCTTTATTAAGACTCTCCATTTGGTTTTTGTTCTCTGTTTCCATTGTATGCTTTGTTTGTGCTGATGAGGACTTGGATTCCTTCATCAAGAGATTAACTTCTTTGTGCGTAGTTATTTGTTCTCTCATCCATTTGTGCAATTTTCAATTAAGGTGGTCATCAAAATTGTTTTATCACATTCTTCACATCTCACCAAGTCACATACCGTGTTTTGTCACATTTTCAATGTTCCTGCCTCCAAGTCAGGTCTATTGTGGACTTTGGCTAGAACGCTTTAAAGGAAGGTCAGTTTTGTGTGTGTCATGGCCAACAAGGTCACCTGATCTTTGATTGTATCATTTAATGTCTCATACAGTTTGGTGAAAGGGACCAGTGATATTGTGAGGGCTTCTATTATCAGAATGGTTCAGAGTCACAGCTAGGGATAGACTTCTTGCTCTGTGAGCATACACTTTTTTTTATATATACAAAAAGAAAGTCCAGTATTTCAACCGGTGTTGCTTAACACTCTTCCCCCATCAACGATGGAGTCAATTATCCAAAATACTTTATTTAAATCTCATCTATTTCATAAAAACAATCATAAAAATGATCATAGTACATAAAACATATATCATATGTTAAAACCACACAAGTAAGAACACCATAAGTGAAAAATGTTATAATCATTTCTTTAGGATCATACACTCTGATTCCTATGCCACACAATTGATGGCCTATTTCCTATTGGTGTAATGTAAACAACCCGACTTGTACAAGTTTCTGTCCTTCCGATACAATAAAGTAGGACATTCTTCAGGGGATTTTTGACTTGTGCCGGAATTAATAATTCTTCTTTAGGGGAGATACCTGTTAATCAAAAGCAAAAGGCACCCTATTAGTATCTAGTAATCCAGTATTAATCTTATTTTACTTAAATGGAAACCCTCATCCCTAAGAGGGTGAACAGTAGGTATGAATCCGACTACATACCTTTCATCCCATTGATAAATCCTGGGCCTGTTCTGTAAATCACCGCAGATTCCCAATTTCTTGAGGAATTCTTGCGTTTCCTTAATCTCTCCTTTCTAGGTAAAAATTGTCATGGGCAAAATTTAGAATTACGAGCAAAAATAGACTCAAGGGACTTAACACATACCTATTTCTATTCACTGTCAATCATCATTCTTATAGTCAAACTTACCTATCTCACTGCTGGTCTGTAAAATAGTGAGGTAAGCGCTCTCAGTCCTGTGTCTTATTATTCCACACCCGTGGTAATTGGACCCATTCCACCACTCTTTGAGGTTTAGTATTCTGTGAGGAGACAGAGTCCCTATTTAGTGACCTCTCATCTCCCCAAATATCATTACATACAATAACCTCCAAGATCCAAGTGATAGAGGCCCTTCCCCTTACTTACTTCCAAAAGTTCCTTATTCCTGCCTCACTATTACTGTGTCTGCGTCCTCATCTGGAGATTCACCCATGGAAACGCGGGTAAAAAACAACCTCCTTAAATACCAGCTGACGATGTCAAAAGAGCGCGAATTGAGGGCTGCCATGATCTTATTCTGTAGGTGTGTGGCAGCTTCAGCAGACAATTGTAACTTGTGAGGGGTACAGTCATGAAGAAAGACCAAGTCGTGTTCATATTCACCTTCACATTGGTTATTCAGGCCTCTCGTCAGTGATATGATTGATTCATCTTGCTCTCGCGTTCAGTCGTGTCATTCACTTCCGGCAAGGGCTCAGAGCATAGTGCGTGCAGCTGTTCGCAGTGTTTCCGTGTGAGTATAGATTATGTGTTGGTTTGCCAGAGTCTTTCGGGGGGCTCAGGTTATTGTCTGCACCGATATTTGCCTAAGGTTCAGGGAGCACGGCAGTCATATTCACTTTGAGCATTTGCTTTACATGCGTCTTGAAAGTTGACAGTGCACTCACCTCATCCACGCTGGTTGACATACGTTTGTGTATGCTCACGTCCTCATCTAGGCAACGTGGATTTTGGCTGGTGACTGGTCCTTCTGAAGACATTTATTTGTGATGTTGTCCGGATGCCGTGCCCACCGAGCACAACAGGAGACCACTCGTCTCCCCACTCTGCGCTGGAGTGCTGGTTTTAAGGATGACCAGCGAGTTCCAGCACAGTAACTCCCCCTTACCCAAATTGACACCGAAGAAAGACTGTTGCACCACAACACCACAGAAGACCACTCTTCTCCCCACTTCATGCTACGCTCCATGCTGCAGTGCTGGTTTTAAGGATGAGCGGCGAGTTGCAGCACAGTAACTCCCCCTTCATCGAATTGCCACAGAAAAAATACTGTTGCACCACAACACTACAGAAGATCACTCATCCCCCCACTTCGCTACATATCCTAAAGGTCGAGCACTGTATTATCTTTTGCACCTTGGTTCTGAAAGCGGGCATATGCACCCTATTGTAAGAAATGTTATCTCAATAATCACTACTTTACCCTTGTTCCGAGTCATAATGATGGATGTAGCAGACCTCTCAATTCAGGTACATATGACCTCATCACCTCATGGCAATAGTTCCACCTATGTTTTTATATTGTCAGAGAAACCAGCCTCATGCTTCAGTTTACAGGAATAGCAGAGACAGCTTTATTTCTCTTGCTAAACAAAACCAGACAGTACATTTTCATCATACCAGAACAAACTGCAACGGTCTGACCCTCACTCTAGGTCTCCACCTTTATAGGTCTCAGTTGAGTGACAAAAATTAAACCTAACAAGAACCTTCTGGAACTGAAAGTCATAGCCCTGTGTAGTGGGAAAGGACCTCCCACCCTAGCAAGTCCATTTAAACCTCTACCCATTAGACTCTCATATCCGTAGATGACTAACAACTAATACCATGACAGTTCCTTCTGAATGCTCTTACTGAAAGGTTTTTTACAACCTCACGTTTAATAGAAATTCTGCGTATCCCTTCACAATGCCCATTTTGAAAGCTATGGTCTAAACTTGAAAACTGCAAGTTATCTTTTTGGAGTTTCAGTTCACGCGTTGCAAAGAAGCAAAACATTCACATAGAACAAGCATTGCCAAGAGCCAACAGTTAGTCAGTTCAAAATGAATTTGAAATGAGTCCTCTAGTAAGATAGAGGCTAGTTCATTGAGAAATCAACCAAAATACAATGACATCTCATCCATTGAGATTTTACGTAAGCCATTCATAAAGACATAAGAACATTATCTGCACTGTGATGAATCAAGAGTATTTGTCTCTTCTCCCCAGGTGGGAGCCACCCCTTGTGAGGCTAGGGAGGTGAGCATTCTCAGCATGAACCTCCCTAGAAGGTCTGGGCAAGTGGGACCTCACTGGGAGTGACTCCCCTCTAGGGGACAAAGACTCTCATTCCCACATGGAACTCTCTATGCAAAAGACACTTTCTGCTTACATGGAATGATCTCTACTAATATGTAATGTGCCTTCATCTTTATTAGCTGGAGGTAATGCTGCAGCGAATATGATATCGGAAGGAAAACGAACGGAACATCCCTTTGAATGGATAATTGTATGCAACAGGGACAAACCAATCGAGAAGATCGAGAGAGAGCCATACGCAGGTGAATCCCTCTGAAGTAGTCACGTCTTGGAGAGGCGGAAGAGAGTGGAGCTGCGGAGCCTGTGGCAAGCCACGAGGGAGAGAATGCCAGAGAAGAATGCCGGAGGTCTGGCACAGAAAACTATGGGAAAACCACTGTTAGGACAGGGTACTGGAGGCCATCCTCCATGGGAGCGTGACCATGGGAAAGCCATGGTGGGTCGCTGACCCGATCAACAATGCCAAAACCAGACCCAGTTGGAGGAACAAAACCTCCCATTGGCAGACCTACACAGAGCACCCAAACAGTACGAGATACAGAGAGTGACTCTGTGCTGGAGTTGAGAATTCGGAGATAGAGATGAGAGGAAGCCAATCCGTCCTGACAGCCCACCTCGTGAATCTGCCCATGTCAAGTGAAGGTACCTGGGTGGATAAGGAGAGGGCGAGGCCACAGGGACTATATGCACTACATAAAAGGAACTGCCAGAGTGACTGTGAGTCATGGAGAAAGCACAAACCTATATGTTGTGAAACACCAAGAAAGTTAGCAAGCATAACTGTTTATGAACACTGGAATCTATTACTAAAAGAAGTTGAGAAACCAGAAAAAGGGAAACCAGGGGAGAGGCCCCAGGAATGGCGATGTCATAGCTCTAACAAGGAGATACAGAATCCCAAAATAGGAATACTATGAAAGGCTAAAACTGAAAGGATTAAGAGTAAGAAATGATATACAAAAAGGCTGTAACAAGGACATTGAGGACATTGATAGGTCTCCCAAACTCTAGGATATCCGACCTATAAATATGTACTTATGATCTGCAAAAGTTCATGAAAAAGAATTTTTAACCTGGAGAGAGATACGCTACTGAGTTGTTTGAATTTTCAGAACTGGTTGAATTTGAACTAAACCTGAAACAAGGCCAAGCAACCAGGCCAAAGGGAAGGTTCCCGAAGAGATAGATGTTGGCAGTCTTTACATTTGATGTGGACTTTTGATGCCAGACCAGCCCCATTAGTTAATTTGGTTAGGTTGGGATCATTCCCTTAGCGATAGGTCGAGTTAGGTATTTTTGCTTATTATTTGAATAAAACTTGAAGAAATATCCAACGCGCATCCAACTCCTTCTTCTGGTCCACCACAGCACTGACATGCCCCCCTTTTCCACTAAAGTAAAACATAACACTTTGTCCTTTTTACAAAAGGAAAAGAGTTTCATAGGAACAGGGTATATGCGGACAGACTTTATCAATCCCTCAATACACTCCAACCTTCAATTCCCATTAGGGCATTATTACTTTTTCTACCTCGCTATCAGAGCCCCATATTCTTCTAACACTAGAAGAGAATATCAACCCCTCAGTAATGGTTGGAGATCTGGTGGCATACATATTGACCTTGCATCACAGATGGCCTCAATAACATACAAACCCTCGAAGATGGTACAATGGTTTTTATTTGAAATTTGGAATCAGATCTTATTAAAAGACACCAATCTCTCTCCTGTCTCCTGTGGGGTTTTCCCTCCTCAGCCCAGACATCCCTACTTCCCAAGGTCCACATTCTAGCTCGTGTCTCTGCGGCATCTAACAACTCGGCTGAAATCTGCAAGGAGCTTGCCAACCCTGCTGCAGTCTCCACCCCTCCTCCTGCCTTCCAAGCCCTCTGCAATGCCTTTGCCTCTCACTTTATCTCAAAAACCCAGGACATCCTGTCTACCCTCTCCTACCCTCCCCCTCCTATTCCCTCTAAGTCTGTGCTTGCTAACCCCCCTTTAACTACCCCATGGTCCTTCTCTTCCTTTCCTCTTTTCTCCCCTGATGAGTTCGCTAGACAAGACTGATCTATGAAAGCCTTGTCAAAACAGGTTCATCTCTGCTTCTCTAAAACCATCAAGGACCACATTGACACCCTCGCTCCAGCCCTTGGCGATTTTTGCAACCATTCCTTTACCTCAGGATCCTTCCCCTCCCCTCTGAAGCATTCCCTTGTTCATCCTCTTCTCAAGAAACCAACAGCTGATCCTTCCTGTCTAGCTAACTATCGTCCAATCCCCATTAGTCCCATTCTGGGCAAACTCCTGGAAAAGCTGGCCATCTCTCAGATTAACCTTCATTCTGATTCTGTTGGCTGTCTCCATGATCACCAGTCTGGCTTCAGAGTGGCCAGAAGCATGGAAACTGCTCTCCTGAACATCCGTGAAGATCCGTTCTCCAACCTTGACTCTAACATTCCCTCTGTCCTCATCCTACTCGATCTCTCTTCCGCAGTCAACCATACCATCCTGCTCAACCGTCTCCATGATAACCTGAGTATCACTGATCAGGCTCTGACCTGGCTGACCTCCTTCCTCTCCGATCGACCCTCTCAGGTCCAACTGGGGTCTTTCCTATCATCTATCTTCCTCTCTACATGTGGTGTTCCCCAGGGGTCTAACACTCTCGGCCTGGCTTTTCAACCAATACCTGGCAACTCTCGCCCACTGCATTGCCATTTTCTGCTCGAATTTCCAGTGCTACGCTGATGACCCTCAACTCATTATCAGGCTGCCCTTGTCAACCTCCTCTCCCTCGCTCATCTCTGATTGCCTAACTGCCATTTAAGATTGGTGTGCCGCCAATGATCTTTGTCTGAATGCCAGCAAGACGGAGATCCTCCTCATTGGCACACCTTCACCATCCTTTCCCATCTCTTTCTGGCCGGCCTTTCTTGGCCCTCCTCCTACCCCCACCTGCAAGGCTAAGAACCTCAGGGTCATCTTTGACTCCACACTTTCCTTCTCCGTCCACATCTCTGAGGTCTCTAAAAAGTCAAACTTCATACTTCACCTCCTCAGAGGTACTCTGCCTTTCCTCTCCTTCCCCAAGAAGCTCACTGTCTCCCACGCTCTGGTTCTCTCCAGGTTGGACTATTGTAACAGCCTCTTTCTAAATCTACCTGCCTCTACTCTCCGCACTCTGCAACTAATCCAGAACAGGACTGCGAGACTTGTCCTTGGCCTCAAGCCCTGGGATCGTATCTCTCCAGCTCTGAAATCTCTCCATTGGCTCCCAGTGGATGCAAGGATTAAATTCAAAACCCTCTGCATTGTCCACAAGTCTTTCTGGGGCCTGGGTCCAATAATACCTTCGCCTATACCTCCGCAAATACCTCTCCTCTCGAGCTCTTCGCTCCTCTAGCTCTAACTCCCTCAGGGTCAGTCGTTTTTCAAAGAAACGAGCTGGGGGTCGATCTCTGTCTTCGGCTGGGGCCTCCCTCTGGAACAGCCTCCCTTCCACTCTAAAACTTGAGGAGAACCATCTCCGGTTCTGGAAACACCTCAAGATCTTCCTCTTTGCTTTTGCCTTTGCTCCCCCTCTCCACTGCTGATCTGCTCTCTCTTGGCACTGTGCACCTGGCCACCCTCTGTCCCGTGGGCCGAGGTACCTGCTCACCCTGCCACCCTCCTCTACTGCCTCCTGGCCACCCTTTGCACTGGGGACTGTTTCTGTACCCACACAGTCCCCCCTCTCCCTTTTTCTTCTTTTTCTGCACTTATCAGACTTACTCAGTTCTGCTGCCGTAAACACAGCACTTGCCACTTGCTGGCTGCACTACCACTGTTTATTGTCTCCATTATCTATTTATTAGTATTTATTATTATTTATCTGTTCTCCTCTGCTACGCACTTTCCACTCTCCCCCTTCCATGCACTTCCCCCTTTCCTTTTCCTATGCACTTGCGCGTTCTCTGGGCCTAGTAAGATCGCTGTTTGTTCTCCCCGATCCCCTCCCTTACCTTGTTGCACTCTGAAACAAGTGTGTACGAGCACGATACAAATAAACTATCCTATCATATCAAGGTGGTCACTAGAGATCAGTAACCACTAGTGTCTATAATATGGCTAGCTACTCATGCCCTTGTATTCCCTGCCTTGATGTTTTTCTCTTTTCTCACCATTTCTTTTACTCTCCTCTCCCTTTGCTTCCTCCCACTTTCCTCCTTCAGTCCCACTCTCTACCTCTCCATCTCTCTGATGTTCTTCCATCTCTTGCATCTCTACTAATCTCCTTTTTCCACTCTACTACTCTCCTTTCTTCTAATCCCCCTCTCCACTTCACTCTACCCCCCATCTCACACAGTCACCCGTCTTTTACTCTCGCATTCACCTGGTACATTCACTCTCACATTTACCTCCTACTCTTACTGTTAATCTCAGTCACTTTCAGGCATTTTATATGGCAGGTATGGGGTGATAAAATATCATACTTGACATTTGTATTCCAAGCACAAGATGAAAGGACAGAGATTATAGGCCTCCTTACTCCCGCAGCCCACCTCTGGTGCAGGACTGGCTCTTGGAAACACCCTAAAAGGACTCCTGCCCAAAGTTAAGAGGTGTCCCTGCCCCATACTGACAAGGCCAGATCCTTGTCACACTTACTTCTACAACATGTGAAGGCATCATGAATGAGACACAGATGTTACCTGGCATCCATGGGGATGCCACCCAGCCGGGTTGGTCGATGGTATCCTACTCAGTGGTTCCCAGATGTGGCCTGCGGGGAAGGTTCTGCCTGAAAATACAGGAGGGCTGTGTTCAAGACTGGCCGACCGAGGTAAGTCTCCTCCCACCACCCCGTATGACTTCAGCCCCTCTGGGCCCTCTCCTCATGTTGTTGTAGAATTAGGCGTGCTCTCCGTCCTGCCTTCTTGGCAGCGGCGCATTGTCTTTCGTGGGCGTGTGCGGTCCAGTTACTTCACTGACGCTGGCCCGTTTGATGTCTTTCAGCTAGGTCTTATTGCTGTTTTTTCATATTGTGTTGTTATTCGTGCATGCATTTCTTGGTTTAATAATGTCTCTTTTCTCCCTTATATATG
Source organism: Ambystoma mexicanum (assembly GCF_040938575.1). Lineage (NCBI taxonomy): Eukaryota > Metazoa > Chordata > Amphibia > Caudata > Ambystomatidae > Ambystoma > Ambystoma mexicanum. The sequence continues at coordinate 851,119,575 of NC_090937.1, forward strand.
CAGAGCTTCAGCCTGGCGAATTCGCTGAGTTGGGCCTCGCCGGTAAATGATGGCACGTAACGAGCGCTATGATGCGGTAAGTAAGCGCTATGCGCAGCAATGTGATGTCTTATCTTTGCTAACCTGTTTTTCCTTCTTTTCTCGTAGGTCGCGGTCTTCTCCCAGCGTGTGTGGAATTCCGGAGCGATGCCGGCCGAGAGATGACCAGCCAGGTAAGCCTTTTGAGCAGTTCGTAGTTTTGCAATGTCTCTAATGCCTTCTTTAATGTTGTCGTTTCCTTCCTCTTTCAGGTCTTTTGGTCCGGAAGGCGTACGGATCCAAAGGAAGCTGTTCACAGGAGCTGCGAGCCGATAAAGATGGAGATTGCAGGTAAGATGCTGCTGCTAACGATGAGCGTCTCGGTGCACGGCTGCTACGTGCATTCGCAGCCCTCATAGGCAGCTTTTCTGCCGCCCGGCAGCCCCACAGCCTTACCTCTGACTGCTGTCCTGCACCCTTCAGATCTTCTGACTGTCCACTGCTACAGGGGCACTCCTCTGAAACCACGGCCCTATTTTTGCAGCCCCTTGCCTGCCCAGGGTTTCAGTTGGGCCTCTAATTGTCCTGGCCCGCACTGGAAGGTGTCCAGTTCACACCATTTCAGGTGGGGACCCCACTTAGGAACTTCGGACCCTGCCGCCTTGTAGCCATTGAATCATCACAGCTTTTCGAGACGGGACTGCTGCACCCTCCTCCCTCCCGTCCTTGTCTTCTCACCTGTCCCCGCCCGGACCCATGCTTCAGGGAGATACAATCCTCTTTTGGCCCAGATGAAGGCACCCACACTGGAAGCCGAAACGTCCAAGGGTCCAGAAACACCACTGTAGACCCAACCTACATCTTTGGGAATTTTTCTTTTTCCTGACGTAGACCGACTGAGGATTGGTCACTTATAGATCTACATACTAGTGTACAACTATATAGGTTTCACCATTAATACTGTGAGGCAAACTGTTGCCCTCCTATATGTAAATGTAAATGTACACAACTTTACTAACGTTCACCACTCTGTCCTGCTTTACTTGGTGTTACAGAGCTCCCTAATTGGGAACACAATTTGTTAAACAATCTGTTAAACCTTATTTGTAACCAAAACAAGTGTTACCCCGTTGTTGTTGGTAAAAGAACCTTACCATGCAAATGATGATGCTATAAGCAATTTTTCTTTTTGGTTTGGCTCTACTATTGCCTTGAAAAACTCTTTTGCTTTTGTATCAGAACACTGCATTTTTGCTTTTGTTGTTTTGTTAAAGAATATTGAGTGCATTAAAATAAACTGCACCGTATAAAACTGGTTGCTTGTAATAGAATTTGCCTATACAACACAAAGTATATTGTCTTGTTTTCAATCCCCAGGGGATGTTAGATTACATCACTAGGATGAATCATAGGTTAACTTCTGCATAGACCACCAATTTTATAATACCCAACACATACACAAGTTAGAGTATGTTGTAACTTTGTTAGGCGGCTACCCCCTTATGTGACACACTGTTTACTTCAGCCTTTGGTTCCGCCATTATGTGCTGCCCCTCTAGTGTACCTACCTTTTGTCTCCTTGCAGGTTCTGTTTCTCCGAGGCTCGTGGGTATAGCTGGACACGGTGAGCGGCACGTTGCAGACTGCAAAGTAACGCAAAGCGTGTTGTCTAGTTCGGCTGTGGTTTAAATAGCCTCAACAAAGTAGTCCAGGTAAAATAGTCCCTAGGCCACCACACCCAAAACACTATACCGCATAGCTTGGTTCCTAGGAGCCAAGCTATGTGGATGCCTCCATGTTGGCTGAAAGCCTCAAATAAAGTAGTTCCCTGAACACATGTCTTTCACGGTGTATGAGCCTGGTGCCATAGGTGCCAGGACTGGCCCCAAGAGGGCTTTGTAAGTGGATGCCAGGCCTTATTAGAGACCGGATGCCTTATCCCACCTGGCCAATGGGCTTGCCAGTGGGGATCTGGGATGAGGGTCGTGACAACAGACAACGAGATAGAAGTTTGACGTATAAACTTTTATTAACTAAAAAGAGGGTAGGGAAAATGCCTAACTTGACCTAAGCTAAGGTGGGATTCCCCTACCTAAATGAAACTAATAATAGTCTTTGTCAGGAAGTCCAAAGCAAATGTCTGTCTGTGTCCAAAACCTATACTAGCCCTCACCTCTAAATGAATACAATGTGTAGGGATGTCAGCATCAAATGAGAAGTGTTCCATATAATAGTCCAGGGCTTCTTCCAGCTCTTAAGTAGAAAAGGGTTTTCCCTTCCCCATGATCAAATAGTTCACTTTACAACAAAGGGGTTCCCTTCCTCTGGCTTTCAAGTCTTCCACTGTACAAACAATACAATTCATCAGGATAGTTAATGTGCCAACATAACACAGTCCCTTGGGATATTTCACCAGCTCTTCAAATTCGGTTACTTGTCACTACTTTTTAAAGTTCAGCTCTGCAATCTCAGTTCACATAGGCTTCCTTTATTCTATCACAGTGTGGCTTTTCCTTAGGTGGGTGTATTCAGTCTAGGCACAGTTGTCGGACCACACAGTCTAACCATTACAGGTCACGCAACCGACGCACCTTACTTGGTTCTGTTTCATAGGTTTCTTGCTGCAGTTTCAGCTTCACAATAAGGCTTCACTCAGTATCCTTTCAACTGTCTTTGAACCTTTATTATCACAGATTTTGTTATGATTCACTTTTCCAGCAGCTCATACTTCAAACCCAACACAGACTTCCCAGTACACTGCCCTGCTAGGAAACCTTCTTCCTGTTTAAGTTCAGGTTGCACAATCCATCATAAGCTTCCCAGTACACTCTCCTACTAGGAAACGTATTATCTTACATACCAGCTTTGCTACTATTTTAGTTATCTTGCTTAATTGTTCTTGACTCTTGACAATGTTTTATTATTGAACACTTAACAATGTTATCTTATTTGAATCTTAGCAATGCTGGCTTATTTGACTCTTTAGAATGCTTACTTTCTGTTCACCTTTTCCTCATATTCAATTCAGATATTCAAAATCAAATGTCTCTTGATTTCCATTCACTTTTTCCTTATATTCAATTCAGATATTCAGAACCAAATGTCTCTGGCCTTAACACTGCCCATCCACCTTGTCCATTCCCCCTTTTCACCCAGACAGATTCACCTGCTTTCTTACGGTCAGATTTCCCTTTTTAGCAGCTTCCCAGGTACTCGTCTCTGTTCAGTCTGCTCGCGCTGGATCCCTCTGCCACTCAGAGCTCTCCACGGCTTCCTCGCTTCCCTGCTGCTTATTGCGGAGCTCTGGTCAGCTACATTCAGTGGTTTTACACCAGTCAGCATTTGGGAGCCTCTCCAATGCTCCAGGTTCCTTCACTCTGTGCCGCCCTGCTTTCTCTGCTCTGCCTCAGACTGCCAACAAGCCCCTCTCGCTCGCTGGACCAGATTACGCTCCATAAACCTCCCAGCGTCTCAGGAAGGTGCCTTCTCTTGCCACAGCTTCTGCCTTTAAACTCTCCTTTGCACTTGCCGTGCTACTCCTCATACCTCTCAGCTGAGCCTGTTTGAAAGTTCCCGGCTCTATGATAATGAGCCCAACAACTAGACCACTCAAGTTTCTTCTTCCAGTCTTTCTTCTGTTTCAATGCTGTCCTCCTCGTCTCAGTACCAAAATTGTATATGTTGAGAGAAGGTTGTCTAGGAAAATAGAGAAGAGATTGATAATACCCTACAAAGACCTGGGGAATCTTAGGCTCCTCCACCAAGGCGATCCTCCCTTGCATATCCATCCCCAAGGTCAGGATCCAAAATCGGCAGCCTTTCCCTGGCCACCTGGGAGGATGATATGTTGGGTAAAGAAGTGAGGACACTCTCCGATTCCTCACAACTCCCTCCATACTTACAGCTGAATTTCATTAGACCTGGTAACAGAACAGAAAGAAGTATCAGACATATAATGGAGACTGTGATTTTATTTTCTTGAACAGTTTTAGTTATCGAGCATATAATGTCAAAAAGAGTGCACAGAGTGGCAAACTGATTGTCCAGTTGTTTACTAAATCGGCTTTCAGGCAACCTTTAATTTTTCCATAACACATTGCATACTTTAACACTTGTCTTAAGCAACACTTGTATGTCAATTGATGTGTTTCTAGTCATCCACATGATGTTAGATCCAAATAGTTCTCTGCCTTGTAGAGTTGAGCCTACAACTCAACCCTCCCATCATATTCTTTTCCCAACTAACATCACCTGACTGCTAGCGAACTTACTAAGATGTTTTTGCACCGTTTATGGCCGCTTCAGTCTCTGACGGTTGAAGGGACCATAATAGCGAATCAGTTCCTAATCCTATTCAGATGTGTGAGGTTGTTCCAGGGTAACAGCCCAGTTCTCAGGGTCCTGATCCAGGACCTTTCACTTCCCAGACATCGCTGTGAATCATCAAGTGCCAGCCAACGAACCAGGTATGGTCTGGCTGGTCAGCGCCAATAAGACATTTATTTTATTTATTGGGTATTAATAATGCGCCTATACACAATGTGTTCCGAGGCCCCATTTGATGGACCCTCTGCGATGGAAGGCTCACAGCATCCCTCAACATCTCCAACTGCTGTATTTCTACTTCTCACTCATGGGAAACAGATTTTGAGGTATTCTGGAGCAATTCTGTGTTCTTGTGGCAAAGCTAGATGGTGTATATCTTCGTGGAGGCTCACGAGCTGTTCACTTGGAAAGTCTTGAACATCTGAACAAGCAAAGTCCAATTTCCAGGGCAGCTCGGATAGCTGTGATGATTCCGATGAGAGTTGTCAAGAGTACCTTTGTCACTGAGCCGTGTGCAGATATGGTTCTTAGCTCTCCAATATTTCTGTCAGAGTTCATTAACTGCGCCCCGGCGATATGCACAGTTGCCCTCACTAAATGACATAAACACTCACTAATGGACTGACCCTGATACAGGATCCACGCTGCAAATGCTGTGTTTGCACCATCCCACATCCTTTGCTCCAGATCCCTTCTACTTCTCCAAAATTGTATCACTGGTCACTGCTTGGCTAGATGAATGGCCACACTCGTCATGCAGAGGTTATCTGAAAGACAAAGATGATGAAAAAGTGTTTGTTCCTAAAGATGCATTAACAAAAGGATACCGGTATACTGTACTCTCACTAAACTTTCTTACTGTAATGACTAAAGTGACACTGATGTCACACCTTTAAACTCTGTCATATTAATAGAAGGAGAAACAGATGGCTTCACTAGAGAGCAGAAATAATCTCTGGGTTAACATTGTGGTAGCAATTAACTAAAATAAGGCTTACATACAGATGTGCTTTCCGTTGCTGTCTTGTTCTCTGTGGTCCAGTGAGTTACCAAATAGCAGTAATTATAATTACACCTTTTAACTTCCTCGCCCGCTTCCATTTCTTCCCCTGCTACGTATCCAAAACATGGATTAGCCACCATGTACATTGCTTCTGGGAAATGAAGCCACCTTCTTGTTTTCTTTTGATCTCCCATTGAAAGGGGCCCCTAGGGGTCCCTCGCGATATGGAAACAAGGCAATAACCATACACGAAAGGATGCGCCAGACACAAGGTTCAAATTCCCAATGCTAGGGTTTATTGCAAACAAAAATTAGTCCCAATTGGCCAACTGTGGTCTCACGCCCCGCGACGTGAGTTTTCTAGACCTCGAGGGACGCAAGAGAGCGAATTACGTACATCAGTTACATATATACAAAATGCATATCATACACTCAGCTGTGTCATGTTTAACACCCCCTTTATTAAGTTTCTTTGAACTCGGGATGACGATGGACATTTCCGACGGGTATGACAATTATGACACTTTCGATGTCTATTCTAGTAACAATGTGCAATTAGAAAGTGCGGAGGCATCTTCTAGTTGTTGAACAGAACACGGTGGTTCTGTTCTTGGAAGCAAGCTGCACACGGGGGAAGAGTCACATTCTAAGCTTTGCTATCTATGAGGTACTATTCATGTCCTGGGAGACGACACGCTCTAAAGGGTTTTGCGAAGGGGGGCCGTAAGAAGAGCATAATTCAAGCCTTTAGCTGCTTTATTCTAACATATTCTACCACAGTACAAGACTGGCTGGCAGCTGTGAAATGATTAAATGCCCTGCAGCTCTCCCTCAAGGCTACAGAGAGGGAGCGTGGGCATTCCTTTCTGGGCTACTCATGAGGAGTTTCAACAAACTCCTCAGTCCCGCGACCTTGCCCTTTCATATTCAGACAACAATGTTAACAGTTGAGCAGAGTAAGCAGAATTCGCAAGAATTGCAAGCTGCAAAGCAGTTTTAGACAGAAAGCAATGAGCAATGGTTAACAAGCAAAATGGCGATTCTTGCTACGTTTAAAATGGCCGCTTGTTCGTCAAGCATAGCAGTCTGTATTTCTATAATTCTGTGCATAAGACGGTTGGCCTTCGGCCATCAAGTTACGTCTGTCATTCAAATGAAGGGTATTCACTTTTCCAGATTGACAAACCCTCCTTTTGGCCGTATGCCAAACGTCTTATTCATTCATTGTATCCTCCACCGATGCGGATAAGTCTGGGGTATCTATGTCTGAACCTTTCATGCTATCATGAGCATCATCTTCATCATTAATGTCTATAGCCATGAATTGTTTTACTGTTTTTGTTTCATCACTGTCTCTGTTATTTTGGCCATGCATTTGTTTTCCTCTCGACACCATGTGCATACAGCCCTTAGTACATCCCTCAGTTGTCTCAGTGCAAACTATTGGTAGGCATTGTATGCAACACCAACATGTTATGAATATACCAAGTACCACCATTAGTATCGAAATTAACTTCCATCCCCAGGACCGCAATAGTCCCCACAACCAGGATCCTATCCCCCAGCCCCCTTCTTCAGTAGAGAGTGTGGAACTTAGGACATGTAATTTCCGGATTGCTTTAAATATCGTAGGGGAGTAATCATCTATATACACACAGCATGCAATTTTTACGAGTTTGCAAACTCCCCCACGATCAACTAATATTATATCGAGAGCCATCCTGTTTTGTAGTGCCATTAGTCTTATTCCTTTCTCTTCTAACGTCATATTCAATAAAATATCCGTTCTTGAATCTATTGTATTTTTTAATATTCTAGACAGTTTTGTTATATTATACAATTTTCTATTTGGCCCAAGAATGGTATAAATGATTTGGCTATATATATTGCTATCATTCCATCCTCGCTACTCCTTTGAGTTCTACCTTTTGTTCATCTGGCTACTTCTGCTGTCTCCAAGAGGAACACTCCTGGAAACAGTAGACCTAGGTAGCATGTACCTCCCCAGTTCCTAGGTAACCATGGATATGCTTTTTCCCCACATATAAAGTAAACAGGGTCCCATACGTACACGGGTTCTGTTTCGTGCTTTAAAACCACTGTGTTCAGGCAGCCGCTAAACGTTCCTACTTTATAGGAACCTTTTTTCTGTAAACATAGGGGAGCAGTTTCGGGGCTGTGGTCCACTGTATAGGCAGGGGGCACAGCATCTTTATTCCATTCATCCCTCATTCGAAATGTCATTACTGATGTTTCTTCTGTTGGCGGGGTCGGTCTATTCTGCCTATGTAATCTATTTAGTCTTGTTGTCTTTCATGTATTCTTCCTCATGTGATCTGGTGAAAACACGCAAGCTTTGTGGAATATGGAACAACCCACAGGTCTCATGATCACTTCCTCAAATTCATTCATATTGGTCTCATCTAGCTGACCCGTATTACTCTTGTTCCATTTCCCAAAGAACATTGCACTCAACGATACTTCACATGAATAAACCAATGGTAACGGTTGTACATACCAGCCTATCCCTTTCCCACCGTGCTGTGGTAAATGGGCACAAACCCAGCAATCTTTTTTCTTTAAAACCGCATGGGTCATGTTCATGATGAGCAACAATGTATTGTTGCCATAACCTTCTCTATGTCTTTCTTCCATTGGGGACAAAGTACCAGTGATTGCATGAACCGGGGTTTCAGTAGCTGCTTTTGGCAAAAGTGTTTCTAATGGGTGCGCAGACTCCAGGAACCATAGTGTAATAGCTGTTATTGTTGGTACTACCATACTTAAGAAACACAGGACCAATGTCCAAATCAGTACCTTATTCCTTTTACCATGCTTTTTCCCTAAATTTGCAGTCTCTAAAACTATCATCTTTTCAGCAAGGGTGCAGGAGGAGACTGAAACCGGTCTTGATTTGTTCTTCATCGTCCTTCTTCTTGCTGGCAAAGTTTGTCGCAAATGTCTCTCGTTCTTGATGCCAGAAAAGTTAAATGAAAATGTCACAGTTCAATTCTGCCAGCCCTTTCACAGCCTAGATCACTTATCCACTCCGAGCAAGATTAGTTGTTCTTTCTCCGACTGCTCAGACGATTTCTGAACAATTCTTTATTGATAGAGTACTATGTGCATCCAGCTTGTCCCGCTCTGGCTTAGGACACATGTACTCTATCAGCCTTAGTACTTATGTATGTCCAGCTTGTCCTACTCTGGCTCCTGACACATGTACTTTATTTTATAAGCGCACCGAGGAGCCGTGAGTCTTGAATTGTCCGACTTGCACAACTCTCACACTTCTCTCCTCTACGCCCCTGGCTCCTACTCCATCCGTGAGTGGAACCAAAGGCAAAAGAAAAGCACCAAAGATCTGTGGATCACTTTGCCTGTCGAGGCCGCAAATTATACCGTTTCACTGGTGGTATTGTATGATCCGTGAATAGTGCTGTTGCACTTCCAATATCAGGCTCAGTGTCAGCCTGCGGCACAATGATGGGTAGCGATGAGCGCCATGGCAATGATGTAGTTTCTTTCTTTGGCTTTGGTGCATTTGCAGAAACTGGTGGGCGCCAAAGGGGTACACGCGTTGTTTCTGCTGGTGTTTGCAATGCAGAGTTTGTGTCGCTCGGCAGTGATGTTGTTTCTGCTGAGCAACGTTGGGGCACTTTTCGCCCTTTCCCCTTTCTGGCAGCCTCCTCAGGCTCTGTTTCGAGTTTCACTTCTCGCTTAGGCTTTGTTGTGGCAGTAGACTGGCAACTGTTTCTTTCGTTTCCGAGACCGTTTCCTTTCTCTGGTCGTCGGAAGTTGTCAGCAGTCCTGGGAATCTTTTGGCATGTGTCGCATGGATCCATGCCTTCCGACCGTCCACTCGAATAGCCGTTTGCATCGCCAAATGTACTTGGTAGGGGCCGCACCACCTGGGTGCTAATGCTGTCTTCCGCTCAAAGTTCTTAATCAGGACCCAGCTTCCAGGCTCCAGCGAGTGCCCCGGTCCGGTGTATCGCACTGGTAACGACTCCTGCACCTGCTGATGAATCAAACACAACTTCTGCATTAAAAGGCCACAGTACGTGCTTAACACAGGATGCTCGACCTCACATAATCTTTTGGGCTGCGGTGCGCACCATACATTTGCCGGTCTCCCCATTATAATTTCATAGGGGGAGAGCCCAGTTTTAGCCTGCACAGACGTGCGCATGCACAATAGCGCGAGGGGTAATGCATCCACCCAACTCAACTTGCTTCCAGCACAGATTTTAGCTACCTTTGACTTTAAGATACTGTTATGTCTCTCAACAAGCCCGGCAGAACTGGGATGCCTGGAACTGTGGAATCGTTTCTCTATCTGTAGACCTGCACAGATCTGTAGTACTACTCCGCCCACAAAGTGTGGGCCGTTATCCGACCACAGGACACGGGGCAGCCCGAACCGGGAGAAATACTCTTTCAACATTAATTTTGCTGTTGACATGGCAGTGCAGTCTTTTAAAGGATATGCCTCCACCCACTTGCTAAATGCACAAATCACCACTAACACATATTTGTAGTTCTGGCACCTTTCCATTGCTATGAAATCAAAATGGATCACCTCGAATGGCATAGAGGGTGGGCCAAAACTACCTACTGGAGTCACGGTTCCCTTCCCTACATTGTGTTGCAGGCACGTAATACAATTCTGCACTAGCCTTTCTGCATTCTTTTTTATGTGCTCATTTTTCCATACTGTGGATAAATGCTGTAGCATCTTCTTCGCGCAAATGTGGGTAGGGCTATGCGCCATTGTAACCATTGTTGTTACGTAATAATTTGGCAACATCCAGTTCTTGGTCTCTTTGTCCACCCAACATCCTTCCAAATCTAACTCAGCAGAGCCCTCAGCCGACCCCTGAATCTCTTCGGGAGTGGCCTCAGCCTGCATTTCTTTAACTGTGGCAACTCCATTCTCTATCATACAAGGTACTTCCTCAGTCTGTACTGTCATCATTTTATTTCCCAAATCTGTGGCTGTTTGTTTTGCAATCCTGTCTGCAAATGCGTTTCCCTCTCCCACTTTACATGTTATTTTTTTATGCGCCTTGCATTTCACTATAGCTAAGCGCTTTGGAAATGTGAGTGCAGACAACAATCGTACTATCAAAGGCCCATGCTGAATCCTGGCCCCATGTGATGTCAAGAAACCCCTCTCAGCCCAGAGTCGGCCAAAGTTATGAACCACGCCAAAGGCGTACTGGCTGTCAGTATAAATATTCACGTTCAAATTCTCAGAAGTTCACAGGCTCGGGTCAGTGCTATTATTTCTGCGGCTTGTGCCGGATTGTAGGGGATTCTTCTGCTTTCTACAACACTCTCTAGGGTAGTAATTGCATATGCGGCCGTTGATGTGCCATCAGGTAATTTAAAACAAGAGCCGTCACAAAACAACTCCCCATCTGGCTCTTTCTGTGGGATGTCGCTCAAGTCAACTCTTCCCTTTGTTTCTTCTTCAGTGACCATTAAACAATCATGGGGTGGTGATTCGTTGTCACCAATTTCTGCTATGGGCAGTGGCATTAATTCTGCAGGATTCAATGTGCTACACCTCATAATTTGGATGTCGGGTGCAAACAAGATGAGCTCATATCTTGTTAGTCTAGCAGAGGTGAGGTGTTGCGTCTGTGTTCTGTTTAATAGAACGTCTATGGCATGTGGCACCATCAGAATTAAAGTATGCCCCAATACCATTCCTTCCGTTTGTTTTACTGACACAGCTGCCGCTGCAACGGATCGCAAACATCGTGGTAGTGCGCGCGCTACAGGGTCCAGCGCGGAAGAATAATAGCCGCACGGCCTATTTATTCCACCTTGTTCCTGTGTCAAAACCGCCAATGCACATCCTTCACTCTCACTCACAAATAGTCTAAAGATCTTTTTATAGTTAGGAGTGCCTAAAACTGGCGCAGCACACAATGCAGTTTTCAATTGCTCAAACGCTTTCTGACATTCCTCATCCCACTGCAAAGGCATCACTGCATCCTTCTTAGTTAATTTTATCAGCTTCACAATCAACGCAAAATTACTGATCCACTGCCGACAATAAGAGGCCATGCCTATTACAGCTCTCACTCCTTTTTGAGTTTTTGGAATAGGCATACTAGAAATACTTTCTTTGCGTTCTGGTATTAATCTTCTCCCTTCTTTCGAAAGTAGGTAACCCAAATAAGACACCTCCTTTTGATTATACTGCAATTTCTTCAAACTCGCCTTGTGACCATGGGTCGCTAGGTGTGTCAATAGTAATATAGTACTTTCTTTGCAGATCTCTTTTGTGTCAGCAGCTAGTAATAAGTCATCTATGTACTGCAAGAGTACGCAACCTTCGGGTAATTCTAACATGTCTAGCTGCTCTTTTAGCGCTCAGCTGTAAATACTCAGGCTTTCTGTGTATCCTTGTGGAATGCGTGTGAATGTGAATGATCGACCTCCTAGAGTGAACGCGAACAGATATCTACTGCTTTTATCCACTGGAATGCTAAAGAACGCGTTCTTCAAATCAACTACACTAAAGTATTCTGTAGTGGCCGGTATCATTGTCAGTATTGTTGTGACATCTGGAACCAAAGGGAATTGTGGGTCTACCACTTTGTTCAATGCGCGCAGATCAATTATGAAATGATATGGTACTTCATTGCCTCCTTTCTTGTAAACTGGAAGAATCGGGCTGTTGCACGTGCTACCTGCAATTTCTTCAACCACCCCCAATCTCACCAGGTCAGTAACAATACTCTTTAATCCCTTCTCACCTTCAACAGAAATTTTATACTGGGGAATTCGTGGTAATGTAACACCTTCTTTCAAAGTTATTTTTGCTGGCTCTATTTTCAAGCATCCTACATCGTTATCATGCATTGCCCACAGACAGGTTGGTACTCTACTTAGCTCTTCTGGTAACGCTTTTGACATAAATTCCGTCACCGGTGCATCGTGAGGCCAAATCGTGAGGGACACCCCATCTGCCGTACAATGTATAACTGCCCCCAATTTTCTCAACAAATTTAATCCTAGCAAGTTCTCCCCACAATTTTCTGTCAGAAGAAATGGACACTGTTCCGTAAATGGTCCTATTGTAATTGGGACAGCTACGGACATGGGGTTAATTACTGGTGTACCTGCGAACCCTACAGAAACATTCTTTTGCCCCGACAGTGGGATCTCCGGAACCAAGTGGTGGTCTATCGAACACTTCTGTGCCCCTGTATCTACAAGGAAACGGTGCTCCTTATTCCCGACTCTCATTTCTACGTAGGGTCCTCTCTGATTCACGGGAATAGACACTGGTTCCCACCCCTGTCGTGGGCTGTCCTATTGCGAAAATAACACATCGTCCGACGTGTAGTCACCGCTGCTGCTATAATACGTGTTTGGCTGTGTATCAAAAATATTCCCATTTCCCCCTCGGTGTCCTCCACTCTGATCATTTCTCTGTTGGCCCTGCCCGCCCTGATTTTGGTTCAGAACACTTTGGTTCAATGCCTGGTTCTGTTGCGCTTGGTTTTGATTACCTCCATTGGTATATCCCTGTTGCTGCTGCATGCTATTTCTGCTTGGGCCATTTGACCCCTGATGTCCTCTATGAGGCCTTCTCTGGCCAAACCCACCTCTATTCTGTAGGTGCAGGGATTGCACTCGCCAGTGTCCTTCCTCCTTACAGTACGCACATTGATTTAATCCCAAAGACACCTCGTGCATATTATTCAAATTTCCCCTGCCTTGTGCATTTCCTCTACCTCTATTGTATCCAATCACCTGCTGCAGTAACACTCTTGTTTTTAAATTTACTCTATCCTTCATCTCTCTTTCTTTCGCCACATTTACCCTGTTCTCATAATATTGGGCTATGTGTAATACTTCACTCACCGGTTTTGCTGCCCAGGCACTTTCCGACGCCATTAACATATCTTGAATTGGTAATATTAGTCCCCTCACATATTTATCAACAAATAGCCTTTTCCCCGACTCTGTGCTCACATCCTGCCCACTGAAGTCTGTGAATACTCCTTCAAATCTATTGAAATAATCCGTTACTGGCTCATCCTTGCCCTGTACACATGTAGTTAATTTGTCCCACTGAATCCTTTTTTCTGGAATTATTTCCCTCAATCTCCGCATTATCCATTCTGGTAGATCTGCCATGCGGGTTCCCGGATTTTCCCCTACTTTTTTATTTTTGTCCTCCAATAGTAACTCCGCCCATGTGGCGCCAAAAGCCCCCACGTCATCTACCGTCCTTATCTGTTTCCATATATCTGCTGGCAAAATGACTGGGAAAATCAAATCTATATCGCTCATAGTAAGCACTGCTGATCTCAGGGTTGACTCTACTTCCTTGTAGAAACCTGCTGGATTCTTTCTTATATCGGGAATTGTCTGTTTTATAGTATTCACCTCTTGCCTGGAAAAGGGGACATGCACATACTGGGCGGTGAAATGGGCTGGTGTTACCTGCGCCCCTACTGTTCCCGTCGCAGGGACCTCTACTTTTGGTATAAACGTGGGCGGAACCTCTCTCATTGGAAATGCCCCACTCACGATCCCTCCCCCTTCTCTTAGGTTCAATAGTATTCCTAAGTCCAGTGATAGGCCCGTTTCTCCTGTACTTCGCTCGAATGCTCTCTTGTATACCGCTAGTATCTCAGGTGGGCTAGCCTTATTGTTTTTCATATCCTTCTCTATCAAATGTTCAGCCATCGATTGCAGTGCCTTTCTTTTCATTGGCATGGAATATTCGTCAAATATGTCATGTATGACCATTGTTGGGATACTAGGATTCGACACCCACTTTATCGCTTCCTGTATACATATTTTCAGCTTGTCGCCCCTCTGTACAGATGACATTGAATGTCTCCGCTGTATGTATGGTTCTACGTCCCTCTCCCATCTCTTCTAATATCCCAACCCCTGTATCCAGGTGCAGCAAACATTTCAGCATATCTGTCTTCCATTTCATTTTTCAGTTCAATGAGTCTGTACACATGTTTTCTTACATCCTCATCTCTTTGCTCACTGCGTGCTAACTTATTCAAATCTAACAATCGTTGGGCCGGTAAATTCCCAAGTATCTTTTTCCATTCTCCCACCAAAATTTCCCCCATGCATTCCAACACTACCTGTCTTTCGTTGCTTCTTCGGTACCCATATAATGAGGCCAATGCTGCCGTCCCATCATTTCCTTCTATGTACATTTCTGCCTCTTGCTGTAATTCAATCTTTCTTTCTTTGCTGATCACGCTGCGAGTTACCCGTCCAAATCCTGTTCCTTCAGCCCCACCTCTCGCCTCCCCGGTCTCAATTTCGACTTCGGGAGGGGCGGATGGTGCTGAATCTGTCTCTGGAGAGGGAGGTGCGGATGGGACAAGTGACACAGGTGGCATCTGTGAAGGGCCTTCCTGGGTGCTGGGAAATTGTGCGTCTGCGGTCTGAGCTTGTGGGAGGGCTCGAGCTGTGGTTGGGGCGTGGGTTAATGCTTGCGTGAGGAGAAGTGCTTGGGCTTTGGGAGGGGATATGAGAGCTACTGGTTGGGCCTGCGCAGTCACTACTGGCGTGTTTGGTTTCGATCCTGGTTTTGGGCCTCGACCCGTATTGGTTAGCAAATGTTCCATTAATTCGTCTGCTATGTGTAGTTCCTGCTGCGGGTACATTCCTTCTATGTTCATTTGCTCACGTCTCCCTTCCTGTCTTAGACTTGCCGTCCACTCCTCCTCCTCCTTTTCTTCTGCTACCTCAAGCTTCGATTTGTGCCTACGCGCATGCTTCTCTCTACTCCTAAATCGGATCATTGCTTCCCTCCTCCAATCTTTGATAGTCTCAAAAGCTGTGGGTCGCGCTTTTTTCCTTATCAACACCCTTTCTAGGTTATCTATCCTCGCAATCTCAAAACTACCATTAATCGGCCACTGATGGTCCTGTTGCTTTCTAGTTTGCCTATGCCAAATTTCACAAAATATTATCACACCCACACCATATTTTGCATACATGTCATAAGCCGGCGTTCCCCCAGGCGGTGCACTTTGGCCATTTTCCAAGGAATGTCTACCGCAGCAGAAAAGCCCCGCTAAAGTGGACAGTACTCCAGGCATGTTTTTAACCTTCCCCTTTGGTTAACTAACTTTTACCTGGACGTTTGAATTTGCAAAATCAGCACTCTACCAAAAATCAGGTTTTCGTTTGAATCGGGGAATGACTCACCTGATAAAACAAGTCGCCTGTCCTGACGCAACCTCTCCCAACGTCGTGTCTGCGCTTCTCTGGCCTCTGCCTCATTTCGGGACCCTCGCCTCCTTTGCCCTCTGGCCCGGTACGTCGATCAGGGATCAGATGTGTGCAGATCTGCGAAGGAATCTCTCCTCACTTCTACAGGGCGCCCCGTACACCTCTTCTTCCGCCTTTACTCCGTTACAATGTATAAGATGGGGCAAGTGGGGGAGGGTCCCTATTCGGGCGCCATCTTGAAAGGGGCCCCTAGGGGTCCCTCGCGATATGGAAACAAGCTAATAACCATACACGAAAGGATGCGCCAGACACAAGGTTCAAATTCCCAATGCTAGGGTTTATTGCAAGCAAAAAATAGTCCCAATTGGCCAACTGTGGTCTCACGCCCCACGACGTGAGTTTTCTAGACCTCGAGGGACGCAAGAGAGCGAATTACATACATCAGTTACATATATACAAAATGCATATCATACTCTCAGCTATGTCATGTTTAACACCCCCCTTTATTAAGTTTCTTTGAACTCGGGATGACGATCGACATTTCCGACGGGTATGACAATTATGACACTTTCGATGTCTATTCTAGTAACAATGTGCAATTACAAAGTGCGGAGGCATCTTCTAGTTGTTGAACAGAACACGGTTGTTCTGTTCTTGGAAGCAAGCTGCACACGGGGGAAGAGTCACATTCCAAGCTTTGCTATCTATGAGGTACTATTCGTGTCCTGGGAGCCGATACGCTCTAAAGGGTTTTGCGAAGGGGGGCCGTAAGAAGTGCATATTTCAAGCCTTTAGCTGCTTTATTCTAACATATTCTACCACAGTACGAGACTGGCTGGCAGCTGTGAAATGATTAAATGCCCTGCAGCTCTCCCTCAAGGCTACAGAGAGGGAGCGTGGGCATTCCTTTCTGGGCTACTCATGAGGAGTTTCAACGAACTCCTCAGTCCCGCGACCTTGCCCTTTCATATTCAGACAACAATGTTAACAGTTGAGCAGAGTAAGCAGAATTCGCAAGAATTGCAAGCTGCAAAGCAGTTTTAGACAGAAAGCAATGAGCAATGGTTAACAAGCAAAATGGCGATTCTTGCTACGTTTAAAATGGCCGCTTGTTCGTCAAGCATAGCAGTCTGTATTTCTATAATTCTGTGCATAAGACGGTTGGCCTTCGGCCATCAAGTTACGTCTGTCATTCAAATGAAGGGTATTCACTTTTCCAGATTGACACCATGTGAGGCGCAATGTCCCTTACTGATACCAGAACGGTACTGTTACTGTAAAAGGTAACCTCTCTCTCCTTGTACCAATCACTATCTATGAAATGAAAAGCAGAAACACAATAGGAGAACAGATTAGACGAATGTGATGGTTTGGGCTAATTTGGTTAATTTGGTACAATAGTAACTGGAGCCTGGGTCTGATGTATTTTTCAGATGTCAATGGGGTTCAGTTGCTGCTAAGGCTTTGGAGTAGACCGTGTCTGAGAACAAATTGGGGAGTGCATGACACTGATGTGCAACCTGCCCTTCCTTGCACCTGGAAGGTGAGACGATAAATCCCCAAAACATATCTACTCTGCACTCTCAGGTGCACCCATGTTGGACATTTCTTCCCATCACGACATCACATACCATCTTAGGTACCATGGCCAACATTCAACATAAAACGTAGTAAAGATGTTGCTTAAATTAACTTTCCTTCTGGATCTCAATAGGTTCTGCAGTTGTATTTGTTCCTGCCAGTGACAAATGGAATTCAGGATCACAAGGAATTGCCAGAATCCTGCTTGCACACTCATTTCCAGCAGCCTACTCTCCATTTTCTGGTGTAACACATCTCTTGCAGTGAGAAGCACGCACCCAGGTGGCCACTTCTCTTACCTTCATCACTCTCCCCGTAACTAAGATTACCTATATGGTCTGTGGCATCTGGTTCCCGTGCTATTTTGGGTTGAAACTCTTTGACAAACACAAACTCTCTGGAGTGGATGGCTGGAGAGGCTTTCTCTCGCTCGGTAAAGCATACTATACCGCCAGGTGGACACGCTTAATAAAAGCAATACACTTTTGACAGAATTTAAAGGCTTAATCGTCCACCCACTATTACATTTACTTTTGACTGGTAGTGATGAGGGGAGATACACTGGAAGTCCAATCTGCACTTTGTCAGGACTTAATCTTGTTTTTCGGTTTTCCAAACGGCACATGCTAAATATCTCTAATGGAAGTGCCTCAGGCCACTTGAGGTCAGTCTCTGAGCAGAGGTTCCTTAAATGATTTTCGAGGAGTCTTTTCTGCCCCTCCAACGCCCCCACAGATTGCTAGTGGTGTAGACAGTGGAGCTTGTACTGGATATTCAGGACAATACAACGTTCCTTTATCAGGTGGCTTGACAAATGAAATCAGTTCCTCTGTTGCTTCTTATGATGACCAGCACTCAAAATCCTGTTATTAAATCCTATATTCATAGCTTGGTAACAGTTGCAGTATCTGCCCTACTACACGGGATGGCATTGACCCAGTTCCTCAAAAAGTGTCTACCTCTTCGAGAATATACTGAAAATTGTTGCATTTTGGAAGCTGCATGTGGTCGAGCTGGAAATTTACAAAGGGCCATAGTGCCACATGTATGCTCTTGGCAGTGTCTGAACAGCTTTTCCCACATTATTTTGCTGGCTTATGATGCACTATGTATAGTAAGCTTGTACCATGGTGGAAAATTCTAGAGTATGCCAGCTTTGATTAACGGTTGCAAAAACATCCCCTTTTCTACATGAGTGAGTCTATGATAAATATGAGCCTGGTAGGACACAAATAGTTTCATGACAATTAGGCGACTGCTTAGAGAAAGTAACAAAAATACACTGACATTGAATCAATTGCGTTATTGTGTAGTCCATTCATAAAGGCATCAAATAAATATCTGCATGCACAATGTCATTACACTAACAATATGTGCCAGTTGAATCTCCATGCATCAGAAGGCTATGTAAGTGTGGTTCATGCAGGGTCAGGCTCAACTCCTCATCACTACTCACCCTACTCCAATTTTCCCCTTTGTAATTCCATACACTCTACTTTAAGCAGCCATCATTTGATTTGCAGTTCGAGATTAATTCTTAGGGGATACCTAAAATTGTCAACTAGATTCCAAGCCTCCAAGCTTCAAAGGTAAGCTGGAGCACATCTCAGGACCAACACACAACCAGACTAATTCTAGCACTACCTTCCAAGTACTAGAAATTTACATCACTGGAAAATGCTTGCTATCACAAGTTATAGTTTCTGTTTTCCTAATCAGCATTTAGTCTGATCTACTGCCACAAATTCAACCCTATTTACACAATCGCATACCGATAGAACAACAGCTTGCACATATTTTCAATAGTTTTTCTGTTTCCTTTCGTTGCTCCTGCTTTTTCCTCCCTCTCACTTTTTCTCTTTTCCTTTTCCTCCTCAAAGCTGGGTCTGGTTACACAGATCACCAGCACAAAATGCCTTTTCCCCAAAGGAGCCCCAGTAGTGATGGCCACAGTACACAAGCTTCTTAACATAACATAACATTAGTGTTGTCGGAATCAACAAGCCAATAGTCATGTGATTCAACATTAGCATCTAGGCTAAAAATCTATCAAACAGCTATATCTAAAAATGCAATAATCTAAAGCCATGGATAAAAAATCCAGGTAAACAAAATTAATCCACCTGCTGGGATGCTCACTCCCATCCAACATTGTATTGGTGAATTGCTTAACCTGACTAGAAGAAGAACAGGGGGGGCACAGGTTTTGAAACAA
This sequence comes from Ambystoma mexicanum, assembly GCF_040938575.1. Lineage (NCBI taxonomy): Eukaryota > Metazoa > Chordata > Amphibia > Caudata > Ambystomatidae > Ambystoma > Ambystoma mexicanum. The sequence continues at coordinate 851,138,957 of NC_090937.1, forward strand.
GAAATGCCATAACTTACACCACTATTTGCATTTCAACCAGCAGATGACAGTTCAGAGCTAAACTCTCCAAAATAGCATGCTCTGCTAACAACCGTTTTCAAAAATAGGAAAAAGATTCAAAATAAGGGAAGAAATCGCATTCAAACTCCAACAAAACTAGTAGCATTAATAGAATTAGAATTGAATAATTAAACATGAGTCATTTAGAGCAAAGGGGCATAATTTAATTGCCTCAAAGTTCTACCAGAGAATCTTCTCATCTTACCAAGCCTACCCCTGTCAGCTCTGCTCCAAATGGTCTCAAATCATCAACACCAGGTTTTCAGGAGCTATGGCACTACCATTCGTAGGGCCTCTCCGCTGGATCCCCTTTTTCTTTCTCTAGGGTTGGTACTTGAGCTCAATTCAGAGGGTTTCTCAAATTCTTTTAGTAATAGATTCCAGTGTTCATAAACACAACATGTAGGCTTGTGCTTTCTCCATGACCCACAGTCAATTTGGCATTTCCGTTTATAGGGTGCATATAGTCCATGTGGCCTCCCCCTCTCCGCTCTGTGTGCCTTTTCCCCATTAATAGTGAATTGTATAGGATTGAATGAGGCACTAACTTCAGCAAATGACCTTTAGCAACCTCTTTTAGCCTTCTCATCAAATCTCCTGCCACCATGAAAAGATGCCACTTCCAATCATTTCTATGGTTCCATTAGATTCTAGGTGAGAAAGTTAAGAATCTTTTCTGGTCAACACTATTAATTATAACTAGCTGTACCATGTGTATTTGTTGTTTTTTGCATTTATTTTAGTGCACAAAGCCCTCGGGCATCTAGGGGCTAGTTTCAGAAGTGCATGGTACATTGGTGAAGTGCAAAAGTAAGCATAAGGATACAGACAAACATGGTGCATGTACAGCGACTAGTGAAGTGTCACCTCATGTTACAGGGGACTATATCAGACAGCATATGAGTCAAATAGGTACAGTTACACAGACTGGCAAAGCATCACCTCATGTTACAGGGGGTTAAATCAGACAGCATGTGAGTCAAATAGGTACAGTTACACAGACTGGCAAAGCCTCACCTCATGTTCCAGGGGGCTACATCAGACAGCATACGAGTCAATTAGGTAGTTACACAGACTGGTGAAGCCTCTCCTCATGTTGCAGGGGGTTAGATCAGACAGCATATGAGTCAAATAGGTACAGTTACACAGACTGGTGAAGCCTCACCTCATGTTTCAAGGGGCAGCATCAGACAACATATGCGGAAGATAGGTACAAGTACACAGCCTTACAAAGCTACACTTCACAGTGAGAAGGGTAGAAATGGCCACACAGTAAGGACTCCGTAAGAAAGTCATAATAAGCAGTGCACATAGGAGGAGGGTCTAACCCACATGAATGGCACTGTAAAGTTACCCTGAGCACAAAATCAAAAATGGTTGCACAGATGTAGGAACACCTAAATTCAATTTTCCAGACAAGGCACTCTAAGGCATGCGTGACATAGTAGTGTTATTGGGAATGGTTGATAGGAAACTATCAATGGACAGAGGGGAAAAGGCATGCAACAGTAAGGATGGAGCGGTGTGCCTTATGGCAGCTTTCCGAGGCTTTCCATGAAACCAAAAGTTGCACAATTTCTGAAAGAGTTTATAAGCAGAGGTGCTCCTTCATGCTCTGACAGGCTCAGACAGGAGCCTTAGAAAAGGACCTTGGAAAGAGCCTTGGAAAGGGGGCCGGCTATCACCTTCCGGCTTCCAGGGACTGGCTAGAAGAGGATGTAGGCAGCCAATCCGGGCAGAGGCTGTGCAGGCACTCCAGTGCTCGATTGTGCGGCAGCCATTTTTTAAAGAAGTTTGGCCCAAATTATGGTAATATCCAACAGGGCTTGCTGCAGTATCACATGCCAATCTATTTCTATCTTTGTCTCTGGCTCTGTCTCTGTCTTGGTGAGGATCACAATGTCAAGGGGAGGTTTGCAAGAGCCACCACCGCTCTTGAAGTGGAGGTTGTATTTTCTATGGTTAAAAGTAGAATGAGAGGAGCAGTAACAGTCATCTCCAAAGGTGGCCAGCATACAAACTTAAACATTGAGTTGGTGCTTACAGAAGACACAGATCATAGTTTTTAATATTAGTATATACATTTCTGGAAAGCCGTGGCATTTGAAGAGACAAGATCATGAGCATTCTTAGCAAAAGAAACTTTTACACAAAGGAAATTACTTAATTGATCTAAGATTATAAACTGTCTTTCTTTTAAATGTTACAATGTTCATTCCTAATAATCTCTTCCAGTATATATTTTATTTATCATCATCATCATCATTAATTTGATTTTGCTATAGTCAAGAAAGCAGTACATCATATATTGCCATATTTAAAAGAATCGCAGAGGAGCACCTTTAAAACTATCAGAATGTATTTTAAAAGAAGGACCAAAATAACATTTCAGAGGTGGAGTATTTGAAATCTTAAATAACAGACTCCGATAGTCTGGAGTATGAAGGGTTGGACAAAGAATTCCTACATCTCCATACCCAGAGCATACATTTTGATACTGTAAATAACACACCAAATGGCACAGGGATCTACAGAGATAGAGGGCTTCCTTGACATGGGGCCTCATTAGGGGCGTGGCAGTCCGGAAACAAGGGTGCCGGTAGGCTTACCAGCACCCTTGTTTCCAGAATGCCACACTCTGACCCTGGCAGGCGCAGTGGCCCCAGTAGGCAGACTCATCACGGAAGCACTGACACAGTTAGTAACCTGCCGGTACTTCCATGAACCCATTCCCATTATAGGACTCCACGGGAATCGGGACTAGCATTTTCCAGCAACTAGCTTCCTGGTCCGCTGGGATTTGTAATGTCCTGGTGGCACCGGGAATCTAGGTGCCGGTGAAATGTTATGAGACCAGCGGCAACCCGGCGGAAGTACCAGCAGGGTTACCGTCAGACTCGTAATGATGCCCTATGAGCCTTGAATTGTATGTTAGAGCACCCAAACTCATACATCCGTTTAGGATAGTCGCAATGCAAAGAAACATTATTTTTTTCTTGCATTGCAAGAATAAGACATCATTTGTAATAGTAATTGGTTATTTATAATGCACATAATAACCAGAGGTTTCTAACCGCAGACCCGAGGATGGAACCTGTGTTGCTCTGCTTTGTCTTACTGCCAAGATGAACATGTTGCCCCAGAGCTATCCTCCCGAGACATAGTATCTTCACTGTGCTGGGTCTCACTGCAACAACCTGACCCATACACCAGACCTCTCAGTTTATAGTTCAATGTCAGGTGACCAAATCAAAACCTAGCAAAAACTTTAGGCCTTAGGGCTACGAGGCGGGAATATGACCTCCCACATAGTTATAGTGCTTACATTCATTTACACTGGTCAGTCATTGACACAGAGGACTATTGAGCAGGTCACATAACGGGTACCTCTGCAAGCAGGCTTACCAAACACACCCTTTGTAACATTCCAGTTTGCATTGGTCTAAGACACATCTGATATGAAATGGCATTTATAACGCGCCTATACACAAGTGTTTCAAGGCGCGACGAGGCAAGGGAGGGGAGACAGAGGAAAACAGACAACGATCCTACTAGGCCAGGTGACATTGAGATTGTGCAATTGCAGGGGAGGGGGGAAGGGAAAGGTGCGGGGGCAGCGGAGGGGGCAGTGCAGTACAAAGGATAACAGTGAAATAAATAAGACAATAAATAAGAGGGCAGTCAGCTGATGGCAAGTGCAAGGGTAAGTGCAGACAACAGGGGTCAAGTGCTGCCAATAGGGATACAGAAACAGTCCCTGAGTGCAAGGGTTTCCTGGAAGGCAGTGCAGGTGTGCAACTGGAGGCGAGGGGACCTGGCCCAGAGATCAGAGGGTAGCCAGGTAACCAGTGCAATATCAGATTTAGCCAGGAGATCAGCAGGGGAGAGGAGGAGAGAAAGCAGAAGCAAAGAGGAAGAGTTTGAGGTGCTTCCAGAACCAGAGATAGTTCTCCTCAGGTTTCAGAGAGGCAGGGAGGCTGTTCCAGAGGGAGGCCCCAGCAGAAGAAAGAGATCTACCACCAAATCGCTGCTTGGAGAAGCGACTGACCCTGAGTTGGAGGTGGATGAGCGAAGAGCTTGAGAAGGAAGATATTTCGGAAGATAGAGTTGAAGGTATTGAGGTCTCAGGCCTCAGAAGGCATTGTGGACAATGCAGAGGGTTTTGAACTTAATCCTCACCGCCACAGGGAGCCAGTGCAGAGATTTCAGTCCTGGGGAGATACGATCCCTGGGTTTAAGGCCAAGGACAAGTCTCGCAGTCCTGTTCTGGATGAGTTGCAGTGGGCAGATAGTAGAGGCAGGCACCTGTCACTACCACCTCTTCAATATTCGCAAAATCCGTCCCTCTCTCACCTTCCATGCTACCAAACTCTTAATCTCCTCCCTCATCTTCTCCTGCCTCTTCTACTGTTCATCCTTATTCTTTGGACTACCTACTTCTCACCTTGCCCCCCTCAAATCTATCTACCACTCTGCTGTTCGTACCCTCTGTCTCCTTACCTCCCGCGACTCCATCTCTACTTCCCTCTCTTCCCTTGGCTGGCTTCCATTTCAATCCCAACTTAAATTTCACTTTCTCTGCCTTGTCTTCAAATCACTCCATGGTCTTGCTCCCACTTATCTCTCCTCCTTCCTCTCTTTCTACTCGCCCTCCTGTTCCCTTCGGTCTGCTGAGCATTTCCTTCTCACTGTACCTCCGTCCCCCTGTGCCTCCTCCCGTTTCCGCTCCTTCCAACTCCTAGCCCCCCGCACTGGAACTCCCTTCCTCTTGCAATCCGCTCTCCCCCCACCTTCTCCTCATTCTGCACCTCCCTTAAATCTCTCTCCTCCATTCTCCTCCTTGAAACCCCTTCCCCTTCCTGCCTCCACTCCCTCCTTTATCTTTCCCCTTGACTATCTCCCTCCCCTCCCCCACCTCCCCACTCTCACCTTTCCCCTTCCCTCCTCTTACTCATCATCACCCCTCCCCACCTGGTCCTACTGCACTATTCTCCCTATTTCCTTCAGTTAATTGCTCTTCTCACTGTTTTGTTGACTGATTCATATTGTAATTTGCTTCTACCATTATATTGTTTATGTTTTCATGTATTAAGTTGTTCAATTGTACAGCGCTTTGGTGTAAAGCGCTCTATAAATCAATAAATACAAATACAAATTTAGAAAGAGGCTGTTGCAGTAGTCCAGCCTAGAGAGAACCAGAGCTCTGGAGACAGAGAGGTTCTGGGGGAAGGAGAGGAAAGGAAGAATAACTCTAAGGAGGTGCAGATGGTAGTGTGATTTCTTAGAGACCTCAGAGATGTGAGGAGAGAAGGAAAGTGTGGAGTCGAAGATGACCCTGAGGTTTTTAGCCTCACAGGTGGGAGCGGGTAGAGGTCCAAGAGAGGCCAGCCAGAGAGCGACAGTAAAGGAGTGAGCGGGTGTGCCGATGAGGAGAATCTCAGTCTTACTGACATTAAGGCAGAGATCATTGGCGGCACACCACTCCTCGATAGCATACAGACAGTCAGAGATGAGAGAAGGAGAAGAAGTGGCAGAAGGGAGCCTGAAAATGAGTTGAGTGTCATCCGCATAGCACTGAAAGTTGGGGCAGAGAGCAGCAATGTGGTGGGCAAGAAGTGCCAGGTATTGGTTGAACAGCCAGGGTGAGAAGTTAGACCCCTGGGGAACACCACAGGTAGAGATAGAGATAGAGGAGAGGAAGGACCCAAGTTGGACCTGGGAGGGTCGATCGGAGAGGAAGGAGGATAGCCAAGACAGGGCCTGACCTGTGATGCCCATGTTATCACAGCGACGGTTGAGCAGGATGGCATGGTTAGTTCTTCAGGGAGGAAGGGAAAACTCCCATTGCGAAGGAGTGGTTGCAGAATCAGCCAGAACAGGAGCCGGGGTGTCAATGTGGTCCTTGATGGTTTCGGAGGAACAGGGGTGAACCTGTTTTGACGAGACTTTCATAGATCGGACTTGTCTAGAAACCTTGTCTGAGGAGAACAGGGGAAAGGCAGAGAAGGAGGGAGGAGAGGTGGCCAAAGAAGGGCCAGAGGAAGAGCAGGGAGTGTAGGGAGGAGGAGGAGAGAGAGGACAGGATATCCTGAGCTTTAGAGATGAAGTGAGAAGTCAGGGCTGTGCAGAGGGCCTGGGAGGAGACAGGAGAGGTAGATACTGCAGCAGGATTGGCCAGCACCTTGCAGATTTTAAAGAGTTCTGCCGAGTTGTTGGATGCCGCGGGGACGCGGCTTGGATGTGGGCTCTCTTCTTGGTGCGGACCGAGAGCCGGTATTGTCTTTGGAGCAGGCACAGGGCAGTTTGTCAGAGGATGTCCTGGAAGTACGCCATTTCCTCCCAGCCACCCTGCACTTGCGTTTAAGGGTGATGAGGCCTGAGACGTACCAGGAATTGCACTTGGCTTTAGGCTTCAAGCGGATCCTCATGACAAGGGCAAGAACATCAAGAGTATCAGATATAGAAGAGAGGAGCAATGAAACGACTGTGTCAGGGTGTGAGTCATCCAAGGGGGGGGGTGGAGAAAGTGGCGGTGAAAGCTTCAACTGACACACGCTTCATGGGTCAGATAACCGAGAAGGTAGGTGGCAGTGCTGAAGTTGGCTTGGCCTGTGGGGTGGAGAGGGTAAGATGGGAGGAAAGGAGAAAGTGATCACTCCAGGAGAGAGGAGTGGTGAGAGGGATCGAAAGGGGAAGGTCTGTAGAGATCAGAACATCCAGAGTGTGCCCTGCAGAGTGAGTCAGGCCAGAGGTGAGAATAGAGAGAGAGAGAGAGAGAGTCGCAGAGGTCACGAAAGAGTCCAGTGGAAGGACAGGAAGCATCCAGGTGGATATTGAATTCTCCTAGAAGGAGGAGTTGAGTGGTTGAGACCAGGAGGGAAGAGGAGAGGTCCGCCCACTCAGAGAGGAAGGAGGAGATCTGACCAGGTGGCTGATATGAGCAAGCGTCCTTGGCACAGAAAGGTGCCAGACAGCAGTGTTTAAGTCTCAGTCTGCACATACATCGCATACTCAAGTATTATGAAAGCCAAAACGAGAGCAATGTTTTTAAGTCAATCGAAATGGTCTGATAAAAGAAACTATCTGTTAGTTAATCGGAAAACATGCCATTTCCTCATAGTGACATTTCACTGTAGCAAAGGCAAAGTTAAAGCACGAAAATTAAATCCCTGAGACAACCAACATATCTTAAAATGTCTCATTACAGCAAGTCTCCTTTATTACTAAATAGCAGACAGCACAATGGTCTACATTAATCATTGCAAACTCCATTTAATGTGGTACCTCATCCAATAGTGTTGGTCCAATGGCTTTATTGCTATAGGGACGTGCACATTTAAAAATAGCAGATGATTTAGTGATTAAAGTTGACCCACTTCTCATTATCTGGCTTACCCAAGAACATTTTTGGTTAGATCTTTTAGCAAAGTTATCATCATATGATGCCTCTTCCAATATGTGTCTTTTTATAGTCTACGTTTGATTGTTTAATTTTAGTTCACAAGATGGGGTATCACTTTTTCTGTTTGATAGTTAATTACCATGCATTTGTCATCACAATGTGAAAAAATATCAAACCATTAGGTGATGTAGATATCAAAACATCATCATCTGCAAACATGATGAGCCATTGAGAATTGATTGAAGAGCTCATTGTAGAGACAAAATAAGGCAAGGGCTAGAGCACACGCCTGTCACACTCCCCTTTCACATGGAAAGCAGTGGGTACAATATGCCAGAGTAGAAGTGTCTATGTCTAAGGTAGTTATTATGTTAAGTAAATGAGTTGGCATATTCATACCCAACAACATTTTCCATAGAAGATCAAATACAGTCCAAAGGTCCACAAATGCAATGTAAACATGTATCTTCTTTATGGAATCATACTAGTCTATTAAGATTTAATATTAAAAAAAACTGACCCATTGTCCCAGTTCCATGCTGAAATACTGCTTGGAGAATGTAGGTAACATTATACAAAAGCATCCACTCCATCATGTGTGCTAGTCCAACTTTGCCAACTATCTTTCCTGCTGAATCCAAGCGGGAAATAGGCTTTAATTGCCAGATGAGTCCCTCTCTCCCTTCTTATAAATAGGGATTATCTCTGCCGTTTGACATGACTGCAGAGTTTTCCGTCATGAAGACTGAGTTGAAAAACTGTGTGAAATATGGTGCCCGTATGTATAATTCATGTTTATATATATCCAACGGAATTCCATCCGTGGCCAGGGATTCACAAGATCTTTGTGACAGACTTGCATCAGAGCCCTCCTTAACTATAAGGTATATAATGTAATCTCCTTGGGTAGTCCCTTTCACATTGTCCATGTGTGTTTCAGTTGGGATAAAAATAATCCTATGTGCTTTATATACGGATCTAAAATGATCTACCCACAATGAGTCAAATATACAAAACACCAACATGGCGATGATCCCCCCTCCAACCCAATGATACAATTATCCAGAATTATCTGTGGTTTTTTGATTCAGATGCAAGGATAACAGTGTCTATATTCCTGTGTGCATAAACGTTCTTCTTTCCTTTAATCACCTCTTTGAATTCATTCCATGTGGACCTTATGAGTTCTTTGCCCCCCCAACCACGAGGTGCTTTACTTTCTTCAAGCAATGACTCCATACACATATTACACTCCTTGTCAAATCGACACTTCCTACTTAGAATCATGAAGGAAGAAACAGAAATAGATGTATTTTATTTGATATGGTTTTATCATACGCCAAAAGCCAGACAGGCATCAGGGTGTGGGAACAAAAGGTTAAATAGCCTGCAGCACTGATTTATAAATGTCCCATATTTCACTGCATGTTATATTAGGAGAACCATAAACCAGTACAAAGACTGGCAACAACTTAGAATACAGGTCCAAATACTCCAGATTAATATGTATTTTATTGTTTTAGCATTTTAATTGAGAAATAATATCATGACCATAACTATGGCAGGTATTCTCCGTGGATATATTCATAACAAGAGGATTGTGATCACTTTCAGTCCTTTTCAGGACCTCCAAGGACTTGGTGTTATGCCAACCAGATGAATTCGATAATATCCAATAAATATGGCTAGATTTGTTTTGTGCTCTAAATGTGGGTTGTGTGGGATTGTTACCGTTGAGGTGACCATTACATGAACTGAAGCCTAATCTGTGGCATAGTTGCGCAACTTCTAAGACATAATGATGGTCTGTTTTAGGCTGAAGGGCACTGAGGTTTAGAATGCCCCACATTATATTTTCAACCTCAGTGATGTCAGAGAAGTTTTTCGAAAGATCATAGCTGAGGTTGAAGTTCCCTATTATTTTATATAGAAATCTTAGATTTCTTTTATAAAGATCTTGCCAGCTCTCAAATGATTTTCTTCCTTGTGGTGCTTGTTATCTATGACACACATTTACGAGTGAAAGAGATCAGTTACATTCTTGTATGTCTATAGAGTAAATTCTCTAAATTTGACAAACCATAAGCAGATCAACCGTAACCCAAATCCTTAAGCCTCAATTGGATCAGTTTATCAGGCCCTTAAATAGACAGACATACAAATGTACATATTCTTCAATGTAAATGTGATCTAATCCCGGATGGCTTGAAAATGAATGATATCTGTATTTCTATTAGCACCCTGGTGACTGATTGCCGCCATCAATCTGTTCCCCTGCCGCCATCTTCCCCCCACCCTCGATCCCTTTTTGTTTTTTTCACACCCTCCAAGCCGCCACTTACCTTATTTCTGCAGCGGCGAGTGCCGGCGCCACAGTCGCTCCTTCTCCCTGGCTCCCGCTGGCAGCCATGGAAAGAGAAGATGGGCTCCATACAATGCCCTGCTTTCCCTTTCTATAGAGGCCATCTTGAAAATGTATTTCGCTTTATTCAGCGGGACGCGTGCAGCATCACTTTGAACAAAGGAAAATACTTTTTTTAGCACCCCAGGTTACGACAACCCGAGGTGCAAATAGCCTTAATCCGTGTTGCAAGGGCTGGACCGGGGGTAACTGCCTGGAGCCCTCGTTATCTGCCCTTGCTTCCCAAGAACTACTAGCCAGTTTCGGGACATTAATCAAATATACCATGTTGATTTATCTCCATGAAGAACCAACTGAATATTTCATGGACTAGAATTAAAGGAGAGTTCCGGGACTTTTTTTTTATTGTCCCTACGGGTCGGCCATGTGTTTGTAAGCATAAATCGGTAGATCGTAGGAAACTTTCCTATGGACCTTACCCGACTTTTCGCCCATTATCGCACTCGAAATCAGCCTCCATTTTGTGATAATCCTATCATTTCGCCGCATCGACCTGGCTCACCTGCCTTTGCGGCACTAAATCAAATCCCCCGCCCCTGAAACAGACTTTATCAAAACATTCATATTCCCCGCCTCTATCCGTGACGTGACTGAGTTGCGTAGGCAAACGCGCCCAGGCGTCTTCTACGCGACTCCACACAGACCCCGGAAATCAACACAGATCAGCTCACAATACAGCGCGCCACAATTCGGAATATGAAACTGTACTTTGAAATCAAACCGCAAGATTGTAAATGTGGTAAAGTACATTTATTTGACATCAAATGTTTAGAGAATATTCAGCGATTTGCATTTTTATTTGCTCACGTTCCAAAAAGTTCGTATTGAGGAACGCGATGGTCCTTTGCTGTACACAGGGTCTTAGAGCATCTCACAATACAGCGCCACAATTCGGAATGTGAAACCGTGGTTTAAAAGCAAACGGCAAGATTGTACATTTGGCAAAGTACGTTTATTGGACATCAAATGTTTAGAGAATATTCAGCGATTTGCATTTTTCTTTGCTCTCGATCCAAATTAGTTCGTCTTGAGGGAAGCGATGTTCGTGTGCAGTACACAGGGTGTTGGTTTACGATAAAAATAAGCTCTTCGGTCGCACTGATAATCGCATGGCTGTTCCAACAACGAGGCACTAGGCCACCACAACGGTAGGTATGTTGCATCTAACCGTTAGTACCGCGTAAGGGCATACTTGTACTTGGCGATCGTCCCATAAAATGGTCAGGGTGGTAACGTTGTTCACGCGGAGAAGCAACTGGCGGCTGTAGAAGCCGTCCGCCGGTGTCTGGTACTCGTGACACAGACAGTAGTGAATGATGTACCTAAAAACATAAAAAATGAAATTAGTCTCACCATCAGATCCTTATTAAAATTATTCATTTCATAGCGAGGACAGCGCTACTGGGTGTACACAAGTGTTTAAAGGCGTGGCGAGGCATGGAGGGGGGGGGAGTGGAGTACAAGGTAAGTAGCATAAAATAATAAATAAATAGGGCCAGCTGGTGGCAAGTGCAAGGTAAGTGCAGAACAAGTGCTGGGAAGGGGGGGCTGTAGGATACTGAGACAGTCCCCCAGTGCAGGGGTTGACAGGGAGGCAGTGCAGGTGGAGAGTGGAAGGGCCCAGGACCGAGGTCGCAGACAGTGGACCAGTTGTAGCAGGGGAGAGGGAGAGAGAAAGCAGAAGCAAAGAGGAAGGTTTTGAGGTGCTTCAGTAAAAGCAGATGTTTCTCCTCAAGATAGTGCGCGGTAGAAAACAATATGCCACATAGAACGAACAAGTACAACTGAACCCGTCTTTAAAGCCACTGTATAGTAATGAAATTGCGGTATAAACTCATCAAAAGTTACTTACATTATATTTGCATTTTCCATTGTGTCTCTGTGTAGGGCAGACCCGAAACACCACTCCTTCTTTGCCGACGTTACTTCTTCTAATGAACGTGGCTCATCGTTTCGTTTCTGAAATTTTATTCATTATCTTTTCTTAGTCTTTCAGGATGGTCCCGGCCTGTCAAGGTCAAATCACAATAGAACCTTATATTGGGTCGTGGGCCGTTCCGCCACCCGAGCAAAACATCAAAGCAGCTGACCTTCACTTTGAGCGAGCACACATTTCTAGTTAGCTGCAGTTAGTTTTAGGGACATCTTGTCTGCGTGCCTTTTTTTTTATTGTCCCTATGGGTCGGCCATGTGTTTGTAATACGGAAACATTCTATAATTTTTGTAAAAATGATTTATATTACTGTTTGGTTTAATTGCAATGGGCCTGCAACATGAGGAGACTCGAGAGAACAGGCAATCAAATTACAATCATTTAAACCGTGATGTGTATTTCTCAATGAGCTCTGCTTTAGGTGGACATGGAACAGAGGCAATGTTGGGTGGCAATGCAGTTGTCCCCTGCATAGGTTCGTTCACCACTCCATGTATGTGCCTATCGAGGACATCTACGATAAGTCTCTCAATAAACTCATATTGCATATCCTCAAACACTGGTTTGATCACCCATTGTTTACTTCTTTTAGTGAAGGCCTTATTGTAGCGAAGCGTCCCTAAAGTTCCGGTCGTCCTACTTTGTTGACGGCCAACATTATGGTTATGTGCCAAGACCGCTAGAAGAGTCCGATTTATCATGCCTTCCATGCCAAAATGCAATCTTTTGGGCCTGTACTTTAGGCACATATTGTGGAACACCTCCAAATCTCCTGTGTGGCAGAATTCCGTGAGTCCCCTCAAATCTCTTGTTATAGTTTTATCAAATACAATCTTTTCAATGGCCTTGTGAGTGGGTGATGAAGGAATCAACCACTTCTTCTTCCGTGCCTCCTCTGTGGACAAATGGCCATGTTCACATTTGTGGAAATGCTCATTTGTCGACCATCGATGTACGTTGCTACAGTGCAACATTACTGACCGCCATTTTTCCAGTAGAATTTCCAACGACCCTTCACATGTTTTTGAGCTCCACCAAAGATGGTTGCTGATTGACTTGGACCACTGTGAAATACCTTGCATATCTTTTTTTTTTCCTGCAGCCGACAATTTTTTATTGATTGTTTTTGCAAGATGCCATACGTCAAATTGGTGATTTATATTTTTGTACTCTTCTCTCATTGTCTTGGCAATTGAAACATGTCTGTCCGTGGCTATCAGGTCGATCACCATTCCCCGCGATTGTAGTTCTTGCAATGATGCTACAAAGCCAACTTTCTCCATGGCCACTGAGGATGTACTTTGTGACACCTGCACGACCACCGAACTCACAATTTTCTTACTTTCCATGTCCTGAAAGTGGTAGGTGCAGTACTTGGCTGAAAATCCTGGGCTGTCGCACTGTCCATCACCGGCTAGCCTGAAGCGTTTGCCCGCGAATGTACTTTCCATTGACATTTTTTCCATTCTCCAAGCTTCGCTGATGGCTGGAAATAGATAATCGGTTTGGTATTTGTAGAACTGACTTTTCGCAATGAAATGGATTCCCACAAACTGAAAGAAATACTGTAACTTTTTAAAACTTGAACCACTAAAAAGTGCGGCCGCTGCACAAAGTAGATTGCCTGCTGGCAGTTGCCCCAGCATGGGTTGTGCAGACCATGCGAACGGATGATATTGTGTACAGGTGGCATGTATTTTAAGGTTAGTGCCTCGAATTGCACGAGTCACATTAATCAATGGCTCCCCACATACTTCCCCACCAACCCAATGCCCACATTTCATCATCATAATAATATCCATCAAACAGCTATCGAATACAATGAATTTGGCCTCTTTCCTTATACTGTCACTCTGCATCCCAGCTGGTTCGGCCTGTAACGTTGAGGACATGTCACTCGCATGAAAGGTACAATCTCTGATATCGTCTTCCGCTATGCTGAGTGATATTGATGGTGTTTCATTGTCGTCCACTTCATTCTCTTCCATTGCAACATCTGTTCCTTGTCCGGAGATGGGAGAAAAAAACAATGTCTTCAACTTTCGCGCGCTCTTATTTTTTGCGGGTGTGGATTCTGTGAATTGATCTCCGACTGCATCCAAACTACCAGGAGGACATTCACTATCAATGGCTGGTGGTGGTATAGCTCCGTTGTCAATCACTTCATATTCTTCCCATTGGCACGATGCATCTCCAGTCTCAAGTCCCTGCCAAAAGGTTTGACAAGCAACATCTCTCGTTCGCTTCACTGTCTGTGTAGATCTAGTTCTTACACCCACTCGCAACTAGAGGACAGATTAGAAAAGGGATGTTCAGTTTAAACACAACTTACAGTATTGAACTATTGAGAGTGAAAGACAACATAATATAGTGAACAGGACACTAACCTTCTTTTGCTTTCTTTTCTTTGAAACTTTCTTGCCTCGAACTTCAACATCTGGACGCTGTTGCTCCGACTCGTGTGTGCATGTCTCCACTTCCTCTCGCGCTGCAACGACTATATTTTCATGATAAGCACATCCATCACTCACTGAGGCTCCATCGACTCCCTGAAACATAGAACTTTCATTAGTATGTATAATAATATTGAAAACACAAAATGTACTTGGGGACCAATACCCATACGTACATCTCAATAGCAAAACACGAATGAACGCATTGTGTAGAACATTCAAACGACAATAGTTCACGCATTGTTGATCTAGTTAGATTGAACTGTCAAGATCCATACCTCGGGCTCCGCATAGACTTCCATTGATGATATTATTGAAGATGACGCTTCAGCAACTCCCTGAAACACAGTAATTGCATTAGTATGGTTTTCTATTTTGTTTAAAAGAACATAAACTTTCTGCAGGCGTCAACGGCTCATCTAAATAGACCTGCACAAATGATCAGTTGTCTAAAATAAATAATGGATATCTAAATATGATTCGATTTGCTCCATCGTTGGAAGTGTCACCACCCAGAGATCTGCATCAACTACTAGGGGTGATGTTCTTGTTGAAGAAGCTCCGTCAGCTCCCTGAAACATAGTACTTGCGTTAATAAAGAAGGAAGTATAGCGGATGTAATCACGTCATTTGATCTCGCATGATTGATCTGTCAGTATCCATACCTCGAAATGCATAAGAACATCAAGGGACGCTGTAACTGCGGTGCACACTTCTGCAAGCTGTTGCACCGACCCGTAACTGCATGCTCCCCCTTCTTCTTGGACTAATGCTCCATCGACTCCCTGAAACATAGGACTTTCATTAGTAATGAACACAATATTGAAAAAAGAAGACACATAGGAGGGCGACGACAGAAGGACATACCAATGGCTAAAAACGAAAGAAACATTGTGTGTAACAATGACGCTACAAGAATGCAAGATCTGATGATCTCCATCGATGGAACTGTCCGGAAACGTACCTCGAGCATCTGAGTGACATCTACGGTTGTCGTCAATGCGTTGGACTCCTCAGCATCTCCCTGAAAGACAGTACTTGCATTATTTTGGATAACAATAATTATAACTGAAAACAAAGACTAGAGGACGAGTACTGTGGTGTACCATTAGGTAAAATAATTACACGATCAATTAAAACTATTGATTTACATGCCTAAAACAAGTCAGTGTCAGAATAGCTAAGTAAGATTACCCGATAGGCGCTTGAAGTGGCTGATGACTGCAATAACGACACGGATGGAGAATCTTCCGCCTTCATATTGAGTGGATACATAAATGGGGAAATTATTGTTAGCTAATGCTACACACTACCACAAGGACGAGAGATAAATACGTAAACTTGACTCACCAGTGGAGGGATGTGGACGAATAGAGTGGGAATAGCGGTTGAGAGCAATTTTCGCCTCGCTCGCGGTGTTTTCTTCTTTATTAGCAATGATGTGGAGTACATGTCTGGGCTAAAGTGCCTGCTGCAGATGCGGTATCGATCACCGCTCTTGTCCGCAAAGACTTCTAGGACTCTACTTTCTAGCTCAGAGGCTGGATATCCGCAATATCGGACCCATTCTCTTATCTGATCTATTGTCCTAGGGAAAACATGCATTATAGTACCTTCAGATTTGTTATGGGTCTTCGAAGGGCAACCGCCAATGGAACAGGCAGGCATTATGGAAAGTTCTGAAAAGTAAAGATCAACAATTCTCTATGAATACCAATGTGTTAAAACAGTAAATGACACATAAAAGGTTCAATGCAAGGTCCGTTTTGGTTCTTGGAACTATACACGTTATTCACATGCGGATAAGTATTTCAATAACTTTCAAAAAATAGAAAAAGTAATTTGACTAAACTCAGAACATGTGACTAGTTCCTTGCATGTACTGTCGAGAACGAAAAGAAAACATGGATGCAATTTGATGACTACTAGCAAATAGATATAAATTAAAAAATTGGGCGCAAAATGATTATGGTACATGGATTTACCTTGACGAACAAACAGTTGAATGCAGGGATCAGAGTAGTTTCTTGTCGTAGAACAGGGACCAGTTCACAGGTTGCAAACTGACGAGTTTGCTCAAAGTGGTCACGGAAGTTCACAGAGACGAAGAGCAGATAACTAGCACCTTCACGGGTTGACTAGCAAAGCGCAAAGAAGTTCTCATTAGAAATATGAAGTGGGTTATAAAGAATTCGAAACAGGGGTGTGTTTGTGAATGAATGACGTGTATATGTCGTGGCATTATGCAGTTTGCAGGGGGCCGTCCAGCGTGAGGGGGGATGCTTGGCAGGAGACACGGGGTCTTGAGGTAGACATGGGAACAACAACCCATGCTCTATAGACCACTTTGAAGTGTACATGGTCTTTGGCACCTCTTGGCCTTTATCGCTCCCTGACAGCTCCACTTGCCAGCACAAGTACCCCGGTGCGAACTGCCTTTGATAGGGCGGGGGGTGGATTGGGGCGGTGGTCGTGCAGACAAGACACAGGAAGACTCGTGAATGGAGACACACTTATGTGGATTGCAGGGGGCCGTCCAGCGTGAGGGGGGATGCTTGGCAGGAGACACGGGGTCTGGAGGTAGACATGGGAACAACAACCCATGCTCTATAGACCACTTTGAAGTGTACATGGTCTTTGGCACCTCTTGGCCTTTATCGCTCCCTGACAGCTCCACTTGCCAGCACAAGTACCCCGGTGCGAACTGCCTTTGATAGGGCGGGGGGTGGATTGGGGCGGTGGTCGTGCAGACAAGACACAGGAAGACTCGTGAATGGAGACACACTTATGTGGATTGCAGGGGGCCGTCCAGCGTGAGGGGGGATGCTTGGCAGGAGACACGGGGTCTGGAGGTAGACATGGGAACAACAACCCATGCTCTATAGACCACTTTGAAGTGTACATGGTCTTTGGCACCTCTTGGCCTTTATCGCTCCCTGACAGCTCCACTTGCCAGCACAAGTACCCCGGTGCGAACTGCCTTTGATAGGGCGGGGGGTGGATTGGGGCGGTGGTCGTGCAGACAAGACACAGGAAGACTCGTGAATGGAGACACACTTATGTGGATTGCAGGGGGCTGTCCAGCGTGAGGGGGGATGCTTGGCAGGAGACACAGGGTCTGGAGGTAGACATGGGAACAACAACCCATGCTCTATAGACCACTTTGAAGTGTACATGGTCTTTGGCACCTCTTGGCCTTTATCGCTCCCTGACAGCTCCACTTGCCAGCACAAGTACCCCGGTGCGAACTGCCTTTGATAGGGCGGGGGGTGGATTGGGGCGGTGGTCGTGCAGACAAGACCCGTTTGCCGCAGGGCCTCACCAAGGAGAGGCCATCTAACTGAATGTAAGAGGATGGCTGCAGGATCTACTACATGGAAGGCAGGGGGGTGAGTTTATAAATACCTCACCCTCCCAGGAGAATATATGGGGGTCATCTCTGTACCCGGTGCCCAAAAAGAGGATTTATTATGATCAACCATATTTATTATTTACCTATAACCATGTTTTGTATCAATAAAATCCAACAGCTTTTTATTGCCAACGCTTGATGCCAACCCACAAAATAATATATGTATGACTGCTGCATATATGGGTTCAACGGTTATGTGGATTGAAGGTGTGCGGCCAGCGTGAGGGAGGATGCTGGCCGGAGACATGTGGTGTGACAAGACAAGGCACTGGAAGGCTATTCAACGGAGACACACTAGATTCATTTAAAAAATCAAAACAACCATTGTTAAAATAAATGTTGGGCTTTATTTTAGATTTTAATTAAACATAAATAATAAACATTACACATTGTAAAGTTGAGGTTGCAGCACATCGAGGGAAAATCCGCGGTATTGTCCACTGTCACTGGGGAAATGTTGTCTAATGGCAAGTACCGCACAGGCAGGTATTACTCTCCGAACGCGGTGTCCGAGCCTCCCGTGAAGCCACCAAGTGAAGCAACGATAGGCCACCAGCCTGTACCACCTGTGAAAAAAAAAGATGCAAACTGTATTAAACTGACCAAACTTTCTTATCAATGTCGATTCAGGTAACACATGTCATTTTTCTTAGAAAAAAATTATATCTAGAAAATGCACTATATGGAACCAATTTACATGCGTTCGAATGATATGTAAATGTAATTTTATATGTGGGAGACGACCATGAAATAGTGGTGGCATCACTGACATCACAAACAGAGTATACTTACTCATTACTCGGATTACGCGGACGAACAGTGCCACGAAGTTCGTGCATAAGCACCATCATCATCCTCAACACTGTCCGTGAGAGGCAGGCTTCCCTGAACTCTGGCAGCTCGGTGATGCATTGCGGACTTTGCTCGCCTTCCTGCAGACTTTGCTCGCTTTCCGAAATGTAGGCCAAGCACCCGGAATTTTCACGGCAGCAGCAGTTCTCCTCCTCAGTTGGCATTAGCTCGCACCGATTGCACGTGCACCAGGTGGAGACGCCGTCCATGCGACATGGTCCAGGCTCTTCATCCGTTGAATGGTCCTCCCAACTGCCGTCCGAATCCCCATCGTTTTCGCGTGCTTGCCTTTCCAGTAGTTCCTCCTCGGTGTACTCGGGCTCGTACATATACGGCATTATTGTGGCCATTGTGCGGTAAAGATAGTAAAATAATTTACAGAGATGGTACAGGTGTTCACACGGGCTACAAGCGGCGAAGGTAGCTGACCAGAGCACTGAAACGACAGAGAGATTAATGGAATCGAAAATCTGCTGCTGTATGTTGTGAAACGGTCTGTTTATACTTATACTTATTGGGGAAAGAGGCGTCCTGCCATTTCCATGGCAACACGTCAATAGCTGAGGCGCAGCTATTGTTGACACGAGACGTGCTTGAAATGGGCAGTACGCGTCTGCTGATGTCAGGCTCAGGGGCGGGGGATTTGATTTAGTGCCGCAAAGGCAGGTGAGCCAGGTCGATGCGGCGAAATGATAGGATTATCACAAAATGGAGGCTGATTTCGAGTGCGATAATGGGCGAAAAGTCGGGTAAGGTCCATAGGAAAGTTTCCTACGATCTACCGATTTATGCTTACAAACACATGGCCGACCCGTAGGGACAATAAAAAAAAAGTCCCGGAACTCTCCTTTAATTCATGGATTATCATCTCCAGCTACTGGTTTGTTTAATGTGACCAGTTGACTCAGGCTTATCAGCTTTTGTAAAGTACTATGCAGTCATGTTAGATTCCAAGTGTTGCTCGTTTACTGAGAAATAATATTGAAGCATCTGTGGGACACTGGTTACAGTCCCCTTACTCCGAGCACTTTGTGTCCTTTTGTCAGTCTGGAAATGTGTTCCTTTTACAACAGGCCACATGAGGTGATAAAATTACCTTAGGCAGGGGTCTAAGAAATCAAAAAGCCAATGTTAATGTTAATATTGGAATTTGCCAGATATTTAAATTCTGACAACCTTAAATTAATCTCGCCCGGGTCTTTTTTAAATGATAAATCCTCTGTGGGCAGCAATTCTGTACTTAATAAAGTTCATGGATCCTAAAAATGTGAATTACCTGCACTTGTGTTCGTTTTTGCAATACTTTTTTGAAGCTTTTTTTACATTTTAATTGGTTACTCCCCCTAGATTGAACTGGAGCATATGGCTTTCTGGTGGTGTGTGCATGTAGGCCTTTTGCTTGTGTTTATGATAGATACAAATGGAGAAAATCGATTACTTGCTCATATTGATTCATTAATAAATAGCAGCCCCATCATCTCGATCCTAGAGCATCAGTGGACTACATTGCTTTTTACATAGGGATTGTTTATTGATATCAGGGACTGGTGTTGGTGGTGAATTTCATCAGGGATCTAATGATTTGGCCCCGCATCTCTCTCCGCAGCAGGGGCCTCCCTCTGGAACAGCCTTCCTGCCTCCCTGAAACTTGAGGAGAACCATCTCCGGTTCCGGAAGCACCGCAAAACCTTCCTCTTTGCCTCAGCTTTCTCTCCTCTCTCCCCTGCTAAAATTTACTGTAACTGCGCTGAATCTGCAACTGGGCCACTCACCGATCTCGGTCCTTGGCCCAGCCACCCTCCCCTGCACTGCCTCCCTGGCAACCCCTGCACTGTGGGACTGTCTCTGTATCCCTACAGCCCCCCTTCCCAGCACTTGTCTGGCCTTACCTTGCACTTGCCACCAGCTGACCCTTATTATTTATCTTGTTATTCTACTAACCCTGTACTGCACTTTCCCCTTGCACTTTTCCCTTCCCCTCTACCCTTGCACCTGCGCGATCTGAATGACACCTGGCCTAGTAGGATCGTT
Organism: Ambystoma mexicanum; assembly: GCF_040938575.1. Lineage (NCBI taxonomy): Eukaryota > Metazoa > Chordata > Amphibia > Caudata > Ambystomatidae > Ambystoma > Ambystoma mexicanum. Next base: position 851,159,522 of record NC_090937.1, read on the forward strand.
GTCTGTCTCCCCTTTGTCCCCCCCCTGCCTCGTCGCGCCTTGAAACACTTGCGTTTAGGCGCGTTATAAATGACATATCATATCATATCACAGTTCATGGCTCTCCTTTTATAGTTTAAAATTAACTAATGGGATCCTCAAACCCACCCATCATTTTCTCTCTTCATTGTCAGTGGTTATAATTAAGTTGGGGTGGATAAGGTATGTGGGGTGATGCCCCCACATTGATACACTGAGTGTAAACAGTTCCACCTGTACCATTAGACAGAATACTGAGTAGAATGTTAATCTTTCTGATCAAATCATTAAAATATTTAATGTGAGCCATGATAATTTATGATTCTTTCAGGTATTAAATATGCACAACATTAACATCCAAAACTAAACAAATAACATTCTAAAATGTCTGTAATTACCTAAATGCCCGATAGATATATCCTAATTAAAACCAGCATCCATATGTTACTTATTTCCATGTACAAATATGTATAAATCATTTTAAAATGCTATTAAAATTGGGTGAATGGATTACCAAATGCCAATCACAATACCAATGGTGTAATAACCATTGCTATTCCCTAACAGTCCATAAAAATGAGTTCGGATATTAACATGGATTAACCCCAGTCAATCTGATTGCTCAATGTCTACATGTGCTTCCGCTGAACTCCTCCCTGCAGATGACTCGATGAATGGCATCAACAATGCAAACCCCTCCGCAGGAAGCTCCCAGCCCCAATGGCACCTATCAACTGGGTGTAAGCCAGCCAAATCCAGCCACTGGCTGTGCCACAGCGGTCCCACCCAAGCAGAGAATGCTTAAGAGGTACTACAGGGACTCTGACAGTGCAGGGCCTTCAGGGTCTGCAGAGTCTCCAGAGGTTTCTTGCCCCCCTGTGGGATCCAAATCAAACAAGCTGGCCCCCGGTGTTCCATTTGGGACCCCATTGTAACCAGAGGCCCCAAATAGAAGGTCAATATTAGGTCAAAGCTGAATAATTTGAGGCAGAAAATTGGGAGACAATTAGATTAAAAAACTGTCAAATCAAACTAATTGGCACACACTAAATAGAGCATTAATAAAAATGTTTATGATCGAATGTAGCCATAAGTGTCCCTAATTTCCCAGGTTCTCTGTTAGATGTGATACAATAATGTGATCATACTTTTCTGCAATATGGCAAATGGCGTGGGTGTAGACGAGGGCGAATCCTCCTCTTTTCACTTGTTAGGTGGACTCGCGAATATCAAATGTTGATAGACGATAGATTGTTGGTGGTAGATGGTTGACATGTGACTTTAATGAGCCTGTTGGCCTCCTTTTCAATCAGATAAACATTTTCAAAGTGAGACCTTGGGGTGGACCAAGTTGCAGATGCTCTGCTCACCACTGGGTCCTTACACTGCCCAGATTGATGATAGCTTATTTATAACGTGCTTAATACCCAGAGGGTTCTAAGCGCGGAACTGGGGATAGAACCTGTGGTGCTCCGTGTAGTTTTGCTTCCAAGGAAAGCACGTTGCCCATGAGCTATCATCCTGCGACTGCCATCAGTCTGTTGCTTCATCCCTGCTTAGATCATATGAGCTTTTTCATAGCACTTGCCACTGGGTTTCAACACTGCCCATGCTGCCATTGCTCTGTTACTTTGCCTGTGCTTTGCTCAGTTGAGTGTTTTAATGTGATTCCAGGGGGCAGGCCATCTTGCAAATGTTCCGGTCTCCGTTGGGTCCTAAAACTGTCCGGGCTGCTGTCAGCCTGCTACCTAATGTAGTCATATGTAAGAAAGTTAGCTTGAGCAAAGCACATTATCAGAACCTAGAATAGCCATGTACATGATTTGCAGATTAAAGGTCATCACTCGAGAATCCATAGTCTGGTACACTACTATTGTATCCTTTCAAAATTCCCCTACGAGAAAGGAGATCAATAGGAGATAAATCGTATCAATGCGGTTTCCTGGCTGGTTTGCATAATTTCAAATGCCGTTTTGGCACCATAAGAATGACCACAGATTTTTTCATAAATATGTATATAACGTAGTACATAATGCACACTGAGCTTAGCTATCCTTTCATTTTCACAACACTCAACCTAACATTAAACTGTTTGTAGCCATGAACCATATATACTAATTCAGAAAGCGTTGAAATGTGTGTTTGAGGTGAAAATGGCTACAGACTCTTTCAAGTTTTGTAGTTTCTGTGCTGAGACACAGTTCCCAAATGAACCAACAATTTAGAAGAGGTGAGGAATGCAGGTCTCACGTTAAGGATTGCATTGAGCATGCCTAATCCCTAATGAACAGAGATCCTTAGAGAATTATATGTATTGGATGTTATATTGGTATACCATACAGCAGACTTGTACGTTATCCCATTAAATATAATTGCGCAATGTTAAAATAAAATGCAGCATACTCTTATGTTAGCCCATGAGGGACGGTGTTGCAATGTTTTAAATACAGCATACATAAAACTGAATGTTTAAATAGTAATTAAGTATTTTTTTTGAAAGAGGAAACACTGAAAACCTTCATGACTGAATTAATAATGTTGTAATTTAGAATGCACATTTAAGCGGCAATCATGAAGCAGCCAGGAGAATGGCTCAGGGGTAACATGCTCATCCTGGGAACAAGGCAATGCTCTACAGCACTGATTTGTCCCACAGTCGAGCCCACTATTTAAATCTCCAATAATAATAAAAGAGCATATTTACAGATGTGAATGGAACGCACTGTTTGCTAATTGAATATGTCCACTACAAGTGTTCGATTTAAAAATGAAAAGCAACGTGAGTGCGGAATAGTTTTGCTCTTTTAAAATAAGGCTTTACCAACACGTTTCATTAAACCACATTGTCATATTGTGGTTCAGTGAATGCGACGTTAGTGCACTTGCAGGCCACAGGCCAGAGCAGGCCTCAAAGCAGAGTGCGCAGACTGAAAATTAGCACGTAATTGCTCTGTCACATCGGTGCATCAAGTAGTAATGTAAGCAGTTCGTATAGTACTCTGAGCACGATCTTTATAGTATTTATGAAAATTAAACATTACTCATCACAAGAGGCAGCCTGGACCCTTCAGTGTAGGCCCACTGCAATATAGCTAAAGCGAAGGCACGCCACTTATGCGAAAGAGTTGATACTCGTTTACCCCGGGCCACCGACCATAAGCCAATCAACCATAAAAGATATAAGAGCATAGTCATTCCACCTTCATCTCATAATCACATGATTTGTAATGCAGGGTCCTGGGAGGGATAAATTATAGTTCAAAAGCGACGGTGGAGGCCTTGGAAGCCGAGAGACGGGATCGGGACGAGTGAAGTATGAGGGGGGGTTAGTGTGACCTCGAGACTCCTCCTGTGCCAGTCTTTGAGCATTCCAGGTGCACTGTATAATGATAGAGTAGCACTGCTCACAAATGTTTATAGACAAATGTTTAGCCTTGCTGCGGCTAATGGCGCTCCCTTCAATTTAAATAGTTTACCAAACAGGCCAATGGTACATGTGTAGTCCGAATGTCAAACAGAATGGCTGCAAAGAGAATCAAGCTACAGTTTGCCCTCAGGCTGACCAGGGCTTGAAAATAAGAAATAAAAAGAAGAATACTGTAGTTTTTGACTCTGCGCCTTTTCTGTTTTATTTCAAATTTGATCACATCAAAATCGTTGAGTTGTCTAATTTAACAGAATTTGTTGAGGTGTTGCTTGTCCTTTTCTTTAATGCTGGATTGTTTTCATCCAATTAGGTTGTGCTGGTTGCTATCCTTTATTTGCAAAATATTCAGTGAATTTCCTTTTCATTCAGTTGATTTCTAAATGTTGTTTAGATACATACTGGATTGTTTTCAACCGTTCAGATTTTGCTGCTTGCTGCCCTTTCTTTTGCACGATAGTCACTAGATTAACTTTTCATTTGTTTGTTTTATAGATACTTGTAGTATGGTGGCTGTGTCTTTTTTTGGAGGCCCCTCGACACATGTTTCCCCCTCTAAGTATTTGGCTGTTCTTCAGGAGGTTCCTGTGCATCAATTTTTATTTTTATTTTTCTTGTTCAAATTGGACTCTTATTCATTCTTATCCTTGATCTTCAGGGTTATGTTCACAAATGTATTTAATTGCTTCTTTGGCCTTGGTTCCCTGGAGACGATGAGCCCAGCAGATCCCACGTGATGGAAGAAGGGCTGGCTGGGACCAATGATCTGGTATCCCCTATGGAGCAGGCCAACCATGTATAGGGTCGCACCAACCAGCTATGCAGGTTTCTACTGCATGTAATGACGTATTTTATGATGCTGTGTCCCCTTTTAAGCTTCTGCTTGCACCCTTTTTCGGCAGAACGTTCCATGGCAGAAGAGTTCTTTGCTGATGCACCTATTTTTGTAGAAATAAACACTTCTTATCCTTGCAGGTTTCTTGGGCCTTCTTCCCTAGTGGCTTGTATTTTTTCTGGTGTGAGCATTTAGGGGCATGCCTTCAGTGGGCCTAAAAAATAGGGTTCAATGGATTATTAAGCCTATATAGCCCACTGAAAATGTTTGGTATTGGGACAGCTTGGCCAGAGGGGAAGAGATTCACATTGTTTTTACAGAACGAAAGAAGTTGATTTTACAGACACACTGCGCGAACACACAATATAAATTGCAGTTGGTATATGTTTATTTCCCAAGAAGGTAGCCTGACACGTGTTTCGAGCACTTGCTCTTCTACTGAGGCTACAGATTAATGTACATGCAGATTAGGCCAGTACATAGAATTACAGAGTAATGTATTATACATGGAAACAACCCAAGGAACACAGAAAAAGGAGAGTGGCAAGTTCACCATACAATTGTATATCAGGCATATGAGATCAAAAGCAAACATATTAACCTAAAAGAAGTAATAAAGGACATGAGAAGGTAATTGGATTACCAAATGGAGTATGCCAGTGCATGTAGGAAAAGAAGAACAAAAAATTATTCAGAAAATGGCAATTAATATGGCACACAGAAGAAGGAATGGGGAGAAAAAAACAAAAATAACACAAATGTTAGAATGTTTCATCTGGGTTGGCCATCCAGTTAGTTGCTGTATTTCCAAAGGGTTAAAACAATTTACCTGAGTAGTGGGAAGTCTTTAATAATATCACTAAAAAGACAAGAAGATTGTGGGGAAAGAAATATAGCGTATGCACACTGATGGCTCAGTTAAGGGCATGGTGATTTAAGGAACCAAGAAAAATTGAACTTACCAAATAGATGTGGTAAGCAACAAAAGATAGAAGAATCGTGGGCTCCACTGTAAAAATAGTCATAACATACACCATGTTAATGGTGAATTGTATAATTGCACAGAGTTAACAAAATTGAAAAGGCACAAGCCTTCATACCTTAATATGCAGTTGCAATGACAATTGAAAGCGTAATCACGTAAAACTGAAAATACGGTGGTGAGTGGAGGTCCACACCGAACAGGTCGCAGACAGGAGGGGAGAGAGAGCAGACAGAACAATATGATTAGTAATTGAGCGAAGGTGCGCCTCTGGGCACAGAGTGAATGTATGCGAAGCCCCTCCGTCAGGTTAGGGGACTACGCGAAGTAGCTGGTCTTACCAGCGTCTCAGCTGTAGCAGTGAACAGGAGCCAGGCGTGCGCGGCTCCTGCAGAGCAATTAAGCACGTAGTCCGACTGCCGAAAAGCGGCGCGGGTGGCGAGACAAGGAGGCCATCTTGAGTGAGGACTGGTTACTGAGCAGTATAGCAGTGGCGATACAAGGGTCAAAGGCCCAAGTATAGGATTCAGCTATAATACACTGAATGTGGTGAACTCTAATAATTCTGTATGCTGTATTAATAAGGTTGCAATTGCTGAAATTGAATTACGAAGGAGGACTTTAAGGAAGAAAAACAACTAGAAGCGAGGAGAGAGGAAGGGAGGGAAGGAGAGGAATGACCATGAGTGCAATGATCAGGTATCTACACACGACACCGAACCTAGGGAGAAAAAGGAAATGGATGATGGTGTGAAGGATAGCCTATGTTGAGGATTAGATTAAAAAATCACCTATGGCAGTGAGGGGGGTCAGATTATGCCCCATGCTTCTGCCTCTGGGGTTCCCGCCTCGATTGGGCTGGTAACAGCAATAGATAAGTATATATGGAATGAATACTAAATGGATGACCACCGATGAGTAAAAAGTTGTCCGTCTAGCGACAAGGTTACAATGTTACATTGATAAAGCAATTGCTCATAAAAATACAGATAATTCGTGGTCTGTATTGAGACCTTGCGTGACAGTGTGATATTGACAAATAAGGCGAGCCTCTAATTGTCTCAATTTGAGGACAAGGTTACCCCCCCCATTGTGGCAGGGTCACTTTCGCCATCCCAGTAAATTTAATTTGTGCCTTATTGTCCATTTGATGGGCTTGTTGCCAGTGTACCGACAATGGGTACTTTGAGTCAACCTGGGAGATGGATGCGAGATGTTCCCTTATCCTGATTTCTAATGGTCGAATGGTACTGCCAATATAGCATTGTCCACAAACACAAATAATACAATATACACAAAATTTAGTGTTGCAATTAATGAAGGATTGGATTCTATGAGTGCCCAGTTGACCAAATTCAATTGTGCTAGTTTCATGAGCGCACACATAGAGCATCCCCCACACTTGCGAAAACCTTTATTAATTGGTTGGTGTAACCAAGTGGTTGTGTGTTGTGGGTTCGACATAAAGGAGGGTGAGAGGATGCCCTTGAGATTAGTGGCCTTAGTGTAGATGAAGTTGGGCGAGTCATCTACCCAGGAGCCGATGTCTCTGTCAAGCTGAAGGATATACCAATGTTTATTGACAATTTTGTACAGACTGGAACTATCTGCATTGTATCTTGTAATAAATTTCAGTTTGTTGCTATGCGTATTTTGAGAGCGTACTTTAGGAGTAAGCAAATCCTCTCTCTTCATGGATTTGACCGCACGTTGTGCTTTGTCTAAGACGCTGCTGCTGTAGCCTCTAGCCAAAAACCGGTTGCGAATTAGCGCACATTCCGTGTTGAAATCCTTGTTTAGAGATCAGTTGCATCTGGCACGTACGAATTCCCCTTTAGGGATACTTTGTGAAACCTATTTCTTGTGGCAGCTGCTCGCACGTAGTACTGCATTAACTGATGTGGATTTGTGATAGGTCTTGGTAACAAATTTATTGTCAGAGATGCTGATCGAAAGGTCCAAAAAATCAATGCTAGTGAAGCTGGAGGTGTGGGTAAATTGAATACCCCATGTGTTGGAATTTAAATATGACACAAAATCATTAAGAGAATCACAAGAGCCTGTCCAAATCAGGAACACGTCATCTATATATCTTTCCCATGTATGAATATATGGTAAGAACAAAACATTAGTAAAGGCAAACATTTGCTCATAGTGATGCATACATATATTTGCGAGGGCTGGGGCATAGCTGGCTCCCATTGCTCTGCCTATCAGTTGTCTGTAGTAAGTATTATTGAACAGGAACACATTGTTAGAGAGTGCACATAATAAAAGTTCTTTAACCAATTCTATATACTCAAAAAAGGCGGCCGAATGTTCTCGAAAGATAAAGTCAACACTGGCGATTGCCGTTTGATGGTTAATCAAAGTGTATAATGCCTTCACATCAAGTGTCACAAATATCATGTTAGGTGATACAGAAAGTGAATCTAAGATGTGTAGAATATGCATAGTGTCTCGAATAAAGCTTGGAATGGAGGTTACCAGAGGTGTGAGACATTCATTGATGTAAATAGAGATTGGCTCAAAAATGCCCAGATGAAACATTCTAACATTTGTGTTATTTTTGTTTTTTTCTCCCCATTCCTTCTTCTGTGTGCCATTTTAATTGCCGTTTTCTGAATAATTTTTTTTCTTCTTTTCCTACATGCACTGGCATACTCCATTTGGTAATCCAATTACCTTCTCATGTCCTTGATTACTTCTATGTGGTTAATATGTTTGCTTTTGATCTCATATGCCTGATATACAATTGTATGGTGAACTTGCTACTCTCCTTTTGCTGTGTTGCTTGGGTTGTTTCCATGTATAATACATTACTCTGTAATTCTATGTACTGGCCTATTCTGCATGTACATTAACCTGTAACCTCAGTAGAAGAGCAAGTGCTCGAAACACGTGTCAGGCTACCTTCTGGGAAATAAACATATACCAACTGCAATTTATATTATTTATATTGTGTGTGCGCGCAGTGTGTCTGTAAAATCAACTTGATTCTGTCTTAATGGTGGAGGACTTGGCAAGTCCCCACAACCACACTCACCCGCAGCGCTCCTCACACCACTCTTTATCATTCAGGTACTTGCGCTGAGTCTCGCCATCCTTGTTTGCCAACCTCGTTTACTTGTTTTAACAGAAGCCTGTGAGATGATCTAAAGGATGCAATTTCCCAAACCGAGCCGCAGCCTGAAATATCTGTTTGGATGCATGTTCGGGTCCCATGTTCCTCCCCCAAATGGTTTACATTGAGGAAAATATAATTGTGCGCAGGGAAATCCATGTGCGCAACTGCAGGGGGTGGGGCACATAACGTGGGAATAACAAATTTAGTGTTTTCCAATAGTCATGGAAACATAGGTAGCACCCAGTATAGGTGTCAGGGGTCTGAAATGTGAGGCAGACAACTTTGTAGAGGTTTTTCATGAGAACGCCATTTTATTAACTTAAATGGGTATGGCGGTATAAACGGCTCACTATCCGTACCCTAACAAGGATTTCCCTGCCTATCAAAATAACAAAAGAAAACACTCTAAAAAAAGGAATCTGTCCCTCACACTTATAGATACAACAACTTAGCAAGGTAAAGCATGCCAGCTCAAATATAATAAAAATAACAGTTATGTTCAATGTACACCCGCTAACTGTTTCTCCAGGTAACCTGGGTGAAATCCCCTTCCCCAGATTAAAACAAGATCTTCACTGAACAGTTCAAAATAGGATAGTTCTGTCTTGCAACAAAGTTCAAATTATAAAGTTCTTCTTGCTCCAAGAAAGTCTCTTACAGTAACTTTAATCAAACGTTCAAAAGTATTCAACCAGTCTTTATCCCTCCACTGACAGCAGAGAGTTTCATACAACTTCTTCTCAGACAACAATTATATTTCCAGAGTTTTCTGCATCAACAAAAATGCTTTTTGTCAGGATGATTCCACAACAGTTCAAAATATAGTTGCATCAGCAATAATGACTTGTCAGGATGATTCCACAAAAGTTCACAATATAGTTGCATCAGCAATAATGATTCGTCAGGATCATTCCACAACAGTTCACAACATGTTTTAGTGGTCTTGCCGCTGCTTCTTCTTCAAAGTCTTACATCACAATACAGTACTTCAATAATTTCTACCTGGTCCACTCGCCTGCCATGTCTACCACTACAAAGTCCCTGCCCTGGTATAATCGCCTGCCAGGACTTCTGAAAACCTCTAACACTACTACACGTACTTCTGTGGTAAAGATTTACTTCAAACAACTTAACAAATCCTTTTGAATTTCCACATCTGTTTTGACTACTTCTTCTGGGAAGACATGACACACAATGGTGCTGTTTGTTCCACATTTAGGATTGCCACATGCAATACTGGTATTGATTCTTTCTTCCTGAATACTCTCTATCAGGAAGGCAGCTCTCTTGCTACTTCTGTTTTCCCACTCTGTTCACTTACTGCTGATAATGGCTTTCACTCCAACTCACTCTTCTCTGGTTTAGGCAATGCTTGTTTAGGTCATTTAGAACACATGCTTGTTTTTCACTCTGGCAATATGGTTTACAAACAACTTGTTTATTAATTGCACTCTGTTGGCTTTGGCAATGTTGGTTCTTACAGGCTTGCCCTGATATTGCCCTCTTTTGACTCTAGCTATGTCTCTGATCTTTACCCGTATAATGATACCTTTCTTGTTTGTTCCCAAGGTTCTTATTCTGCCACTCTAGCTTCCTTGGGTCATTTTAATATTCAAAAGTGCTATATTTAGCGAGCGGGTGATCACAGAGCGTTCCGGGGTCACACGACACTAGTGAACTCACCGGGTATCGCATACGCGTCCATTTGCTCTGGGTCCTCTGCTTCTTTCTGCTTCCCGTGGCCCACGACAGTCAGGAATGGAATGTTTCTCGCTCCAGGGGCACTCCGGTGCTCGCCTGCCACCAAATCCCGCTTCACATTGGGGAAAGCTTTTACACTTAACACTTCCCACCGTGCGACTTCTGCATTCACAGTCTTCAGGGGAAAGGCTTTCACAAACAACTCTTCCTGCAGCGTAACTTCTGCATTTAGGGTTTTTGAATGTAGAGACCCTCTCCAAACTGGCATTTGATTTGCAATTCACAGCAGCTCCGGCGTCTCTAGTGTCATTCAACTTCAGGTGCAACTGCAACGTAGAGTTACTGCAATCAATCCACCTCCCACTACTGCTCTACTTGGCCTGCATCTGAGGGGTCTTTTATACTTCCCAGTTTCCCTCAGGTTTTGGTCATTGGTATAATTAGACTGCAAATTGCAGTCCAGAGCCTCTGCATCCCTCTTCTTCATCCCAGCACTTTGAGCATTGTGGGACTTAAAGTTCTCAATGTTCAAATCACCCTTTCCTTTAAGCGTTTCAATTTTACAAAAGGTCATTAAGATGGTATGGTATTTGGGGAAGTTATTACAGAGGGTTTTTCCATTCCTCCTGACCTGTTCCCCCGCCATGTGATCCTCCCACAGAACACCACCCCCAGGGTCAGGATCAGGAATCATCTGCCTTTCCCTGGTATCATGAGAAGGGTCCAAGGCCAGATTTTCTGGGGGAATCATCTCTGACTCATCACATGGGGTGATATTGAAGTATAATAAGTGAAATGCACTGTATAACAATGCAAACGTAGGCCCTGGTCCCTGCTTCCATAAATACCAAGTTAGCGCCATATTTAAAGCAAGGCCCAGTTTGCTGCAGGCCATGGTGACAGTAGCACCATAAAGTGGCAATGTGTTCCGAATACTTTCCCATCCCAAGCCCCAGCACGGAAACCAAATGTAGAGGCCAACAGGCCAGACAGATAAAATACAATTGGCTCTTGTTGCAGGCCTGTGAAACGCAAAAGGAATGTGAATGGCCAGGCAAGGACAGGGCTGCGCCCATCCCCGAAGGACCAACCCATGGGAGCCGGGTCAGAGATTTTCAGCTGCCAAAGGTCTAGATGTAGGACCCTAATGCTACCAGAATAATGACTGTACCTTTTGAACTGCCAGATGCCCACAAACAAGACCCCTAAATCCTTCAGAATGTGGCTGATTAGTGTGGTCTCCAAAAGGCCCAGGAGGAACTCCCAGGAGGGGCAGCCGATAAGGGGGGAGCAAGGAGTAAAATGTCCTGTGATTTGTACTACGAGGAGGGGGAGGTGAGGCCAACAAATTCAGTCCTGCAATAGGGAGGCATGATGGGGGCGCCCGTGTCTCTGTGATCAAGAGAAGCTCTTATTTATTCTAAATGGACTTGGCTGGCCTTGAAAGTAGTCGCTGAGGTCATTTTAACGAACGAGTGCACGCATTGTGAATATGCACGCGGAGAGGCTAAGATGGGGTAGCGGGACATAAACGAGATTTGTGTACTCAAATGCTGCACTTGTGGGATAGCACTCCAATGGGGTGACTGTGCTGCCTGTGTTATAACTAATAGGGCGGGAGCTTCCTGACCCTTTGGAGTGGTGCGCATAGCTGGGATCGGAGCACACAACAGAGGTGGTCCGCCAGTTCACTTCTTAGGGCCAGAGGGACATCTTGTAAACCCTCTACCATCCTCCATCACTCCAATACTTCCATTCTGTTTTTTAATTTCTTTCCCTTATATTTTACTGCTAAAAATGTATACATATGACGCAGGATATCTTTATAATTGGTTCCCTGTTCTGGCCATGGTTTAAACAGACCCCCATTTGGTTTGGCCACTCATTCCCTGTGATATTTCCTAATCTCCTCCCCATACAACAGGAGAGCCGTGCACATGTACTCCAATGTGGTCACCGGCTCCAATTTAGCCGCTGAGATTCAAACGTTATGCAATACCTTACTTGCTCTGATCCAGCATTGCCTTGTTGTCCCGTTACCCCACCTTTCTCTCGTTACCAATACCCCACTCTTCCCCATTGTCATACTCCCCAGACACACACATATATTATTCTAATCTCACACCACTGTTTCCCATATTCTCTGATCCCAGCTGCGCCCACCGCGCCCGCCCCATTAGTACCCACACAGGCAGCACAGTCACCCCCACTGGAGTGCTATCCCACAAGTGCAGTGTTAGGGTACACAAATCCCGTTAATGTCCCGCTAAACCACCACTCCTCCTCCTCTGTCATTACCTGCCCAGCACCACAATCTCCCAAACCATATAGTGCCTGCAGCCGCTCAAGCTCAAGCTCAAGAGCAGAAGAATAAAGAGAGGAAGGAACAGAAAGAGTCAGAAGTGTTAAGCATGGCAGAGAAATAGTTAGCGAGATTGAGATTGGTTAAGGGGGTGGGCAGCGAGCAGTTACAGGGTTAGATGGATGGAGAGCGAGAGACATTCTGTTCACACACTATGCTGATTAAGGATGTGCAAATTTAGAAGGAAGGTGAGGATGAGTCGGTGAGGTTGGTCGAGGAGCAGAAGAATCAGACTCTGTTTCGCCCAGTCTGGGCTCGACTCCTCAGTGCGGCCTCCACAGTACCAGCCGCGGGGACAACCCGCCAACCATTTTCACACTTGCGCTTCCAACGGGCTATGGCTTGAAGAGCTGCATCTCCCCCCGGACCCGCTCTGAGCTCCTCGGCTGTACCACTGCCCGCTGCCATTCAATCGTGGGGTCCTCTTCAGCAGTTCCTGGATTGGCAGCTCAGTCCAGCCTCTTCACCCTCGGTCCTCCTGTCTGCCACGGTGCCTGAGCGCCATTCGCCTTGGACAGGGACTCCCGCTGAGCTGCGGTGGATGCTGTTGTCTTGCTCGGTCCGTGGTCCCAACGTTCTGCACTATCCTGACTGGGATCCGCCGGCGAGCCACCGACTGCCTAATTTGCCTGGTCCACAGCGGTTCCCGCTCGGCCCCCACTGCGGCCTCCTCAACCTCAGTCCCCAGTAACCAATGCGTCGCTAGCCCACTCTCCACCTTGGACTGGTGCTTGGAGCCCCCAGCGTATTGCGGTGGGTGCCGTACATCTTGCCCGGACTTCTTGAGCGCCTCGCCTACTCGCAGCTCTCAACGTTTGTCACTAATCACTCTCTCCTTCCCCCTTCTCAATCTGGCTTTCTCCCCAAATACTCTCCTGAAACAGCCCTCACTTACATCCTTAACTCCCTCCTCTCTGCCCGACACTCTAAGCAATCCTCTGTCCTTATTCTACTTTATCTCTCTGCTGCCTTCGACAGTGTCGATCACCCACTTCTTCTCAACACTCTCTCTTCCTTTGTATTCAAAGGTTCTGTACTCAACTGGCTATCCTCTTACCTCTCCTCCCGCTCTTTTACTGTTTCCTGGGGAGGCCGCTCCTCTCCCTCCCAGCCTCTGGAATACAGAGTATGCCAAGGCTCGGTGCTTGGTCCTTTCCTATTCTCACTCTACACCTCCCTCCTTGCCCCTGTTATCTCCTCGTTTGGCATCTCTCACCATTTCTATGCCGATGACACCCAGCTCTTTCTTTCCTTCTCTTCCTTCTCTCCAGATCTCCACCTTAAACTTTCCTCCTGTCTTACTGCCATTAAAAACTGGATGTCTTCTCGCTTTCTTTCCCTTAACTCTGACAAAACTGAAGTACTTTTCTTCCCCTCCGACTCCCTTCCCCCTCCCTCTCCTCCTCCTTTCAGTCATTTTCCTCCCTCTAATCTTACTTTCTCCCCCCACGCTCGCAGTTTAGGCATTCACTTCGACTCTTCTCTCACTTTTTCCCATCATATCTCTCTCACCTCTCGTGCCTGCCGCTACCACCTCTATAATATTCGCAAAGTCCGCCCCTCCCTCACTTTCCATGCTACTAAACTTTTAATTTCCTCTCTTATCTTCTCTTGCCTCTTCTACTGCTCCTCCTTACTCTTTGGTCTACCTACTTCATATTTTGCCCCCCTCAAATCTATCTACCACTCTGCCATCCGTACCCTCTGTCTCCTCACCTCCCGTGACTCCATCTCTGCTTCCCGATCCTCCATTGGCTGGCTTCCCTTTCACTGCCAACTTAAATTTCATTTTCTCTGTCTAGTCTTCAAATCTCTCCATGATCTTGCTCCCCATTATCTCTCTTCCCTTCTCTCTTTCTACACTCCCTCTCGTTCCCTTTGTTCCGCTGACCACATCCTCCTCACTGTTCCTCCCTCCCCTTGTGCCCCCTCTCGTTTCCGCTCCTTCCTACTCCTTGCCCCCCCTCCACTGGAACTCCCTTTCTCTCTCAATCCGCTCTAGCCCTACCTTTTCCTCATTCCGCATGTCCCTTAAATCTCTCCTTCTCCATTCCCCGCCATGATTCCCCTCCCCATCCTCACTCCCCCTCCACCACCCTTTCCCTCTTCCCCTTAATCCTCTCCCTCCACTTCCCCCTCCACCCCTTGCTCACCCTCACCCCTTCCGTTCCCATCCTCCTCCTCCTACCCATCCTCCCTCTGCCTCCTAGCTCTACTCCACTTCTCTCTCCCTTCCCTTCTGTCTAATTTCTCTACATACTGTTTTGTAGGTCTGATTCAAAATTGTATTTGCTTCTACTGTTACTGTTATTTTGTTATTTTGTTATTGTTAAATGTATCCTGTTGTTGTTAAAATGTGCAGTGCTTTGGTGTAAAGCGCTATATAAACTTAATAAATACAAATACAAATACAAGAGGAGGGGTGGAACACAGTGGATGAGTAGGGGGATGAAAAGGCACTCCCCACAAGATCACCATGGATGGAGAGCTTGTGGGGGCCTACGTTGAGCAACTGCTTTGGGCGCATAGAGTTTGTGAAAGGAAACCGATGGGAAAAAAGATGTTGACAAACAGTGGGGACAAAGCTTCCACTGCTGCACAAAGGACCAGGGAGGGCACAGTATGCACCATGGCCACACATTGGCAGGAAAATCACTACCATCCCTCAGAGCTGGAGCAGGATAGTGGATTTATGAATTTGAAAAGCAGACAGCAGGCGTTACCCTGGCTGTGAACGACACAACGAGTGTGCTTGTTGCAATCTTGTGTGATCAGGAGGATGCCATTTGGGCAAAATCTTCGCATCCCGGGGTACAATTACGAAATGATAGCCATGACAGTGCCCATTTCAATAATATCAGGGCCCAGGTGTGGGTGGCGCTGTAGCGTGCATACCCTGATACCAGATCTCCAATAAATAATGAAAAGTACAATGCATCTTTTACGCTCACCTGGTTCCCACAGGGGCGTCGATCGGACCCGGACAGCTGCGGTCTCCACCAACGTGATGCGTAGTGAAGAGATGGCACGCCTAATCTTGTCTGCTGGACTCGTAGAAGTATTCTCCTGCAAGTGGAGAAAGGGATTTAGCCACCCATGGACTTTAGTGATGGCCCCCCCAACTGTTCTCGTTCTCCCCACTAATCACCTCCGATATCCCCTCTTGGTAACCTCACCTTATGTTTTTAAATGATGAGCTCTCCATCCTGCATGGCATGCAGGGACGCTTAGATACCAGTTACTTCACTGGTTTGAAGGTACTGGAGGAGTTCCGGAGGAATATTGACTCCAGTGTCTATAAAGTTCAAAGAGTTCAATATGTCCGATGTTCACTCTTGTTCCATTCCCTCGTTAAGTTGCAACTGGGTCCAAAAGAATATTGCCTGGAGGCAGCTGATGGCGTTCAGATAAGAGTCTGTAAAGTTGCATGAGTTTAACTTGCTGTTTTCTCTCCCTTTATAGGTGCGGCATAGAAAGATGCGGTGAATTAAAGGATAATACCTCCGGTGGTAAAGCAGGTAAGCCTACGGTGGCAAAGAGATTGTCTTTGTCGGTTTTCTCGGCTCAACTTGTTATTCCTTTTGTGTTCCCCCCAGGTGCTGGGTTTCGACAAAGAAAATGATGGAGGCAGCGCCGAGTTGAAAGATGCGGTGGACTGGTGAGTATAACGCGGCGCTGCTGCTGACGAAGCGATGCGTGCTGAAATAATGTCCTTTCCAGGCTCGCAGATGTGCTGGGTCCGAAATCAGGTAAGGAATCAAATAATGTCCGTGATCTAACCTCTTCTCCTTTCTTTTCCTTTTGTCTAGGAGCTCCAGATTCGAGGCGGGCGTGGCAGTAGACTGGATGCTGACTTGCAGACACGGTGAGCATTACGCTGCTGGATGCAGAATAACACGAAGCATGAGCTGCTGTTCGGGCGTGGTTTAAATAGCCTGCAAAGTAGTCCCAGGTAAGAAGTTCCCCAGAACCACACCCGAGTAAAAAATAGTCCCTGTAATAAAATAGTCCCATCCAGGCCTCACGTTGGCTTGGACTCATTTGCAGCATGGTCTGCATAAGCTAAGTAAAGTCTATGAGCCTGGCGCCTATGGCGCCAGGACTGATTTCTATGATGAGCCTGGCGCCTAAGGCGCCAGGACTGAATCCAAACAGCCCCCAGCCGGGGCTGTTGGGGTTTTAATCAGTATTTGGATGCCTGCTCCCAGGGCTGATGGACTCGATCCGGATGCCCGGGGGTAGGCATCATGACAGCACTCCCCCCCAAGGCCCCTCCTAAAGTTGTTCTTCCCCTTGGCCCTGGCTTGTCTGGGAAGTCCCGATGGAATTTTTTCACCAATCGAGGAGCATGAACGTGGTCACTAAGTTCTCATGACCTTTCTTGTGGTCCGTAACCCTTCCAGTCGATTAAATTAAAAAAGTCTTGATTTAACCATTTTAGAGTCCAGGATGTTTTTTACCTCGAATTCAAGTTCTCCATCTATTAGGATGGGGTCAGGTGGTTTGGTTAATCTTGTCCCGGGTTGAACTGGTTTTAGAAGTGAAACATGAAAGACAGGATGAATCCGCATATTAGAGGGTAATTCTAATTTGACGGCCACCGGGTTGATAATGACCTTAATGGTGTAAGGTCCCAAATATCTAGGATTAAAAGTCAGAGTTCCTTTCAGAGGTATATGTCTTGTAGCCAGCCAATTTTGGTCTCCGATTCGATATGGTGGGGTCTCACTTCTATGTTGATCAGCATTTTTCTTGTATTTCTCTTTTGCCTGTTTCAAATGTTTTGTTGCCTCTTTAAAAGCTTGTGTAATAGTAGAATGCAGATGAGTTACTGCCGGCATTTCTAAATGCTCGGGCGAATCGAGTTCTGAGGTTCGAGGATGATATCCATATATGGTATGAAAGGGGCTTTGTCCGGTTCCTGAATGTACAGAGTTATTGTATGCGTATTCAGAAATCCATAAAATGTCCTTCCAATTACTTTCGGTTTGGTGGAGCATACAACGTAGGTATTGTTTAAGAGTCTGGTTGGTTCTCTCCGTCTGACCATCGGTTTGGGGATGGTGACTGGTTGATAACCTTACGTCGATTTGTGCCAATTGACAACACGTCTGCCAAAATTGCGAAATGAACTGACTACCTCGGTCAGAGATCAATACGGAAGGAAATCCATGTATTCGAACAATATTTTCGAGAAATTCCTTGGCCAAGATTGAAGCAGAAGGTAATCCTTTTAAAGGAATAAAGTGGGCCATCTTGGAAAAAAGATCCACAATAACTAGAATGGTGTTGAATTCATTACATGGCGGTAGATCTGTAATAAAGTCTAAAGACAAAGTGTGCCATGGTGTGGGTGGAATATCTAAACGTTGTAAAAGACCTGCTGGTTTCTTGTTTTGACTTTTGTTCTGGGTGCAGATGCTACAAGACAGTACAAATGATTTTACATCTTTTCGCCAGGTGGGCCACCAGAATTGTCTTTTAATTTTAGCTTCAGTTTTTGCAATACCTGGGTGCCCTTCCATCAGAGCTTCATGGTAATTGGAGATGACTTGTTCTTGTAGTTCCTTGTGTGGTAGAAATAGACGCCCTTGATAGTAAGGTAGGTCATTGACAACTGAATAATCTGGGCCCTTTTTAACCCAGTCCTGCAGGGCTGCTGAATCGAAAAGTCGTTGGATCTTTAAATGAATATCTTCTAAGGTCTGTAGAGTAGTTATCCCAAGAATTCTTTGTTCAGGAATTATAGGCACCGGTTCCGGGTTCGAATATGCTTCTCCCATCCCAATTCGGGATAAAGCCTCTGCATTACCATTCTGACAACCTGGTCGATAATTGATCACGAAATCGAATTCGGCAAGGATTAAGGCCCATCGAAGTTGACGCGATGATTGGGCCTTGGCTGTTTTTAAATACTGCAAGTTTCTGTGATCGGTGATTACAGTAATGGTATGCCTGGCACCGAGAAGATAATGCCGCCAAGCCTTGAAGGCAGATTTGATGGCTAACAACTCTTTATCGGTAACCGCATACTTTAATTCGGGGGCCGAGAGTTTTCTGGACCAAAATGCTACTGGATGAAGTTGACCGGTTTCCAGATCCTTCTGGGACAGGAAAGCCCCCAGGGCTAAACTGGATGCATCAGTTTCAACTATGTATGGGAGCTCGGGGTGTGGATGCTTTAAGACAGGTGCCGACGTGAATTTCAATTTCAGTTCTTGGAAGGATTTTTCAGCCTCTTTGGTCCACAAGAAGCGTTTGTTTTTTCACAAAAGTGCTGTGATAGTGTGTACAACATATGAGAAGTCAGGAATAAATCTGCGGTAGAAATTAGCAAATCTAAGCATGCTTTGCACCCCTTTAACTGAACTGGGTGATAGCCACTTGACAATTGCGTCCACCTTTCGAGAGTCCATTCGGCCTCCTTTTGGAGTCATGATAAATCCATGGAATTCAACTTCTGTAGCATGAAAAACACATTTTTCCAATTTTGCATATAACTTGTGCTGGCATAGTTTCTCAAGGACTGCACGAACGTGCTTAACATGGTCCGATTCTGAGGAGGAGTACACTAGAATATCGTCTATGTATACGACAACGCAGACGTCAATGAGTTCACGAAGGACATCGTTCATAAAATACTGGAAGGCTACTGGTGCATTGCACAAACCAAAGGGCATCACCTGATATTTGAATAATCCGTACTTGGTGCGAAAAGCGGTCTTCCATTCGTCTCCCTTCTTTACACGTACCAGATGATATGCCCCTCGGAGATCTAATTTAGTGTAGATGCAAGCATCCTTTACTTGGTCTAGTAGTTCGGGGATCAGAGGCAATGGATATCGGTTCTTCACCGTGATCTGGTTTAATGCGCGGTAGTCTATGCACGTTCTGAGGTCACCTTCCTTTTTGGGCACGAAGAATAAAGCTGAAGATGCGGGGGACTTAGATGGACGAATGAAGCCATTAGCAAGGTATTGGTCCAAGTATTGTCGTAGGTGACGGTTTTCGGGTTCCGTAAGGGCGTAGATCCTACTGCATGGAGGTTGTGCACCGGGTATGAGGTCGATTTGACAATCGTATGATCTATGAGGTGGTAAGGTGTTTGCCTGTTCTTTTTGGAAAACATCCTGGAATTCTTGATATTCCTGAGGTAACTGCATGAATGGATTAGCGACTGTGGCCAGGCTTTTGTTCAAGGTTTTTTCCAGGTAACAGGTGTGTGCACACTCCAGGAAGGTTACTCTCTTCTCTCGCCAATCAATACAAGGATTATGTGTTTTCAACTAAGGTATCCCCAGTATCATTTGGAACTGCGGGGCTTTGATTAAGTCAAACACAATGGTCTCTCGATGCCCATCTTGACCCAACAGTGTGATCTCTGTGGTGGAATGAGTTACAGGCCCAGAGGCAATTTCAGTTCCATCGACTGTGGTGATAACATCCGAAGTGGTCTTTTTGCAGAGAGGTAGATTCATCCTAGAAGCCAATTCGTGGTCCACATAGTTTCCTACGGCCCCGCTATCAATGTATACCCTAACTGCGTGCATACGTGATGGCTGCCTTAGATCAATAAGGACCATTGGTATGATTAGGTGCGAGGTCTGAGTGTCCTTCTTTAATCTCGGCAAGCGGACCTCTATGCTTGTCGGGCGTGGTCGTTTCCCGAATCAGGCTCTGTTTGATTTCTATCAGCAACTCCGACTACTTTCTTGGATGGTTTTATAGGGCAATAACGTAGAAAATGTCCTGAGGCCCCACAGTACAGACACAACTGCATCTGTCGTCTCCTTTCTCTTTCTTTTTGAGTTAAGGGTCCCATAACCCCCCCGATCTGCATTGGTTCTGATGCATCTGTTCCTTTGGGAGCAACATTGGGTTTAACCAATACCCGATTCTCGAACTTAGCTCGATCAGCTTTTCTATTCTGAAGTCGGTGGTCTAGCTGGACCACTAAGTCTATATATTCTGTGCAATCCTGAGGTGGGTTCACAACTTGGGCCAAAACATCTTTAAGTTCACCCCGAAGTCCACGATGAAATAATGTAATTCGCTTTACCTCTGTTCATCCGGTTTCCTCCACCAACCTTTTGAAGGTTGCGATATAAGTTAGCAGGTCCTGGTTTCCTTGTCGTATGGATAGAAGTTTGTTATCCAGGGCCTGTCCCTGTGAATGTCTGGCGAATAGTCTTTCCATGCTCAATTGAAAACCCTGAAAATCCCGAAGAAGAGGGTCATCCTGGTTGACTAATGGAATTGACCAATCCGCTGCGCTGCCACTAAGGTATGACAGTACAAAGGCTACTTTGGCTTGGTCGTTTGGAAAAGCTCCTGGTCTGCATAAAAAGTGCAAGCGGCATTGGTTCATGAACACGGCAAACCTTTTCGGGTCCTAAGAAAAGCGTTCGGGTGGAGCTAAAGGAATGCTCCCTGGTAGAACCACTTGCACAGGGCTGCTCGGTGAAACGGGGGTTGAATTCCCCCCAAGTCCAGGTAGTGGTGTTTGCCCGGCTTTGTTTTGCAGCAGTTGTCTGGCAAGATCATCAGTGCGCTCCTTTGACACAATCAGTTCTCTCCTGAGGGCATTAGTTTCTTGGCGCGCAGAGTGCACTTCTGCCCTAAGTTCTCCTAACAATTGGGCTAGTTGGTCGGTTTCTGAGGTCTCCATTACGCCCGGGTGGGAATTTGTAGATAGGCTTTGTGTTCTGTTACGCTCACCTGGTTCCCACAGGGGCGTCGAGTGGACCCGGACAGCTGCGGTCTCCACCAACTTGATGCGTAGTGAAGAGATGACAGTCTGGACTGGCACGCCTAATCTTGTCTGCTGGACTCGTAGAAGTATTCTCTTGCAAGTGGAGAAAGGGATTTAGCCACCTGTGGACTTTAGTGATGGCCCCCCCAACTGTTCTCGTTCTCCCCACTAATCACCTCTGATATCCCCTCTTGGAAACTGCAACGCTCACCTGATTCCCACGGAGGCGCTGATCCCGGCTGGGCTGCTATCGTTTCTTCAATTGAGAAGCGTAGAGCTCGGACGACCCTCAGGACTGGGCTTCCTCTTATCGAATGTCTGACTTGCAGGGTAAGTTTTCTGCAGGTGGAAGAAAAAGGGTTAATCACCGTTTGACGGGATTCCTTCTCCCACCAATCGCCAGTTTCTCCCACAGCCTAGCTTTCTACTTGTCTCGGCGAGCTCTCACGTTAGGCGTATAAATGCTGAGCTCTCCATCCTGCATCTGGTGCAGGGGTGCGTGGATTCCAGTTACGTCACTGGATGAGTTCAGTTTTGAGGCTCAAGTCTTTTGCGGCCTTAGTTGTGACACTGGTGCTGGGATGCCGAAGAGCGATGCCGCCGTTACTGCACGAGCGGATGCCTGTAAGTATACTGTAGTCTTTAGGCTTTAAAAGATGGGCACCTCAATAATGTCCCTTTTCCTTTGTTTCAGGCCTCGGGATGCTGTGGGCGTAGTTTTCCGTTGCCGCTGCACGTGCCGATCCACGTAAGTATAATGTTCGTTGGCCGCTTTTAATGGCACCTCTAATAATGTCCTTTTTCTAGTTTTCAGGTGCCGGGATGCTGAGGTTGATGCGGCCGCTACTGCGCGGGCAAAAACTGGTAAGTTAAGATGAATGCGACTGCCTTCACCCGAACCCCTTTTTAATTATGTCCTTTGCCTTTCAGGTGAAGAGAAGCTGCCGAAGAGAAGGCCGCGGTTAGATCCGTTGCAATCACGGATGGATCAGGTAAGCGGGCGCGGCTGCGAGTTGCACTTTTCTAACCTTATGTTTATTCTTTGCAGGTTTTGCCGGTGACTGGATTCCGGGATCTGGTAAGTATTGTTCTGTGTCTTTCTTCATCCACAGGTTGCTGCGCGGAAGCTGAAGATGACTCTGGACCTGGAATGCAGGAGCCGACTCGGTGAGCGTCCTGCTGCTGCTGCAGAATAACGCGAAGCACGTGTTTTCCATCGGGCGTGGTTTAAATAGCAGAGAAGTGCTTCCACTGTGTGTTCTTCCACCGGTTCCACCCAGGTAAGAAAAGAGTTCCTGAATGGAGGGAATAGTTCCTCCCAGCCCTGATGGCTGGGGACTTCAACCAGACTGGTTTGTTCTGGGTAAATATGCAGCATGGTCTGCCTCAGGTAAGTCCACCCAAGCATTATTACACTGTTTATCAATATGGCGCCGGGACTGAAACCCTTCATGAGCCTGGCGCCAAAGGCGCCAGGACACGGTCCAAAGGGCCCCTGTAGGGGTCTGCTGGGTCCGGAGTAGTGGAAGACGGGTCTGCTTCCGAGGGCGCTGGGCCAGTCCTGGCCCCTCGGGAGTAGCGCCCATGACAGAAACCTCACCTTATGTTTTTAAATGATGAGCTCTCCAACCTGCATGGCATGCAGGGGCGTGTAGATACCAGTTACTTCACTGGTTTGAAGGTACTGGAGGAGTTCCGGAGTAATATTGACTCCAGTGTCTATAAAATTCAAAGAGTTCAATATGTCCGATGTTCACTCTTGTTCCATTCCCTCGTTAGGTTGCAGCTGGGTCCAAAAGAATATTGCCTGGAGGCAGCTGATGGCGTTCAGGTAAGAGTCTGTATTACCAAACACTGTCCGGTAAAAGTTGCATGAGTTTAACTTGCTGTTTTCTCTCCCTTTATAGGTGCGGCATAGAAAGATGCGGCGAATTAAAGGATAATACCTCCGGTGGTAAAGCAGGTAAGCCTATGGTGGCAAAGAGATTGTCTTTGTCGGTTTTCTCGGCTCACCTTGTTATTCCTTTTGTTTTCCCCCCAGGTGCTGGGTTTCGACGAAGAAAATGATGGAGGCAGCGCCGAGTTGAAAGATGCAGTGGACTGGTGAGTATAACGCGGCGCTGCTGCTGACGAAGCGTCGCGTGCTGAAATAATGTCCTTTCCAGGCTCGGAGATGTGCTGGGTCCGGAATCAGGTAAAGAATCAAATAATGTCCATGATCTACCCTCTTCTCCTTTATTTTCCTTTTGTCTAGGAGCTCCGGATTTGAGGCGGGCGTGGCAGAAGACTGGATGCTGACTTGCAGACATGGTGAGCGTTACGCTGCTGGATGCAGAATAACACGAAGCATGAGCTGCTGTTCGGGCGTGGTTTAAATAGCCTGCAAAGTAGTCCCAGGTAAGAAGTTCCCCAGAACCGCACCCGAGTAAAAAATAGTCCCTCTAATAAAATAGTCCCATCCAGGCCTCACGTTGGCTTGGACTCATTTGCAGCATGGTCTGCATAAGGTAAGTAAAATCTATGAGCCTGGCGCCTATAGCGCCAGGACTGATTTCTATGATGAGCCTGGCGCCTAAGGCGCCAGGACTGAATCCAAACAGCCCCCAGCCGGGGCTGTTGGGGTTTTAATGAGTATCTGGCTGCCTGCTCACGGGGCTGATGGACTCGATCCGGATGCCTGGGGGTAGGCATCATGACAGCAGGATTATGAGGACCCGGCTCAGTATATTTCACAGATACAGGAAATGTGGAGGGCGAAAACGGGTGAACCATGGGATTGGTCAATTGTATTTTTCTATTTTGGAAAGGGCTCCCCCTAGAGATGCAGAAGCCACCTTATAAGATAGTGGGGATTGAAGCAAAAAAGTGGGCAGATATACAGTCTATAATCGTGCACCATTGCAAGCGCCTGAAAGAGAAGGAAAAGGAGATAGCACATAGGGTACAAAAAGAGGAAGTGAGGCTATTACAAAAGAAATAGGCAAAGTTACCAGTAAAAGGGGCAGTAGTAGCCAAGTACCAGGAAGGACAGACAGAACAAACAGTGATCTTGGGAGAGGTGTGGGCAGCCCCTGTGTGGGGAGGTGCAAACGGTTGGAATGGTGGGTACCAGCCTCAGTGTAATGGATGGCTCCCAGGAGGTTATTCTAGGGGTCAAGGGGGGATTTGCAGGACCACAGGGAGGAAGAGAGGGTTACGGAGGAATGGGCCCAATGGGGGGGGACACGGGGCTATATTGGACATGTGGGAGAATGGGTCATTTTTTAACGGGAATGAAGGAGTGGACAAGCTGCTGCATAAAACCAACAAATGCCCCTGTACGTGCAAGGCGCCCTACCCCATACCCGCAGCCGTATGGCCAAGTACCCTCAAGCGGTCCATATGGCTCACCACTGTCCATGGCCCCACTTGCTCTCCCACCACAGTTTCCGCAGCTGCAGGTATCAGATTGTAATGGCACACCAGCCTATGTGGTACATACTGTGCAGCCACCGGCCCCTGAAGTGCCTAACAGTAATGCAGTGCCTAATGGCACAGTGACACACTATCAAGGGGCCAACGTGATCAGAGGAAATCCTTTCATCTTTCAGGGGACGAATACTTATTCAGATTAGGACAGCCCACAGAGAACTGTCCAAGTCCTATCAGTCACTGCCGACCCAGAAGTGGACGTGGAGATAGGAATCAAACCATTAATTTTTATGATAGACACAGGTGCCGCAAAATCATGTATCACGGAGGGGCATTACCCTTTGTCAGGTGAGATAATGGACATGCAGGGGTTCTCTGGGGAAATAAAATCACTCCCAGAAGTACTGCCTGTTAAGGTAGGTGACACTGTGGTACGAGCACCATTGCAATTTGCAACAGCATCTCCTATCAATCTGTTGGGGAGAGACATGACCAGTAAATTAAGTATGACCATCTTGTTCACTGAGGGAGGGGTGGTGTGTTCCACCCCAGGCATTTGTTATGTAAGAGCGATGATTATTATACATGCACTGAGGAATGAAGCAGCAGCCAGGGGCATACCAGTGCAACCAGATCTGTTAATGTACGGGGCTACAGTATTGATGAACGCAGTACCAAATGTAGCCAACTTGTCTTTTTAGACCGCCACACGAGTTCTTGTTTACACCAACCCAGCCTTAGGAACATGTTGCAGGAACCATTTTTATGCTTGATTTAGAGTGGGGTTGGTGTTAAAAGAGAAAATTGGCCTGATAGGGACAGATGCAGAAGGGGGAGAATGGCGTACAGTTGTGTGCATTAACCCAGCTCAGCCCTTAAGAGGAGTTACAGACAGTGATTTGTTCATAGATATGGACAATGATGGGGAAATAATACTGGCAATTTGTGTCTCCTGTGAGATAATAGTACAATACAGGCATGTTCCATGCCCCATGCTGTTGGAAGGTAGTGTCCCACCTGTTTCTCAAAGTGAACTAGCACACGTACCTGACAATTTGTGGATGAGTTATCCTCATGATGTAAGGCACTTTTGTAGTGTTGCACGGATTCACATTACACTCAAACCAGATGCAGTATTGTCCATAGTTAAACCATACCCATTGTCTAAGGAAGCTGAGGAAGGAATATATGACACCATCACGGCTGTACTAGACCAATGCATTATTGTCCCATCTAATTCTCCCTGCAAAATGGCTCAACCCTGCAACAATACTGGGTAACATACCCATCACAGCAACCCATTTCACAGTAATTGATCTGAAAAATGCATTTTTCTCAGTCCCATTGCACCCTGATTCTCAACACCTCACTGTATTTACCAATGGAGGCTGGCGATTCCAGTACACGAGGCCCCCTACAAGGGTACTGTGAGTCCCCCAGTATTTTCAACAGGGTTTTGCATGAAGATTTGACATATATGTGCCGAGTACCATCATTCAGTATGTTGAGAATTTGATGCTGTGTAGCGCCAATGAACGGTCATGTAGGGAGGATTCCATCGCTTTGTTAAAATTGCTAGCTGACAAAGAATACAAGGTGGACAGAGCGAAGTTGCAGTATGTCAACAAGAAGTACTATACTTAGGCCAGCTCATTTCTGTTAATGACAAGAAGTAACTCCAGAGTGTGCCACAGCAGTACGTAATACACCCCTACCAGTAACGGTCAAAGACATGCAGATGTTTCTAGGATTATGCACTTACTCTAGGGCGTGGAAATTTGACTACACAGCATACCCACAACCATTACTGGAGGCACTTAAGGATGCCCAACAGACTAAAAGTATCCTCACATAGACTGAAGAGAGGATTGCTTGTTTCTAAGAACTCAAGAATGTAATTGCTATTGCCCCAGTCTTAGCAATACCTGACTACACACAAGAGTCTTATCTGTTTTCACACTTAGATGGGCAAATGATGACAACTGTCATGACACAGAAGAGTATTATGGGCCACAAACCCTTAGCATATAACATCGGCATGTTAGATTCAGCGATGCAGGGCCAGTTTCCTTGTGAACAGGCTCTGACTGCAGCGGCTTTTGCCATCGAGAAGTCTGCCTCTATCATGATGGGATGTTCAGTGAGATTGTATGTAGAGCATGCAGTATTAGCTATACTAGAGAAGTCCAGGTCCCCACTGACGACGCAGAGGGCATCGGCGTATGAATTAATACGGTCTATTCCGTCCATTCATATTGCCCGATGTAAGACAGTGAACCCAGCAGCATTGATAACTGAACCAATCACTAGTTGTAATGAAACGCACGACTGTGTCACATATGAAGGTCCTGACGATAACAGACCACAAGCAAGGGACTCTTGCTGATTCTTGAGGATGGTGAGGTATTCTTTGTTGATGATTCAGCAACCATTGTCCAGGAGATGGGGAAGAGGCACACAAGTTCAGCAATAGTACATCTAGTGGACAGAGAAGATGAAGTGCTGGTGAAGAAAAGGTTTCCCAATGTTCTATTCAGCCCAAGCTGCATAGCTGATAGCTCTTGTCACAGCAGTAGAAGCCTCCCAAGGGTGTTGGTCTACCATTTAATCTGATTCAGCATATGTTACCACTAGCATTCACTCAGGGTTGTCGCAATGGCAGAGGAGGGGGTTCTGGAGAGCAGATGAATCCCCAGGGCAACATGCTGCTCTGTTAGAAAGGCTAATGCATGCTCCCTCGCGGCCTACACTTGTCATTGTCTTCAAGTGCACCGCTCATACTAACAACACGGACCCAATCTCTCTCAGTAAGGAGGCAGCAGACCAGGAAGCCAAGTTAGCTGCCTATCCTACAGTAACAGATATTGCAGATTACCCACAAATAGTTGGCATGCAGCTGCAATTGGAGGTGCCATATACTGTGGTACCAGTCAAGTAAATTATTGATTTGCAGGGGCAGGCACCTCAGGATGAAACAATGTTATGGCAGAAAAGGGGATGTGAACAATCTCCCACTCATCTAATATGGAGGCAGGTTACCACAGGTAAGATGGTAATGACTTAGGAGTTGGTAATGGATGCCTTTAAGCAGCTGCACTACCCCTCTCATGTTTCAAAGCAGCATATCGCCGTGGACACACAGGAGGATTCGTACATGCCAACCTCCAGGAAATGGTAAAAGTGTTTATTTCTAACTGTACCATTTGTCGGACATACAATACTGGGAAAACATTGCGGATGCTGCGAGGCACATTGCCATGCCCCAGCGGCCCATTTCTACGCTGACTATGCTGACATGGGAAAATGGTGCAACACGTATTGGTACCTTATTGTTGTCGTGTGCCCCTTCTCCCGTTGGGTTGAGGCTGGCCCGGGTGCACATCCAGTCGCGAAGTCAGCAGCCACATTTTGAGTGTGGGAAGTGTTTCCCCACTGGGAAGTGTGTGAGGCACATAAATCTTACAGTGACACCCACTTCTTTAAAAACCTATTTTAGAGATAACAGCTCTCTTAGGAATAAAGCATAAAATGTGCTCAATTTAACATCCTCAAGCCAACAGTATTGTTCAGCGGATAAATTCAAAATTATCTAGGGGTGAAGATTGGCAGGGGTTCAAAGAAGAAGCAATATGGACCATCAGCAAGAACTGTCTTCCCATATGGTCCAGGTATGTCTTGTAAATAACATGGATCAAAGCCAAAGAAGTTCCAGTGAAACTGCAAGTGACAGAGGAATACAAATGTTGCTTTCATGGGCATGGAACTGTTCCAGTGGGACCCAACCAGAAATGTAATAAGACATTGTTCATCCCTGTTTTCAGCAAGGGCACAGCAGCCCTTATGGTTGTCTTATGGGTGTGCGGCCAGCGGGCATACATGCATCTCCCACCATCATGGAAAGGCACATGTTCGCTAACAACCTTGCATTCAGCTATCCTCGTAGTTCATGAGGCCCACCTGACCATAGCACCCAGGTCGTCACAGCACAGTTCAAACAGTCCCCATCCCAACCCCCACAAGTGAGGAGAAAGCGGTCACTGAGAAGAAGGAAGTGTCCGAAGATACTCCAAATTGCTGAAAGAAATCCAAGACAAATAACGTTTACACACCAAAACGGAGGTTTTCTCCCCCCATGTCCTGTAACTCGCGGTCCAGGCCACAGCCAATGCCAAGTGGTTCCAGATTGCGAGGTGGGAAATGAGCTAGTTGGTAAATGATACAGAGCAAGAGCTGAACGTGATCAAGAGTGAGCTGCGTGCAATCTGGTTGATGACTCTCCAGAACTAGTTAATCCTTGCCCTGTTGACGGCCATGGAAGGGGGCATGTCCAATAAAACTGTGAAAGACCAAAGAAATATTGAGGCTTAGTACCACAAATGAAATGCACCAATCACGGGCTGAAAAGATACAAGTATCTTTTATTACTGTACAGTTTACAAAGCAAAACAGATAGCTGTCTGGCTCCCAACACCTCGCAGTGTGTACCAGCAGACACAGTGAGGAGTGAGAGTGCTGGACATCTAAACACAGCCATATTTATACTATTTTAGCAATATTGTCCAGCCTCTCTCCAAGTTAATAATTTGCGGGCTAGAGTTTGTGCCTAGTTCACATGACAGATGTTACAATATTATACAAAAGATTAAACAAGTTTACATGTCCATGAAAATACACTGAGGCTGTAGGTTCTCGGATCCACTGTAAGCCTTATTCCAAGAGTCACTACAAAGCAGTTCAGCTAAAGCATACGATCAAAGTTTAATCTTCATTGTTTCGGTGGTTATACAAGGATGAGGCTTGTGAGCACAGACAACACTTAAATGACAGTTCGTATGAAGCGCAAGGTTTCTTTACATAGGTAAACCAGTCGGCTCTCAGTCAACTTAAACATTAACGAAACTCAAAGGTCGTTCGGCTCAACTGCAAATCAAAAACACAGTCCACCATTTTAGAACATGGAACATGAGTCGAAATCAAAATGGCGGATGAGTCTTAAAATGGCGGCGAAGTTAACCCCAAAATCGGAACTTTGCAATGCGGTTTTCTGTGTAACGCAAATGGGCTTAGGCCAATATTCATACTAAAGAGGCACTATATGATTACGGTTTAACATACCCTTCTTTTGGCCTAAGCCAAGAGCATTACTCAAACATTTGCTTTGCTCAAAACCCATGTCTCAATGTTCGTACATCCTGAATCACATTCTTTAGAAATATCAATCACCATTAAATCCTTGATAGTGATGTCCTTCATTACAAAAACATTAGTCATTTTTCTCAGGTGCATGTATTTTTGGTCCCAATGTACCTACAGTTGGCACACAACATCCCCCTAACATCGAACATATGGCAAGAAGACATTGTATGCAACAACAACAGAACAATAGAATACCAAGGATTACCACTAAGACTGAAAAGAGCTTCCATCGCCAAGACCGTAGAAAGTTACAGAACCAAGCACTAAGATCCCAATCTCCCTCGGGAACATGTACTTCTGTACTTAGGACGTGCAGATTTTGTATTGCCTTGAATATGGTAGGGGAGCAGTCAGGTACAAAAACACCCACCAATTTACATACTCCACCACGCTCAGCTAGGATGACGTCTAACACCATCCTGTTCTGCAGAGCCACTAATCTAATTGCTTTTTGTTCCAACGTCATATTGTATAGTATATCGGTGGTTCTGTTGATGGTTCTCTCCAATACTCTTGCCAGTCTCCTAGTATCCTCAGAGTTCATGATCTGTCTCCAAAATGGCACAAAGGATTTCGCTACATCACCCATGACATGTGAAGGAGTATCACCATTCTCGTCCCACCTTGGTTGAGCTCTTGAGACCTCAGAGGTGCTGGCACAAATATCCCTGGTAGCAAGATACCCAAATAACAAGTACCCTGCCAATCTCTAGGTAGCCAAGGATAAGCTTCATTACCACAAACAAAATAGACAGGATCACCTACATACAAAGGTCTGTCCTCACTAGTCAGATTCCCAATATTAGTACAACCCTCAAATGTACCCATTGACTGAGAACCATCCCTTTGTATGCTGAAGGAAACAGAGTTGGGGCTATGATTGATAGTGTAAGAAGCAGGCGTGGCATCCAGGTTGCCTACAGGAGCCATCTTGAAAGAAATCAATGATTGGAAAGGTCTAGAAAGTTGGAAGGCCTAATAGAAGCAACATTGAGTTTGCTCCTATTCGCAAAAAGGGAACATCCCAGAGGCGTCAGGACTCGTCTTTCAAATCCATTCAAATTAGTCCCATCGAAGTTCCCAGAGATGCTATCATTCCAACGACCAAAAAATAGTTCCCTTAGAGAGGCGTAGCATGCTGTAGTCAAAGGAAGAGGATGAATATACCGGCCCAACCCTTTTTCCCCGTGCTGTGGCAAATGCGAACATATCCAGTAATTTGTTATTTTTTAGAATCGCATGGGTCGCATTCATAATTAATAGAAGAGTATTATTGGGGAATCCCTGGAAGGTAGAGTGTGCAGATGCACGAAAGGTGAAGACATAGTAGGAACAATTTCAGTTGGTAACAAAGTATCAACAGGACGCACCTCCTCAATATACCAAAACCCAAGCGCAAGTACAACTGTTAGACTAGTTAACATTATCACAAGAAAACAGTAAGTCCTTGAGGACCATGATTTTTGATGCTCAATGTCTTTCTTAGCCACAAGACTGATCGGTTGTTTCGTACGAGTAGAGTTAGCGATGGGCATTGTTCTTCAAAATCTGTTCAAAACTTTTCTCCATCAGACTCTTTCAGTTCGTCGTTGGTGATCTCCTGACCACGTGACTTATCTTGCTTGAAGGTAACTTTGCTGGTCCCAGCCACTTACTTATGTTTCAGTGAGAGATTGGCAAGGGACTAGCTCAACAGTGGTTTCTTGTGGGCACAGCCGTGCTGTGCTGTAAGTATAGTGCCGTGGATGCAGATCGTACCTCAAGACTCCAGGTACGGTGTGATCTGCGAACAGAGTGTTGTTGCTTCCTGATGGAAGTGGTGAAACAGAAGCAAGATTGCTCAAGGGTGCAGAAAGATCTGAGGATGAATTCAAAGGCAAAGCAGCAGTCTCCCCAGGCCCCACGGGCTCAGGAAGAATTTCCGAGACACCCTTGGTGTTATTCAAAACAGGCTTATGCGGAACAGAACAAACAGTTTCCTTCTCTTTTTCTTCGTCAACTGGCAGAGGAAAAGGTATTTTCTTGACATGAGTCGCGTGTATCCAGTGTCTCTTTCCTGCTACTCGTACATCAGTCTGTGTGGCCAACAGGACCTGAAACGGTCCTCTCCAACGGTCCTCTCCAAGACAGAATGCTCTTTCGAAAGCTTTTGCGAGCACCCAGTCCCCAGGTCGAAGTCGATGACCTGGCCCCTCGTATTTAACTGGGAGGGCTTCTCACACCTGTTGATAAATCAAAGACAAGTTTTGAGTTAACTGGTCACAGTATTCAGAAAGGAGCAAATGCTCCACGGCTTTCAGTCTTTTTTGTTTAGGTAGATTCCAAATATTAGCTGGCCTCCCCATCACAATCTCGTAGGGAGAGAGTCCAGTTCTAGTCTGTGGGGTCGTCTGCATGGACAATAAAACTACCGGTAAGGCATATGGCCATTTCAAACCAAACCTTGGAAAATATTCCTTAAGCATGGTTTTCACTGTTGTCATTGCTGTGGCATCTTTCACAGGGAAGGCTTCAACCCACTTGCTAAAGGCACAAATAACTACCAGAACGTACTTATAGTTGTAGCAGCGCTCCATTTTGATGAAGTCGAAATTTATTACCTCGAAGGGCACAGAGGGGGGACAAAAACTACCCCTCGGTGTCGCTGTACCCTTCCCCACATTATGCTGTAAGCATACCATACAGTTTTGGACCAAATGCTCAGCAGTCTTTAAGATATTTACATTTACCCAAACAGGTCCTAGCAATTTACACATTTTTCTAGCACATATATGAGTAGGACCATGAGCTATCTTAACCATAGCAGTGACATAAGCATCGGGTAGCATCCATCTTTTCCTTATATGGTCTACCCAACAACCTTCCTCATCCAAACTTGCTAAAACCTCAGTCCAGTACTTAAGTTCTTCTGGAGTGGCATCAGCTTGAATATTTTTTATCAAATCAGTTCCTTCATCTATTATACAGGTATTCGTAGCTTTTTTTGTTATATACATTTCTGAGCATAAATCAATGGCAGTCTGTTTAGCTATCCTTTCAGCAAATGCGTTTCCTCTCCCTACATCATCTGTTACTTTCAGATGTGCGTACACTTCATGATTGCTAGTTGAGTAGGAAGCGCAAATGCTGAGAGTAGCTGAATTATCAAGGTACCATGTTGGATTTTAATTCCGTATGAGGTCAAGAAACCCTGTTCTGCCCATAGTCTACCAAAGCTGTGAACAACCCCAAAGGCATACTGACTATCTGTAAATATATTTACTCTAAGCCCTTTGGAAAGTTCACAAGCTCGAGTCAATGCGATAATCTCTGAGGCCTGCGTGGAGTTATGCGAAATTCTCTTGGTTTCCACAATCATGCTTAATGTAGTGATGGCATAAGCAGCAGTGGTTGTAACATCTGGAATTTTAAAGCAGGAGCCATCGCAAAACAGCTCCCTTGGATCTTTCAATGGTGTATCATTTAAGTCAATTCTGCCTTTTGTTTTCTTGCTCTGTAGTATAGAGGCAGTCATGTGACATGTTGTCACTGCAAGCAATGTCTTGCAGAAGAGGCAATAGTTCAGCCAGATTCAATACGCAGCACCTCTTAATTTGGATATGCGGAGCAAATAGGATCAGTACATATCTTGTTAATCGTGCAGAGGTAAGGTCTTGTGTTTGCGTTCTGTTTAATAGAACGTCTACGGAGTGGGGTACCATCACGGTTAAAGAGTGACCTAAAACCATACCCTCACATTGTTTTACAGACACAGCAGCAGCAGCAACAACTCTCAAACATCTCGGCAAAGCGCATGCAACAGGATCAAGTGTGGAGGAAAAATAACCACATAGTCTATTCTTCCCCCATGTTCCTGTGTTAACTTGAGCAGATCAGAAGTTTTCTGGTGTTCCAAGTTCCACGATAATGGCAAATAAATGCTCTTTGTTAATGTCAATACCAACATTGGTTTTATCACTAGTGAAAAATTAGGGATCCACTGTCTACAGTAAGAAGCCTTTCCTATCAAGGCTCTGACCTCTCTCTGTGTATTTGGGACAGACATGCTAGAGATGCATTTTATCCGTTCAGGTGTCAGTCTTCTTCCCTCCTTTGACAGGAGATAGCCTATATAGCAAAGATAGCCTAGATAGGTGACCTCCTGTCGACAATACTGAACATTTTTCAATTAAGCCTTATGGCCATGCTCTGCTAAATGAATAAGCAACAACACCGTACCCTCGTTGCAAGCAACTTCTGACTCTGCAGCTAAAAGAAGATTGTCAACGTACTGAAAGGGCCAGAATAGGTAACACAATTAAAGTACTGCTGGCTCCAAGAACTGCTGGCAAATGTACATTTTTTCGGACTTTACTCTGTCTTGTGTGATACCGTGATTGTAAATGACAGAAAGGCTCTTATATCCCTGGAGGATTAGCCAAAAAACATTGATTGTTTCTTTACCTGTAAGTGTTTTGCTGCTTCAAAACAATTTTAACAGGTTCAATTTGCAAAATGCCAACATCATTGTCGTCAACCGCCCATAAACATGCCAGAACGTTACTAAATTCAGACGGTAAAGGTCTAGTCAAAAATTGTGAGGCAGAAAATTGCTGGGGTGAAATCTTCAAACGTACTCCATCCGAAGAACAATGAATTACCGCATTTAATTCCTTCAACAGATTCAACCCCAACAAATTCTCACCACAATTCGTCATTAGAAGAAATGGACAGTGATCCATGAACGGCCCCAGTGAAATCAGTACCGGCTGAGAAACCGGACTAACCACTGGCGTGCCAGAAAACCCTACAGAAATGTTATTCTGCCCTGACAGTGGAATGTCTGGAACCTGCGAGTGATCAATGGAACACTTCTGTGCTCCTGTATCTATCAAAAATAGATGCTTCCTATTCCCCACTTTAATTTCAACGTAGGGCCCTTTCTGATCGACGGGAATAGGTACCGGTTCCAGACCCTGCTTCGGGCTGTCCTAACGAAACAATATATCATCAAAGACAAGATCCTCAGAAAGATAGGCAGTTGAAGGATTATCAAAAATATTTCTACTATCTATACTAGGTTGCTGATTATCTTGCGAGAATGACTGTGGATTTTGAGCAAACTGGCTTCTACCAGGACCCCCTACCTCCTACCCCAGGGCGGCCACTCATTTATCTAACCATGATACCATATGTATTATTCGATCTCTGCTGAAGGATTGGGCATTGGGCTCACCAGTGACCCTCTTGTCTGCAATAAGCACATTGGTTCATGTGTAGAGGACCCAACTGTGTATTACTTTGTGGAGCAAACTGGCCTCTAAACTGTGTACTCCCACCTCTGGTTCCTCTAAATATCTGTTGCAACAATACTTTAGTTTTCAGGTCTCCCTTTCTCTTTTCAATCCTCTGTTTTTCATTATTGACTCTATTTTCGTAATGCTGAGCCATATGCAATACTTCGGACTGTGATTTAGCTTGCCAAGCACTTTCGGAAGTCATGATTTGTGATTGGAGATCAGGCAACAATCCACGCTCAAATGTATCCACAAACAACCTTGTCCCTGACTCAGTGCTTAAATCCTGTCTGCTAAAATCTCTAAATACTTGTTCGAACCGATTAAAGAATTCAGTAGTACCTTCAGATTTCCCTTAGGTACAAGCAGTGAGTTTGTCCCAAACAACCCTTCTCTCGGGAAACAGAGTCTTTAATTTTGTTACTATTCTGTTTTGCAATGTCAGTATCACCTGCGGTGGTCTCTCACTAGCTTTCCTTTCTCCGTCTAACTGCACCAAGTTAACCCACATGTCACCCAATCCTGCTTGATCATCTACAGTCCTAATCTCTTTCCATAAATCAGCAGGTAGGATCACGGGGAGCAACAAGTCCATGTCAGCCAGGGTGAAAACTGACGAATGCAAGACAGATTCTATTTCTTTATAAAACCCTGTTGGATTTTTCCTAATGTCTGGAATCG
Organism: Ambystoma mexicanum; assembly: GCF_040938575.1. NCBI lineage: Eukaryota > Metazoa > Chordata > Amphibia > Caudata > Ambystomatidae > Ambystoma > Ambystoma mexicanum. Next base: position 851,195,287 of record NC_090937.1, read on the forward strand.
ACTGTCTAATAGTGTTCACTTCCTGTCTGGAGGAACGGGACATGAACGAATTGTGATACATAGTGAGCTTCAATAGTGGTGGTGGCTGCGCCTGTTGCAACATTAGCTGGAATCTCAACTTTGGGAACAAATGTTAGAGGAACCGCTCTCATGGGCAACTGAGAAGTAGGCAACTCTGAACGTTTGTTAAGCAATAGGGCTAGATCGAGCGCTAAGGTAGTCGAAACAGTATCGGGCGCAAAGGCTCTCTTATAAATAATCATCAAATCTGCGGGACCACAAATCGTTTTCTTCATACACTCATCCGGCAGGTATTCTACCATTACCTGATACACTTTCTTCTGCATTTCTGGAGTATACTGACTAAATGTATCATATACTTCTATGGGAGATATCGACACATCCGAAATCCATCTAAGCGCATCCCTTGTGCAAATTTGCGTCTCTTCGCTCGTTGATATACAAGGAGGAAGGAACTGTTTCTGCACATACAAAGCGTCCAATCTATCACCATCTGCTTCATCATTCTGTAAATGTTCTAACCCCCTCCTAAACTCAAAAATTCTCCCGACATGCTCATTTACTTTCTTCACAGTGTCCCTTGAATAAGCCAAGACATTCAAATCCCTTAACCCTGTGGGACATCCGTGTCTGTCAAATTATTCCACATTACAGCCAAGTGTATTCCCATCCCCTCAATAAAAACATTCTGTTCGGGAATACTTTCTAGATCAAGAAGTGTAGCTAAAACAGCTGATTTTTCACCTTTCTCTTTACATTTCTTAGCCCATGCATACAACTCTCTCTTACTGTACTACGAGTCACTACTTTTGATTCAGCACTCGCCCCTTCATTTGCTACAAGCGGAGCAGAATCTCTTGGGAAAGAGAGAGCAGACAAATCCTATACAACAGGTAGTGAAGACACTACCGCTGGCAACAAAGACAGAATCATAGGAACAGTAATAGTCGGTAAAGGTGGAGAAGGAGAAGGAGAAGCAACAAGAGGAAGAAGAGCAACAGCTGGCAGCAGAGGAACAACGGGAAGAACAGGGACAGCTATGGGAGGAGGTGCAGCAGCGGGAAGAGGTAAAACAGCAGGAATAGGTACATAAGGAGGTGGTGCAGTGGCACCAGGCCAACGTTCATTTAAAAGCTTATCAATTAGTTCATCTGAGACATGAAAATCTTTAGACGGATATATTTACTGTACACCAAGTTGGAAAGCCCTATCCATGTTTCTAACAGACTCTGACTCTTTCTGTTGATCATACAAAAATGCCTTTTCTGAATTAGACATGTGACGACGTGCATGCTTCTCTTTACTCTTAAGTTGCTGCATAGCTTATTTTTTCCAATTCTGAATTACATCAAATTCTGCAGGTCTAGCTTTTTTCTTTAACAATATAGACTCTAAATACTCTATTATACGGGCGTTCTCAAAACTACCATTAACTGGCCACTGAAATTCGGATGTATGTCTTTTTTTTCTGTGCCAAATATCGTTGAATACTATACTACCAATGCCATACTTACAGTACATAGTACATGCCGGTAACCCCTCTTGTGGTGCCGGTCGGCCAATTTCCAAAGATTGTCTGTCTCTGTGGAATAAACCCCTGAAACTGGCAAAAGATATCCCAGGCATGTCAGATCACTAGTGTTACCAGGCGTTGTTTGTGCTCATGAGGAAAAAATTGCAACCAAATATCAGGATACTTAGGAATCGGGGCACGACTCACCTGATTACAAAGGACTGAGGAGGTCCGATCGGATTACAGTGGACAAAGGACCCTCGTGGTTGGTGATTTCGACAAAACTGCCTGCCTCGACATGTGGACCATCGTCAAGATGCCTTCTCGAACCGCGTGCTCACCGTTCAGGGATCGGATCATGCAGTACTGTCGAGGTGTTGTGTCTTATACAAAGGGGCCCCTTTTTTTCTCACTGTCCGATCCCGGTCCAATGGCCGCATCTTCTCTTCAACGAGGGGGAATCAAGCTTGAGGGTCCTTATTCGGGCACCATCTGAAAGGCCAAAGAAATATCGAGGCTTAGTACCACAAATGAAATATACCAATCACGGGCTGAAAAGATAAAAGTGTCTTTTATTACTGTACCGTTTACAAAGCAAAACAGATATCTATCTGGCTCCCAACACCTCGCAGTGTGTACCAGCAGACACAGTGAGGAGTGAGAGTGCTGGACATCTAAACACAGCCATATTTATACTATTTTAGCAATATTGTCCAGCCTCTCTCCAAGCTAATAATTTGCAGGCTAGAGTTTGTGCCTAGTTCACATGACAGATGTTATAATATTATATAAAGGATTAAACAAATTTACATGTCCATGAAAATACAATGAGGCTGTAGGTTCTCGGATCCACAGTAAGCTTTATTCCAAGAGTCACAACAATGCAGTTCAGCTAAAGCTTACGATCGAAGTTTACTCTTCATTGTTTCGGTGTTTATACAAAGATGAGGCTTGTGAGTGCAGACAACACTTGAATGACAGTTTGTATGAAGCACAAGGTTTCTTTACATAGGTTAAACAGTCGGCTCTCGGTCAACCTAAACATTAACGAAACTCAAAGGTCGTTCGGTTCGACTGCAAATCGAAAACACAGTCCACGATTTTAGAACATGGAACATGAGTCAAAATCAAAATGGCGGATGAGTCTTAAAATGGCGGAAAAATTAACCCCAAAATCGGAACTTTGCAACGCGGTTTTCTGTGTGACGCGAATGGGCCAATATTCATAATAAGGAGGCACTATATGATTACGGTTTAACAACCGGACTATCATGCTGCACATACATACCCCCAAACGATGCAGAAAACTAGGTCCTGTTACACATCATAGGGGCCCTCCACAAGCTAAAGACGGGCATGAAAACTGAAGTAGTAGTGGAAGCTGAAGATTGGTTAGAGCACTATTCTCGTGGGTGCCAACATGACTCAGAGCTGTGGTGAGGATATTTGTTCCTATTGTGGTGCCCTTGCTAGTGATGTTCTTCACCTGCCAAATGATACTCTGGGGCTGCATAAAGACACTCCCGAACAGTGCCATTATGATAGGCTCGATAGGTGCAGGTGTAGCTCCTACTTGTCAAGGCGCGTCCCTGTGACTCCTGCGTACCTGTTGTTCGGTGTGGCTGGCGGTCCACGATAATGCTGGGAAGTGGTGTCCATCAGGTCCTGTAGGTAATGCAGTTTGGAGTCCACCACCTGACTCTAGCCACAGGGTGATGACTAACGAGAGGCAGAAAGTGGTTACCCAGCACCACAAAAGAAAATCTCCCCACAATGAACGTGGTGCTGGGCAGTGTAAACACTGAATGTGCGAGCTAGAGAGAAAAAGAAATTAAACAACAGAAGAAAAAGAAAGGGGGCGAATACCAGCATAGAACGGGATTCAGGAACAAAAGAGAACAGGAACCAGGCTGGCCAGCTGGAATAAAGGCAAGGACTGAGAATTGGAAAGGCAGCAGAATAACAACACTGCAACAAGGAAAGAGAACTGAGAAGAACCCACAACCAGGAGAGGTTGTGATGCACTGATGCTGGTGATCGTAATGATTTTATATGCAGGGAATGAGGGCAGGCCGTGTGCATGCTTGTTGGTCTCCAGTAGCAATGGACCAAGCTTTCTGCACCGCGCATGCGCGAAAGCAGAAGCTGGGTCCTGGCACATACGCACTGGACTCTGGCGCATGTGCACTGTGCCTATCATGGCGCCCCCCAGGAAGGAGGTATGGCCTGGCTGTGGAGGTCTGTGCAGCTGGTCCAAATGTCACCATCGGACCCACCACAAAGAGTGGGCATGCTCAAACAGATGATACAAAAATGAAACAGATAGTGAGGGTAGAACAGCCTAGAGATCCCCCTTGGGACCTTTACATCACACCCATAGGATGCAGAAAATTATGTAGAGCCCTGAATCTATATAGCAGGCAATGGGGAGTGCATTCATGTCACGTGTACCCCAGAGAAATATGCTCAGGATGGGGAGTTTATATCACGTGTGTAGGGTGTGGGTACCTAAGAATGATGATTATAGTGCATGGGAAGCAGTGTGGTTAGTTAATGGCGGATTAACTAAAGGTGGGAAGGTTGGGATACACGTTCAGGTCCCATGTACCTGCAAACAAGAGAGAAAAATATAGTACAGTGCTAGGAAATGCATGTGCGTGACTGCCGGGGGTGGGGCAGACAATGCGGGAATAACAAATGTAGTGTTTTCCAATAGTCATAGAAACATAGGAATGCCTCAGTATGGGGCATGAGTGATGTTAAAGTATAGTAGGTGAAATGTAGTGTACAACTATGTAAACGTAGGCGCTGGTCCCGCTGCAAGAAATACCAAGGTACTGCCATATTTAAAGCAAGGCCCTGTTTGCTGCAGGCCCTGGCGATAGTAGCAGCATAACGTAACAATGAGTTTCAAATGGCTTTCCCATCCCAAGCCCCAGCAGGGAAACCAAGCGTAGAGGCCAACATTCCAGACAGATAAAATACAATTGTCTCATGTTGCAGGCCTGAAAAACCAGAAAGGAATCTGAATTAGTGAACACGGACAAGGCTGTGCTGGTCCCTGAAGGACCAACCCTTGCGAGTCGGGGCAGAGGTTTCCTGCTGTCAAAGGTTCGGTCTAGATTTAGCTCCGCAAGCGCCCCCCAGAATAATGAACACCCCTTTTTTACTGCCAAATGCCCACAAACCAGACCCCTAAATCCTTCAGAATGTGGCTGATTAGTGCAATCGCCAAGAGGCCTAGGAGGAACTCCCAGGACGGGCAGCCGATAAGGGGGAGCAAGGAGTAAATTATCCCGTGATTTGTACTACGGGGCAAGAGAGAGGTGAGGCCAACAATGTTAGTCCTGTGATGGAGAGGCCTGATGGGGGTGCCCATGTGTCTGGGATCAAGAGTGGCTCTTATTTATTGTAAAGGGTCAATTTAACCTTGAGAGTATCTGCTGAGCTCATGCAAACAATCAGGTGCACACCATGTGACTGTGCCCGTGGGGAGGGAAACATATCACATAACCCGCCAAGCAAGGAGCGGGGAACCAAGGTGATGGAGTAGAAGACCACATGTAAGAGGGCCGGGGTAGTTTTGGATGTGGCCAATCAGTCAAGGGACTATAGGAGACTGGTATTTTATATATAGGTGGTAAGCAATGAGGGTGGAGGGATAACACAGTATACTGTTTGTGTCACAAGTGACAATGTTTTGCTATTTAACTACTTGTATATGTTGAACTAACTCCTTTTCCTTTTTGTATACAAAATAAATCTTGTTTTACTTTGCCTTTGCACATCTGACAAGCTCATAATCTTGATCCTGAGGTTGGACCATTGGTTGTACAAGAGAAAAGTGGCTTCAAATGCTATGAGACGCAGACATTTACCATCCATGGGTAAGGACCACAAGAGAAAGAGACACACAAAACTGATGACACAGCTTCTGAGCTGATGCAGATCAGAGAAATATGGGGCCACATGAGCAAAGATGTACTTTATAAGAGGCAGAAAGTGTAATTATGCCTTTATTGTGTAAAAGAGGCTTATTTTGTGTGGGGTAGCCCACCATGAAATCTCGTACCATGTCGGAAAATGAATTGGATTAGCAATAGACCAAGGCCATTCTACATAGAGAGTGTGTTGAGACAACAGTAACCTTCCTCAAGTAACCTTTAGACTGCTGTCAGCCATATACCCTTAGCAAACAAAAAACATGTTATGGGGCAAGACTGTTTTCAATACCCTTGTGTGGCTCCATAGAGGAGATTTTTTTTATTTTAAATTCTCATTTCAACTAGGAATTCCAAGAGAGCCCAAACCCTAATCTAAAGCCGTTGAGTGGTCAGTGGCACCTGTCCGTCAACCAATCCAAGCACTCAGCGCACTTATGGCTTGATGTTAAGCTGCCATGATAACCACCAAGAACATATCTGTTTTTATTTAATCAGAACCCTGCATGTTCATGAAATATTAGTGTTGTCCTGGCTGGTGTTACACAATCCAACTGTGTATTGGCAGCAAAAGAGATTATACATTTATTTTCAGTTTTGTCAAAAACAATGTCTCACTTCAATATCTGATTAAGCTTTCTGTGGCGAACTAGAAGAAGGACACTGACAATTGGAGTTCATTCTCAAGAGGTTGTATTCAAAATAAAAGAGTACAAATTCTACCTAACAAAACAAAAGCTAAGGTGGGCTTTAATGTCCAAAATAAAGTTCTTCAGTCCAAATCCTATCCGCTAACCGACCCTACAACTTTAGAATAAAACTCTGCCAAAAAGAGAAATGGAAGGCTTTGTTCAATAGCCTCAACAGGGCGTCAGCTTGTCCCAATTTATACATGATGTGCTCAAGGCTTCAGAAGTTTCTTTTTCACAGTACAGGATATTCTTCCCAGTTTTTGTATCAAGTTAGGGTTTCACTTTCTCCTGTTATCAAAATAAACCGTCTCTTGCTGTAAACATTTCCATTTCTTCTGAGATGTATTGAAAACATCCAAAAAAAGAATTCTGTACCTTCTGTTATTTGCTCAGTCTTAGTTCCAAGTGTCTGTATCTCTGTATACTAGTTCGCCACAGAAAGCTTAATCAGATATTGAAGTGAGACATTGGGCCTCATTACACGGAAGGCGGTAATGGTTAACGGCCACCGTTAATGGTAACGGTGATCGTTAACCATTACCGCCTTACTACGAGGTCCCTTAGCGGGTTGGTGCTTTAACGCCTGCTTTTTGCAGGCGTTAAAAACCAACCCGCTAAGGGACCTCGGAGCTAATTACGGCACCGCAAAATTGCAGTGCCGTAATTAGCGCCTTCCCCATTCCCATAGAGCCCTATGGGGCAGAAATGGGAATGGGGAAGGGCAATGGCGGAAGGGGGATTTACCGCCCCACCAACCTTGGAATGGGGCGGTAAATCCCCTTTCCGCCAAGGCGGTGGCGGTATTTTACCGGCATGAGCCATGGCGCTAATAGCTAATAGCGCCATGGCTCACCGCCTTCCGTGTAATGAGGCCCATTGTTTTTGACAAAACTGAAAATAAATGTATAATCTCTTTCTCAATTGCCGTTTTTTAGGATGTTTGCATCGACGGGTTTCTCAGGCTCCTGTAACCCTGATAGATAACCCAGCTATTATTCAAAAAGTTTGTATTTTTCATGGTCCCCCTTTCAAAGGGTATTCGCACATTCGGGTTTCTAAGGCTCTGGTAACCTTTATGGCTTTCACAGCTCCTATTCACAACGTTTGTATTTTCATTGGTCCCCCTTTCATGGGGTATTTGCACATTTGGCTTTCTCAGGTCCGTAACCTTGATAGCTTTGACGTACGTTAATCACAATGTTTGTACCTTTTATTGGTAGGCTCTCTGTCGGCTTTCCCCATGGCTAGCTGTCTCTGCAGCTACGGTCTGACATATGTGGAGCTCGGGGATAAGGGCTCCCTCAAAGGATCTGGTCTCGGTGTCCGTTACCGGATTCCCAGCCCACCACAATTCGCTCTTGGTCATGCCACTAGATGAGACGCAGGCATCCCTGTCTCAGTTCCTTCTCTGACCTCGTATCCTCCGTCGGGTAGAATGCCAAACTTCAGGCATTTGGCCAGCACTTCACTCATGCTCCTTGCTGTCAAAGACCCTGCAGCCCAGCATGGCTATGCCCCTCCATGACGTCAATGATGAAAAGGCTTGCCTCTGCGTAGTGGCTCCTCCTTCTCCGTAGGAGTTTCCTCTCTTATAGAAGTCACATGAACAAACAGAACTTTGCCGTCCTTCTCTGACTGTTCACACTGTGTTCAGCATTTCCTGTAGCCAATACATACAAAGAAGGATCTTTTTGGAATATCGTCATTGTAGGAGATAGTGAAGTCTTTTTCACATCTGTATATGCAGGCACAGTGGTTTAGCCTTGGAGTTCCACTCGGGAATGGGAGGTCTAGGCCCGAGGAGGGGAGTCACTCCCAGTGAATTCTCACTTTTCCAGATTCCTAGGGAGAACCTTGCATAGTGGGCTCTCCTCCCTAGCCTCACAGGGGTATCTTCCCTCTGGGGAGAAGGGACAAATTGTGCAGATTCGTCACACCTCCCATGTCCTGTACATCATTTCATTCAGACTCAGGGGCAATTGGTGGAAGCACCAAAATCAGCACACATCCCATTATCCCCAATGTATGCTAGCTTCAAGGTTGTTTTTTAGCAAGGAACAGGCTGTGCTGTTGAATCCACACCAATCTTATACCTGCCAAGTAGATCTCACACTGAGGGAGCCTATTACCTTTGGTCCAAAATATGATTTGCCCAAACAAGAAAATATCCATGTAACTCTCGTCCTAAATGGGGCCCTTTTGGTATGGGGTTATTGAAAGGTGCAAGGTTTGAATAATGTAAGCGATAGAAAGAAGAAGCAGATGAAGAAGCAGAAGAAGACGAAGAAGAAGAAAAACATAATCAGGACAAAGGGTTTATGTATTGTGACTTACCCGGAAGTACTACATTTCCCCACCACAGGGGACACATAGAATGCTGGGCCTAAGGACAATGAGCAGGACTTCCTTGCAACAAGAATAGACTTACCTTAGTAGAGACAGGGACCATTAGAAAGTGACAGTTGGAAGGAGAGATGGGAATAGATGTAAAGGGATAAAGGGAGTGAGAGAGAAGAAAGAGGAGAGGTGGAAAAACAGTGAGCACCACCCAGGGCTCTGGTGATTTGGTATGCCGTGTTGCATATGCTAGCTGCAGCCTGGCATCATAGAAGCCCCTGGCTGTGTGTCAGAGAACCCCAAGTGCAGTAAGAGACCCAGTCCAGGGCTTGTGTGCGTAGAGCGTGGCACCAGAACCAAGACCCAGCCTGCAGCCCATACAGCCCACAAAGGTGCCAGACCGGGTGGGTCAGTGAAGATTCAAGCCCCGAAACACGTGAGTGCTGCGACCTGGGTGGGGCATCCACAGGCAAAAACTGATCCTGGGAGGTGTACAGCCAATCCTGGGTCCAGAGATGGGCTGGGAGAGAATCAGGCCCCATGCTGCATAAGCGTGCCATCTCCAGTGAAGGTGGCATGGCCTGGGAAAGTCCACCCGCCATGCAGCCGACTGGCAGACAGTGAAAATGTTGTTTTCTGCAAAGGCCCCAGCGGTATGAGTGGGGCTGCCAGCATCCCGAAAGACATGTGGGGTCTGCACCACCCCCAGGGCCAGATGGGTAGGCAGCGTGGCAGCGCTGGAAGCTTACCTGTAGTCCTGGCTGCTGCGTCTGATGCAGCAGAAACAGCAGAGTTTGATAGAGTTGCAGTCATTTGTTCTAATTAATCCTGTTCCTTTCTTCATTTTTCTAGAAAAGTTTGGGGAGTTTCTGCAGGGTTATTTTGTCCAGAATGTTTGTTAGCCATTTGTGAAGAACATGTATTCCTTCTTTCAAGTTATGGTGGGGGTGATGAGGCTCTCTCTGGCTTTGGGAGGTCCAGAATTGTAGGTATGTCTCTTGATACTATTCCATGTTCTCTTGGCTATGGGGTGTACTTTGGGAGAGTAACTCTTGAAGTCTGGATCTTGAATGGCATGAAAAGGCAGTCTCCCTATGGGAGAGAGAGAGAGTGGTGGTGAAACTATGATGAGGTTTTATTGCCGAATATCCTATCCAGTGTGTGTCCAGTTGTGTAGGTGCGTCCTCTTACTAGTTGTTTGAAATGAAAGATCTTCAAGGATTAAATATAATCACCTGACAGAGTTGTTTGGGCTCCTTTCCAGTAAATTAAAATCGCCCAGGATAATCCCTGTCCACAGAAAGGTTGGTCATTGCTTCAGAGAATTTCTTTTAAGAACATACGTTTGAAAGATGGGGGCTGGTGGATAAGCAGAAAGTGAGCATTGCTGTGTGGGTGAGGTTGCATTTCACCATGGGGCATTCACATTTTGGTATGGAGTCATCCACCGGTTCTTTAGGTGGATGTATTGTCTGGAGAGAATTGTGGTTGGGTTTTCAGGCTCATTATTGTCCTTGGGACCCATTTTCTCTAGTGTAGTTGAGTGCAACCTGTTGCTTCCCTGACAGTTTTGATGACTGATGAGGTGAGGTATAGAAGAAGTCGTGTGGGGTAGAAGAGTCTGTCTGACTTTCTGATTTCTCTGTTGCGGTCTCGTGATTGCTTCTGACTTTGGCGGCTGATGCATTTCTGTTGTCTTCTCCCCTCCTGCACATAATGGTGATGCATAACAGAAAGTAAAGCAAGTCATTTTCTAGTGAGAGTAGTGGTAGGTTGTGCAGGTATGTATGTTCTTTCCTTCTGGATTGCAGCTTTATAAAGATGGTGGTCATGGTTGAGTGATGTAAGGTGAGGCTTTTGGTACTGTATGGGAGGACAGGTCTTTAGGACCCCACACCCCCACATTGCCCACCTACGTGAGGCTCATGACTCATCGGCAGCCCCCATCACCTGGGTCCGGGAAGCAGGGTAGCTGCGGATCGACACGTGAGGCTGCACAGCTCACCTTGTAACATGACATAGACTCCATTTTGTTATGCATTTAGACTCCATTTAGACTTGAGTATACTAAACCCAGGCCTCTGTGGAACAGGCCGCCTACAGAAACTGCAGCTCACCCCCACTTGATCGCGCATAGAGAGCCTGCACTTCCCCCCAGCCTCCTCCCCATGGCAGCCCCGCTGAAGGCCCGTTCTCACGAGCAACTAGATGTGAACAAGTAACAAAACAAACACTGTATCATTTACCTTCTGCAGTACATCATTGCCCTTGCGGTGACCTAACTTTTAGTTGGGGTCTGGGAAAGAACAAAGTTGTCCATATGAAAGATACCTTGACCCCCCACAGACCCCCACGTTCATGATATGTAGTGTTCATGACCCCCCAACCCTGTCCCCCTGGGTGAAATGTTAAACCTGCATGTCAAATCCCTGTGCCTCCCAGTCTTATTCATGCTGCTAAGTCATTTGCGAAAGAAGGTTTAAAACCTGCATTGCCAATTGCCATGTTAAAGTGGTATGACTCTTGCTCACCCCAAGACATCTCTGTGTAAAGATGTGAAATGTATGTGCACACGAATCTACCCTTTACTGACCCATGAGTGCTGCTATCATAAAACGGTTAAAAAAAGGAATGCATAAAAAGCCTGTGTATGATATGATTGTAAGTGACATATGTGAACCTATTGAAGCAGTGAACCACATCTGATGTTGAATGGAATGTTAGTTGAACTTGTCATTCGATCAGAAGTATGATGCTTTAATTTGCCACTGTGATCAATGCATCCACCAACCTTGTTCTACCTCACGTTTTATGTTCATTTTCCTCATGTGCTCCAAGCAAAAGAATGAAAAACGTTGTGTGCTGTAAATGATCATTTTCTCTCTCTATTGATCCTGAAAACTTGAGCACACGCGGGTTACAGAGATATGCAATTTACACAACGCCCCGCAAGCCTAAAGCAACCCGTCTCTATAATAATGTTCATGCCGTCCAGTAAAAAGGGACCCACGAAAAGTTACAAGGCCATCTCCCCCTCCTCCGGAGAGCTGCACATCTAACCCCCCTCCTCCCTTCAAGGCTTGCCGGAGCTTGAAGGTCCCCGGGTTTCTGTTGTTGGAACAGTACGGCTACACCTCCCTGCATTCCTGCTGGACCCGCACCAAGCATTTACCTTCCCCCATGCCTCCAACACCAGATGCCACCATATAATCACTGTGTACCGCCCTGGCCAGGCCAAGAAGAATTACGAGTCACACGGTTCCAACTCCCACCGCCTTTTGCGGTATTAGCTATGTGCCCCCTCCGACCCAACAGTATTCCAGTTCACCCTAAGCTTAATGGGCCATAAAAACAGTTATTCGCCCCTGTACTAACATACCGTAAAACCATCACTCACTACATCTAACAGAGTAGAATGATAAAGGTAGCCTAACCCGTGCCCTCTGATAAGACACCTGGATCCACGAGAGGGGATCCTTTGTTACTGACAACTTTACGATGATGTATGAAGGAAGCCTCATATTGCATACTGTTTTTCTGTGTCCCCTCCCTGGTATTAGATTGATCTTCTGTAGGTTTTACATACCAATTTGACATAGACGGTTGTGACGAATGTGTATGAGTGGCCAAAAGGGCAAATTGCTAGCACCAAAGTAGTGCACCTCCGTGGACAGCTTGCGCCCTGACACGCCACTTTGATGAGCCCAGCTGACCCAAGCACCCTGTGATGCCACCACGTGGATCTCCGCCAATCATGGAGCACCGCGCCGACACCTTACATAGTAGCTAGTCGTCGCCACCCAATCCCCTAGACTACGTGGCCCCTATAGCTTTGCTCATGCATGATGTGTATTTGTAATATAAATGACTGTCTTTGCTATTGTCAGACAGAGCGCTCTCAGAGTTTGCAGAGTCCTTTGCATGCCCTATATCGATTTAGATAAAAAGATTTTTACGTTCAACCGCACTTGGTCTTGGTCTCACATTCCCTCCAAGGATGTGTTCATCAATGGCTCTCATTGGGGAGTGTTAAATGCCTTTTGAGGGATGCTCACTTTCAAGTGGTGACTGCTTAGATGTGATTCGTCTTTTGGTCCCCTTTTGGCATGAGACGTCCCCTGCCACAGCAGAGACGCACAGCGCGCCCCCTCAAGAGAGCTGACCGCCTACGGCAACTGGTACGCTTAGATGTGCACACGCAGTAGGGCGAGAGGGTATGAGTCCCACTTAAAAAAAACCTTAGTGCCGCTCGCTGGGGAGGCCATTGAGTGTGAGGCAGCGCCGCCTGGACGGACCGAGTCCGGAGAGTCTCGGATCAAGACGGGCACGTCAGTATTAAGTGTGAGAGACATTAAAAGGAGTCGGCTATTGATAGAAGTGTACAAAGTTAAGCTAAGCTAAAGGGGGTTCTCTTAGGGGTAAATTAACTGTTGATTCCATACTTTTTTCTTTCTGTTGCATATGGCCATTAGGATAAATTAAAGAGATTACGAGGTGAAAAAAGGAAGAAGGGTACCTAGCTCTGCAAGGGGGTAGAAGGCGGCGCCGCATAGTGCTCTCTTGACTAATACTAGGAATAAGTGAAACAAAGGACAATATAAGTAAGAGTCTCAGAGGAGTAAGACTCGGTGTAAAAATTAGAAAAATGCTTTTTCTTTCTCATTTTTTCTAAACCTATAAGGGGAAGAGGTCTGACATTTCAAGGGGAAGAGAGTGTAACGGGTCAGCAGTAAAGGGATCTTTAGAATAAGAAACCGTGAAGGAAGGAAAGGGGGGTGTATGTTGTGTGTTGTAAGTAAAACGTTTGTCAAAGTGACGTCATGTATTGACTATGTTATGCTCCCTTTTTACTACAAATTTGGTGACAAAGTGATAAATTGATTGCATCAGGATTTGATGAAAAGTGGTCATGGTAAGTGTGACCTTTTGAAATTAAGTACCAAGGGTGTGACAGAGATATATAAGTATCTAAGAGCTGCTATCATTGTAAGTGTACGCACAAGATACCCTGATTAACGTAAGGTGACACAAGTGGGTGGAAGACAGGGGAACAACATGGGGGCCGAAACCCCCCTGGCCCATATTTGTAAAGATGTACCAGGTTACGCATAACCAAGTACCATGACCAGTGGGTCACGGAACTAAAGGGGAAGGGCTACCCCAGGTATGGCCCCAAGGAGGGTAATTTGATAAAAGTGTGCTGGACATGGTGGCCACGTGCTTGTTTATAAAATACAAAGGAAAACAGTTCCACAACAGAAGAGAGATATTAGATTTATGGAGGCTGTTCGAAGAAGTGCCCCCAGTCAAAAGAAAAGAAATAGCGCAAGAACAAACTGCCTCTTCCTTAGCAGCAGAAGAAAGTGAAAGCGAGGGTAAAGGGAAGGAAGAAGTAACATGGTTGTACCCCCTCCTGAATAAGCCGGTGCCTGCTGATGGGTATAGTGATCCTGTGTAAGTGTCCACACCTACTCCCGCAGTTGTCCCACGACCCACTGCACCCCCGCCATATGATTGCTCCAGAACTAGTGGGCAGGTAAGTACTCCTACAGTAGATATTGAAAAATTAACAGAAGACCTAGACTCTCGACTCTCAATGGCCCGGAGTGACCTATCTAGAATACGAAATATATGTGAGCAAAGTGAGTCAAGCACGTCAAGTCCCGAGCAAACACCAAGGGCACAAACGCCTGACAGATCCATAGAGGAAGGGTGGAAGAAGGGGGAGATACTATTCCGAATAAAAGAAGAGCCAACCAGAATAATAGAGTTAGAACAACACATTCCCGGAGAGAACCCAGGGGAAGAGGGAATGGCCACAGGAGGGATGGAGGAGTTATGGTGTGACATAGAGGAAGATGAGTTGGAAGGAAGAAGAATAGGACTGGCAACAGGAGGGATGCCAGTGAGACTAGACAACACACCGTTGGGGAGGGCTATGGAAGAAGAATGGACTGGGAGATTGAGGAATAGAGTGGGAAGAATGGCACCATTGGGAGAGAAAGGGGCAAAGGTGAGTATTAGGAAAGGAACAAAAAGTAGGTTACAGCTACCCCTGATACATAGAGGAGGTGGGAGGCCAAACTACATTCCCTGGGCTCAGATGGATAAGGCCAACTTATTGAAATCATTGCCCCCGCTGTCGGGGGGAGCAAGTAAATGGATATATGCATTCGAGAAGCACACAGCGGGAGTCCCATTAGCTGTTGGTGATGTTAAAAGCTTGTTAGTGTCTGCAGTCGGTGACCAAGCTGACAGGGTTTGGGTAAAGGCCGGATTCCCAGGGATAACATTAGATTGTGAACACCATGGCCGTTCCTCTTTTAAAACAGTACAAGCCAGGATCTGGGACGCATTGAGGGACACCTTCCCAGACACACCAAATTTGCAATCAGTCATGCAATGTACAATGAATGACGGGGAAGATGCTATGGATTTAATTTTAAGGATGCAGGAGATGTGGAGAGCGGTAACGGGTACGGCCTGGGATCAATCAACATATTTGTTTTACTTTATAATAAAGAGGGCTCCCAAAAGAAGTTCAGAAAGCACTCGACAAAATAGCAGGGATTGAATCAAAATGCTGGCCCGAAATTCAAAGTATAATAGTACACCACTGTAAAAGGATCAAGGAAAGGGAGAAGGAGATAGCACAGAGAAGGTTGGCAGACGAGGCAAAGTTAATACAACTGAAACTGGTGAAGGTCGCAGCAGCTATAGCCCCACTCCCTCCAGATAGAGACGCGGAGTAGGAGGAGGGGCCGGTAGCGATTCAAGGGAGAATGGCAGCGAATTGGGCAGGGAATGGACAGTCACAGTGGACTGGACAAGGACAGTACGGAGGACAGCAGTGGCAAGTACGGAGCACCCGTGGAGGAAGAGGTGGGTACAGAGGGAACAGAGGGGGTGGCCTGGCATACGGAGGGAATGGCGGGTAGAGGGGACCACAAGGGCCCCGGGGAGGACAAGGAAATTGTTGGAATTGTGGGAGGTGGGCGCATTTCTCAAGTGAATGTAGAAGCAGGCTAAAGTACAATTACCAAAACGATCAGCAGTATGGCCACCCCCACCCGGGAAGCCCATACGGCCTATCGATGGGCAGTGGAGGAGGACAAGAACAGCAAGATCAAAGGTACCCAGAAGAACATAGGGAGCAAACACACAATGTCCATCAACACCCTCAGTGCCGCGAGGACATGCCCTACACCCAGGGCAACCCCTTTGCCACAACCGCAAATGGTGCACCTGAACCCTTTGGCGGGGTGGCCCTGGTATCAGGAAATGTTTTCAGCCAAGGGGATACCACGAGACACCCAGCATAGGGCAGCCCATAGAGAGCACTTGCGTGTCCAGTACTATCGACGACCCTCGATGCATCAGAGGAACCATTGATAGGGGTGGAGATAGGGAACAAACAATTCATTTTTATGGTGGATTCGAGAGCTGAAAAATCATGCCTAGGTGAAGGCAGGTTTCCGCTATCTAACCGTAAATTGGAGACGCAGGGGTTCTCTCGGGCAGTGGTGGAAGTTCCTTATACAGAAGATTTGGATGTAACTGTGGGGGGAAAAACAGTACAAGCTCCCCTGTTGTATTATGAACAATCCCCGATCAACTTGCTGGGAAGGGACCTCCTCAGCAAGCTCAACATGACTATTTCTTTTACAAAAAGGGGTTAAGTTGCTCGACCCCCGGTATCTGACCATTACGAGTGATGTTGGTAGTACACACATGAGCGACGGCGCCAGAAGTACGCGGCATACCAGTAGACACAGACATGTTCATTCAGGGGTTGAAAACACTGGCACGAGTGGTCCCAGAATTGAAGCGCCAGGAATGGAGGATGCCAGCAGAATTTGTTTTCCGTCCCATAGTATGCCCAGACATAGTGCCAGGGACAGTGATGTCATTAGATTTACACGCAGTACAGGTCTCAGCACAGAGAATAGCGGTCATTAGAATGGACATACATGGCTACCAGTGACGCACAGTGTTGTGCATCAATGCTGACATTGCACTACGAGATTTATCAGATGAAGACTCTTCACTGACTCAGACAGTGATGCGGAGATAATAATGGAAATAGCAATCCCATGTGACATTATGATACAGGCAAGACAGGTACCAGTGCAGCTGATGGCAGTGGTAGGTGCGCCACCCTGATATTTTGAAAATTACATGAAAGCAGTGCCAGTTGACCTGTGGACAACAGGCCCACATGACGTGGGACTGTTGCATGAAGTGCCACCAGTTAAAATAAAACTGAAACAGGGAGCATTATTGCCTAGAGTTAAACAGTACCCCCTGTCCCGAGAAGCAGAAAAAGGGATAAAAGAAACAATCACTGCATTGTTAGCACAGGGAATAATCGTACCATCGAATTCACCATGCAATACCTGTATCTATCCCATCAAAAAAGCAAAAG
The DNA here is from genome assembly GCF_040938575.1 of Ambystoma mexicanum. Classification (NCBI taxonomy): domain Eukaryota; kingdom Metazoa; phylum Chordata; class Amphibia; order Caudata; family Ambystomatidae; genus Ambystoma; species Ambystoma mexicanum. The sequence goes on from NC_090937.1 coordinate 851,212,216, forward strand.
GTGGGGCTTGGAGGATGATCCAAGATTTACACCCATTCAATGATGTCATACAAAAGGAGTTCCCATTGGTCCCCAATCCTGCATCGATTCTATGCAGCATCCCGAAAGATGCTTCTTGCTTCACAGTGGTCGATTTGAAGAAAGCATTCTTCTCAGTACCACTCACGGAAGAGTCCCGATATCTAACAGCATTTACACTGGGAAGAAAAAGATACGAGCATTGTAGACTGCCCTAGGGGTACTGAGAAAGCCCAAGTATATTCAACAGGATTCTACATGAAGATCTGCGAAATGTGGTCACAGACAGCACAATTATTCAGTACGTGGATGATTTGCTGATTTGTGGAAAAAATGAGGACGAGTGCAGGAAAGATTCTATTTCACTTTTCACATTGTTGGCCCACAAAGGTTACAAAGTAGATAAAGGAAAATTACAATACTGTCAACAAGAAGTATTGTACCTGAGACAACTAATTTCAAAGGATGGTAAACAAATCATACCAGACAGAGTGGCTGCCATCAGAGCGGTAAGCAGGCCAAAAACAGTGAAGGAAATGCAGAAATTCTGCGGCATGTGTAACTACTGCCGAGCCTGGATATTAGATTATGCAGCATACACAAAGCCATTACTGCAGGGACTCAAGGAAGTCCAAAGAGAAAACACAGAAATGCAATGGTCAGCAGAACTGGATGACGCCTTCACATCACTTAAGGAGTTAATGTCAAGCGCAGCAGTACTCGCGAACCCAGACTATGAACGCGAGTTTTATTTATTTTCACATTGCAACGGGACACTCATGACAGCAGTACTGACACAAAAAACATCCTTGGGGCACAAACCATTGGCCTATTGCATTAGAACATTGGAAGCAGTAATGCAAGGACACTTTGCCTGCGTTCGCAATAAAAAAAAATTACAACAATCGTGATGGGATGTTCCCTGACACTGTTCGTGGAACATTCCCTATTTGTCATATTGGAAAGATCAAAAAGCACACTAACCACTCAGAGAGCCACAGCGTATGAAATTATGCTGTCCAGCGCTACCATACACACAGTGAGATGCAAAACAGTCAATCCTGCAACATTCATCACAGAAGCATGAACAGTGGAAGATTTGCAAGCACATGATTGCGCAACATACAGAGGAGAGGAGGGGGACACGCCCACAGTAAGTGAAAACGCACTAGCTGGAGGAGAAATATATTTCATAGATGGGTCATCATCAATAAACTCAGAGACAGGAGAAAAACATCTGGGAATAGCTGTTGTGAAACTAGAGGAAGAGGAATATGAAGTGCTAGTACAGCAGCAATTACCAGCCCATTATTCAGCACAGGCTGCCAAATGGGTAGCACTTATTGAAGCCTTACATGCCGCCAAGGGGTGTGCTGTCACAATTTACACAGACTCAGCCTACATGACTACCACAGTACACGGGGGATTGGCCCGATGGGGGAGAAGAGGATTTCACGGGGCAGATGGGTTGCCCGTGCAACACGCAGAACTGCTCAAGGAATTGATAGAAGCATTAAAAGACCCTACAATTGTAGCTATAGTGAAATGCCAGGCCCATACAAACAACACTGATTTGATCTCTTTGGGGAACGCGGCAGCGGATGCTGCCGCCAAGGAGGCATCTTACTTAACGAAAGAAAGGACAGGTGAGTACTTGATACAGAAAAACATGGAGGAAGATCTCCCAGAAGGGTATAATACGATGCCCGTATCACAAATATTAGAACTCCAAGATGGGGCAACAAACGAGGAGAAAGAGTTGTGGGAGAAGAGGGGGTGTAACCAGTCACCAACAGACCTCCTATGCTGTCAACATAGCACAGGTAAAGTAATGATGCCCAGCAAACTATTAGAAATAGCATTCCAACAACTACATGTTCCAGCCCACAATGCGAAACAGCATATCGCTACAGAAATAAAAGAGAATTGGTTCGTCCCAGGGTTGCAGAAGCAACTTTCAAAAATGGCAATGGAATGTACAACCTGCCAAATATATAATTCAGGAATGACACTGAGAACATTGCGAGGAACACTACCTAAGCCAACATGCCCCTTCAGAGAGCTGCATATTGATTATGCAGATATGAGAGAGAGGTGCAACGGGTCACGTTACATGATAGTAGTGGTTTGCCCATTTTCAAAATGGGTTGAGGCAGGACCATGTGCAAACCCGGGTGCCAAATGTGCTGCAAAGTTCTTAGTACAGGAAGTATTCCCGCGCTGGGGGATTTGTGACGTAATTCGCTCTGATAACTGCACACACTTTGTTAATGATCTCTTCAAAGAAGTAACCACTCTGCTAGGCATAAAACACAAGCTCTGCTCTATTTATCACCCACAAAGTAACGGCATGGTTGAGAAGATCATCGGCCTCCTTAAAGGGAGGTTGTCAAAACTGTGTTTCACACTCAAGCAAAATTGGGTGCACTGTTTGCCCTTGGCCTTGTTTGAGCTGAGAAATCAGCCCAGCAAGGACCACCATCTGTCACCCCATGAAATTGTAACAGGACGGTGTATGCACACAGCAAATTCTCCACTCTTCAGACATTCAGGCTCCCACAGAAGTGCCACTGTACTAGGTGAAGAGTTTAATGAGTACCTGACAAAACTCACAAAAGCAGCCCGTATGATAGCAAGACAGCTCGTGCCCCCGTCCAAAAATGAAGAGGGAAGTGATGCCATAACGCCCACCACATGTAACCCAATAGGTCAGCTAATGCCAGGGGAGATGGTGTATGTAAGGAGCTTCGTGCGTAGGTGGAATGCTCCAGGGTTTCATGGCCCATACGAAGTAGTGTATTGCATACCGACAGCAGTTAAAGTGAAGGGCCTGAGATATTGGATACATTTAGTGACTTTTATAATATGAATAATGTTAATGATGCACTGCCATATGTCTCTTTCTCTCTCTCTCTCTCTCTCTCTCTCTCTCTCTCTCTCTCTCTCTCTCTCTCTCTCTCATACTGCTCACCTCTAAAAAAAGAAATATATATATATATATATATATATATATAATGGTCAATCGAAAATGTTGAAGTAAAAATATACAAATGTTTTTTGGGATGCTTAATGCACTTTTATGTTTCAATATATAGGAGAAACCATGGCAACGGATGGGCCGCCCGCTACGAATAGTGTTAGGGCAGACAGGAATGTAAATGTAAATTTTGATTTGCGTAGATATTCATATGAGTGTGGTCTGTTTGTATGCACTGTCATATTTTTTACACTAATGTTTGGCCTGGTTCTATACTGGGCGGTTACATTTATATCTATCGATATAAATGAAGGGGGGGGAACGGAACCAACATGGTCAAAGAAGGAGCCTATCTTATATGGGATGGCTTCCAGCTCATATGTGGATATGACACTCACCCTGATCACACGCAGCACCTAAATGACACAACCAATAAGCTGACCCCACGTCCCACTTCCCCATACAATACCTCTGAATATAGTGTCTTTGGGTTAAATGATCGTAAGCCTTCTGTTTTATCATGGTTGTATGACACCACCCCTGTCATGCCAACAGTCCGTCCGTCCATAGAATATGAATCCCCCACAAATATACAGGGAGAAAATGCAGAAGTGACTGAAAGGTTCTTAGCCCTATATGACGAGTGGGAAGGGGGGGGCGGGTGAACAGAACACAACACAACACAACAAGCATTTAGGAATGCGAGAATGTACCTCAGAAGCAACAGGAGACAGAGGGAGGTTGGGAGGAGAAAATATTATGAGTACTCCGGGCTGGGGCTGGACACCATAGAAGACCCTAGACACCCACATCAATCAAATAAGTAGTATGCGGATATGAGCTCCACCGCCAAGCAACCAACCAACGAGAGCTGTTATGTATGCTCTCTGATACCCCATGCTTCAGGCACGCCTAAGGGACTACTGCCTCAAGAATTGCCGCTTGCAGATGCCCAGGGCCTACTTCATCTCACCCTATGTAGAATAAAGAACACCTTTCAGGCACACACAGTATTGTTTGAAATTCTGCACAACGAGAAGACATGCTACTCAAGACCCAAAGGAATGATATGTTTAAAAGAAACATTTTTAGTGATTAAAGGAACATTATTTTTGGAAAACAAGTGGAAAGAGGAAGTAATAACATGCAAAGCAGAAGCGCTATGAGGATTGCCGGCAGAGAAACTGCAATGGGTCATGAAAACATGTGCACATGTGTGGAACGAGCACATCACAAGGGAAGAAACAACATGGGTACAAATAAGAACTGTAACAAAACGCTCATCATTCCAGACATGAAGAAAGGGACAGCTGCCCTTATGGACACCTACTGGGTCTGCAGTAAACAGGCATACTTGCACCTCTCACAATCTTGGAGGGGCACATGTTCTTTGGCGACGCTGCACTCTGCCCTGATGGTGGTTCCAGAGGTCATATCGAAGGAGGAGAAGGACTGCAAACCGCCCACCGTCCAAATCACTCACAACCATCAGAAGAATCGCCAATGTATGTCCTGTCCGCGGACAACGTGCAAGGTCCAATATCAAGAAAGCGGAGATCATCCAACTACATATCCAAAGCCTCCACAGAACTGTTGGCACAAATTCCTGACAAGTTCCGGCTATTCAACTCCACTGAAACATTCTTTGCCTCCCTCGTCCCTAGTATCCAGGCGTGAGCCAATGCAAAGTGGCTGTAAATAACGTGCTGGGAGCTGATCCAACTGGCCAACAACACTGAAGAAGGATTCAACGTAATCAAGGTAGAGCTAAGGGCCCTCTGGCTGATGACAATGCAGAACAGATATGTCCTAGACCTGTTGACGGCGATGGATGGAGGTGTTTGCTGAAAAATTGGGAACCCGTGCTGCACATTCGTGCGGATACGGACAACGGAACACTGTCACACGTTATCGCGGCAGTGCATAATTTGGGGGAGCGGATGAAGAAGGAAGGTGGATTTGACCCAAGCTCTTGGTTCAACAACATTTTTTCATGGGTACCATCCTGGCTTGGAATGACTTTCAAAATGCTGATACCCATTATCGTATTTTTGCTCCTGATTTTTTGTGTGTGCCAGCTAGGTCTTCGGTGCTGCGCAAACGCAGTTCCTAACAGTACAATGATGATGGTGACAATGGGCAACACTAGAGGAGCAGCACAAATTATGCAGGAGGCACAAGTACAAACAGGTGAGGATCCCGAACACAAATATAGAATGGTGGCATTATATTATGACGGGGACATAGTGGACAGGTTATACCACACAACAATAAAGGAGCCCCAGGAATGAGAATGATATAAGGAAGTATGGGTAGACTTGGAAGAGGATGGGGGATGCATATATATGACCTCCACTCTAGACGAGTATGCTAGGGAGGGAGAGAGTTTCCGAGGGGTGTGTAGAGCCTGGATGCCAATCAAGGGGACACCAGCATGGGATGAAGCAATAGCCAATGAAAAAGAGCAGGTTGGGTGAGTTACAATATTTGTTCCTTAAGTAACGAAAGGGGGGAAATGTATGGGAGAACAGGTCTTTAGGACCCCTCTCCCCCACATTGCCCACCTATGTGAGGCTCATGACTCATCGGCAGCCCCCATCACCTGGGTCCGGGAAGCAGGGTAGCTGCAGATCGACACGTGAGGCTGCACAGCTCATCTTGTAACATGACATAGACTCTATTTTGTTATGCATTTAGACTCCATTTAGACTTGAGTATACTAAACCCAGACCTCTGTGGAACAGGCCGCCTACAGAAACTGCAGCTCACCCCCACTTGATCACGCACAGAGAGCCTGCACTTCCCCCCAGCCTCCTCCCCATGGCAGCCCCGCTGAAGGCCCGTTCTCACGAGCAACTAGATGTGAACAAGTAACAAAACAAACACTGTATCATTTACCTTCTGCAGTACATCATTGCCCTTGCGGTGACCTAACTTTTAGTTGGGGTCTGGGAAAGAACAAAGTTGTCCATATGAAAGATACCTTGACCCCCCACAGACCCCCACGTTCATGATATGTAGTGTTCATGACCCCCCAACCCTGTCCCCCTGGGTGAAATGTTAAACCTGCATGTTAAATCCCTGTGCCTCCCAGTCTTATTCATGCTGCTAAGTCATTTGCGAAAGAAGGTTTAGAACCTGCATTGCCAATTGCCATGTTAAAGTGGTATGACTCTTGCTCACCCCAAGACATCTCTGTGTAAAGATGTGAAATGTATGTGCACACGAATCTACCCTTTACTGACCCATGAGTGCTGCTATCGTAAAACGGTTAAAAAAAAGGATTGCATAAAAAGCCTGTGTATGATATGATTGTAAGTGACATATGTGAACCTATTGAAGCAGTGAACCACATCTGATGTTGATTGTAATGTTAGTTGAACTTGTCATTCGATCAGAAGTATGATGCTGTAATTTTTCACTGGGATCGATGCATCCACCAACCTTGTTCCACCTCACGTTTTATGTTTATTTTCCTCATGTGCTCCAAGCAACAGAATGAAAAACGTTGTGTGCTGTAAATGATAATTTTCTCTCTCTATTGATCCTGAAAACATGAGCACACGCGAGTTACAGAGATATGCAATTTACACAAGGCCCCCCCAAGCCTAACGCAACCCGTCTCTATAATAATGTTCATGCCGTTCAGTGAACAGGGACCCGCGAAAAGTTACAAGGCCATCTCCTCCTCCTCTGCAGAACTGCACATCTAACCCCCCACCTCCCTTCAAGACTCGCCGGAGCTTGAAGGTCCCCGGGTTTCTGTTGTTGTAACAGTACGGCTACACCTCCCCGCATTCCTGCTGGACCCGCACCAAGCATTTACCTTCCCCCATGCCTCCAACACCAGATGCCACCATAAAATCACTGTGTACCGCCCTGGCCAGGCCAAGAAGAATTACAAGTCACACGGCCCCACTCCCACCACCTTTTTAAGGTATTAGCTATGTGCCCCCTCCGACCCAATAGTATTCCAGTTCACCCTAAGCTTTATGGGCCATAAAAACAGTTATTCGCCCCTGTACTAACATACCGTAAAACCATCACTCACTACATCTAACAGAGTAGAATGATAAAGGTATCCTAACCCGTGCCCCCTGATAAGACACCTGGATCCACGAGAGGGGATCCTTTGTTAGTGACAACTTTACGTTGATGTATGAAGGAAGCCTCGTATTGCATACTGTTTTTCTGTATCCCCTCCCTGGTATTAGATTGATGTACTGTAGGTTTTACATACCCATTTGACATAGACGGTTGTGACAAATGTGTATGAGTGGCCAAAAGGGCAAATTGCTAGCACCAAAGTAGTACATCTCCGTGGAGAGCTTGCACCCTGACACTCCACCCCGATGAGCCCAGCTGACCCAAGCACTCCGTGATGCCACCACGTGGATCTCTGCCAATCATGGAGCACCGCGCCTACACCTTACATACTAGCTAGTCGTCACCACTCAATCCCCAAGACTACGTGGCCCCTATAGCTTAGCTCATGCATGACGTGTATTTGTAATATAAATGACTGTCTTTGCTATTGTCAGACAGAGTGCTCTCGGAGTTTGCAGAGTCCTTTGCATGCCCTATATCGATTTAGATAAAAAGCCTTTTACTTTCAATCGCTCCTTGTCTTGGTCTCATTCCCTCCAGGGGTGTGTCCATCATTGACTCTCATTAGGGAGTGTTATATGCCTTTTGAGGGAGGCTCACTTTTAGTACATGTCTAGGGTTTCTGTGTACGGCTGTTGTTGGATAGAATGATTGGTGCATCTGGCGTTGATATCTTTGGATATTTTTGGAGCATGTTTCTGAGTGAGGGTTGGCTGGTGGTGTGACCTCATGGGTGCCCTTGGTCACCATTAGTGTTTGGGCTGGTTACGGACTTAGTGATGATGCTAGAACTTGCCTAGGCTCTTGCTTTATGTCTGGCGGGCAGGGTGTGTCAGCGAAAGGACAACTGTCTATGCAGATAAGGCCAGAATAACTAAACAAGCGGTTCTGCTACAAACCTCGGGTGAATATCTCTGTGCAGATCAAAAGGGAGGAAACATCTTGTTGTGCAGATCAGCGTGGCCCAATAAAATGTTTAAAACCCTATGGAGCAGTTATCACTGAGTAGAACTAGAGGGTGGAATGTCTGTGCAACTACAGCCACAACAGTTGCAAACAATTAGCTCTGAAAGTGACACCTTGTTTCTATTATTCAGTAACTACTCCACCCTTTCACTTGCCATGTTCAGCATGAGGCAAGTATCGGAAACCTAAACCGAACCTCTTAAATGATTGGGCATTTTGAGCAATTCCGTATTCTCTAAAAACATAGATTTGTAGTTGAGCCAAATAAGTGCCCCTGGATTTACTCATGTTGTCAAAAACACAGGCATGAGGCAATTTCATCCTTTGCGGTCAAGTGCTTTTCTGTTATATCTCCCACGTTTTCCATGGATTCATGAGTGCAGGTTGTCATTGTTACAACTGACTGCTACAGCATAGAAGACTCACGCTGCGTTTGCTCTGGGTAACATTTCCCGTTTTGTAACCTTCTATCATTATTATCAAACCAATGAAATGTCACTTAATGCTTTTGTTTTCTTTCATTGATGGTGTACCTTTAGTTACAGTACGGGAATAGATCAGAATGAATACTTATCAAAATCAGAAACAAAACTTTTGCCATAGAAATACATGAGGTTAAGCCCCTCTCATCGACCCACCAAAGAGTAAAATTCACTCCGATTTTCGAAATGACCAAAATATGTGTCAGTAATCTCAGTTGAAATTGATTTCATGTCTTTTTTTTCTAATAGATTTTGATGTTGGGATCAGGAAAAGGTAGAGAGGTAGAGAGGTGTGCACTGGTATGGTGCAAATACCAGCTGCATATTTTTGTTTGGGCTATTAAGTAAGCGGAAACTATTGCACTAGAGTACAGGTAGTGTAAACAGACACATGACCAAAAACCTGTATGATAAAAATAATCCAAAGGCAAATAACCACTGCACCGATTTCAAGGGAAAACAAGTTTTTTATACGCAAAAGTCTCAGAGGTCCCGTAGAACTGAACTGACACAGAGCTTGTCACGCCCCAAGAATTTACAGGTTACATAGCGAACAAACCGCACATTTCCATACCTAGGTTACAAAGGTCCTCCCACCACCCCCATTGGCTACCGACTATATGACATGCTAATATCACCCTATAGTCCCTAGACCGATTGACCACACTTTATCTAAGCCCATTCCCCTATACACATGGTCCACTAAATTGTCACTATTGAATCCTAATACATGATTAGAGCACAGGTACACCACTACAATAATAAGTCTTGACCATCACGTGATGTACACCCCTCTGATCCAGGCGTGTTCAAAGTAAGGATGGAGAGGCCAACTCTGCTTTGATAAGACAATGGGCCTTCTCATTATACTAGACGCTGTGGCAGACACAAGCTGCACCCTTGAACTTGTACTGAATTTACTGCCATCACCTCTGCTCGCCCTATCCCAAATCTCAGTATGTTGCAGGCATGGCTCCCCTTATCTCCTTTAAACCCCAGGTGCCCAAGGGCACCACTCCCAAGATTGAATTGCAGGGAGCTATTTGCTTTGGTTGAGCATCTAGCCGCGAAAACCTGGAACAGCATCCCAAAAATAATAAGGAACACCAAAGATCACCTCAAATTCAGAAAATTACTAAAAACCTGGCTCTTCAAAACCAGAGACTAAAACCGAAACAACAATAAGACAAATGACTCAACAAAAAGGACCTTGACACAGGGGTCCACCTGCGAGACCCAGGGAGACGGAGGCAACGACTCCAGCCAACCCTCACCATCCCCCATCACCCGTACAGCCACAACTAGGTACCACGAGCTGTGGAACGGACAAGACACAACTAATCACCACACAAACGGAAGTATGGACACTAGCAGCTGCGCTAGTCATGTGGGGGGGTGAGGAGCATGCAAAGTTATTAAGGGAGCGGGCGGAGGGGACAGCTAAATCCTCAAACGGCCTCGAATGGAGAAAAAAAAACAAAAAAAAAAAAAAACGAGCACGTACCTCCTGAGGCACAGGGTGTACAAGCATCCCGTCGTGTAAGATTACACGAGCCCAACCGGCTCAATCCAGGATAGAGATGCCAACTAACCAATACCACTAACAACTTCCTTCTCTGCATACACCTCTCAAACTCCAAACCAAACACAACCACAAACCTCCAGCACAGCAAACCGCACGAACTTCACTACACTGCAACAACAAAACAAAAACACACATAGACTCGCACATCAGCACACGACGACTACCGGCCGCATACACCCCAGGCCCAGCCGACGGAACCACCGGGCTGAGGCTGCCAACAGCACATCACTGCAATCTTGCACTTTTCCAGCCTCCACCCACTAACCCACCCCTCCCTCCCTCTTTCAGAGCCGCCAGAGCGCCAGGGGACCACTCCGGTGGTGATAGTGCGCGGTACAAATGACCTTTAACATTAACATTAACATTAACATCTACTTATAATTCACATGGGATGACCACTCAAAGGGTGAGAGCAGTAGTTGCCTGGCCTGTTGGCATCACCAACCTGTGTGCCATGTTCTCATGAAAGTGTCCTTCAAAGGGTGCATCCCTACCTTCTCTGCCCACATCTAACATTCCATTCCCAGCGCCTTCGAGCTCTGCAATTGTATACAATTAGCTTGTGTCTGCGCAACATGGTTGCCTCTGACCTTGGCTTCTCTCTTGGGGGATAGAAAGGGGAATTGTCTTGGGACTGAGCTAAACAGAGACGCAGCTCCACATCAGGGCCTTCATTCTTCTCATTGTGTGCTAGGACTAGGCATCCAATATGGTGGCACTCTTGCCATGTCGACACGATGACCTCGCTTTTACCGGATCACCTTTCTCTCTCTCCACCTACTTCAACTCCCTTCTCGCAACGTACTCAAGACATAACATTGTGGACTACTTCTAAACACTGGGCCTATAATACATATATATATTTGCAACCGCAACATTCCTACATTTGTGTGTCAATGTTTGTCAAAACTAACTACAAATGATACATGCGTCTTCTGCCACGCAACACTCAAACTGCTCTCACTGAGGCACTTACTAATAGGTCTTTCTCAGCCTGAACCTTTTTTGTCTGGCTGGGATGCCATACGTGCATCCCAACATTAGGAGGGTGATGGCATGTGAGGAGGGACATACAGATTGTGGGTGTTGTTCGGTTATTTACCCACCCATTGACTGCTCATGCCCAGGCTAATCCCGATAATAATTCCCACTGGCTAACTGCCCTACCCTGCCCTAAATGCATCCTTGTGGTATCTCTGAGCTTTCTCTGGCAAGCATTAACATCAAACTTTAGCCTGACTATGTTTTTTATAAGCAGTCTGCTCAGGGTTAATGGCTTAATTGCAGCTGAAAAATGGCTAATAGTGTAATAAAAATGTCTTAACCAAGTGTGCTTTCAGCCACTTGATTTATAAATCTTCAATCCACTGAAATCCTGTTAAAAACAAGGTACGACAAAGTTACTGAGATCATATGCCTGTGTAATCCCGCAATTGTCCAGCTGTTGTGATCTTAAGTCAGTCAGGGGCCTCATTATGGGTCCAGCAGTAACCCTGCCGGTGCTACTGGTGGGTTGCCGCCGGACCCGTAATAATTTACCAACGCCTGACCTCCCGGTGCCACCGGTTCATTACGAGTCCGGCAGACGGGAAATCAGGCGCTAGTATATTTGTTAATCCCCATAGAGTCCAACAGGACTCTACGGGAGTGGGGACACGGAAGGACCGGCACCATTACTAACGGTGCTGGTGCTTCCGTGAAGGGTTTGCCTACCGTGACCACTGTGCCCGGCAGGGTCAGACCTGTCGGGCACACATGCTGCAGTAGGCAAACACATAGGGCCTCATTACAAATCGCCCGGTATGGAAACAACGGTGGCGGTAAACCCGCCGCCACCGTTGTTTCCATGCCGGGCGATCACAACTCCTGCAGGCGGGAGGTGATGTTCCCGCCAGGTCTGACCTGGCGAGTTTAACACCACCCGCCTGCAGGCGGACGGGGAAACACCGGCAGCATTACGAGATGCTGCCAGTGTTTCCATGATCCCCATTCCCATTGAGTCCAATAGGACTCAATGGGAATGGGGATTAACACCATTCCGCCTCCGTGATTCCCGGAAAACCGGGGTTGTAATGCCCCGGTAATTCCGGGAATCATAGAGGCGGAATGGTAATACAAGTCCGGCGGTAACCAGGCGGTTTTACCGCCTCGGTTACCGCCGGACTCGTAATGAGGCCCATAGTTTGCCAGTCCGGAAACAAGAGAGCCAGTGAGCTTACTGGCACTCTTGTTTCCGGACCGGCAAACTTGTCATGATGCCCAATATGTTTATTTGGATGTGCACATCCATTAACAGACAAAATACAAAAATAATACATTAATAAACCACAAAACAATCAAAGCAGCAAAATTCTTAAAAACACAGTGTAAAATCAACCCATTTTAAAACTCGAAGATAGTACAGGCCTTCATGACGCTGCCACAACACCCTTTCTCTTATTTATTATTTTATTTATTTATTTATTTATTTGGATTTATAGAGCGCACATCTGCCCGGGGGCATTGTGGCGCTAAAGAAGTCTTACTTGTTACAGGCATAGATGGTGAATATACAGATACACAGATTTGCATAGAAGCATATTTTCATACATTTGCTGTTATTTCCATACATACAGTGGTGAGAATACAGGTGAGGCGGGTTAGTTGAATAGCGTGGTTTTGAGTAGTCTACGGAAGGCATGGTATGATTTTTTGTTCCTTAAGGCGGTGGGGAGTGCGTTCCAGATTTTGGGTGCTAGGTGTTGAAAGCTGGACCCTCCGGCTTTGCTTCTTTTAAAGGTGGGTACATAGGTCTGGTTGGTCATGTGTGACCTGGTAGGTCTAGTGGAAGTATGGGGGGGTGATCCTTTCAGAAAGATAGGGTGGGGCATTGGCAGAGAGGTATCTGCGGGTTATGGCCATGGATTTGAATAGTATGCACTCTTTTATAGGTAACCAGTGTGCTTCTTTTCTGGCTTGGGAGATGTGCTCCCTTTTTGGAATGCTTAGGGCTGCTCTTAGAGCATTGTTTTGTGTGACTTGCATTTTTTTAATGTTTTGTGCAGACGTGCCCAGGAATAGGGCGTTGCAGTAGTCCAGTTTGGTACTTACTGTGGCTCTGGCTACATTCAAGCAGTTTTTCGAGGATAGCAAGGGTTTATCGGCGTTGATTATCTTAGTGGTGAGTGCAGCAGAAGAGGCTATGGCATTGACCTGCCGTGTCATAGAGAGAGTGGAGTCAAGATATACTCCTAGTGTTTTTACTGCAGTGGAGACTGTGATGGTGGAGTTATCAACGTTAAAGGATTTGTATAGAGGCGGGAGTTTGTTTAGTGTTTCTTTGGTGCCAACTAGTAGGATCTCTGTTTTGTCCCCGTTAAGGCAAAGTCCATTGGCTGCCATCCAGGTTTGAATGGCTCTGTATATTTTTGTTAGTGCTGCGGTGTCTTGTTCATATACCCCAGTAAGGGGGAGCAGGACTTGTGTGTCGTCAGCATAGTTGGTGTAAGCTATGTGGCGATGGTCGAGGTCATTGAACAGTGGGAGGGTGAAAATGTTGTATAAGGTGGGTGCAGTGCAGGATCCCTGTGGGACGCCACAATGGATAGTGGTTGGGGTAGCGTTTGCCGAATCAGAAAAGACTTTCATAAGTCGACCCTCGAGGAAGGATTTGACCCAGGAGACGGCTTCAGGCGAGAAGTGAGCTTCATTTTTGAGTTGCGTGCCTAGGATGTCATGGTTGACCAGGTCGAAGGCAGCAGATAGGTCTAATAGTAGGAGGAGAGCCGGTTTGCCTTTGTCTATGATGTCGTTAAGTTGGATTTTAAGGTCTAATAGGGCCGATTAGGTCCCATGCCCCGGGCGGAAGCCCGATTGCCTTTTGCCTAAGATGCGATTTTCTTCGAGGTAGTGCTGTATTTGTGAGTAGGCGACTTTGTCGAGGATCTTGAGCAGGAAGGGAACTGTTGTGATGGGTCTATAGTTGTTGGCGTTTTCTGGATCTAGAGTGGGTTTCTTGAGAAGAGGGTGCACCCAAGCTTCTTTTAGGCTGGTTGGGACTGAGTTTGAGTTGAAGGAAGCATTGATGAGGGATTTGAGGAATGGTGCTAGTGTTTCAACGCAGTCTTTGACTAGTTTGGCGGGGCAGGCGTCGCCTTTGCAATTGGAGGGTTTGATTCTGTTGACGATATCGATTACCTCTTTATCTGAGACTTCTCTAAATTTAAAGGGTGTAATGTGACTTATCTTTTTGTTCTCATTCACTGTTTCCTTAAGGGATGCAGCTACAATTTCCTGAGTGAGATTTTTGTGATGGTTTAAGATTTTAGCTTGGAGGAATTCGATTTTTTTTAGAAGGGCTGATTGTATGGTGTTACACCAGGCTTGGTCTTTGACAATCTCTTGGGACTTAGTGGCCGGTGTGGAGAGTTCCTTGAAGATAGCGAAGAGCTCTTTGGATTCTGAGGTGGCGTTGGAGATTCTATCATTATATGATGCAGATTTAGCTGCTATAATGCTTTTTTTGTATTGGGTGGCCAGTGGTTTGTAGGACGATAGTGAGGAGGCATTGGGTGCTTTTTGCCATAATTTTAGGGCTTTGCATTTTTTGGTTCATAGTTCTTTTAGTTCTGCTGAGAACCAGGTATTGGAGTGTTTGGAGTTTTGGGATTTTTTCTTTTGTAGGGGGGGCGATGATGTCTATGGCAGTGCTAATGGTAGTTTTGTAGATATCTGCCAGTGCAGCTGGGTCAGATGAGGCAGGGAGGTTGTTCATGAGAGGGACTAGATAGGGTGAAATTCTTTCTTTGGTGAGGTTCTTGGCGCTCCTGGCCATGGCTGGGGGTGCGGGCGTGAGTTTTTTCGAGTTGTTAGGTAAGGGGATGAAGAAGTGAATGAGAAAGTGGTCGGCCCCTGGGGTAGGCGTGGTGGAGCTGATGTCGATGCCGCAGTTGTGGTCAGCTACCCAGTCAAGAGTGCGCCCTTTACTGTGGGTAGGATGGAGAACTTTTTGTACAAAGCCCATTTCTTGGAGAGCTTGTGCTAACTTGGTGGATGGTTTATCTTTCTGGTCGTGGAGCCCCACGACCAGAAACATGGCTCTTTTTAAGATAGACAACAAGGCCCATGCAAAAAATACTGAATCAGCAGATAAATGAAAAAGCAAGGCAGGACGATGGAAATTCAAATGAAACTGTCTAAAAACAGGTAAAATTGTGGACCTTCTAATGTCACTGTATGCCAGGCAGAAAATAATAAAATGCTTTAATTTCTTCCTGGCTTCTCCACATGCCGGGCAGCTTGCAGTGTCAGGATAACCCTTCCAATTAACGGTATTGCTCCTCAACTGCAAGCAATCAAATCTTGCAAGAGTGATCAACCAGCGGTCTCCCCTTCTGGAACTCAAAAGGAGATCAGGCTGTATCGTATCCACCCTACTAATAACAGCATGGGCTCTGTCTGTGGTAATAGCAAATTCCCGGCTTTCCTTCTTTTCCACAACCACTGAAGTAAAAATGCGCTTATAACGATTTCTGTGCCCAGAAAATAACAAGCTACCAGTGGGAAAGAGGACTAAAGCATTGCTCTTAGTTAAAAATCACTGATAAAAGAAAGCCATGGAATGTTATGCCAATTAGCCCTGCCTACCAAAGACTTAATAATAAAGTGGCTTACACTGTCATGTTCGTTGGACCAAAGGTGGAGTTAAAAAAGAATTGGAGCCAACTCCCACTGTTCCTCCAAAAAGCCCACGCCCAGTTCCCTATTCATATAACCCCAGAGAGGTGCTCCATACAAAATTGCTGCCTTAGTCTGAGTCAGTTAAACCTCTAGAACCAAATACAGAGGTTGCCCCTGGCAACGAGCCAAAAAGCGAAAAATCCCTCCTATGTGTTGGTTCATGAGCTGAGCTCGGCTAGTGACTGTCTGAGAATCAAACTCCTAAATAATCAAAATCCTTAACTCTAGGAATAATTTCCCCATTACAAACCATAGGGTGCATTTTCACCAGCTTCTTCCCCCCAACAAACCCCATCACTGCTGATTTATA
Organism: Ambystoma mexicanum; assembly: GCF_040938575.1. Taxonomy (NCBI): domain Eukaryota; kingdom Metazoa; phylum Chordata; class Amphibia; order Caudata; family Ambystomatidae; genus Ambystoma; species Ambystoma mexicanum. Next base: position 851,228,379 of record NC_090937.1, read on the forward strand.
GGTGTTAATCTTCAGCTCCAGGTTGTTCATAAAAGCCAAATATACATGTATCAAACCCTGCAAAGCCATGGGGGTGCTAGCTATCAAGACTGTCATCTGCGTAAGCTAGAATGGGTAAAGCCCTACCACTCAGACACAGATAGTCCACCTTGGTCTCCACCAGGGCATCCTGTATTCCATTAATATACAATGTGAACAGATTTGGGCACAGAACACAACCGTGGGGGAAACCCAGACCCACAGTAAAACAAGCAGTACACTGTCCACCTGTTCAGCTTCGTACACACAGCTGGTTCTCACTGTGTAGTTCCTGTAAAACCATCAAAATATCAGCTGGGCAGCCCAAAGACCTGAGTACAGCCCACAGCTTTGGCCTATTGACCTTGTCAATGGCTGTACTCAGGTACATGAATGCAAGTACATGAATGCAAGATACACTGCCTCCCCTCTACAATACACCGAATTAGACAACATAAGGTACAGGTTTAATGCCTGTTCATGTGTGCGGACTCCAGGCCGAAAACCAAGCTGTATATCTGAAAGGACTAAGCAATCTGACAGCCATGCTTCAATGTGTCTCAGCAACACCCTCCAAAACATTTTGAATGAGGTGTTAAACAAGGATATGGTTCTATAGGACAAAGGGTTTGAAGGAGCCCCTTTTTTAAAAATCAGAAGGATTATAGCAGATTTCCAAGAAGGCGGGTAATGTCCAGACTAGGCATTGAGCACCAAAGTCAACAAAGGTGACCACAAATCAGGTTGAACTTGAAACAGGTTCGCTGGAATGGCATCCGGGCGAGGGGCCTGATTATGGGCCTGCTTATTAATGGCCGAAGTGACTTCCTTTAACGTGAAACACAACAAAGAGCTAGGGTTCCTGCATCCCTCCATACAGTCCATGTCCTTAAATAGATCGGAAAAATGCACCTCCCAAGCTGTTGCATCCACATAGGTTCCCCTTGACTTTTCAGTAGACTTGTATACCGGTCCACCGTTAAAAATTCCTGGAATGCCTTGGAGTTCTTTGTTGCAGCTACCTCCAGGAGCCCAAGCTTCCTCATCCAGCTCCACTTTCCTTTTTTCCAACGTAAAACAAAAATTAGCTCTAGCCTGGATAACATCACTCTTGGAGCAGACCAAGTATTTTAGTGCCATCAAGAGTGAATATTTTGCAATGATGCATGTGTCATTAAACCACACCTTTTTAGATGAGCTTCCCTTCCTCTTACACACCTGCACAAATCCCTGCGTAAGAGCCCCCAGTAAATCCACAAATCCAGCCAGAGCCTGCTCTAAATTACCTGAATTATTCAATATCTTCAAAATACCAGGCTGATCTTCTACCAAAATATTGTGGTGCAACTTAGAGCCCACAATTCTAGCCCAGTTCATTCTCCTATTCGACACATCCTCCACTTCTACTGTACAAGGGGTATTCTCAGGCATGAATTTCCTCACAACAATCCCCTGTAATTATAGACAAATTGGGTGGTGATCACTGGAATGTTCCTTCACTACTTCAAATTCCACAATTCTATCCATCAAAGCCACTGAGAGGCTGAAATAGTCAACAATAGATGATACTGAATGGTTATTAAAAGTCAGGAGTTCCGGAATATCCCGTAAAACGCACCCATTTATGACGTGCATCCCCCATTCCATAAGCTAGGCACAACATTGCAAGCCCGTCACACACACCCGGGCATCCTGCATTTGGGGTTTGGGGATATTTAAAATCATATCCTCCGATGGGTCAAAAAGGTTTTCTGGCAGCCCATTGCCCATTTTAAGATTCAAGTCGCCCCCTAACACGAACATAACCATATTTTCTATCCACTGCCTGAGTTGATCATCAATAAAAGCTTTACATTTTAACAACCTGTTTGCCTCGGCCTTAAGGGGACTATTATAAAAATTGAGAATAGCTAACGAACCCCCCTGAGTCGATGTTACCAGCAGCATTTGTAGGTAATCCATCTTAGTCTCTACACCTTTACCTTATAGTTCAAGGAGGCCCAAATCAATATGGCCAATCCACTATAACATCTACCTCTACCACTTTTATTAGCTGGTACCACATAAGATAGATAACCATCGAGAAGAGGGGTCGCCATAGCACAGGTTTCCAGTAAGAGGATCACCTCATGGGAAATCTGTCGCACTCTGAAAAACTTGTGTATTAGCGTGATATAAATAAAATATCAATTCAATTAAATTAAAATCAAAAACTCCACAGTATAAAAATTAGCTAATTTCCCTTTATCCCCTGCTATATTACAGGACAACAGACGCAATACAGAGGAAAAATCCTTATGGATTACTGGACTCGCCTCACGTTCAGGGCTTGAAGCATGCCCCCTCTCCCCTGATATCTCCAAATCTGGAGGAACAGGAAGAGGGCCTGTCTGTCATACTATTTCCTCAATGGTCGAGAGCAGGTTAAAAGGGTTTGATACCACAACTCCCAATTGGACATCCTCCCTGCCTGACTTCGATTGTTGCGCTGCGCTGGATCTAATCCTGGGATTGAACATAGGGCAGAAATTTGGATCGTTAAATACCTTCGAGGGTCCCACCATCATCTCTTGATTCTTTCATACATTCACCAAAGAACCAATGTTCGTTTGTGCACATCCCCCTAAATTCGGATTTTTGATCAAGAACTATCCATGAAAAGTCAGGTCAATGGTCTTGTGTCTGGTACGTGTTACCATCTTAAACTCTTGGCCCAGATACAGTCTTTTCTTTCATCAGCGAATCACGCCATAGTTGCATGGGTCATTATAGGAGCCAAATAGGACTATTGTTCAAGTCTACTGCCCGGAATTTCTAAACAGGAGATGACCCGTTTACAGGTGATTCAAAATAACACAGTACATATTGTTGAGGACTGCAAAGGAGAGAACATGTGGTACGACGTCCTTTCATCGCCATTTTTTTTCGCTGCATTTTTTGCCACATATTTTTTACTGGAAAAAAACATCCAAAAATATGGCGAGTGGGTAGAGGGATATAAGGTTTCTGGGTGTTTCAGGCTAGATTCTAAATAGGTGGGAAGGGTTTTTTGGAGGCTAGCCCCCCAAAAAAGAAAAAAAAACGATGAGTTTTGTGGCAAATAATCTGCGGCAAAAATGCCACGAAATAAAAACATGCGATGGAATGACATGGAACTGAATACGTCACGGCTGCTAGGAGAGCCTTAAACTAGCTCCCTACTCACAGTTGAATCACCATCGCGTTATGTGTATCATATACAACTGCATTTCTGGGCAAGCTCCCAAGTATTTGGCTAACCGCATTTCGCACCTAGCGGCTCGTAAAGTTTTGAGATCTAACAATATCTGTCTCCTTGAAACCCCAAGATATCACCTTACCTATGTGGAGCACAGATCTTTTCTGGATATGGAATACCCTTCCTTTGGATCTCAGATCATGCTCTAGTCTACATCTTTTTAAACACAGGCTGAAAACCTTTTTATTTGAGTAAACCACTGGACTTTCTTTAGCCTGATCTACTTCCTGTGACTCTTTCTGATTTATGTTTTTTGTTAAATTGTCTTTGTTGGCGCCCTTATGCCTCCGGGATTTGTCTTGCGCGCGGTATAAATAAAATAAATAAAATAAATAAATAAAAGCCATTTGGTTTGAGACCTCTAGCCAGATTTGAATTGGTCAGGTGATCTACCAAATATGGATCCGCAAAAAGGAGACTAAACCTTCCCAATAGCCCCTACTTTACATGACTGCTAATCTACCTACTGTATACTTCTGTTAACTCAGCTATGCCCTATATTACTTCCTGTACACTGTATACCTTAAGTGGGACTATGTAATTCTGTTAATTCCTCTGTGCTAGACTATGTAACTCTGTAAGTCCTCTACATCAATTTGTAATATGTAAACTTGTAAACTTGCAAATCCCTCTGCACTATATCATGGTACCTTGTTAGCTACCTACCTTAACATGTAAGATGTACATTTTTTAAATTCTACTGTACTATACTAAGCAACCTTGTAAGCTTAAAATATCCATTGTCTCTGTGCCCTGATACCTTCAGGTCTGGCACGTGCTACAAATAAAATAAACAAACAAACAGATTCCCTTAATAAACCAACCCACCCTACCCTTCTGGCCATCAGGATATCTCCAGGGTTAATACTCAGGCCAATTAAATTCGTATTAACCCAATGGCTGGCCTTGTGCATCACAGAGATGTTTGATTCACTCCCCCACTTAGGCAACGTTGGTACACCAATGATTACCCCCAACAAAGGAGCAGCTGCCAGGGGTTAGACATAATGGCCCCCTTTCCACAATCTCTTAATCCTCCAAAAACCTCCTTGACTTTCCTTGTTCCCCTGTCTGGATTCCCATCCTCTCCCCCCCATCAACTGCTGAAATATATTCTTGATTCAAATTGGTGGAGTTAAAGTTTTATGGGCCAGCCTCTGTGGACTGCTTTCCCGCCCCCCACGCCCCACCCTTACTCAGTCCAGCACCAGTACCCTCACATGAGCTTATTTACCAAGGTCCGCAGCAGCGCCCAGATCATATGGGTAAGTAGTACATTAAATCAGTGCCAAGCAAAATCCTATCCCATTCCAACACAAAAGCCCAAACTGTTGACTTTGCGAATGCTTGTTGAAACACTGTGTGAAATGGTGAAATGTGATTGCTTTGCTCTGAAGCTGCTCCGCTTTATTTGTTTTGTGGAGGGTGGGGCTGTTTTCCATAGAGTCGATTTCCTATCGTAAGGGCACACGTGGAATATACAACATGATGGAGATGTTGCCAGTGTTTCCAGTAGTGATGGACAGTTACCTCAAACATTCTCATCACATTGCTGTGCTCTTATTCGACTCACCGGGTTTTGGGCGGGGTGTACTTTTTACATACGCCATATTATCCTCTTGCATGGACGCATGCAATCCAGAAACAGTCCCTATGCATGTGGTGTGTGTGATATAGCGCAATTATGTCATTTATTTTCTTGGCCTCGCCAAGAATTACAGACTAAAAGGGCCACTATTCAAACAGAAGTAAATGAAACTGGATGTTAAACAACAGCATGATATTAAAATACAAATAAAAGCAAAGTGGGAAATCTAGGAATGAGTGAGCTGGCTGAAGGAGGCGCCTCTGTGTATACGGCAGAGATAATAGGAAGGGTGTGTTTTTAAACATTGTGTTCTATAATAATGGCATAAGAGGATGAGGGGAGTGTACGTGGATTTCTGGCTAATGCTGCTCGAGCTGGATTAGTACAATCTTGGGTTATCTGCCACTTACTCAAAGTGCTGCTATAAGCTCTTCCTGCGCTGACGCTGGTGTGAGCCACGAGGTGAGATGCGAAATCATCTTCACTCTATTTCCCCTGTCCTTTCCAGTGCATGCAAGGCATGACGGATTTCTCTATGTTTGGGCTGACCTGCATTCCCAAACCCATTAAATAGATAGTTTGAATATAATTGAATAATATTAAAGTTAACAAGAAAGGGAACATGTAGACACGTGTTTGATTGTGTACACGCACTTAATCATTTTGATAACACGAACATTCTTACAAAACAAATCTATATGTTTGCATTTCTAGATTGTATTCAGCTATAGTCGCATAATCACCACTGTCACTATATCAGCATAATCACCACTATCGTGTGAACACTTCTATGTTGTTTCATTGACACAGATTTGAAAGTGGTAAATTTGGTCAACCCTAAATGTGTCTGTTGCACTTTGTTCTCTTTTTCTTTTATGGGGGGGAGGAGTCGCCTCCACACACCCCTTCTGTCACCCTGCCCACCCACCTTTTCCCTCCTCTTCCAACCACCACAACCAAATGTAGGGTTACTGAATTCACAACTTGCAAATGTGTGTCAACGAAACCACCTTTTACCGTCGTGAATATCTTCAAGCCCATTCCGTGAATTTGCTTTTGTTGCCCACAAACATTCTTCTATCACTGGTGAAGAGATTGTTTGTGGCTCTATCAATCCCAAGAACAGTAAAAGTGCTTCTCTTTTTAATTTCTTATGAAAAAAACTTCAACTTCGAAATTATAGGACCTTTTCTTAAACTAGATACTGCTTGTTAACCCCTCTGAAACAAGGAGAGAATGAATGAAATAATCGTAAATAAAAGGCAATATGGTGTTATGTTTTGTTATTGGGTTGTACACCACACACCACTGCCATTTGCATGGTCTCTTGGCACTATGGGATGTAGAAGAAAAGCAGTTAGTATTTATTGTCAGGGACAGAAGGAAAGGCAATTGCGCTTTGCTGTGCCAATGGGCGCAGATCACACATAACCAAGAGATGCGCGCAGGTGTTTCTTAATGATTTGTGTGGAGGGCAATTCAAGAGGGAAGATGTGTCCGACTTTTGAGAGGGTGCATGGCCTGGCACAAACTGGTGGGAGATTTGTGGGCTGCGGTAGGTTTAGTGTGCATAGTGTATTGTGGAAAAAAGGAATACAGAAGTTAAGAAAGGAGTACTGATAGTTGTGAGCCCACCACACTTGAAGCATCCCACTCAATACGTTCCTGCAATCCTCAGAAAGTACCCACTCCAGGTTGAGGCACACCCATGGAAGGGTTAGATTGGACACTATCAAGAGTACACATCAACGACAATCTGCCTGGGGTCAAAAACGCCTCAGCTCACCCCCAGGGTCAGCCACCATATCGCAGACATCACGGGTAACACCATCCTTTAGCCCCTTTGTGTTTTCTTGAAAATATTTCCTTTTGGCTTACTGCACAAAAACCCAGACTCATTTAAAAGTGGAAAAGGTCGCTTTAATGTGACAGGCCAAAGCTTACAATCAAAACGCTTAACTGGCTCCATGGCCTAACAAACTAAAGAAATATTTTAACAACCAATTAAATAAATTAAACATTTTCATTTTCATTTTCCCCCAACAATTAAATAATTAAATAACCCATTTCCTCCCTAATTATCCCTTGGACCCTACCGTCTCCTTGCCCCTTTTCCAGGCGTCCCGCTTTCTCCCAGGGGCCATGCCCCTCCAGGCTCAATACCTGTTCCCCCGGGGAGACCTGCTTGTGCAAACAGCGCCACCCCATCCTTTCCCATGTCATTCCCCCATTGTGCTTCCCTCCCCCCACATCAAAAGGGGCCATGCCCCCGGCGCCCCGACCCACTTCAACACCCTTCAAACTCCTCTCTACACCAAACTCCCCCTTCCTATGACCTGCAGCCAGCCTGACCTGCCACATCAGCAACATATATTACACACAAACTTTCACAATGCCCTGACCTGTCACACAAAACTACCAACCCCTACCATCCTAACAGACCCCAAAACTCATAAAAAAACTCGCCATGTCATTTAAAACCACCCGCATAATCCCATGAACAATGGACCCCCCCATATTCCATAACCAGGCACCAGCCTAAAACCAAAATGAAGGGGTGGGAGGGCAGGACAATCACCAAGTCCTAACCGTCGCCTGCCTCCCGAACCTTCCCTGAGCCCTTAAATACCCCCGGGAGGCGCTCTGCCCCCCACGGCCACTCGCTGGCCGTGTGCAGCGCCAAAAACTCCCCGGGGGAAACGCTTCGCGTTCCCCCCTGTTCCCCCGTTTTGGCTTACTGCACAAAAACCCAGACTCATTTAAAAGTGGAAAAGATCGCTTTAATGTGACAGGCCAAAGCTTACAATCAAAACGCTTAACTGGCTCCATGGCCCAACAACTAAAGAAATATTTTAACAACCAATTAAATAAATTAAACATTTTCATTTTCATTTTCCCCCAACAATTAAATAATTAAATAACCCATTTCCTCCCTAATTATCCCTTGGACCCTACCGTCTCCTTGCCCCTTTTCCAGGCGTCCCGCTTTCTCCCAGGGGCCATGCCCCTCCAGGCTCAATACCTGTTCCCCCGGGGTGACCTGCTTGTGCAAACAGCGCCACCCCATCCTTTCCCGTGTCATTCCCCCATTGTGCTTCCCTCCCCCCACATCAAAAGGGGCCATGCCCCCGGCACCAGAAAAACCCTCCCCCGAGGAGTTCTTTCTGCCCCACCCCCCCAATTTTTTCTACCTCCAACTTTTTACCCAGTCTCCCAGCCAAGAACCCAAGTCCGCCAGGTAGTGATTATTCCCATACACGGACAAGTGTACCCCATCCTCTCTAAAGATAAGGAGACCTCATATGTTATTTCCTTATGGTCCATGACCTGCACCGCCACTGAGGCACAAAACTTTACCATTTCTCTGTTTTTCCCCTTCCTGGCCCGCTCCATTGCTCCCTCACTTCTCGCTCCCCTCCAAACTCTTCGCGGCAACAACTAAGTCCACACCACCAGTGCTTGAGGCCACATTTCCCGCACCCACACTAAGTCCCTCTTCATTTTCTTTAGCAGAGCCACCCCCGTATCTCTCACCAGGTCATTCTCCCCTGCCTGCATAATCACCACCTCTGGAACCCCTTAGCGTTCCCTCATCCCTGCCAATATAGGAAGCAGCTGATCCCACCGCAGGCCCCCCAACCCGTGCCATCTCACCACCACTTCCTTGTAACTGCACCCCAGTTGCCTTCCAAACACCCTTTTCTCCGCCTCTTTCCCGGCCCACTTAACAATTGAATGGCCAACAATCCAAACTTGCGCCAACTCCCACTTCTTTCGCGCAGCATCTGAAAAAGAAATTACAAAATCACTGACAAGTCAAAATATTTCAACAACAACAGTTCTCCCACAAAGCCCTACTCCACCTTTCTTCAACATTCCCCTTTATCAAACTCCCTGACGTATCCCTTGTATTTCCCAGACCTCCAACGCCCCAATCTTTTCACCTTGTCTTCTGAAAAACCCAGCCTGGTGCCCTCAGATGCTGCGCCCATCCTAAAGGAATGAGTCCCAAAATCCTCTGCCTTTTCTCCCACTGCCACCAACGCCTTCCGCAATACCCCTAGCACCTGTGCCACTGAAACCGGTGATCCATCCGCATGGTGAAAAACCAAGCCTGCCTTACCCCCACAGCGCTCCTTCCACACCTTGCCTGCCTGAACTGGGCATAAAACCTTGCTCCCTCGACCCAGCAGAACCAAAGAGCCCCTTCCCTTCTGATCCGTCTTAGACCTTTTAATCTTGATGTCTAAACCTTCTTCTGTAATTTGAACATCTTCCCATTGCAGTCCCCCTACCCCCCTTTTCCCCCGACCAACTCAGAAACCCTGAAAGCCCCAAAGAATAACCACGTAAAACAAGTCGCAAACAGTTCCCCTTCCCATACCGACCAGCAAACTCCCCCCACCACCTCAATCAACCTCTGCAGCAATTCCGCCGATATCGGCCTCCTCTTATCCTTGTCCCTCTTACTCTCCCTTGCCCATCCTTCCAACATCCTACTCGCCATTTCCCCCCCACTTGGCTGAAAACCCCAAAACCATTTACCATAAAATGCAATCCCTGCTAGCTTTCCCGCTATCGTTGCCCTTGACCAGCCCCTGTCCATGCACCTCAGGAGGAAATTCGTGACATCATCCCTCCTCCGCTCTTCCGCATCCCATCTACCCTTCCAACTACAAGCTCCTCCTCTAATAAAATCCTCCCAGGCCCTCCTGTATGACTTCTTAGACGCCGAGGCCAATGAACCCTCCACCAAAGCAAGCGCTCTCAGCTTCCTATCTTCCACAGCTCCTCAGGAATCTGCTGCCCCTCCAGATCTGCATCTGGAGCCAATCCATGGAATCTCTGCCATTGAAAACGAGATAATGCATCAGCGATGCCATTATCCTTCCCCGGCACATGTGTTGCCTTAAACACCACATTCCATTCCATGCAACGCAGAACAAATTCTCTCATCAGTCTTGCCACCCTCTGATCCCTAGCTGACTGCCTGTTCACCACATGGACCACGCATTCGTTGTCAACATTGAAGTTCACCTTCTTGTTTTGCAACTCCTTCTCCCACAACTCCAATGCCACTAGTTATGGAAAAAATTTGAGAAATGCTATACTCCTCCCTTCCTTCAATCACCGCGCTGGCCACTTCTCCGCACACCACTTTCCCCCCCAAAACACTCCGAAACCTCCGGCCCCTGCTGCATCCGAAAATATCTGAACTTCCCATGTCACTGGGTCTCCCTGCAACCACATTGACACTCCATTGAAACTCTCCAAAAAGCGCAGCCAAATTCTGCAATCCTCCCTCACTGCCCCCGATACTCTTAACCGATGATGTGGGCACTTTGCTCCCGCCATGGCCCTTGACATGTTCCTGCAAAACGTCCGCCCTGGGGCCACCACCTTACATGCAAAATTCAGATGCCCAACCAATCTCTGCATCTCCACCAGCATCATTTTCTTGGCCCCCACCGCTTTCTCCAACAGTACCACCAATTTGCTCACCTTGTCGTGCGGCAAGCGTGAGGTCATGGCCACTGAATCCAGTTCAATTCCTAGAAATGTTAACACCACTGCCGGCCCTTCTGTTTTGTCTTCGGCTAAGGGTACACCCAGCTCCTCCATCAATTCCTGAAACAACTTTAGCATTTCTTTGCAGTCCTCCTCTCTTTTTGCCCCGCTAATGAACAGAAAATCATCCAGATAGTGCAGCACACTCTCCCAACCCGAGCTGAATGAGAAAACCCACTGTAGAAAAGAGCTGAACCGTTCAAACAAAGGACAGGAAATTGCGCACCCCATTGGCAATGCTTTGTCTATGTATATGCGGTCCTCAAACTGCAAACCCAACAACCAAAAATCCTCCGGGTGCACCGGCAATAACCTGAAAGCCGCCTTGATATCGCACTTGGCCATGAAGGCCCCTCGCCCTTCCTTCCTTATCAGCTCAACCACCTGGTCAACACTTGCATACACAACCCCACATTCTTCCGGGGCAATGAAATCATTAACTGACATACAATCCGGCCATGACAAATGATGAATCAGTCTGAACTCCCCCGGGGCTTTCTTGGGCACCACCCCCAATGGGGATATCACTAAATCACCGGGCATGTCATCAAATGGGCCCACTATACTTCCTGCCGCTATTTCCTTGTTCAATTTTTGTCTTACCACCTCAACATTCTCTCTCGCCGACTTCAAATTTTCAGCCCACCGACGCACCCTTGGGCCCTGGTAACCTAATCTGAACCCCTGACAAAACCCCTCACTCAAAATCTTAGCCCCTTCCCTATCCGGATAAAATTGCAACCATTTTTCCAACACACCCACTTTAATTGGAGTAAAAGCTTTTCCCCACGACCCCTTTTCCTGAACCACTACCCCTCCCCCTGTCTCCCTGTTGGAAACACTGAGTAAGAGAGTGTTTTCCACCACACTTGCTACACTCGTGCCTGAACCTACACAGGGTCCTTGTGCAGCCGTCCTTATTATACCCCCAGCACGCTGCTGAGGACTGACCCCTGCCGCCTCCCCCCACCCCCTCATGTGCGGGGCGACCAAGAAAGGGCTGGAAAGGCACAGGCAGCCCACTTGCTGTGTGCAATGTCAGGGCAGGCCTCGTTGGGGCCATCCATTGCAGCCAGAGATCCATGTCTATCTCCCCCCAGACGGCCTGACTGTCCTCTCCCATTCTCGCTCTGAATTCCTCATCATACCTTACCCAGGCAAAGCCCCCAAAACTCGTGAAAGCCTTCCTTATTACATCCATATATTTGAGCAGGGCCACGCAACGCTCTGGGAATTTTTCACAATACACACTGGCATAAATGATAAACGCCGACGTCCAATTCTCAATAGTCACCGGGACCCTTGGGCGTGAAGCCAGTTCCCTCTCTTCCTCCTTAGACCCCTCCTTTGCTCTCACTTCCCTATGGAGCAATTTAAAGACATCCACAAATTCCCCCGCCTGAATCTTCTCCCTGGTCGCTGCCATCAAGTGCGCCCCCAATGGTTTTGTTATCCCCATGTATGGCAATTTTTTCTCTTTTCCTTTCACTTCAACCTCCTTATCTTTTCCAGCTTGCACTTCGAGCACCAATGGCTCCACCACCTTGTCCGTTTGGACCTCCACTGAGCAAATGCTATTCTCAACCCCTGCGGCTCCAATGGCCTGCACACCAACTTCTTTCCTTACACCTTGCAGTCCAGACCCTTCATCCCCTGTCCCCCTTCTTGTGACCCCTCTCTGCCATGCAGATGACCATTCCCTTTCCCGCTCACCTCTTTCCACACCTGCCGCCTGTGGTCTGGCGTCCACACCGATGCTCCTCCTCTCCTTTCTTAGAGGGCTCCTACTGCGGGGACAAAACATGTCAGCACTCTCACCCAGCCAATAGTACCCCTGACCCCTTCCCCCCGTCCACCCTGCACTTCCCTTTCCATATCCCACCTCAAACTTCTGCTCTCCTCCCCCCTTTCCCTTTCCGCCCTATAATCTTCCACTTCCCATTGCCCCACATATTCCTCCCATCCAACTTCATCACCCCTTAAATACCATTGCGGATGCGAGCTCATGCCCGAGTTGAGTTGATGATCTTCTTGCGAGCCCGGGGCGTCCGCCCCGCCACTCCTTTGACGTGTTCTCGGCGGGGTTGTGGAAACCCCTGCCTGGTCCTCTTCTCTCGGGCGAGGCGTTCTGTCCTCCACCCTGGAATCCTCATTGCTAGGGGCTGTGCTGCGCCCTCTAGGCTCTCCTTGCCCTGACCGAGGAGGGGCCGTACTGAAACCCTCTACCTCCACCTGACCAGCGGGGGCTGCGCAGCGCCCTCCGCCCTCACTCCTCCTACCCGGGGGGGCCGTTCCGCGCCCCACTCTAACCTCCTCAAATGATGGTGACCTCTCCCTCCTTCTCCCACCTGCACTCTTCTGCAGGTATTTACCCCCTCTTCCCCTTTGCCCTCTCACCCCCCTCTGCACCCCTTCACTGGCTCCACTCTGATTCCTTTGAGCCACCTCCATCAGAGAATTCCTATCTTCCCTAGAACTATTACTCGATCCCTCCCTCCATGGCTGCCTACCAAAAATCATTTCTCTCCCTGTCGCCCTCCTGTCTATCTCCTTCCTCAACTTCCTGCCCCTAGTTTCCCAAACCTCCCCTCTCCCCGCCGATGGGGTGCAAGCCACCACTGCCGCGAGAGCCCCATCTGCCGCTGCTCTGCGCTGCGGCCTACCACCACTTATCTCCGCCTCCCCCGTGACCTCTCCGCCGGTGACCTCCCCCACTGCCCCCTCCAACTGGGCCCTAGATGCCATACTAATTATTTCCAAAGCCTCCCTCAGAGTCTTAGCATCAACCAGACCGTTCTTTCTGGCTCCCGGGCCCACCATCGTGCACTACTAATCTGATTGTGCACTACAATATATATGCCCCCTGAAAATGAACCTAGCAAACCTAAGCCCCCGAGCCAAAACTACCCATGGACCTAACCCCCAATTGACAACTACTAACTTTGAAACTAGTTTTTTTTTTTTTAATTTCTTTTTATTTACCTCTATTTACCCTCTAGATACTGCCCTAGCACCTATAACCCCCTGCCCTGGCAAAGAAGTGCCACAAGAAAAAGAAAATCCCCAAAAATCAGAAGCCCAACTAACATAGGGGCCGAGATACTTCCTTGTCACACTGCCCCCTGGCGGCGTGTAAGCACCACCGCGCCTCAAACCAACAAATGAACGAGGCCCCTTTAATGGGAGCACACTGCCCCCTCTGTCACACGACGGACACTGTGCACAGAATTCCCCTCTCCCAGCCGAACAACACGGGACCAGGTGCTCCCCACCAATAAACCCCACAACAACCTGAGGGCAAGAAGCACGGACCCAAACTCCTGCTAAACCCGCCCTCTCTCCCCAGGGACTGCGTTCCCCCGCACCCTACCTAACCCCTGCACCCTACAGCACTGGACGAAAATGCCGTATTATAAGGGAAAATACACTGTCCCCCACCCGCTCCAGTGCGAATGCGCTTCGTGGCAGCACAATGCTTCTCCTAAAAACCAAACACCCCGCCGGCAAGCGAACGGAGCAAGGATGTGCCCGACAAAAACTCCCCTACTCACCCACGGCACCCCAGAGCCCTCGAGCCACCAACTTCCTGCACTTCCCTAACAACGCACACCAGGAGATACGGTAAGCAGCGAGGGGTGTCTTATCTATGGCACCCCTAATACAACTTCACACAAAATATATATATATATATATTTTTTTTTTAAACTAACCAAATACCTAACCGCCCACTCTACTAACACTCCCCTACCTCACCTGATCTACCTCGCACACTCCTAGGCCCAGCTACTACAGGGAAGGCTCGGGAGCAGGCAACAGGACTTGACAATCACCAAGTCCTAACCGTCGCCTGCTTCCTGAACCTTCCCTGAGCCCTTAAATACCCCCGGGAGGTGCTCTGCCCCCCACGGCCACTCGCTGGCCGTGTGCAGCACCAAAAACTCCCCGGGGGAAACGCTTCGCGTTCCCCCGGGGCGCCCCTTTTGCCACCTTCCCGCACCTACTGCACGCACTCCAACCCCTTCCCCACTCCCTCTCCCGTGTTCCCACCTCCATGCCGTCCGCAGAGTGCTGTGATTGGGCCTTCTGCCCGTGGTGTTTAACAACATGGATCACCTTCCCCAGCTGCCTCTGGGCCTTTTTTAGCTCTGGGCTCGAGGTTGAGGGGAGTGGTGGGCTTCCCTGTGTCTCCTTTTTGTATTTTGAAAATATTTGCCTTCACCCCCTCCCCACTCCCACTCCTGTGTTGCCGCCTCCACCCTGCCCCCAGAGCGCTGTGATTGGACCTTGAGCCATTTTTAGTCCCAACACCCAGGGCAGCCCCTCTGCCCTGGCAGCCACCACGGCTAAGGGCCCAGAGGCTAAGGGCAGCTGCCAATTTAGCAGCTCCAAGCCATGGCTGAAGGTGTCAGCAGTGGAAACATGTAGCCATCAACCAGCAGCGATAGATAAAGTAGGTGTGGTGCGGACACAAGTCACAGTAATCACTGCGCCCCACTAAACTGGCCCACCTCTCTCTTATCCTATTTTCCCCACCATCCATTAGCTTGTTACCTGCATGCTACCTGCATGTACCAATCTTCATTTAGCAACTGTTACCCCATATATATGCACTGAGTTGTCAACTGTGTTGCCTAGCCATCTCTCACATCTAAGAGAACTGGTGGTTGGCGATATCTCACATCTAGATGAACTGTACTCTAACTGTGCTAGCCACTCCCGAACGAATTGTGAGCATTAACCTGCATCACATCTGGGCATAACTGTGATTATTAGCGTGAGTCACATTTAGACAGAATTGTGAATATTAGAAGTTACCAGACAGACTAGAGGAGTCGGAAGCGGCTGCAGTGATTGAGACTGTGAGCAAGAGCAGTAACACAGCGCGGCTTGACTTGTTGACTGCAAGGTTCTTTTCTCTAACTCCCCTAACTGCACGGCTCCACGGGTTTGGCTACGGCTGCCCGCGGCTGCAGAAAACGTAAAGCGGGGAAGAAAGTGGGCAAGAGTAGAGTCGAAGAGAGCTGAGAGCTGAGGAGCTGACTGACTCGACTGAGGAGCCGAGCCAACTACTAGAATCGATTGATTGAACCGTGCCGGCCGACCAAACCGTGACGTGGGAGAGTCACGGAGGAAGCACGGAGGAAGCACTGGCAATGATGGCAATGGCAATGTGAATGGCAGCATAAGGAGGCTCCTCCAAGGTATAGTGTCCTAGGGGAGGTAGAGCTACCGTGATATATTGGAGTACCAGTATTGGTGTCTTGGTACTTTGGATTGTAGCCTGGCCTCCCTATTTGTTGTCTGTGAACTCCTTGGGCAACCAATAGCTGGGATTACACATATAAGTGTATATACCAGTAGTGGTTTTTGTCTGACGAGGTTGTCCACTGTCCACTGGCCATCTGAGTTAAGAGCCAGGAAGTTGATATCCTGGTAGTTTGGGCTACTTGGCTGGCAGGGAATATCTGGAGGATACTAGTCACTAGTCAGTAGTCATAGTTACTAGTTACTAGCTACAGTTCAGCGTATAAATTCCTTAGGGACTCTTAAGGGGACTCCTAAGGTACAAGTGGGAGCAAAGTGCGAGCGAAGCCCCTGCCAGTGTAGTGCACCGGGAGAGTGTGGGCAACTGTTAAAGCATCCCACATTATATATTGTGCATATTGCTCACTGATACAAAGTCGGGGGAGTGAGGCAATAGCATTCCTGAAATAAGTAGTGCGCATGAGCACAGTCATTTTTGGTAGATTCCTTTTTTTTGAAAAATGAAGTTGAGCAGTAATGTCCTCTTAGATGATTGAACTGCCCGGAATGGGATGGGTCATACTTAGAGGAAATAACAACACAAGAAGCAAACGCCACACCATGTGGCTCGGCTTCAGCGCCTTCAACATCAAATACTGCAACAATTTTGCAGGTGCACTCAGCACAATCAATGAACAGCAATGTAACAACAGACATTGCCCAACAATGGAAGCACAGGTTGGAATATAGCACTACAACTGAAAAATACAAAAGAAAATAGAAGATCATTTTTGTGAGGGAAAACACTTGAAAAGTACGACTACTATCCAAAATAAGAACTGCCGCATTTCGTATGTGGGGGAACAGGAAACATCTCCTAATTATGGCCCTCTTCCCCAGTCGGTACTGGAAAAAGACGCCTCGGCTGAGAACCCTATGGACAGGATAAATCAGGAGAATGAATCTGAAAAGGTGATATAGATTCAAGCAACTAATGGTGGGAGGCATCTGACGGAGGAAATTATAGTCCCAATTCAAATGCCACAACAAATGACGGAGGAAGAGACAGTAAACAAGCAAGCATACCCTCTCAGCACTAAATTTTGTCCTGAACTCCCTGGTTACAGTTTTTGAACACTTAAAAACGAAGTTCAATCGCAAGGCGGCACTCTGCTAGAATTGACTCGTGAAACATATTGTATAGAACCATCAATAGTGAGACTTACAACGGCAATTAATGCAGTCCTAATGCCCTCTATTAATGATTTGAGGGTGGAATTAACTAAACAAGGCTTGGATCTTTCAGCAGTACCAAGGTCTCTTAAACAGAAGAGAGAAGAAAAAGACAAGCAAAAAGGTCTACTATCAGAAATCCTCTTACTACTTAAAAAACAGAATACAGAAAGAGGTGGGGCTGTAGAATCTCCCATAGAAGAAGAGGCTGAAATCATTTGCTTCGACGACACACCGTTGTCGGAATCCGTCTTGGAGGAGTTTAGAAGATTAACACATGTGGTTGAAGATGGGGAGGCGGAAGAAGTGGAGGACAGACCAAGCGAACCACTAATTAGCACACATAATTCCTCTCAAAATAACCATCCAGAGACCTCTCCAGGGTGGACAGAAGCGGCCAACCATCTGTCAAATGGCAGGAGGAAAGCAGGGAAAAAAGAAGCTAGAAAGAAATTTACCATTACATTTCCAATTGCTCTAAGAAAAAACCAAAAGAAAATCCAGAAGAGCACTCAAATAGACAAAAGCTTGAATGGTAAGGAAAAATTGAACATCAAAGATGATGACACAAGCAAGTGTAAAGAGATAAAAAAGAAAGAACTAAAGTCCCCCAAGGTCAAAAAAACTAAAAGGGTCATAAATGGGGAGGCGGACAGTACTGCGGCACAAAGAAAAGGAAAAAAACCTGGGAACATTGTAACAGACATATTACAAAATCGGGTAGCCCCGGCTAAAGAGTAGGAAAAGAGGGTCAGTGTGGGGTTGCAAACTGATCCACCACAGGACAATCTGGAAGATGTACATGAGGCAAGTCTGAAAATTAACAACCTACCAAATTCATTTGAGCTCAAAGAAGTCAATTCAAGGAAGATGGTCACAAAGACATGCCCATCTGCACGGGGCCCCTATGGGCCCCAATGTTTTTAAAGAAGGGGGCTAAATGTATGTCAAAAAAAGTCCTTGCACCAGCTATCGAACCGAACAGAAAAATTGCGCCAATCTTTTTGCAACACTCTTGGCAAAGAGATTCAATTCTGCCCACTCAGATGGCTAGCAAAAATGGTGAAGGCAAAAGAAAGGAATTGGGAGTGGAAGCCAAACACTAAGAACAGAAGACTCCACAAGATCCCTGTCAGGGGGAAACACCTCAGCATGGTACGCTTGGACGAGGCTGGACATCTAAGTAGCTCCATAAAAGCCGAGCAAGGAGTGAGACAAGGCTGCTTTTGAGCGCTGTTCTTTTTCAATCACTCTATCGGATCTAGGGCCCTTTTCGGAATCATGGGCGATGGCGAGCCCGGAGCTACATGCAAGTAAGGTTTTGTGGCTCGCCTATGCGGATGACATAGTCCTGATCACAGAACCGCGGTAGGACTTCAACTTCTCCTAAATGGCCTAAATGAGTACATCAAAGAGAATGGTCTTCGAGTTAACCCTAAGAAATCAAAAATCTTGATAATGAAGCACCCAAACAAGCGCATAAACTACGAAAGCTAGTTTTTTGAAGGCGAGGTGATCCAGAGAACGGAAGAGCTAGTGTACCTGGGGTATGTGATACACGCTTCTCCATCAATGACTAAAATTGAAGTTGAAATAGGAACAAAAATGGAGAAAGCAATACCACAGATGAGAAAAATCTTATGGGAGCTCTGTAAATTCTCTATTATATCGCTGGTAAAGTTCTACACTGCAAAAATAACACCTGTGTTACTATATGGTTTGGAGGCCAGCCCAATCCTCTGGGAGATAGATTAGCAATGGTTGAAGGTCAGGTACGGAAGAGAGCATTAGGCCTGCCAAATTGTTTGCCCATGTTGGCCCCAAGGTTTGAGCTCGAACTGAAATCCCTGGAACAACAAGTAAACTGGAGATTGCTATCACTCTATAGTCTGATAAAAGATCCACATGACAACTCGCTATATGAGGATATAAAACTCTAGATGCAAGCAAAGAAGTCGAACTTACTTAAATACCCAGAAGCGAAAGTTTCCAAATCTCTATTGGCAGTGGACACTACGACAGAAGTGTTGATGCTCAACCCCCTGAAAGTAAAAAAAGAAACAGAAACACTGGATTGGATTAGAACAGGGATTAATATGAGGCAAATAAAACCAAAAAATCGTTTCCTCACAATGGACAAAAGGTTGGGGCAACTGCCGAAATATCTACAAAAACACCAAGTATTGACTCACAAAACAGATTTCTGAGGGCCTGCCTAAATCTAATACACACAGGAGAAATCTTAAGTATACGGGGACAACAATCTAAAGTCATCACTTTATGTGACAGCTGTGCAGAACCATCTTAGCAAAGCCTACTTCATCTGCTCCGGGAGTGTAAAGGGACATGGGATGCAAGAGTCAACTATCTCCATAAATTTGTGGACAAAATAGAATGGCTGACGTCAGAAAACTTCTGGAATCTAATGACTTCAGGACATAACACTGCTATAACTATAGCAGTTAGTCAAGTCCTAGTAAAAATTAGAGTGTTCCAACAGGAGTTAGACTCACCGCAGGGACAAATTGAAAGTGGAAGTAAAGGAACTTTGGGGGTTGGGGGTTTGGCAGTAAAATAATTTGGGGGCAACAATGAATAGGATTATCATCACAGACAGAGAAATAGCAAAGAAACGGCAACTGTAGTCATTAAGGTATAGTTGGCCGTGTAGTTACAACTTGGCTATTCTCATTTGCCCTATTTTTCCCCATCCCCCTTTTTGCATGCTTTTCATGTTTTGCGATCTCCTGGTTTCCTCTCATTTCCTTTTCCCTTTCTTTCTCATTTCTTTTGTTTTTTCTTCTCCTTCTTCTTTCTTTTTTTTCTCTCTCTTTCTTCTTTTTTCTGTTCTGTTGTCTAGTAATTGCCTGCTTACATTTCCATTTTAACGGCTACTGGTTTTTTCTCTCATTGATCTTTCTGTTTTTTGTATGGAATGTGAATAAATTTTTAAGTTGTAAATATTGTTTGATGTCTTTGTAAAGGTCAGAGTTGACCCAAACAAATTTTTAAAAAAATAAGAATATTAGCATGCATCACATTTAGACAGAACTGTGGGGATATTTATGCACCACATCTAGATTTTGGAGATTAGCAGGCGCGAAATCAGGAAAGAATTGGGAAGATTAGCATGCGTCACATCTAGATAGCGATGCCACAAACCAACCCCACTACAAAAATACCACCCCTCTGCATTTGCCTCTTAAACTCCAACCAAAAACAACCACACCGCTAAAGCACACCAAACCGCACGCACTTCACTAGACCGCAACATCAAAACACATCACACATAGCCTTGTACAGCAGAACATGACTACTACCAACTGGAAAGCACCCCTAAACTCAGTAAACTGTGCTAACTGAACGGAAGCTGCCAACAGCACATCTCTCGCATTTTTCCTGCTCGGTCCTACTAACTCACCCTACCCACTTTGCTTTTCAGATCTGTCAGAGCTCCAGGGGACCACTCTGGTGGTGATAGTGCACTGTACAAATGTCCTTTAACATTAACATCCAGAAGCAAACATCTCTGTGCAAATGTTGAAGGACAGTGGGGCCTTATCCTTACTGATTGCAGGTCTTATAGCACCAACATTATGGTGGGCCCTTTAATATTAACTCTCTGTAGCAAGTACCAGCAACGTAAATATTTGATAATTGCGTGACATTCCGGAAATGATAAAGCAATGAAATCATAGAGGAACAGAAGGGAAAACATTAGAAGATGTAGTAAGAGCATGAAATAAGAAAATTCAAGAAATTGACAGGAACAAAATATTACTGAAATATATTCCAAACATAGACAATGGGGACATATTTACTTGTGCACACATACGAAGCAAGTTTTTATTGAAAAAAAACATATTCTCAGAATATTCTGAAAACTGACCATGAGATATAGACTGCTTTTCGAACACAGATTGCCAGCTCACTTATGAATTTAGTTAATATACAGCCTAATAACTTCACAACACTTAAGAGTAACTCCTGTCCTAACTAGGTCTAAGTGTCTTAGAGGTCTAAGTGTCCCCCAAGTGCATGTACTTACCCATGCGAAGTTAAGAAAGGGATAGTTTAACACTATCCCATCCTCCTCTGTAAGTTTGTATATTTGTCCATTGATTTTTCTATAGTGGTAATATATTTTTTGTCCCTTTTCAGTCCGCAGCTGAGGGGCATGCCAGTGAAGACCATAGACAATGTATTATCTTCCATGCTAGCTTTGTACCCATGTGGAACCAGACTTTCTGTTCTAATGCACATCTTTCAGCCCCTCCTCATACCCCAGAATAAACTTCGAGCCAATGCTTGGGATGCTCGAGCCCAGCCTACGGTTTACTTTTCATCTTATCTTGCCCCAAAAGTATCTGACTTTCTGGCCACAACATGGTATGTGTGCTTGAGTGTCCACAGCAAATAGTGATGGAAAGGTGCCCTCCAGTTACATTGTTGAACAGGGAGAAGAAGTACATGTTTGCACGAATAAAGTAGGTGCCTACTCTTCTACTGAAGGAGGAAAAAGGACGTAGGAAGAATTTGCTATTCTTGCTCTGATCCATTTAACTATCTGGCCTCTCTTTCTACCACTGAGCCCCTGTTGCACAGCCATACATTAAAATATTTACAGAAGATACATACATTGGTTTATGCAACAATTCGTGCATGGTTCTTTGGTTTTCGTTGTTCCAGTCTGTGGTACCGTATTGTTAACCCCGGGTCATACTTTATATGAAAAATAAGACAAATATTCAGGTATATAAGACACCCTGTACATAGTTGCCAACTATTTAGAAAGGGCTCGAGGATAATCTGTGCGCTTACCGTGCAAACCCACCCTATTCTTCCTGCCCACCAGGACGGGCCTTCTGCCAGACACTGCCCTTGGCAAGCAATATTTGGTGTCCCTTCTCCCTGCAGGAAAATGAACATCTCCACACTTAAATGCATCTATATGCAGCACTGTATAGCAACACGACAAACCATGGTTTGACTGCCATTGCCTCCCTATGCTGCATTTTCTGCAACAAAAAACCTGCAAGACTCAACTTAATATAAAGACTGCAAGCAAGAAACCTTTAGTAAAACAGGAACACAGCTAGAAAGAAGTTCATAAAGTACACAAAAGGTAAAATATTTTCTTTCCTAAAATAGGAATTTTGCTGGCGCATGGAAATAGAAAGAGTGCTTATCTAGAAGTATAGGCTTTTTATTGTGGAGGCGTGATTAAGGATATGACCATTAATGTGCTCCATGTTCAAGTAACAAAGTGTGAATCTATGTAATATAAAGACATTCGTTTTTTGCAGTGCATTAAAAAGGCTATTCATTTAGTGTCATTTTGATAGGTTGCCTGATTGTCAAATAAAGTATAGGTCAGCACCTGGATATGTAGAAGGCAATTGTCGTGGCTCAGCCGTGCTGTAATTAGACTCTGTTGCCAAATGCTTTTCACCTGAAGGCACACTGCCTTTCTATGAATTCTAGTAAACAATTCACAAATGGTTTCAGGTAAAGAATTATAGTAATTCACAAATGGTTACCGATTGATACAAATGTCTGTACATTGCCTGAATTGCAATGTGGAAAGGCCCAGGGATTTTTGTTTTGATAGAGGAGCTCCATTATTAAAACTCATATGGAACAACTGAATCCACCAGAAACCATTCCTTCAGAGTCAATTGGAAGGCTCAATAACGTGAACTCCTCACGGCTGACATGGAATCCTTTGCAATGTTGCACCCATTGCGTAACCAGCCTTTTATTATCTCATGTTTTTACTTGAAGTGAAGGTGATCTGTTAGAAATTCCACTTTATTATTTCCAATAAGTACCCAGCGAGACGACTATGGTGGCCTCCCAACCAATGAGGAGGCTTGGAACGTGGTCCTTACCACACAGAGAACGACTCTGCTGCGATCCTCCTCAGAGTGTAACGCCGCCATCTTCCCCCGCCGGGAACAAAGGTAGGTGCATTCCCCTCGTCCCCTGCCCCTTTCCCCCCAACCACACCCCGTTTTCCACATATCCACTCCACTCCCCTCCCTACCCTAACCCCACTTACCTGTGCAGCTCTGTCCCACACTGGTGCTGGGAACAGGACAGTTCCCAGTGCATATCCGTTGCATGATTAGCTGCCATGGAAAGGGAGAAGGGACTACGTGTAGTCCCTTCTCCCGACCCATGGTGGCCATTTTGTTTACTTTTTTTTCTAGAGTTGAGAAACTGCTTTCACACTGTTTCGCAACTCGAGAAAAATTCCTATTAGTAACAAGGTACAACCCTACATTAAAGCCCTCGCTTTGCTCAGGCTTGTAACTGATGCCCCAGGGCATTACCAGACCGGTAATGCCCTCCTCCGATGTTTCGATTGCTTTAATAGTTTCTACTAGATCCATTTGCTGACATATGGGTATTTGGGCATCTCCTGAACTGCTTTGAAGTGGTTTTGTGGTGATCTCTATCCATCTCTGTGCACTGAATCACCCTTCCTCTTCTCGACTGCACACCTGCAGTGTCAAGGCGAGCACCACTGTTTCCTGTGTTAGTCACCACCTTTCTTTCCCTCATTCCTACTCACCACCTCCATTTCCCTCACTCGTCACTGCTCCTCATTTCCTCAATCCTTATAAACGCTCTTTGTAATGTGTTTACCAAAGCTAAACCTACTGTCCATAACAAGTTTAATTTCGTTTTTATATAAAATAACTTAAGTCAGTCATGCACACTTTGGACACTTAAGTGGACCAGTGCTCAGAGAGACAATGCGAAAAGCCCAGCATCACTCAATTTGTGTAATGTGGGTTACCTAGCTCTCTTGGGTCCAAATTATACACCTGCACCCTCAATCGTTTCACAGAAATATCAATTGTCATATCAAACAAACTTACCAACTCTCCCACCCAAATGTTTATTGTGCATTAGATAGAAATGATTGGCATAACTTTGGTTGTTGAACCATGGGGACTGGATTCAAAATACCTTTTGGAGACCTATCCCTCCTGGAATCTACCCACACACAAAACATTGCAATCCATCATGTGTTTTACTTCTCTGTGAAAAAACCATGGTTCATATGTGAAGTTGACGAAATAGAAAATGTTGTCATTGAAGCATTTAAGGCAGAATTAGTATGGTTCTGTTTGAAATGAGAAATGGCCACAATGAGGATTGCATATTTTCAAAAGTTAATGTAGTAGCGCAATTCCATTAAAGTCAGCACTGATGCCGCCCGGTTGTGAGTTACATACTGGCTGAGAACCTGAAACCCTGGGTACTCTGACATGGGAGCACAACCGCCCCATGTCTGAGTGGCATAGGAGAGTCCAGTCATGTTTCTGGATCTAAGATGACCGTCGCACTATCTTAGTTCGCCACTTCTCCACACCCTGACACCCACAAAATGCTAATGTCCTTGTTAAGTTGCACAGACCTTCGTTTCACTTTATCACTGTCTCCCTACCTTCTTACTCTAGACAGTAAACAAAATTACAGTTTTAACTAAAAGTAGAAGAACAGAGGGGAACTGGTGTTGGTATGAACATACTTTGGTGAGGAACACCAGGTTTGGGATGAACAAACTGTGATTAATCTGAAGACACACATTAGGAAGTCCTTCCCATACTGTCAGTGCGGGCATGGAAATGAGGTCGAGTGAACTGAGGATCAACCCGCATATCTTTCTGATGTGTGTTTCCTTCCAGCTGTGCAATCAGATTGTGAGAGACAAGTGAAAGAGGGACAAGGGACCTGCTTGCTGAACAATTGGCGGGCAATGCTGTATCAGACTCCAGGTCAACCTGAAGGACCCCACACTAACTTTATACACATCCAGTCCCATACTGAACAACTCTATACCACACCAAATAAATTTGTAACCTCCTATCTGTTAAGCAACTGATATTTTTGGTAACCCTGGCGGTTTTGATTACTTCATCAACGGGGAAAGGCCAAAGGTGTAACATGCAACTTTGGCTTATCACAACTGTTTTAGGACAAAGACAATAACGAGACCGAGTCACACTTAGCAACAAGGTGACAATAAGTGGCATATCTTAAGCAACTTCTGTGGGGGCGGACCCCTAATTACCTCAACCCAAGCGGGCCCACCACCTGAGGAATGAGTGCACGTTTTAGACGTAAAGCAAGTTTATTGTACAATCATCCAAGAAGTAGTTAGATGGAGTTGTGGAACCAAACTAACCCAAGTCTTAATGGACCACATCGGACGACACCTTATGTACATTTTTGAACAGTTAAAACACTCCCAGATACTTTAGGTCATGACACCATCATTCAGTTAAACATTTGTATGCAAATATAATTCATTACAATGATAATCCTATTGAATCAAGATTTCAAAGAGACCTTTTATGGGCTGATAGGAACGAAAAAGGCTGAGCACTGCGATTCAATGTGCAATTACCCTTCGCTCAGTGCTGACAGCCTTTTCACAGTATAAACCAA
Organism: Ambystoma mexicanum; assembly: GCF_040938575.1. Classification (NCBI taxonomy): domain Eukaryota; kingdom Metazoa; phylum Chordata; class Amphibia; order Caudata; family Ambystomatidae; genus Ambystoma; species Ambystoma mexicanum. The sequence continues at coordinate 851,253,770 of NC_090937.1, forward strand.
CAGAATGTGGCTATATTGAAACAGGTTTTCCCATGGGCGTAATTTTAGGGGGGCACAGGGGTGTTTGTCCCCCTCCCCCCCAACTTTCATGGCACACCAATTTGTCCCCATTCATTTGGCTGGGGCACCTTTTCTTCAGATGTCATGTCCCCCCCAACATTTTAAGCAAAGTTACTCCACTGGGTTTTCCTCCTCTGCTAAATTGGAGACCGTGCTTTTAATTTTATTTAACCTAAGTTGTCTCAGCGAAGACCAAGAAACTAAAACATACCCTCTGCATACCCTCTGCAAAACTCCCGTTTTTCAAGAATACTATGTTTTTGTAATGACTAAAGGAAAAGGCATTGAATACATTTCTATTTTGATTTGTTTTGTGAAATTGACAAATGCAACCCTTATGGAACATCGCAAAAAAATGGGGTTTTGATCACAAAACTGTATTAGCTTAAGGCTAAGCAGATGCACATATTATTTTTATATTTTAACATACCCCCTGATTGTGTATCCTGCTCTGTTCTCAGCGCTGCATGCACCTTCTCAACATGATGAGGAAGACTATGGGCCTCATTACGGGTCTGGCGGTAAACCTGCCGGGGCTAGCAGCGGTTTGCTGCCGGACCTGTAAATATTTACTGGCGTCTGACTTCCCGGTGCCACCGGGAGATTACAGCGTCTGCGGCCTGGAAAGTTAGGTGCCGGTAGAATGTATGTTTTTACACTGGCACCGTTGCTAACAGTGCCGGTGCTTCTGTGTCTGGTCCGCCTACCATGGCCACTGTTCCAGGCAGGGTCAGACCTTTCGGACATAGCGGCTCCGGCAGGCAGACCTATAATATGCCGGTCCGGAAACAGTGGTGCCATTGAGGTTACTGGCACCCTTGTTTCCAGTCCAGCAGGGTCATAATGAGGCCCAATGTAGCCCCATTGTTGCCATCAGTATTACCACTTTTTAACGAGAGTGCCTGCAGGGTTGCAATGTTGTAAAACAACACATGTATCACTTGTGTCTGTTTTAGCTGGAAACTGCTCCTCTTCCCAAAAGTAAATAGCAATCTTTCAGCTCGACTGCATCACGTGGGTGAAAACCTCAAAATCAAACTTTCTGGTCTGAAAGTAGTGAGTATTTATTCTTCTATTTTGTAGATGACTCATCTTTATTTGTGAGGCTTAGGAATGTTCTGTACGTCTCTGGCCTTGGCTGTGAACCCTGGCTTTGTGCTTCGTGAAGCCTAATTCTGATTTTCTTTGCCTCTCGTTTAGAGGCCTGTGGCTTCATGTAATTCTACTATAGTTATGCTATAATTGCTATATGTCTATACTGTGCTTTTCTTAGAGGTTAGTAGTCGTTTGGTTCCTCCAGCTTCCTTATACAATCCTGCAGTTCCACATGGTTAGTTGCAATAAGCTGCTGCAAGTTTCTTCTGCATCTCTTGCTTCCTTGCCTTTCTGAATTTGGCTAATGAGAGAAAATAACAAAGGCTTTGAAAGTATGTATATGTATCTGTCCTCTATCTACAGAACTGTGTAGGGATGTTCTTCATGTGTGCACAGGTGTGTCCGTGTAACTTCGTGCATGGATTCAAGTTTAATTCATGGCTAATGCTACTATGTTGTGGTGTCTCTTATGACGTCAGCACAGTCAGATAATTGTATTTGATCAATCATGTCCAGCTAGGCACCTGGATCCATGATCAGTGTTCGGGCACCTTTATCCATGATGACGTTAGCTGGATAAGGTTTGAATGATTGTCTAAGAGAATATCTGTTCACATATGTATTTGACACTGGCCCTCCTGGGGGCTGTCCAAACAGTGACTGGCATCTTGCATCTCTGGCTCTTCAGGCTGTCATGATTATAGGGGTCAAGAGAGGCATTCCAGGGACCCTTTCTTCAGTAGTGTGAGAAACCAGAAGGTGTCTCACCCGCTAGTCCACAGGGATCTGTCATCCAGGTGGCCAGGACACAGCCGTCGCTTTTGGATCCAGTTCCTGGGGGTGGACCAGTGCGGGAGGATCACCTGGATGGGGGTCTTCGGGGAGTGGGAGTGGGAAGCTGGATGTTGAGAAGCGATATCCCCTTCCATTTAACACCTTTTCCCCATCCTACCGGGTAGGATACCTAGGAACTCACAACCCCCACACCCCTTTTCCGAACACAAACACTTTCTCACGGACAGCTCAATGTGAGAGAAAACGGACTAACACCTGAGCCATATACCTGACATGTCCCAACACAAAGGTCAGGCAGAGTCAGGTAATTACTGATAATTACACACACCTGACTTCCATCACACTTAGCCACACGGATAAAAAGTGGAGCACAAAAGCACGCTCTGAGCAAGGCAAAACACGGGGAAGTAGCAGTTCCAAGATGAGAAAACGTGCAAGCATTGAGTGCGAGGTGTGAATGGACAGGGCCTGAGGAGAAAGCCAGAGCAAATGAAAATAGGGTGATCGAGTGAAGTGGTAAGTATAAAAACTGACTGAGTGGGGCTGCTTGAAGAAGGAGTGAGAGCTTAAAGGCTTAAAATAATAAGGGGAAGGGGGAGAAGGGAGAGAAGTATACTCCAATAAAAAGGATTAAGGCGGGGACAATGACGTCCTATTGGATGGATGCACCATTTAATCGCATGTGCAGAAAATTGCCCCAATATCTTGATAAAATATCAAAGTACCATTTTGAGTGGGTACATGACACTGTGGGAAAGTGTCATAAAGAATGGCCAGGGGAGGGCACGTTCGATAAAGATATAATAGAAAGTATGTTTTCATACTTGGCAGCTACATACAAAGGAGCAAAACTTAAAAAGAGACAGGATATTCTAGGGCTTTAATTGCACGAATAAAAGGAAAAAGAGATGGGGAATATGATATACCCCTTATTAAAACTTAAACAAGTGCATCAAGACAAGGAAGGAACACATGAAAATAATGGGGAGCGTGACACAAGCATTATTAGCAAGGACAAGAAAGGGAGGAGGAAATATTTAATGACATAAAAAAGAGCATGCAGCAGCAACTTGACAGTGTGTTCAAGGAAGCAGAAAAAATAATGGAAAGGGAAATAGAGGAAAAAGGAACGGAACACAAGAAGGGAGCCAACAAATAGGGGTGAACAGCAGGACACATAAAGTTTAAAACAGACAGTTGGGGACAGGACTCAATAGTGAAACTGATGCAGCGGAAGAAGGATACACCATATCAGACTGGGAAGACAGTGGAGGCAGCGCTCGTGGCGATGACAAAACAGACACACACAATTTGACAGACAGGAGAAGGGAAAGGAGATTAGATGTGAGAGAAGAGGAGGAAAGGGAAGAGTAACTAGGTGATTGAGGAAATAGACTTCGGAGTAAGAAAACGAGAACAGTTGTAGCCAAGAGAACACAACGTGACAATAAACGCAGCACTCGCACACAGATGCATCTTTTAAAGAAAGCGAGGGATGAGGTTCATTACATACCATGGCAGACAAGGTACAGGGACAATTTAGTTAACAGTTTACCTTCATTAATGGCGGGGTCGAGCAAGTGGATTTATGTTTTTGAAATGGAGACAGCGGGAATCCTATTGGCCAAAGGAGATATAACATGTTTATTGGCAGTATTGGTAGGGGAGGGAAGTGATGAAATATGGCAACAGGCCGGATACGCTGGGGTAAAATTAAGCTCCAATATACACAATGGAGTACCCTTTAACAACTATCGAGCGCACGTTTGGAAGGCTCTAAGGGAGCTGTACCCAGATACGTCAGATATGGGTTCTATAATGGCTCGTAAAATGAAGCCTGATGAGGGCCCTGCAGAGTACATATGATCCATACAAGAAATGTGAACACAGGAAAATAAACAGTCATGGGACAAAAAAATACTCTTATTTTACCACATCCTAGTAAGGGGGCTTCCCGAAGATGTAGAGACTTCTTTAGAAAAGACAGTGGGATTGGAGGCAAAGGGGTGGCCTGTGATACAGGCAACAATTGTACAGTATTGCAAAAGGAAGCAGGATAAGGAAACAGTCGCTACTACAAGAAAAGCGGAAAACAAATTATTTCAGAAAAAACTGTCAAAAATACATATAGGGGAAGCAGTACTCACAGGGACAGTTGTCGTTCCGCATGCTCAGCGAGGAGGGATTCCAGTGGCCACAGTAATGCAGCCAGAGGGTTACACTCAGGTGCCACCCAACCAGCAGTCGGGAGGGCTACAGATGCAGCAACAACCGACATTCATAAACGTGCAGCAGCCAGAGCGCAGGCAGGCAGAAGAAATGGGTACATGGGACAGTATGAGACTGAGAGAGGATATTAGGCGCACGGAAGGGGAATGGGATACAGGGGAATGACACCACGTTTTTGGAGTACAGTGCATCGCATGTGGGAATTTGCTGACATTTTGCACGAACATGCCCACTTATTACACAGACAGGGCAACAACCGCAGACATGCGTGCAGCAGACTTCTCAACAGGTGCAGGTAATGCTGAAGCAACAACAATAACAGATACAGCCCACAAAAGCACAAGATATTTCTACCCTGGTATAAGTGCAGGTGCAAGGAGGGGAAAAGGCAGAAACTCAAGGTACATTGGGCGTACTTCAGGCACCAGCCCAGACACAAATACTAGAAGGTGTAACAATGTGCCCCAGTACACAGGAGTGACAGTGGTGGACGGTAACCCAGTTACGTCATCTGCGAACGCTTTCTCACAATAAGGGTGCCCACAGTGTGTCCTGCTCTAGCAGTAACTGAAACCCCCAAGTAGGGACCTGTCTTGATATGGGCAAAATCTTCCTCGGGGCCAGCCCTTTGAGAGCAAAAATACCCAATTCAGCCCAAAATACAGGTTCTATTGTGCTGAGCAGTGATCTCATGCTAGTGACAAATGACACCCTCAAAGTTTTAGCATATTTATTCTAAGCAGTGAATTTCATATACATTTGGGATTCAAGTTAGAGAATATTACAAAGCATAAAACAAAGAGCAATGCAAAATATAGTGAAACATGGAACTTAGATAAACATAGAGAAACATAGAGAAATATAGAGAAACATAGAGAAACACAGTCTTACGTCCCTTAATCTCAGCCCTGGGAGACCTGGGTTTTTCATAGAAAAACAAGGCTGGAGGACACCGTGAGAGCCAATTCCGGGCACCTGACTGTACACGAATCAAGTCCACAGGCGATCTCCCCCTGATCCATGTGTGCATGGATATTTTATAATCTCTTGCTGTCAGTCACCATGACGCACAGTTCCAGAACTTTCCCTGTGCAACTGGCTCATGGAAAAAACCCAGCTCTCTCTGAGATGCTCCCTGCTCGCTCCTACCCCCTCCCTTGGTTCCCATCTGCGCTGGCTGAGGAATGTCTTATCAGTACCTTCCCAGAGAAAAGGAAGATTAGCTTGGAGCCAGGGCTACCGTTAGTGAGGCTGAATATTCTAAGGGAAGCAGGGATGTATTAACCCCATCTGCAAGCTCTAAAAGGCATGCACTCATAGCTTAGTGTTTATAGCGCTTAAGACTGGCTATCTAAGCGCTATATAGGTGCCATGATGTTCCAAACACTCCAAAAACCTATTAGCTACATAGCTGGGGGCCCTCCCTGCCTGTCTATCAACAATGCTTAATGTGACCTATTTCATACTAGGCCTGCATATCCCTTGTAGCTCACTACTGCATAATGGAAGTGCTACAACAGACTACTGTCAGCATTTTTAGCACATACTTTGAATACACTATTGGCTTTCAGAGGCTAATGCTGTCATCTAAAGCCCTGATTGGCAAGGTTGCAATTTCGTGTATCACTACATTCCACCCCTATTCAATGTTTGTGCGACAAATGCTGACTAATGCCTATCAATATAGTATTTAGTGCAGTGATAAAGACCTTGGGGCTTTGCAAGAGGTTTAAGCAAACTATCTTCTAGCGGTTAGTTAGCGTGGCATGCAAGGTAAAACACTACCTAAACAAAAATGTACACAAAGTGAACAGTGACATATACCCTTGCCAAAACCTGGCCTACACAAAAATACCTACACCAAGTGAACATGGACATTTACTCTAGCCAAAACATGGCCTACACAAAAATACCTAAATCAATTTTGTATAACTGATTGTCAGTTAAAAAGCAGCATGCAGTTAAAATGTCAAGGCAATCCAGTGTAGTCTAATCTACAATGCACTATTGCATTTATGTATGGTTACCAATTCTAAAACCTGGCAGCCTTTCACCCTAAGGGCCTACCCTCCCCCTGATCCCAGGGCATTCAAGCGTGACTGTGGGCTGTGTGACTAGACACTTCCCCCAGGTAGGTGGAACCCAACCAGAAACCATCTAATTTCGTGAACAAGGTGAACCCATGGGCACCAGGTTGTCTAAATAAAAACAATTCTACTAATTTACATCAAAGCATGGCATGTGTTATTCATGCAATCAAAAAGCAAGCAATTCAATCCATATGTATGCTGGTAACTGTAGCTCTGCGTGCCAGTGTGTGGAGGATGGTCGCCCCCACCCAGTAAAAAGCCAACACCTGCTGATTTAACAATGTTTGCCATACAATGCATTGTGTGTATTTAGCAGTCTTGTTGACCTGCCCTATGGCAGACAAAAATGTCTTCATGTCTAAAATTCTGTCATCTTCAGTTGGCTGTCAATACTTGTAGCAGTGCTGGGCATATCAATGGGCCCCACTAGGCCAGAAGTTCTATAGCAGAGCTGGCATCAGAGCCCATAGTGGCTAGCTTATTGTGCACAGTTTCTATGTCACAAGCATATAAAGCTCCTGCAATTAATTAATCTAGCTCCCTAGCTACGCGCACTCTAGTGATGGGCCATAGAAATGGACTCCATTTGTAGCAGCTTGGTAGTACTAAGGAAACATTGCCTCATGGTAAATCTATGTCTAAGTGTAGCACTGTAATAATGAAGGTGTGCATTACCAGTCTACCTATTGTGACTTGGAGAATACTCTTCTTCAAGTGGGATATCTACCATATACAATAATAACTTTAGCCACAAACACCATACTACTATCCGGCAGTGGCTGTTTCATCACACCATGGAAAAAATTCATTTAGTCAAGTTATAGTTCATTAAATCTTGGCGAGAACACTCGCTGCAGTTCTTGGTCAGAGAAACATCACATTAGACAAATTAAACAAATGGTATCCATTCAGTGACAAAAGATGCCTGACAATGTGCCAGGCCAGTACACTAGCAATTCCATGTGGATACTCATTTGTAGCGCTTTTCCAAAGAATTATTCCAAATGTTTACAATCAAAAGGTGACTCTTTGCATTAGTGTGCTGGAGACAGCTGTCCCCACAAAAACATGAAACTGGTTGGTTTAACAAAAACCGTGTCACACTCTGTGTCATAAAATCAAACATCAAGTCAGTCATGGTTTCATTTACCTGCCTTAAGCTGGCTGTAAAAGTATCCAGTGTTTCAAAGATTACCATTTCAAATTATAGCTCATACACTTGGCAGCATTACTTCAATTAAGAATCTTAACCTACGCACAGGTGACTTTGATGTGCGCACTCATCTTATCTCAAAATTAATTACACTCCTGCTTGCATAATTCTGCTGCCCCAACAGTTCATAAATCATTCTCCTGCCTACGTGCAATGTAGAATATTTTTTTTTCAAAAAACAAAACATCTCTGGTTAAAGCCATTCAGTTGGAAGAGTAAAACCATTTGGTTTTTTCAGATTCATCTCAACAGTGCATTTAAAAACCATTTTTCAATGTGTTAACATTCAATTGCTGTGTCACACAGCTGTATGTGGTGCCTGATGTTACAGTCCACAATTCATTGTCCATAGTCCTTTAAACAAGAAAGGGCAAAACATGTCATTTAAATGTGTAGCATCAAATACTTGATAATTAGCCAAGTCTGCATCGTGCCAGTTCAGCAAAAGTTATTACTCTGTTGGACACTATTCGCAGGTTACAGCATTGAGTGCGGTGCAGGGCACGTTAAAGTTGAAATAGCATGTCGCAGTGGCTCGCTTTCTCTGAGAATGCGTCTGACCCTTCTTTGATCAGTGTCACCCACAAACTGCATATTAACTTTCTGATATTGTAAAATGTCTTGTCGTGCTTTGTCTAGGCAAAATACAAACAGAAATGTTAGGATTTCATCAAAAGTTCAATATCATTATTATCCATGTTAGGATGTCATCAAAACTTCAATATCAGCGTTATCCACCCCTTCCCATAATACCACCCCCATCTTCAAAAAGTCTCATCAGGTAACTACACACTTTGTCATTGCTACTGCAATTATTTATCACCTTTCTGCATGTTTCTGGGGGCTTATTTACACTCAACCATACGGGGTGTAACTGCCTAATCACAAACTCATTTGTGCAATGCAATCATAGCTGGTCAATGGTACCTCAGACTGATCTGTGCTTTTACAAAGCCATATAGTAAGTACCCAGGTCGCACAATGCTTTTCTTTTTCACCAAAGCGATCACCAATGCCAGGCGCCAACTTGCTTCCAGTGTCTCATGATCTTGATTCAGTTTGCCCTGCTGGCATCACTCCATTTTTCAAAGGTAAAGTCTTTCAGTCCAATACCGCTTGCAGTTGTACGAGCAGCTTTGTTTATTTATCTTTCTTTTCTTAGCAGTGTCTTTTCAAGCCTCTGGTTTTTTCACTTGTCATTTTTTCAAAGGGCGTTTGCTGTTTTTTTTTGAACCACCCCTTTGAGTGCGATAGTCTAAGCCAGTTTCTTTTGTTGCTTCAACAAATCATTCATTCTTGCACTAAGCCGTGTGGCTTCTGGATCATGGCTAATGTGCAGTGTTCATGTTGTACTTCAAAGCCCCGCTCTGCATGTTGTCTCTTGCAAAACGGCTAAGCACTTTTGTCAGTTTTGCTTCCATCTGGAATGCCATAATGTCTTTGTCAGTTACTCCATCCCCTGGCAATGTAGCTTGCAGTTTGCCAGATGTGTATTTTCTCTTCTCAAAGCGCCTAGAGGTTTCTTCTCCAGTGCACAGCGCTTTACTTCAGTTCACATCACATGGAGCATTGGAATGCAGCTTGCACAGCAATAGCGCTTTACTTCACTTCACATCACATCACATGGGAATGCGGTTTGCACAGTAATGTCTGTTGGAATGGGCAGCTGTCTTTTCTTGGCCCATTCACAGATGCATAGGTAAATGTTCAGATGTGATGTGCCCGTCTGCCATCCTGCATGAAGCCTTTGCTCCGTACCACAGTTTACTGGGCAAATTCTTTACTTTTTGAACAGCTCTCTGTTTTTTGCTCCCCCTTCCTCAGGAATGCAGGCATGTTTATCTTTCGTGTGCACCTGGCAGCGCCATGAGCACGCAGCTTATCTCTTTTGCCTATAACTCTTATACTGTGGCGGCTTCACTTGTTTCAGACAGTTCACCCAGATTAACTCTTTCTTGTACTGTTTCTGCTTTTGTTTGCCTTCACGCACCTCGCCCAAGACAGCTTCAAGGCACAAGCTCTGCACACACAGCAAGACTCTTGTTTTCAAAAGCGGCACTTTTCTTGTAATGTGCGATCTTTCAAGAGAACTCACAACCCATTAAATCTTTGTGCTATCTTATCACACACAGATGTTTCATTCTGTTGTACCATTGCCAAACTATAACCACTCAGTTCAGTGCATTTAAAAATAAAAATGCCAATGTTTAGTGCAGCTCCCTGCACGTTTTTTTTCTGCAAGAACAACCCACACTCTATTGCTTGTGGGCTGTTTAATGTGTCAACAACATTTTTCCCCATGTATCACAGTCAACAGGTCACTATTTCCAAATCATACATCACTTATAAGGCAACAGCACAAATCCATGGCATAGCATGGGATCAAAAAAAAAGAAATACTCCAGGGGCAATTTAGAAAAATATAAATTGTTTTTCCCCCCAACCATTGCAAACTGATTCTGCAATTTCAAATCAGTACACAAAAATCGAAAATCCAAATAACATTCACTCACTTTCCTTTTAAGTGAGTCTCTCACCCAATATAAGCATGGCACAGCCTAAAATGCAATATAACCATTTTAGTGTGTTTCCTTTAAACAGAATTTGCCACCATTAGCACATGGAATTTTACAGTTGCCAAAAGAAAGAAAAAACTCTTTAGGCTCTCAGCACAGATGTTACTCATTCTCCTAAGCATGGCTCATTCCCCTTCCTCATTATTCAGGAATGCCAACCCTTCAAAAGCATATATCAAAAAAAAGCGAACCTTCGCCTCCGAACATTACAGCCCCCACTCGCTAGCACACTGGGGCTGAGTCAATGGTTAAATCACTATTCACAATTTGCATGTCAAATCCCTGCAATTATTATTATTTTTTTTTTTTCCTGCCCTCATGACAGAATAGAGATGAGAACTCCGTCTCATTATGCATTCCAAATTACAACTTTAAACTTGGGAAACCACATGATAAAATTCTTTTTCTAATTGAGCATACATCTTTCTTAACCATTCATCGGAGTGCTTTAAACAAAGCCATTTCCCGCTCGTTTATTGCCTTGTACTCCCTGGCACCAATCCCATGCAATAAGTCAGTCACGACTGATTTACTGAAGGGAGTCTTAACCACACAAGCTATCGGCCACGGCAAGCCGACACAACATTGCTGCCTTTTGAAGTCTCAGAGCTGCAGTGAGACCATCAAGGAAATGCGACAGCCTGCTCCCCACTCTACACTGTGTTCTCTCACACCATTTGTCATGTCAGCATGGCACTGCTCTTCACAAATCCCACAAAGCTGCCACCAAATGTCTTGATATGGGCAAAATCTTCCTCGGGGCCAGCCCTTTGAGAGCAAAAATACCCAATTCAGCCCAAAATACAGGTTCTATTGTGCTGAGCAGTGATCTCATGCTAGTGACAAATGACACCCTCAAAGTTTTAGCATATTTATTCTAAGCAGTGAATTTCATATACATTTGGGATTCAAGTTAGAGAATATTACAAAGCATAAAACAAAGAGCAATGCAAAATATAGTGAAACATGGAACTTAGATAAACATAGAGAAACATAGAGAAATATAGAGAAACATAGAGAAACACAGTCTTACGTCCCTTAATCTCAGCCCTGGGAGACCTGGGTTTTTCATAGAAAAACAAGGCTGGAGGACACCGTGAGAGCCAATTCCGGGCACCTGACTGTACACGAATCAAGTCCACAGGCGATCTCCCCCTGATCCATGTGTGCATGGATATTTTATAATCTCTTGCTGTCAGTCACCATGACGCACAGTTCCAGAACTTTCCCTGTGCAACTGGCTCATGGAAAAAACCCAGCTCTCTCTGAGATGCTCCCTGCTCGCTCCTACCCCCTCCCTTGGTTCCCATCTGCGCTGGCTGAGGAATGTCTTATCAGTACCTTCCCAGAGAAAAGGAAGATTAGCTTGGAGCCAGGGCTACCGTTAGTGAGGCTGAATATTCTAAGGGAAGCAGGGATGTATTAACCCCATCTGCAAGCTCTAAAAGGCATGCACTCATAGCTTAGTGTTTATAGCGCTTAAGACTGGCTATCTAAGCGCTATATAGGTGCCATGATGTTCCAAACACTCCAAAAACCTATTAGCTACATAGCTGGGGGCCCTCCCTGCCTGTCTATCAACAATGCTTAATGTGACCTATTTCATACTAGGCCTGCATATCCCTTGTAGCTCACTACTGCATAATGGAAGTGCTACAACAGACTACTGTCAGCATTTTTAGCACATACTTTGAATACACTATTGGCTTTCAGAGGCTAATGCTGTCATCTAAAGCCCTGATTGGCAAGGTTGCAATTTCGTGTATCACTACAGGACCAGAGGTAGCAGTTCTGATAGCACAGAGGGGATTTTCCTTTCTTATGGATCCAGGAGCAACCAGATCAAGCATTAAGGAAGAAGGATTTCCATTATCTAACAAAGGTTTGGACACATAAGGCTTTTCGGGGACAATTTTGAAAGCTCCTCTGACAAAGGATCTAACCCTGACAATAGGGACACAGCATATTGTAGCACCATTACTGTATTCAAAAAACACCCCCATCAACATTCTGGGGATGGACCTACTCAGCAAATTAAACACCACAATTTAATTTTCACAGAAAGGGATGGTGTGCACCACACCTGGAATGTATCCATCTTGTGTGGCAGTACTGATTCAGGCATACTATACACACAGCACAATGAGAAAGATACCCACACACATGTAGGTGTTTCTGTACAGAGTACACGTGTTTTTGGGATGGTTGTCAGGGATTGAAGGGAAGGTGTTCCGGCGGTGCAATGAATTTGTATTCAGGCCCCAGTGTTCCTCCTCTGTTAGTTCAGGCACACACACTATACTGTATTTAATTATTTATTGTTTGCTTGTTAGGCGCTTATACAATAAGAATATACTGTTTCAAAGTGCCCACAGGGCAGGGAGGGAGGGAGAGTGGGAAATAAATTACAACATTACACACAATATTTAATAGCAGAGGGGGAAAAGGGAGGGGGACAAACCTACTATGCCTTGTGAGTATTCAGAATGTGCAAGTACAGAAAGTAAGAGGGAAGAGGCAGTAAGTGCTGAGGAGTCCAAGCCCGTGGGTGAGCCAGGGACAAAATAAGTTGAGTGCTACATGGCCTTGACCGCGGGAGGTGTAAGTGCGAGTCTCCAGGGTGTAGGGTATGCAGGTGCATAAAGTGCTGTGGAAAGATAGGAGCTGGGAAGAATTGGTGTGGGAGGTCAAGGTCCCAAAGATGCATAAGGGCCAAGGACACCGATTCAGCAACTGTGAGATTAGCAGAGGAGAAAAGGAAGGAAGAAGGAGGAAAAGAGGAAGGTCTTAAGGAGCTTTCAGAATATGAGAAGATCCTGCTCAAGGCACAGGGGGAGGGAGAGGCTATTCCAAAGGAGGGAGCCTGCAGAGGAAAGTCAGTGAGCCCCTGCCCTCTGCTTAGCAAAATGCTGTACACACAAAGAGTTGGTGTCAGAGGAGCAAAGTCTGTACCTGGAGGGAGTAGAGGTACGGAAAAACATGGACATGATTATACTGATTGCCACTGATGAGAACAACATGGAATGGCGTTCAATTGTATGAATTGATCCCACACTGACATTGACAGGATTAAGTGACAGAGTTGTTTGCAACAAAAAACAAATAAAGAAGGAGAGGTAGTGTTCCAGCTGAGCATACCTTGTCCAGCACACATAAAAGAAAGGGCATTGCCCCCAGATGATTCAGGTAACAAACAAAAAAAGCTCAATATTTGCAGGAAGATTTGGAAAAGGTGTCCAAAAGCTTGTGGACAACAGGATACTTAAAAGACGTTAAAAGTTAAAAGAAGTTAAAAGAAGTGGAAAGAAGGGCCTCTCTTAGCCCTCTTCCTGCTCCGACCTGTGAGGCTAAAAAACTTGGGGTCATCTTCGACTCCACACTCTCCTTCTCTCCCCACATCTCTGGTGTCTCTAAGAAGTCACACTACCAGCTGCACCTCTTCAAAGATATTCTTCCTTTCCTCTCCTTCCCCCAGAAGCTCTGGTTCTCTCTAGGCTGGACTATTGTAACAGCCTCTTTCTAAATATACCTGCTTCTACTCTCTGCCCTTTGCAACTCATCCAGAACAGGACTGTGAGACTTGTCCTTGGCCTCAAACCCAGAGATCGTATCTCTCCAGGACTGAAATCTCTGCACTGACTCCCAGTGGCTGCAAGGATTAAGTTCAAACCCTCTGCATTGTCCACAAGGCCTTCTGGGGCTTGGGGCCTCAATACCTTCAACTCTCTGTTCCTAAATATCTTCCTTCTCGAGCTTTTCGCTCATCCGCCTCCAACTCCCTCAGGGTCAGTCACTCTCCAAGCAACAAGTTGGCAGTAGGTCTCTTTCTTCAGCTGGGGCCTCCCTGTGGAATAGCCTCCCTGCCTCGCTGAAACTTGAGGAGAATCATCTCCGGTACCGGAAGCACCTCAAAACCTTTCTCTTTGCCTCTGCCTTTTCTCCGCCTCTCCCCTGTTGACTTCCTGGCTGAAACCAAATCTGCACTGGTTACCTGGCCACCCTCTGATCTCGGGCCCAGATTCTCTCACCCGTCAGTTGCACACCTGCACTGCCTTCCTGGCAACCCCTGCACTGGGGACTGTGTTTTTTCTGTCTCCCTACAGTCCCACTTCCAGCACTTGATACCTGTTTGTCAGCACTTACCCTTGCACTTGCCACCTATTGGCCGTACTTCTAACTATAGTTATTTATTCTTTATCCCATGTACTGCACTGTCCCCATCCCTTCCCTTGCACTATCACCCTTACCCCGTCCCTTGCACTTGCGCGATCTGAATGACACCTGGCCTAGTAGTATCGTTGTCTGTCTTCCTTCTGTTCCCCCCCCTTGCCTTGTCGCGCCTTGAAACACCTGTGTATAGGCGTGTTATAAATGCCATATCATACCATATCATATCATATCATATCATATTGCCACAAGTAAAGCAGTAACCACTTTCTCAAAAAGCAGATAAGGGCATATATGAGACACTGCATGCCTTATGGCAGCAGGGCATAATACAGGTGAGTTCATCACCTTGCAACACAGCTATCTATCTGATTAAGAAAGCAAAGGGAGGGGCGTGGCGTTTAATACAGGATTTACGCCCTCTGAATGATATTATTGAGGCAGAGTAGCCCATGGTCCCCAACCCTGCGATGATTTTTAACAGCATTCTATTTCAAAGTAGTTGACTTAAAAAACACCTTTTTTTGCACTACATCCACACTCTAGTTATCTCACTGCTTTTACGTATCACGGGAATCAATTCAAACATATTATAATGCCTCAGGGGTACTGCGAAGGGTCTAGCATCTTCAACAGAGTAATACAAATGGACTTAAGAAATGTGCAGGTTGCAAGCACATTAATACAGTACGTTAACGACTTATTGGTGTGCAGCCCAACAGAAGAGGAGTGTGGAAGGGACTCAGTGACACTATTAGTTTTGCTAGCAGACAAAGGATACAAAGTGGACAAAGAGAAATTACAATACTGTCAAAAAGAGGTGGTTTACTTAGGTTAGATTGTGTCGACAGACGGGAGAAAAATAACACCAGATAGAGTAAAGGCCATACACAAAACTGCACGACCAAAAACAGTGAAAGAGATGCAGCAGTTTTTGTGCTTGTGCAACTACTTCAGAGCATGTGTTTTTGATTATTCCACGTACCAGGCCATTGTTGCAAGCACTAAAAGAAGCAGAAAAAAACAAAGCACACATAAAATGGACAGCTGAAATGGGTAAAAGCTTTGATGAGCTAAAACAGGAGTTAGCACATGCACCAGTGTTAGAAGCATCTAGTTACAAAGAAAGGTTTCACATGTTCTCACATTTAGATGGAAGAAAGTAATGACAGCTGTACTGACACAGAAAAAGGGACAAGGACACAAGCCACTTGCATATTACAGTGGGTCACTGGATGCTGTGAGCAGGCACTTGTTGCTGCATTTGCTATCGCGAAGGCTTCCACGATAACTATGGGGTGCCCAGTAGTTTTATACGTTGAACATGCATTATTTGCAATGCTGGAGGAAACTAAATCAACACTGACAACTCAGAGGTTTTCAGGGTATGAGGTAATAGTAGCCAGCCCTGCAATAGAAGTGGTGCGATGCAGGACCATAAGCCCAGCAGAGTTCATTGCAGAGAAAATAGAGTAAGGGGATTATGTACATGACAGCATAGCATGCATAGACAGGAGTGAAGGTAAGAAGTGATCGAAGGGGAGCATGATTTTCATTGATGGGGATTCCAACATTGATCAGACCACAGGGCAAAGGCATTTAGGTTGGTCAGTGGTAGGGCATAGACAAGGAAAGGTAATGATTTTGCTGACCAAATTGCAAAGGCAACTGCGCAGTCCCCTGGATAACCTATTTATATTACACACATGATTTAGCCAGAGAATATCTAAATTGATAATACCCTTGAAACAGTGAAAACTGTTAAGGCTGAGCAAGAGTTTCAGGATTGGAAACAGACTGGTAAATATGAAGGTGGTTATTGGCTAAATCTGCAAGATGAGGGAAAATGGAAATTACCACATATATATATATATATATATTTACCTTTAATGTTGTCCTATGCTCATGCCCCCGTCTCATATAGGTGCAGAAGGAATGTGTATAATTGCTCACTACAGTGTGGAGTAACACTAAACTAAAGACCAGCCAGGATTGCCTTTCATAAACTGTTTAGTATGTGTGTCCCATAATATTAGGAAGAGTCGGGTAGCCCCAAAAAGACATTTTCAGCCACCTTAGTTTCGTTTTAAGCATTACAGCTAGAGTTTACTAAAGTTGCCTCCCTGTCAGAAAAAATTTGGGTTTAGTGATAAGAATGTATGTTTAGCAAATGGGTAGAAGTATTTGCCCGGGGAAGACAGTGCTGCATTAAACATTGTAAAAAAATACTTGTAAAGGAGTATTTACCCTAATATGGACCGGCTTACACTGTTTGGAACAACAGTAATTTATATGTTGTTAATGCTGAAACAGAATGAGTGCATTCAGGTGGTGGATTGTCTCCTTACAAAGTAATTATGGGCTGCCTAGCAAATGAATGGGGTGTGGCAAATTTCGAAATATGTGTTATATCTGCTGTTAATCAACTACCGTAAGAGTTAGCTAAACACCTGTCTATTCTCTGCAAACAGGTTGCTGATTGGAGTATTTTTCTAAACATCATTGTGAAGGCCAGGACACGACATGCAGGTAGATGAATGGGTATTTGTCGAGCATTAGGACTGCAACCCAGGTGAAAAAGTGGCTTCGATGGCATTGCTCATATTGTGGCTGCTAGTTTTGGATCCACAATTTATGCATAAAAGCAAGCATCATCCTCTTTTGATTACCCACTGCCATGTTTTGCAATAAAAGCACCCCTTCTGCTGAGACATTGGACAATTGCATCATTGCCATTCGTCCACAAAGACATTGCTGGAGCAACAGTGAGGGCGATATAACTTGAGACCCAGGAAACTGTGACTCAACGGCAAGTGGACTGCAAAACTGCAAAAAGGAATCCCTTGCCAGAAAGAACAGCTACCAGGTGGGCAAGCCCACCATCTCTATTCGACTACCTTAAGGGATGAGGTAATAAGAGACACTCCAAGGGGCGAATGAGCACCATGAAACATGTCTTGAAGGAATTTCTTTTTGCAGATGTCTTTGCTCCACACACAAATTCACGTGTATGGGTATTTCATCCCAAAAAGGATTCATGCACCTTTATGCTACTAACGGAGAAAAAAAAAGGTTTGTGCCAAGGGGTTTATGCAGTACTGTCAAGAGTGAATGTTTATGTGTTAGGTAGGTTATTATCACTGGAATATTATGTAGTGATATCCTTGTTTAGTATAGTAAAATGTGTCCCCAATGGAACTATGTCACAGAACACAGGCAACTTCAAAATTCACCACAAATGTTTTTTTATGCAGAATAATGTTATTAGTGAAATGTTGGTCATAGATGAAGCAGTTTAATTTACTTGCTGAAACAGATATAGTTAGAGAACTATGTTAAAAAAATTGACTGATTGTTAGCAATATGTATTAAAATTATAGGCTTTGGAAGATGTTTAACATAGATTCTCTAAAAAGATAGCTGCAAACAAGTTCTTTCTAAAGAAGCCAATAGTCTGCAAAAACACAGAATGTCCTTACTAAGATTCAGATGTTCACACGTGCCCTCGAAGCAAGGCCCAGTGTGTTAGCCAAGGAACAGCTGTGTGAAGTAAGTCGAAACCCTAGCTGGAGTTCAATTTTAGCCCGATTCAGTGCTCTGTTGTAAAATGATATGGGTTGTAAATGTATAAAGATGTGCCTCTTGTCAATGAAGAGTCGCAGAGTAGGAGACTCAGATGGTCCTTTGTAAACCATGCTGGGCATGCTTAAAGTGGAATTAACCTGTCTCTCTCAATCTTTGAACCATTTCCTGTGCTGGTGCTTTATTTATTTTAAGTTATTTGTGAACCAAGGCGAGCATGCTGAAAAGTAGTTTCTCACACAATTGGCATGGGAACAGCTTCACTACCCTACCCATGTATCGAAAGAGCATGTGGCTGCAGGGATAAGTGAAGAATTGTTTGTGCCAAATCTGTATGAGTATGTCACAGAATTTGTAAATAACTGCATGACCTTCCAGAAATGTCTGCCAGGTCACACATTGAGAGCTGTACAGGGAACATTGCTGCGACCGGAAGGCCCCTTCTAGCATATATATGGCATATCATATATCGACTATGTTGATATTCAATAGAGATGTACTTCTTACAATTACCTGCTTTTAGTTGAGTGTCAATTGTCACGTTGTCTTGAGTCAGGTCCCTGTGTCCATAATAACGCCCCCTCTGTGGCTACATTTCTTGTGAGGGAGGTGTTTCCAAGGTGGGGGATTCCAGATGAAATTAATTCTGATAATGGGCAGCACCATGCTAATGATTTAATAAAGGAGATAACAACACTCCTGGGGATAAAGCATAAACTATGCACTGTGTACCATGCTGAAGCCAACGGTTTGATAGAAAAGATGAATGGACTACTGAAGATGTGATTGGCAGAGCTCACGCAAACGCTTGAAAAAACATGGGTACACTGCTTGCCTCTTGCTTTGTTTGCACTGAGAAATATGCCTGGAGGAGATCACCACCTGACTCCTCATGAGATTGTTACAGGGCGGAAAATGCATGCGCCTATTCGGCCATCACATACAATCTCTAATGTACAATCTTCCTTTGCTATTCTGGGGGGGGGGGGAATTTGATACATATCTCAAAGAGCTTGCTAAATTCTTTAAATATCTGTCCTTGCATAGGAGGACTAAAAGCCAATACGGTCAATCAGGTGACCCAAACAAACACATCCCACAAGCCGCTCTTCTTTATCCAGATGACCACGTCCTTGTGAGGAAACACGTTAGAAAGTCAAAAGAGGAGTGCTTCACAGGCCAACATACCATCATCTATTCAACACCATATACTGTCAAGCTTGAAGGTGGGCAAGGATGCGTTCATATCACCGATGCACGCAAAGACAAGAGACAAGAGTGCCATCTCCCAAAGCACAACATAATGGGGAGTATCTTTGAACTTTCTATCAATTTGTTTACAGCCAATAGAATTTACAAAAAAGGGAGTATTGAAGAGGTTTTAAATGGAAAATTTGTAGCAAAGAAAATGAAATATTCAGTCTTTTGGAGTGTGATGATGTTTATCTGTTTAGTATTATTGCTTTTGGTTTGGTTGATTTTTAAAGAAAAAAATTAACACAAATGAATGAAAAAAGAAAGATGGAAAAAGAAATATGGGGAATGGGGAGGGATTCCACCATGGCACTGAAGAGGAGCATAATTCATTAACTGGAAACATTTGGTACAATGAAATGATGTGTGTGGGAAGAGAGAGAGTAAGTGGCAAATGCTATGTCTGAGCTCTCATTCCACATGTAGTAGGAGTGTCGAAGCTTTTCCTACCCCAAGCTGTGTCCTTTGAGGAGGGGGGATGCCTAATGCACTTGTCACTCTGTAAAACTAGATGTTTATGCCAGGGGAAAAAAGTAGCTGTTCACTGGGTGGATGAAGTGGAAAATGTGTATGAAGAAAATGCTGTAAAATGTACACAAATGTTTCATAATGAGGAAACCTGGCATAAGGTAGTGGATTATGTCACTGAGGGTCCTAAACAAGGGAAATTACAAGTAAAAGACCACAAGAGAATATGGTGCACATATGACAAAGGGCACAGCATACCCTGGTGTCATACAATACCATTGATGAGGATTGAAGGAGCAGTATGGTATGGGAACAAATGGGAGGGGGGAATAATGCAGTGTCATACTGAAGGATTGGTGGGGTTTTAACAAAACATGACAGCCAAGGTGAATGATAGCTGCTGAACAACTTGGGGAACATATATGTATGCGTTAACGTGGCTACATGAAAAACATCAACCATTTGACCTAAAGAGTTTTACACGATTCTCTTTGTGTTTCAGGTCAAGTGGGTCCTTTTACCTGGGGACTAATTCGAGCTGTACCAAGGTTGTAAAGAATGCAGCGCTGATGCGGGGAATAGCAGCAGTGATAGATTTCTGGTGGGCCTACGGATCCAAAGCATATGACCAGCTTCTGCCTGACTGGAGTGGAGTGTGTGCTCTTGTCACCTTGCACAGCCCTGCACTAGTGGTGCCTCGAAATAGCACTGCCATGAAGATTGCACTGCAAGGAAAAATGACGCAGCAAAATTAGCAGCAAGAAATAATGAGGAGAAGGAATAGAGAAAGTGATTATTTTTCAGAAACGAGCGCAGAGAACTTGACCGCTATCCCAGAGGTGTTTTGTTTGTTCTCCACAGCTTCTACCTTCTTTACTTCATTGTTGCTTCCAGGTGTACAGGCTGCAGCAAATTCGAAATGGATACAGCTGACTCGGTATGAGTTATTACAGCTGGCAAATTCAATAACAAAATGTTTGAATGCAGTTAAAGAGAAAATGAGGGCTCTGTGCTTGGTGGCCCTTCAAAATCGTTTGGTGCTAGACCTCCTAACAGCCATCGAAGTAGATGTTTGCACCATTTTTGGGATCAGTTGTTGTACGGCCATACATGACGGCGATGCCTCAAATGGAACTCTAAATGCAGCAACACGAGAGATACGGACACTCCAGGGAAAGATGACAAGCGCGGTTAATGGAGTGCAAAGACTGGCTGGACAGCATCTTCACATGGGTACCCACCTGGCTGACTTTCCGGATTGTTTCGAGTGACTGTCCCTGTGTTGGTTCTCATTCTCATCACCTTCTGCATTATTAAGAACATTCTTAAAGTATATTTTAACAAGCAAAATGGACAGTTCATTTTACCCTTAAGTGTTGACAAAAAATGTTTTGAAATGAAGAGTAGAAACAAAATATTGCAGAAAGGTGAAGAGGAGGATCCTGATATATGAGTTTTAACACAGCCTGCTGACTTAGAAAATTATAAAGAGTTTTGGATTCAATGGGCCTCATCACAAATTGCGCGGTATCCCGGCAGTGTTACCGCCAGGATTCCGCCCAGGCTAATAGCGTTACTGCCACCCGGTCTGGCACTATTAGCACCGAATCAAGGTTTGGGTGCTAACGGGTATTCTCCATTCCCCATTGGGTCCATGGGACACAATGGGTCATTTTTGGCGCAAATATGGGGGTAAATGCCGCCAGACTTGTGATTAGGCAGACCCTTAAATGTGGTGGCAATAGCATTACCGCTGCATTTAAGGGCTACCACCCAACTTGTAATGAGGCCCAATGTCTAAAGGATGGGACTGGGTGTGTATGGGTGGAGAGGATTTTAATGGTTGGTAAGAGATTGGGGGAGACATGACAAGATTGGAAAGAATCTGGATATATAAAGATGAAGCTGCTAAAAAGGAACAGGAGGCCCAAAAAGATGTAGTTATTAATAAATTAATAAAAGGGGGGAATAATGTAATGAAGATTGAAGTTCAATGCAGTATTAAGGAACGCACTTATCAGCTGCGAGAATAACACAGTCCTAGTCCAGTCTATCAAAATAAAAGGGCCTATAATAATAAACCTATTGCCAATCCTTACTTCTAAATACAAAAAATGTGGGAAACAATGTTGTGCAAAAGAAAAGTGTTCACAAAATGATATATGTCAGGCTATTTGAGTCATTGGAAGGTGTGCCTCCTCATTGGCACACCATCACCTTCCTTTCCCCTCACTCTCTGGCCAGCCTCCCTTGGCCCTCCTCCTATCCCCACCAGCGAGGCCAAGAATCTTGGTGTCACCTTTGATTCCACACTCTCCTTCTCTGCCCACATCGCTGATGTATCAAAAAAGTCAAACCTCCTACTGCACCTCCTCAGAGGTATTCTTCCTTTCCTCTCATTCCCCCAGAAGCTCACTGTCTCCCAAGCTCTGGTTCTCTCTAAGCTGGACTATTGCAACAGTCTCTTTCTTAATCCACCTGTCTCTACTCTCCGCCCTTTACAACTTATCCAGAACAGGACTGCAAGACTTGTCCTTGGCCTCAAGCCCTGGGATCGTATCTCTCCAGCTCTGAAATCTCTCCATTGGCTCCCTGTGGATGCAAGGATTAAATTCAAAACCCTCTGCATTGTCCACAAGGCTTTCTGGGGCCTGGGTCCAACATACCTTCAGCTATCCCTCCGCAAATACCTCCCATATCGAGCACTCGGCTCCTCTACCTCTAACTCCCTCATGGTCAGTCGTTTCTCAAATAAACAAGCTGGGGGTAGATCTCTGTCTTCGGCTAGGGCCTCCCTTTGGAACAGCCTCCCTGCCACTCTAAAACTTGAGGAGAACCATCTCTGGTTCCGGAAGCACCTCAAAACCTTCCTCTTTGCTTCTGCCTTCTCCTCCCCTCTCCCCTGTTGATTCTGCTCTCCCTCGGCACCATGCACTTGGCCACCCTCTGTCCTATGGGCCCAGGTACCTGCTCATCATGCCACCCTCACGCACTGCCTCCGTTGATTATTTTTGTTTGTTTTTCCTTCTCGCTCCGCACTCTCCTTTTGTTCCCCCTTCCATTCACTTCTCCCACTTCTCCATCAACCCTGCACTTGCACATTCTAAATGTCACTGGGCCTAGTAAGATCGTTGTTTTTGTTCTCCCCTGTTCCCTTTCACTGCCTGGTCGCGCTCTGAAACACTTGTGTATGAGCGCGATAGAAATAAAATATGAATCAATCAATCATTGGCGTTCCTTGCCCATGTTTTCAGCAGAGGGCAAGGTGGCACACTCAAGCTTAACACACTCTCTGACTTCTCTAGCACGAGGATGCAGTTCAAGACTTCAACATCAGGGCCTAAGTCTCTTTGCCATGCAAAGTATTTTATTTCAGAGGGCCTGATGCAACACGATAAATATTAAAGTTCCTTTCCTCGCAGGATTTTCACTTATACAACTTCTCGGGTGATTTACTATTCATCTTGGGCCCTCCTCCTCTGGACGCAGACTCTCTTTAACACAAACCTTCAATCGGTCTCCCTCTCCCGGGCTCGGACCAAATTCAAGTGCTTTTCCAAACTTTCTTTACTTCATCAAAATCAAAGACTTTCGATTGTGCATGGGATTTTTCTTGACCCGTCGTAGGACAACTTCGATTCACATTTATTTGTTCTCTTTCAATTGCTCTCCCTCCACAGGGATAGGACCAAATGTATCTACTTTTGTCACTTCTCAGCTGGATACCTTACAGAGACCTTCGATTGAGCACCCATGCGGTGCCGGAAGACTCTGTCAAAGGTATTGTAGCTTGCTTTAAAGTTCAATCACTCATCAGCAGTTCACCTTCACTTGCGTCTCTTATCACACGCATTTTAACAATGTTCATTCCAGCACTCACCATAGAATGTTGCTGCTTGCAACCCTGTCTTCAGCACAGATCAGTCTTGAATTGGTCTCCCCAACTCACCGGCTATATTGATTTCACTGAAGCAACTTTGTTCTTGGAGCCAAGGATGGTACCACGGCGGCCGGTGATTCTGCCCACCCTGATTAGCGACGCAAGAGGGCCCCGGATATCTCTGACACACAATGCAGCATTCTTCAGCATGGTTTCCTGGTCTTATGCTTTCTATCTTCAAGGTCTCTGGAAAGTAACGGTTCCTTGTCGAAAAGGTTAAGGGAATTTCCCTCCTTGCGATCCCCTTCTGTTTAGCCGTCTTTCCTCTCTTGCTCAGCTGCCATCTCGAATCTGCTGTTTCCTCGTGTGCTTTGCCTCGCTCAGAGTGTCCTCTCGAGCTCTGCCTTTTAATCGTGTGGGCAAGTGTACTGGATGTCAGGTGTGTGTGATGGTCAGTAATTGCCTGACCTCGCCTGACCATTGTATTGTGACACATCTTGAATACTGCTCGAGTGTTGTTTTCTCTCATAGCGGGGTGTCCATGAGAAAGTGTTTGTGTTGTTAAAGGGGAGAGTAGGGTTCCTAAATATCTTACCTGGTAGGAAGGGGTAAAGGTGTTACAAGGAAAGGGATACTGTGTCGCACCATCTGATGTCCCAATCCTACTCCGCGAAGACCCATCACCCAAGTGATCCTCCCGCACCGGCCCACCCCAGGTACTGGATCCAAAAGCGATGGCCGTTTCCTGGCCACCTGGATAACATATCCCCAGGGACTCGTGGGTGAGACACCTTCCTGTTTCTCACAGTAAGCACTTCTTTTCCTGTCGCATAATCACAAATGTTTATTACTTTGCATTGTATAAAACTTCTAGATTTAGGGGTGTTTCTTTGTCAGTGCCTTTTCACGCAGTTCTGTTCTGCGATCTGTTTGAATTTGCTGCCCCAGCTGCCTCTGGGGCCCTGAATAAAACTGTGTTACTTCTTGCACCGGCATACACTCCATTTTGACAACTTTTGTAATATTTGGATGAGTTTTTGAGCTAACCCCTGACACAACATTATAAAAACACACCTACTATGTAAACAAAATGCTCACATCATTTGAGCAAAATATAGAAAGACCTCCATACATTTTTTGCCCAAACCATTTCTCTATTAATGTTACATCAGACGTAGACCAAGGGTCGATGGAGAGCTCCTGGGTCTTTACCAACACCATTTGAAGCAAGTACGCTTTTCATACTGGTTGGTTTTACAATTTGAAAGAGACATGAGAACAGAATACAGAGATTCGTCCATATGGGATGTACTATGTCGATACTGCTGTCCCACTTATTCAAAAAAAGAGGTCCTTTGATGTATCTTTGAGCAGTGGATCTTTGTATCGTTGAGCCATGGATAAAGGATGCCAACCGTATCCTATGATTAATTAACTGTCCTTGGTAACTTGTGACATGATAAACCTTCCCAATTCTTCAACCAAATTGGATAGTACTGTGATGGAAAATTAAATTATTGTGGATCCCATTGTAAGTGTTTTAAACTCAAAATCCTCCATGAATTCTTGTAGTTAACATTTCTGATATGGATTTTCTATTTGGACTTTCTAGAAACATACTGGTTTATTATTTTTGCAATTGCATCCAAATACAATTTTCAATGTTTGAAAGTCAAGTAAGTCTAGAATATAGATCAACAGTGCAGAATTTAGTAATTCCAAGGTTTCAGATGCATGCCTTATGTTAAATGAGGTACAAATCGCTCACTGGTGTGACTCTTGAACTCCAAGCCCTATCACAACCCGTTGCTCCATGCTTATGTGATGTCTTGCCAAGAGCAAATGGACAGCTGGAGCTCTTTTGACCAGCACAAAATATAGGCAGCTTTTTGAGATCTATTTTTTTAAGTTTGGGGCACTATTCAATCAAGCAATTTGGAAGCTCATAAACCAAGATGGTCTATACAATACCCCAACAAACCCACTGGCTTCCATTTTTGCAAGTTCCTTTTTTCCTCTATCTAAACCACAAAATAATAGATACACCAGAGGCTAAGGGTGGTAAGTGGCCGAGGCTGGAAGACTAGAAATCATTTGTATCTTTACATTGCACCCCCTTATTCCAGTCTTTTCAGCAGTTCCAGATGGGAGGAGGCAGCTAGCTATCCTACTCAAAAAGATTGGAAAAAATACATTTAGTGTGCAGCATGGTAGTGCACTGAGACATGTATGTGTTCTACTGCTTATGGGGCCGTTTCCTCCTCCCCACATCCTACTGCTGTGGCCTACAAAGCTTGAGGACAGTGCGGTAGAGGAATCACATTTTTCTGAAACTTCCCCACCTACCAAGGTGGCTCTTCAATACCCTTAGGCCCAGAAACACTACTCAGACTGTTAACATGAAATCCCATAATGTGCTTGTTCCTGGAATGGGGAACTGAGCTCACAAACACAGAGGATCGTTATCAGACAGCCTCAGGCCCTCACACAGCCGAAATTACTACTGCAGCCATGTGTGTGTACCATTGTCTATTCTGGGTTGTTTTGCTGCTGGGGTTGTGTGTCGAGATGTGTTCCTACGCTACGAGGTGCTACATCAAGTGAAACTATGCCATGCCACAACTTTTGGGCCCAAAATATTGAGTCAGTTTCCTGGGACCTCGCTTCTGACTGCCCACTGACACCACAAAGACTGTAGCGTCACTCAGACGTAATGGGATCATGGTACAGTGCAGCTGAATGTACACCATTGTAGGAATGGGCCTTTTGATCACCGTAACCAAAAGCAGGCCCACACTTAAAGAGTACATAGACGCTTTGTCCATAAAGAAAGCTAATTGTACAAACGACTGGGAGTGGTTAGATGACATCAAAGAGTCAAACTTACCTGTCTCCCCAAACCACAGAAAGAACACATATTTTATGAAATTTGCAACAGTTAAAAAACTCCCAAAGGTTTTGTTACAGAGTCAACCCCCCACACATGATTGGTTAAACCTATACAATGTAACCATATTCCCTTTAGTTCCCACACTTCTTATTGGATACCTTCATCTGAGCACCATCCTCTTTAACTTATAATTGCATGTTTCATATTTACACTACACCCCTCTCGGGGGCCTTACCATATTTGGTCATAGCCTCAGCTCCTAGTTACACAGTTTATACATTTTACAAACAATGTCAATTATCACAGATTCCATCTGGTTATAAACCATTCCCCCTTTACCCAGGGGTCTAACCTCTCTCCCTGGCTTTTCAATCACTACCTGTCACCTCTTGCCCACTGCATCGCTACTTTCTGTTCCAATTTTCATGTTATGCGAATGACACCCAGCTCTCTTTCAGGTTCCCCTCAGCCACCTCTGCTGCTTCTCTCATACCAGACTGTCTGGCCGCAATTCAGGAATGGTGTGCCACCAACGATCTCTGCCTTAATGCCAGTAAGACTTAGATCCTCCCCATTGGGACACCTGCTCCCTCCTTTACTCTCTCTCTCTCTCTCTCTCTCTCTCTGGCTGTCCACTCTGGGCCCTCTTCCTGCTCCTTCCTGTGAGGCTAAGAACCTTTGTGTCATCTTCGACTCCACCCTCTCCTTCTCTCCTAACATCTCTGATGTCTCTAAGAAGACAAACTATCAGCTGCACCTCCTCAGAGGTATTCTTCCTTTTCTCACTTTACCCCAGAAGCTCACTGTCTCCAGAGCTCTGGTCTTCTCTAGGCTGGACTACTGCAACATTCTCTTTCTGAATCTGCCCGCCACTACTCTTCGCCCTTTACAACTCATCCACAACAGGACTGCAAGATTTGTCCTTGGTCTCAAGCTCAGGGATCGCATCTCTCCTGCACTGAAATCTCTTCACTGGCTCCCTGTGGCTGAAAGGACCAATTTCAAGACCCTCTGCATTGTCCAAAAGGCTTTCTGTGGCCTGGGACCACTCTACCTCCAACTTTGTCTTCCAAAAAATCTTCTTTCTCAAGCTCTGCGCTCATCCACCTCCAACTCTCTGAGGGTCAGATGCTTCTCGATCATTTCAAGAAGTCAGGTTCTACAAAAGTCTGTAAAGCTCCTGAATTGTCCATATCTGATGGCACAAGGCATGCAAGGGGCATGGGGACAAAGTGGGTGCAAATGTAGACTCAGATTTTGAATTTGCGAATGTCAGATGACTCTGGGAAACCACAAGGACAGGCACATGCAGGGTGTTGAGACTGCAAACACCTCACCAGGCTGGAGGTAACTGCTAGTTGGAGAAGGGTCCAGGCTACTCCACCCTTTAACACAATATGGTACAGGTAGGAAACAACAGTGGGACAGGAGTGCGGGTAACTCTGTCGTTAATGAAGAGGTAATGGTCAAAAACTGATAAAAACAAATTGTATTCATAATTCAAGACACACCAATAATAAAACAACATATGGGTATGTGTCAAACAGCATTTCTAGTGAGTTCAAAATCAATTGCACACGAAAGGACAAAATAATCTAGGCACACTAGAAGCATGGGGGATAAGAGAGCAAATATAACACGACTCTGTCACTCTCTCTTCCCCCACCCTTCCCTCTTCATATAACGATACAACTAATTATCTGATGCAAAGCCGTGTGTGTCATTTACTGTTTCTAAATTTACATCATCATCATTATTTACCAAATCTATTTCACGGTCTTGTTGTGCTCTTAATAATTGTTCTGCCTGTTAGACAAGATTTGTAGCAGTACCCTTTGGGTACACTACAACAACCATGACGTCCTGGTAATAGGAACCCAACCTTTGGTATAAGTCTGCACTACACAGGTTGGTAGTGTGGCTGAGAAGCCAG
Organism: Ambystoma mexicanum; assembly: GCF_040938575.1. NCBI lineage: Eukaryota > Metazoa > Chordata > Amphibia > Caudata > Ambystomatidae > Ambystoma > Ambystoma mexicanum. Next base: position 851,282,002 of record NC_090937.1, read on the forward strand.
GCATATCTCAAGAGGTTACACAGAAATTCACAGTGAGAAGTATCCAAAAAAACACTTATACTCAAGGTGTCTTGATTAAACAATTATTATTTTATTTAACCATCGGTTTGAAGAAGCCTTCCTCAGAAGGGGCAATATAATAGAAACACTCAAATACACTCCAAAATACACCCTCTTAGTTTCTCTAAATCAGCTAACACCCATTGGGGATGACACACAGACACTTCCTACAGGTGACTTAAATAGTTAGGACACTGTGGACATTAATATATCACTGTTGCATTTAGAGCAATACTTAGGAGCATGTCAAAGAAAAGGGTTATAGAATAAAACAAGGGATCACACAATTATTCTGAAGCAGATAAGTACTTTTGAACCCCCAAGGCAAAGTAACTTAACCCCTTCCTGGAAGGAAAGGTAAAACACAATGTCAGAGGAAAGAATGGCTATTCATATTCAGGGAGCCAGGCCAGCCAATGGCAATTGGGCAGAAGTCTAGGTGAGATGAAGCACTTCTTGTAGGTGAATAAAAGTCTTGCACAATGTTTTAGAAGTCTTTGGAGAAAAAGTAAAATCAATGTAGGGTCTCAGGCTGGGAGGCTTGTGAGCAGTAGAAGATGCAAGCAACTCTACATAAGTCACCAAGACAAGTCTCAACTGAGATCAAGTAAGGCTACAACAACAAGAGGTAAGTTCTCTTAGACTGTATGATACCTTTGGTTAAAAGAAATGGTTCCAGCTGGCTTCTGTTCCTGTGTGGCTCTGAAGATCCTTTTGTTCGTGTGCCTCAGTCGTGGGGGCAAGAGGGAGGACTTCGGGGGATTCCTGCAACACAACAGGATGGTCGGCGAGAGCAAAAGGCAAACTTCCATTCAGTGGCCCTTTGGCGTTTCAGCTCCTCGCGTCTGACAGTAAATAGCAACACTGTGGTTCTCGGATACCACTTCAGACTTTCCTTGCTTCTGGGGTCAGGTCCAGCACTCTGTTGATGTGGCTTAGGCTTGGTCAGTCCTGCATCAGGGAAGTCCGGAGGATCTTGCTAGCGCTCGGGTAAAAGTAATGCACTCTGTTTGGTGTTCCTCTCCCTGGCACTTTGGTTCCAGCAGCAGCAGCAGTGGAAGTACAGCCAGCTCCGAGAGTTCACTTTGGAGTTGATTGGTCTCGCCAACTCAAGGGGAGAAGTCTTCCTTGCAGGGCTTCTCTATCCGAGATGAATTCGGAGCTTCAGCACAGCAGCAGGGCTTCACCGGGAAAACCAACGGTCCAGGAGTTGCAGCAGGCGTCTCTTCCAAGTTCTTCTTCGGATTCTTTCATCCAGTTGTCGACTCTGCCTTCCAAGCCAAAAAGCCTTGCCTTTTATGCAGGGTTCTTCCATTCATTCCAGCCTAGCTGTCAATAACACAGCAAGGTGACTGTCCTTGCCCGACAGCCAGCTGGCCATTCACCTTTGGGTGCATTCCTGTAACCAAGGGGATTAAGCACAGGAGTAAAGTCGTGCACCTCCCTCACTTCCTGCCCCTGCCAGACACCCTGGAGCCAGAGGCAGTCTTCACGCGTGAATCCTGCCAAAGACAAAACAAACCAAGGGACCAAACCTGGTTTGGTGCATTGAGTAAATCACACGAAGGGCCTTTCCAGCAAGAAATGGTGAGAAAAGAAGACTGGGGCCATTTTGACAAAGTGGGCACCCATGGGTGCTTTACCAAGGCTGCAATTGCAACCAGTGGTAAAAACACACAATAATAGTAAAAAGTAAACCCCTGCCACCAGCCAATAATTGTAGAAAGGGTAACATAAAACTGTTACATGAGAAACTAGACAAAGGGGATACTAAGTAACCCATCCAGCACCCTATGGTAAGATAGTGTGTGCTGGGTCTAGAAAGTTACAATTTATAAGTAAAGTCAATTTTACTTCACTGCTCTTGGAAACAGTCGTTTATCAAAGAGAAGGTATTTAATCCTTTGGGAAATCTGGAAGACTTCCCTGTGGCACTGCACTGAAGGTGCTGTGTGACACAATGTAAAGATGATGCCTATGGACTTTGTCAGACTCCATAACCCAAAAAAAGAAACACAGAGTTCAAATCACAGAAAAATGTATGAGAAAGTGGGGAAAAGGGCCTCATTCTTTCCAGGTTATAAATTAAAATGTCCTAGAGTCCAGCAAAAGTGTGGCGGTCTCTGAGGTAGTGAGGAATAAGCACATTTCTGAGAATTCTTCCTAACACGGCCATATCCATAGTACTTAATAACTCTGACCCATTTACACTCCTACTATTGAGAACATATACCACAGAACACATTTTCATACACATTTTTTTACAGTCTGAATAAGAATTTTCGATCTCTTTTTAGGACTGCTCTTCCCTAGGTGTCAGTAGAGGGACTCCGGTATCCCTTTGTACGTCATGGACATGGATGCAGGTTTTGTTTCCCACCACTTTGACTGCAGTAGGTGTTCAAAAGATCACTCGATGAGGCCCATGGAAACGCTGTTCATTCCAGTGGCGAACAAAGGAATGCACGTAGATCGAGTCCCTGGTGAGTAGCAATTGTTGCTGTTGATCGTCTTGATCCTTGCTGTCTTTTCCCGTTGCTTAGAGATGTGATGCTGTAACCTGTGAAGACACAATCTTAACGCTCTTATTCTACAAGAATCTCTTCTGAATTATGTCATCTGAACCTGTGCATGTGGGTGAGAGTGGTGTATACAATCTACGCCCAGTCACCACCTCATGTGGACTGAGGTGGTGATCTTTCCCTGGCTTATTTCGTAAGTAAAACAGGGCCAACGGAAGACAGTACAACCAACCTTTTCGAAAATTCACTACATAATTTAGGACAATGTATTTTAAGCAAACAATTAAGCCTTTCCACTTATCCATTGGCTTGTGGGTGATACACCGAGCACAACCTGTGTGTGATCCCCAGTATTCTTGGCAAATAATGCATTTAAAAAGATGTCCCATTATCTGATCTCAGGACCTCACACATTCCCCACTGTGGAAATACCTCCCTCACCTGAAATTTAGCTGCTGATTTTGCATCAGGGTGCACACAGCGACCAACCGCAAGCCATCGGGAACATGGATTTACAATTAAAATCAAATACCTGAAATATTACACTTCTGTATCATATCAACAAAGTCAATGTGAAGTTCTCTGAAAGGACCGGAAGGCCGGGGAATTACCCCTCTCACTGCTTTCATGGTGATACCGGGATTTCATTCTTTACAAACTATACAAATCCCTACGAACCTACTTACCTGTTTGTGATTGTTTGGTGTAAAACACTGCTCCTGGAGTTATGTTGCTATTTGTTGTTGGGACATATGTGACTGGTAATGTAGTTGCTCTAGAGAAACAAGAAGCAGATCTATGGGCATTACTACCTTCCCTGTCAATTCCTGTCTCCACAACAAGTCTGTTGGCGAGCGCATACATCCCCTCTCTGCCCAATGCTCCTTTCCCTCTTGAGGTGCCTTTCCCTGCATTTCTACTATTTGAAGCAAAGGGACTGCAGTATATGGGGCTGGCAATTGTACTTGTTGGGACACCATTTCCATTTTCAGAGGTGCTAAAAAGGGCAAATATGTTGCTTCTTTTGCCGCTCCTTCTCCGGCGTCATTACCTAGCGCTACTGAATCATTTCTATTAGTATGCGCCGTGCACTTCACTATTCCTACCTCTAAGGTCAATGTTAACTCTGCGATTAGTCAGGATAGCAACATAGCATGCTGGACTGGGGTCCCGTCAGATGTTTTAAACCCTCTTTTCTTCCATCCAAATAACCCAGAATGTACCGTGGAGGTGACATAGGCAGAGTCAGAGTAGATAGTGACTGCCTTCCCCTTACTCTTCTCTAGCACCTTGATGAGTGCCACTAGTTCTACTGCTTGTGCAGAATAATGGGGAGGAAGTCATTTCTCCACTCCAACCCAGTATTCCCCATCCACAAGAGCTACAACACCCACCCCTGTTTGCCTCTCACCAGTGCCCTGATCAGTTATTGATGACCCGTCAACAAAGAGTAACTCACCTTCTTCCAAGGCATCCTCCTTAACATTCGTCCTCTCTTCTTCTTCCCCCTCATAAGTTGCACAGTCGTGGACAATGTTGTCAGGTTTCACTGGTTCGACTAAGAATTTAGCAGGATGACTTGGTGACACCTTACCTGATACACGGAAGCATTTCACAAAATAACCTCATACCCTGATCTCTTTGGGTTGTCAAAGTGGATTTGGGCTTTTCCAAAATAGCAAGAACTGCATGCTTCACATACAACTTCACCGGGCAGCCCATAACCGGGCAGCCCATAGTAATGGTTGAAGACCTTTGTGTATCGCAAAAGCTGTTGCCGCAAGAGATTTCTCACACAGGAACTGATCTTGCAAAACTGAATCCAAAAGCCAGCTGTAGTAAGCCAAGGGCTTGTAACCTAATGATGTTTTTGAGCTAGGAATGTTGTCATTACCTTCCCATCTGTATGTGAAAAAAGAAAAATCGGTTTCTGGTAATTCGGGGCCGCCAACACTGGAGCATTACTGATCACAGTCTTGAATTCCCGAAAACATGTTCTAATTTCCTCTGACCATCTTATCGCACCCTTTTCCTTCTGTGGTTCCTTCAACACTTGAAGTAGGGGCCTCGTGTGACTAGAGTAGTTAAAGATCCAGGACCTACAATAGTAACAGAGCCCCAGCTGCATCTGTTTTACTGTAACTGCCTGAGGCGTATCCTGAAATGCGGTTGCTCTCTCAGGCATCATCTTTCTCCCTGCAGATGATATTACCTGTCCCAAATATACTACCTCTGTCTGGCAATACTGCAATTTATCTTTGTCCGCTTTGTACCCTTTTTCCACAAGCAAGGTGAGGAGCTTGATTGTATCTCCTCAACACTGCTCTTCTGAAGCACTACAGACCAATACGTTATCCACAAACTGAATTACGGTACTGGGAGCTTGTAAGTTTCCCAAATCCCTTTGAATGACCCTGATTAAAACACTTAGGGATTCATAGTACCCCTGGGGTAACCTTGTATGTTCAAATCTCTGCCCATGATATTAAAACACTGTGAGGTACTGGGAATGGGGGCATAAGGACACTGAGAAAAAGGCGTTTTTAAAAATCAATTATTGTAAAGTGGGTCGACCCAGTAGGGATGTTACAGAGAATGGTGGCAGGATTTGGTACCACGGGAAACTCTGTTTCAACAATGTTGGTCAGAGGTTGCAAATCTTGGACCCTCCTCCAACTGGACCCCTTTGCTTTCTTTACAGGGTAGATGGCCGTATTACATGGGTATACAGATGGTTGTATAATGCCTTGTTTTAATAATGCCATAATGGTCTCACAAATCTCTTTGTCCACCTCCCTAGACATGGGCTATTGCTTGACTTGTGGCAATATTGCTCCTGATTTAATTTAATCTGTACTGCTGCTACACTTTTCAACAACCCCAGATCATGAGGATTGCTGGTCCACAAGTGGTCCAGCACTTTCTCCAAATCCTCCTTCCAAAACCTCCTTCCAAGGAAAAGAGGAAACCCTATGCATATCCGAAAAGAGGACACCCGTGGGAATCCGCAGAGGTCTGACTTGCGCAAATCGGCCCAGAATGTATTACCTAGAAACCCCAGAAAAGTCCAAAATCTGTTCCCTGTTTTCCTTGGTGGCTTGGAAACCCTAGGCCCATATCTGTATGGTCGGCCCGTCTGAAGAATCATGAAATTCAGCTGTCGTAAAAGACTTGGGGTTAGGGGTCTTTTAGGCTTTCCCCTTGGCGCCCAGGTAGGTGCACCCACACATGTGAGGTACCGTTTTCATCAAGACTCCTGTGGGAACGCGGGATGGTAGGCCATGTGTTGTTGGCGCCGTGTTTCGGTGGATGAGCTCAGTGAAATGTGCAGAAATTGGGGCGTTTTTGCCACTTTTCAGAATTTGCTGGGGTTTCTGGGCAATAAATTCTGGCCCGACTTGTGCAAGTCAGACCTCTGCGGATTCCCACGGATGTCCTCTTTTCTGAAATGCATGGGGTTCCCCGTTATCCTTGGTGGCTTGCATACCCTAGGCCCAAATCTGTAGGTTGTCTCCCCAAACCCTTTGGGGGTTACAAGTGGTGTAGCCTTTTTCCATGTGTGCCCCGGTAGGTGCACCCACACATGTGAGGTACCGTTTTCATTGGGACACCTGTGGGAATGCGGGAAGGTATAAGCAGAGTGAAATATTTTGAAAATTGAGTTTTTTACCTCCAAATTTGGACTTTGCGGGGGGTTCTGGGTAGTAGATTCTAAGCCGATTTGTGCATGTCAGACCTCTGGATTCCCACACACCTGTTTTCCTTGCTGGCTTTGACACCCTAGGCCCAGATCTGTAGGTTGCCCACATGAACAAAATGTGCTATGCCGAAAGGCTTGGGGTTAACAGGGGTTAACAGGGGTTTACCCTTTTCCTTTTGCAGCCCAGGTAGGTGCACCCACACAAGTGCAGTACCGTTTTCATCGGGACACCTGTAGGAACGCGGGAAGGTATGACATCTGTTGTTGGCCACGTGTTTCGGTGAGTGGACAGAGGGAAATGTCTCTGAAATTGGCTGGAAATAAAGACAATTCTCAGACATTTCATCTGGCAACCCACCGAAACACACCGCCAACAACACATGGCCTACCGTCCTGCATTCCCACAGGTGTCCCAATGAGAGGCAGACCTCTTATGCGCAGGTGTCATACCTGAGTGACAATGGGTGTATCATTCGTACAGTAACTTCTCTTTAGTGCGCTCAGGAAACAGTAAAGTACTGCCAGTATGCCATTTCACATGCACCTTTCCTCACACTTCTCATACATACCAGTCACAATGCAGTTGGACAGGCAAGGGGGGATTTAGCACAAGGAGAAACCTCCCTGTGTAGCACAAGAAGGATTGTCCTTGTGACCAGTGATGCCACGAAAAGGCACCCACCGGATCACTGGCCATTTGTATCCTTTTCGTGTCTGCGGTTAGTTGGCATCCATTTCAGCAGTCGCACTTCTACCAAATCACTTACACCATAGCAAGCGTATCTACACATGATCATAGGTACACACTTATACCACGTGGACATGTGCTCACAATGCAACCGTGTCTCTAGCAATATCTTCACCATCATTTGCCAGCAATTGTATAGCAACTGTGTCTGCATTCAAACTTTATGTGCTTGCAATCGTATGTGGACACTGATAGAAAGTGCATACTGGCTCACTTGGCTACCCTGCCCTACAGGCGCTATCTTCCACACAAACTTGGAGTATGCCCATAGCAACTCTGGGCAAACATTCATATGTTCAACCGTACCCACACAAAACACACACCCTGCAACATGGAAATCATTTCTGCAGTGCTAGGAAAGTGAATTCACAGAAATGACATCTGCATGTTCTTTGTATCTTTACCTCATTCACACACCAATCGTATCCAATTCATTCCTACAGAAGACATGTTACTTACACCACACATAACATTACTTGCAGTAAAACAATAAACAAGGCAGGATGTTACGAGGTACGCAAGACACTGCCGTCATACAGTTGGTGTCCAAGACACCCCTTGAGTGCAGGGAACCTGAATGGTGTTCCGGTCTTCCCCAAAGCACCCCTCAAGTAGAGGGAGCAGGACTGGTGTTTCTTTGCATGCCAAACCTTAGGTGGAAGGAGCCAGATTCGGGTTCCTTTCCAATGTACGCGAGAAGAGAATGGGGCTTGCCTGACGTTTTTTTCTACGGCAATCCCAAACAGGAGCAAGCTGCACTAGCGTGCCATGCCAAGACACCCCAAAGAGGAGTGACTCAGAGTGCTCTACCCTTCTTCTCCGTAGCACGCCTCAAGTAGAGGGGGTGGAGTGGCATTCCTTTCCAAGGTGCGCCTGAAGTGGAAGGAGCCTAAATTGCGTTACATTGCAAGACACACCTCTCGCAAAGGGAGCTAGACTGCCTTTTCCTCATGAGGCACACCTGAAGTAAAAGGTACCGGGGTGATTCCCAGTCAGACCTCAAGTGGAGGGAGCAGGACTAGCATTGCTTGCGAAAGCACACCAAAGGAGAGTGAGCCAGAGTGGTGTCCCCATCTTCTCCAAGGCACACCTCAAGTGGAGGGAGCTGGAGTGGCATTCCTTTCCAAGATGCGCCTGCTTTGGAACTGTCGGGGTGATTTTCCTGAGGGCCGGCAGAGCCGTCCACGGACCTCTGGTGATGGGGAGGCACTAACTCCTCCCGTATCCCAAAAGGAGTATGAGACACACCCAAGAGGAAGGTAATAACTGCTGTTTATTAGAGTAATGGCAGGGATAAGCTCGGACCGTATGCATTCGGAGAGGCTCTCGTCCTTAGCGGGGCTCGCAGGCCCTTTTTACAGCAGTATGACGCACTACTCGCGTCACCTGGGAAAATCTTCACAAAACCTAACGCCACTTTGGGTTGGTTCCCCGATTGGTAGGGTTAGTATAGTTACCTATGGAAGGAAATGTTAGTGGATAAGGACGGGTCAGGTGGTACACTTGGGCTGTCCCTAACAGTTGTTACACCGAAATTGTTACAAGGGGACACTTGGTGATTGGCTAAGGGTAATGGTGTCAGTGATGAGCCCCTTGTGTTCTGATTGGTTCTCCCACGAGCCCCCAAGCCTGGGACCATCGCCGTTCCCAGCTTGCGGTGTACCTGGCGTTGGCAACAATGTGCAACTATGTGTTTGTGGTGGACAATGGACAGGTCTTGCTAGTGGCTGATGATCACACCTTTCCCATCGGTGTAGGTGTCCAACTTGTCGCTTCATTGTTACAGACTGTGTCCCAGACGTGGGACCCTGGCGACTTTCTGTCTTGTGAGCTTGGTACCTTGTCAGTTCGGCTTGGTCACGTGTGGAGAGACTGTAGCTGGAGAAGAATTATGAGCATTAGATTTGTATTTCGCCTCTGAGGAGCATTTGGCATTGGCAGGTGTAACCTTTGCGCTGGGAGCGCGGCATGTGGGTTGCAACATTGCGGCTTTGGCTGTGGGCTCTCGCTGGGACTCGTTCTGCATGGTCAGCGCTTTGCTTTTTGTCTTGGGAGGATTTTCGCCTGCAAGACTCCTGCTTGGGGACTCTTGCTTGCGGCCTACTTGGGCCTAATTTCTGGGTGGCGGTACATAACCCATAATGTGGGGGTCGCGGGGCGACAGAATGTCACAAGCTGCATTAGGTACACATAGTGGCATCTTCATAGGGATAGGTAGCGAGAAAGCATCAGCAAGCACATACATGAGCTCTTCAGGCTTCTTGCGTTTCTGCTGTGCTGTAGAAGGCCTATGTGAAAAATAACAACGATGCATGTCCGTGGGTATGTCAGTCCGCTACGTCATAGCACTGAGTATGTTCTTCGTGTGGCTTGGTGTTTGAGTGACCAGTGTGCATGGTGGCACGTGTGTTCTTGTCCGTTGGCTATGTCGTCATGGCATCTCTAACGATGTACATACTTGTGGCTGTTGTTCTAGTCGAGCTGGTCCATGTCGCAGGCGTCGGCTTGACCGAGGCCTGGTAGTGGGCATGCTCCTCGTGCATGTGGGCCACGAACACATGGTACCTTGTCGTTTGGTAAAGAAGGGAGTTGGTCAAACTCCTCTCGTGGGGGCTGCTTGGGCCGTGGTCCCCTAGGCCATGGTCTGTATGAGACTGGGGGGAGGGTATTGTCCCATTCTCCCACTTCAGTCCCCCTTTGGTTGACTTGTCGACCACAAAATTATCCGCTCTCTTATCTCTGCGTATTCTCCATACTTTTGTTATTCCAGCCAGGTGTCCATAGTGGTTCACATGATCTTCAAATGACCAGTACATGTAAACGCATCCACCACCAGGCTTGCAGTAGACCCACTTTCCAACATAGCTCTTCAGGTTCCATGTGTTCTCTACCTTTACAGATGGTGGATCCAGGTGTGTTCCTAGCATTTGCTTGCGCAACCTTTCTTGTTCCTCTATTATTATATCTGTGTGCTTGTCGTCTTCTGCTGGCAACATGGCGTGCATGCCGATCATTTCCATCATTTCATCGGTTGTACGTTCTGTTCTTGCTTTCCATAACCTTAATCCTAAAAGGGCAGCCATACCCAGTATTATGCACCCATCTATTATTTTAAGGCCATCCGACAACCGTGATGGCATCCAGGACCACAAGTAGGAAAACCAGCTGCCATCTGTCTTCACTCCCTTAGCTTCTTCTTCCATCTTGGAGTGCATCTTGGCAAGTTGTGATACTGCCTCAGTAAGTGTGCCGTTGTCTGCGTCATTTGCTGTGATGAATGTGCAACATGATTTTCCAATTTTTGCACAAACTCCTCCTTCCATTGCCGTAAGGAGATCCAGCACATATCTATTCTGTAGTGCTACCATTCGTACTGCCCTCAATTCTTCTTTTATTGCATTGAATCCATTGAAGGTGGAGTTTATCATCATCATTAGCTCCCATCTTGTTATCTGGAGCCATTTTGCATTCGCATATGCCTGCAGTCCTGGATGTATTATTCATGAGAAGAACATTGCTGCTCTGCTAAACAGTCTGTGTCCCGGTGGAATGTCACTGAGAGCTGTTTCCGATCTACCCCATAGGTAGTTTTCCGTCAGTGGTTTTCCTTGTCTTTTCACTCTCGACAATATTTTTGTGTCGTTATTTTTTTTACCTTCTTCAATCGTCACAGATCTTTTCCTCCTTTTGTTCCCTTCGTCCATTTTAGGGAAATTCTCCAAATTGACATCTTTTTGTGGTACCACTAGTGATGGTACATTTATGTGTACCATTGTGCATAGACCATTCCAAGATGGTGGCAAGCTGTGGTATGCCTTATCTCCGCAGGCCCAATTGTGGTCCATTAAAACCGCTGTACCGGCACCTTCATTAGTTATTGTCACTATCCTTTTGCAATTGCTGTTCCTTCCGACATGGACATCACCGTTGTGTTGGTAACATAGTGTCTGTGTAGTTAGTGGAAGTATGGCTACTGGGTCTTCGTCCTTCTCCAACCAGGTCACTAGTCCATCTGTCTTTATCCATCCATTGAAACATTTGTTGTTTTCTTCGTCCATTTTCGCCATGGTTGGTTTTGTCAGTGTTACCATCTCGCTCCCCACAACCCCGTCTGTCCATCCTTCCTGCGTGTATATTTTCACATATATTAGCAGTAGTGGTCTTTCCCAGCACCCCATTACTCCTGCAACTTCACTTGCGTGCCATTCACATGGTAGGTAATTCAATGTTACTTCCTTCGTCTCTCCTTTATCTGGCCCATCCGTCACATACTGGAGCCCTTCAGTTAGCTGCCAGTAGTGATTGCACATGTGAAGTGTCTTTATGAAGTTATTTTCATACGGGAATGTGTCTCTTGTCTTCCACTTTATTATTGCCATTCTCCCTTGAAAACGTCCTTTCGTTTGGAACATGGCCAGGTATATCAGGCATTCTACTGATGTTGCTGGTACTTCAGTAGCCACAAATGTTCTGGAGGCGCTCATGGCATATGGGATCAATGAGCACACATAGAAGCTGTCCTTAGTTGTCCCCTTACCAATTGTAGACATGTGCTGATACCACATGTTGTTTGAGACGTGTGCTGAATCTGTGGGATATGTGTCAACCCCATTATTCTCAACAGATGTGCTGCGTTTACTTCTTCCCCTGTTTATTCTTGTTCTACTTGTACCACCTGACACCGTACCTGTTGCAGCCGTGGTGGGTGTCCATTAGTAGGGGGTGCAGCCATGACGTACGAAGCATAGTGTGTCTGCCAGACAGTGGCAGCAAGTAGACCAGTGATAAACAACATCCCTATTATTTTTATTACAATAGCTAATATCACCGGCATTTTCCTCTTACCCTTGCTGTGGTCCTGCAGCTTATTATTCTTGGTGATATAGATGCCCGCCTGAAAATTTCTAAAAATAAGCATTCATTTTGTTAGTTTTGTTTATTCAAGCTCTCCCTATCAAGTAATCATTTAATGCCCAAGTGAAAAAGCTGTTCCCACGCTAGTCTTAGTGACCTATCTCTCAGGGCTGGTAAGTGCTCGTGGAGATGTGGGAATGATTGCTCTATGGCCAAAATGAACATGTTGTAATACACACGTATTCTTCTCTTCTTTAAATATTTTGTTCTTTTTATAACATATACAAATTGGTGTGACAGTGCTTCAGGTGTGTTGTCATCTGTGGGCAGCATTTACCCTTGGGCAAAAATGCAACGTTAGTTACTTCACTTTTCTTTATACATAAACAGTTGTACGTGGTACCTGCACGTGCGAGACAAAAAGAGAAAGATAACATGCATGTGTCTACAAGTGTGGTGCAATATGACAGTTTGTTAGGTAATGTCCTTTATTTGGGTAGTGGCAGCGGCGGGGAAGGCAGGGGCAGTGTTTTGTTTGCTCTGGGATCTCGTGACCATGGGGTGGGCTATGGGCGATTGTCCATTTGAGTCTTTAGTAGTGTCTGTTGGTTGGGAGGGGTTTGGGGCTGTATCGCAGTTGTCTTTTGTTCCTGTTGCTACCGCGTTGGCCCTGTCATCAACACAAGGGCGGATCTGATCTTTGTAGGGCTTGACGTCCTGCAGATGATTCCAGACGTGCTTAACTCTCAACTTTATTGCTCAAGGAGCTACTGCTTCCACCTGGTGGGGCCCGGTAATTCGGGGGCTGTTCCACCGGTAATTAAAATTGCAGAGGAGGACGTGTTCCCCCTCCTTAACAGTCCACTGTGATGGTTGTTCCTGTTCGTCGTTTGTTTCTTCTTGTTGGGTGTTTTTCGACCCGCCCTGTGTCCGCTCGAGCTGTTGAGAGATAAAGGCGACACTAGTAATCAAGGAAGACACATACTCATACATTTCATCGCCAAAAACATTTGCAGAGTTATGGTAATCTGTCATGGCCCTTGATGGTGGTGTTAGTGGAAGGTGCATCTGACATCCAGTACCGCCTCGTGGGGTGTGAGGTGGTGATCTGACCCTGGCCTATTCCTTAATTCAAACAGGGCCAAGGGGAGGCAGTACAACCAGCTTTTCTTAGTTGGCTGTTGAATTTTTGCAATTTCTTCTTTTAGGAGGCCGTTCAGGCATTCACAAACACCATTAGCCTGCGGGTGGTATGCGCATGCAAATTTGGGTTTGATGCCAAGTAGTGTAGTTATGTGTTGGAACAGTTCATTGGCAAAGTGCGGGCCATTGTGACCGCAGCACCTTGCATACCCCCACCTCAGGAACACCTCCCTTACCAGGAATTTAGCTGCTCTGAATGTGTCTGCATGAGAGCAGGGTCCAGCCTCGATCCACCTTGAAAATGGGCATACTACCACAATCATGTATCTGTGTCCTTGACATACATTGATCATGTCAATGTAGTCAATGTGCAGGTGCAGAAAGGGTCCTTCTGGCCGGGGTATAGTACCTTTGATCACTTGCAGCGTGTGACCAGCCGTAAACTGTTGACAGGTTAGGCAATTGTTGATAAAGTTTACAACGTGTGAATTTAGCTCGGGACAGAACCAGGCCTCTTTTATCCATGCTGCAATCACTTCCTTTCCTGTGTGTGTGGCGTGGTGTAGCTGAGCCAGGGCTGTTTTCATTAGGGCTAGGGGCATCACTACCTTTCCTGTATTGTTCTGACGCCATAATGCATCTGTGGGGGACATTGTGCATCCTCTTTTTACCCATAGTTCTTGTTCTGCCATAGGTGCTGCTGCCTGTAATTCCATAATTTGAGTTTCAGGGATGTGTTTGTACCCATCCTTCATCAGCATTTGTCTTGCCCCCGCCCTCCCCTTATCTTTTTGTTTTTCTGGGAGGGTCCAGATCTCGCCAAAGTATGCAGCGTATTTGGCATGTGAGTCTGCAGTTTCGTTACCTTTTGAGATATGGTCATCCCCGTTAGTGTGGGCCTGACACTTCACCAGGGATATTTATTTAGGGTCATCAATTACTTCAATTAGTTCAGCAAGTAGGAGGGCATGTTGTACTGGGCTGCCATCTTCTTTTCTAATCCCCCTTCGTTGCCATTTTATTAACCCTGAGTGTACTATTAATGTGACGTATGCACTCTCCGAATATATTGTTACCCTCTTGTCGTTGCTCTCTTTCAGTGCCAAAATTAGGGCCACTAGTTCTGCTGCTTGGGATGAGTAATGTTGTGGTAGTTGAACACATTTTACTGGTACATATATCAATCCTCTGTCAAACGAACCACTGCTGCGCCTGTCCTTCTCACCTCATCACTTTGGTCAATTGTTGAGGACCCATCAATGTACATTATCCCCCCCCCTCTATCTCATTTTCCTCAACTTTTCTTGCGCTGGAGTAAATTTCAATGGCCTGTGTGCAATCATGAACATAGTCACCATCTTCAACTACCTCTGCTATGAACCTTGCTGGGTTTACATTGCTGCACCTTACAATCGTTAATTCTGGTCTGGGTAAAATAATCTTGTATCCTGATGCCCTCTGTGTGGTCAATGTTGATTTGGGCTTGTTCAGTATTGCAAATAGGGCATGTTCCACGAATAGTGTGGTGGGGCACCCCATTGTTATGGATGATGATTTTTCTACCGCAAAGGCTCCGGCGGCCAGGCTCTGTTTACAAGGGAAGTGACCTAACATTACAGGGTCCATGTGTCCGCTGTGAAATGCTACAGGCTTGTGTCCCATGCTTGTTTTCTGTGCCAGTACTGCCTTCATCACTGCTGAGTCACAATGTGAGAAGATGAAAAATTGATGTTCATAGTTTGGGGTGGCCAGTACTGGTGTTGTTGAGATGGCGTGTTTCAATCCGTCAAATGCTTCTTTCATTTCTCTTGTCCATCCCAACTTCTCATCCCCCTTCTGTGCTTCTCTGATGGCCTCGAGTAGGGGTCCTATGTATGAGCTGTAGTCAAAAACCCACGCCCTGCAGTAGTTGCATAGGCCCAGAAACTGCTGTAGTTCTCTCACTGTCTGTGGTTGTGGTGTGTTTGTTATGGCTTGTGCTCTTTGTGGTGCAATGTTCCTTCCATTTAGTGAAATGAGCTGAACAATGTAGAGCACCTGTTCTTCTCAGCTAATACTGTGAGCATCTTCATTGAGTCCTTTCTACACCTCTCCTCTGTGGTGCTGCATTTTATTATGTCATCCACGTATTGCAGCATTGTGCTTTCCATCTCAATGTTTCCCAAATCCATTTGTATCACTCTGTTAAAGATGGATGGTGACTCACAGTACCCTTGGGGCAACCTTGTGTGTTTTCCACTTTGTGTTGCGGTATGTGAAGCTTGTCAGGTCTTGTGAGTCAGGATGCAGAGGTATCGAAAATAATGCATTTCTTAGGTCAATTACGGTGAACTGTGATGCCTCTGCTGGTATTCCACTTAGTATTGTGGCTGGGTTCACTGCTCTGGGGTACTCTGCTTCTACAATGTAGTTCAAGGGTCTCAGGTCCTAGATAAAACGCCAAGACCCTCCTTTTGCTTTGTGCACAGGGTACACAGCAGTGTTGCATGGTGACTCTGATGGTACTAGTACACCATTGTTTATTAGGGCTGTTATTGTTTCATATATGCCCTCATCTGCCTCTTTTGATAGTGGGTATTGCTTGACTCTTGGCAACATTGCTCCTTTTTTCAGTTTTATTTGTACTCCTCCAATGCTTTTGATGCAACCAACGTCATATGGACTGGTGGTCCACAGAGATGTTTGGTACTGCCGCCATGTCTTCCTCGTAAAATGGTACTGGTGTAGGGGCAGGTGCCTCTAGTGCGATGGCCATTTTTTGTGCCACTTGCTTGTATGTTACTTTCAACCAGATGTTAATGCTCATCCCAAACGCCATCACTCCCTCTCCATTATCGTCTGAGAAGAGCTCCTCATCAGATACCTGTGTAAGCCTGCACCCCTCTGCCAGTGCTATTACAGCTCTCCATGCCCTCCCCTCCCTGTCCTGGGCATGTACTGCAATGTAGTCTGCAGTAGCCATAATGCTCTCGATGCTTACTGAAATCATTTTCCCCTCCTTTTCATTTGCTGATGTTTCTGGTCTGAATAGGTAAGCCGCTGGCCTCCTCCAGATTTTGCCCTCAATTCCAGGCAGCCATGCTATTGCCATGTCTGTCCCGTATTGGAAGATGTCTCCATCTACTGGCTCAGCCCAGGCCACTGTTTGGCCACAATAAGCCTGCAGTATTTGTCGTGCTGTGAGCATGTTAATGCATGGTGTGGAGCAAATTATGCCCTTCTCCGTGAAGGAGATGGTCATATTCAATCTGTTCATGATATCGCTTCCAAGTATGTTTACATGTGACTGCTTTTAATACAGAAGTGGAATAGTCATGTTGTGATCTCCTACAGATAAGGAGATGTTATCAGTGAAGGGAACCAACCCTCTAGCCCTAGAAAATCCTTGAGTGTTCATAGCTTCGCCTGACAGTTTAAACTTCCCCTCCTTTGTGCAAGACCTAGTGGCCCCAGTGTCAAGTAGGAAGGAAAAATGTTTGTCACCTATCGCCACCTGTATGCGTGGTTCCTCTGCAGGATTAGGTTTTACTATTAGGATGGGACACATCAAAGACATCTGTGGCCTGTCCTATTGTGGGTATAGTGTCTGACCACTTCCTGTGTAAGGGTTGTGACCCAATATTGTCACCTTCCCTAGCTGTGTCTGCTCTATAGGTGCATCAGTTGTTTATACTGCATTGTCCTGTATTTGTGTGAGCGGCTGTACCGTTTGCACTTGATGTTGTTGTGAGGCTATCGCCTGTTGCTGTGGTTGTGGGTATATTTTTACCTGTAGCTGTGTCTGTGGTGGTGCCTGCAGTACCTGTTGTTATTGTATTTGTGGTTGTTGTACGTAGGCTGGTGTTTGTAGTTAGGGATGTTGCAGTAGTGCTTGTTGTTGTGGTAGGCATTGCTGTGTTCCTTGCTGTTGGTGGTAAAATTGCTGTTTCCCCATAGGCCCTTGCTGCCCTTGTTCCCCCCATGCCACTTGAGGGGGTCTCATCCTGCAAGTGCGTGACATGTATCCCACCATCCCACATATCCAACATACTGGTGGTTCTCGGCCCTGCCATGGGAAACCCCCCCGTGTTGTCTTGGTATCCCTGCTGTCCAGATGGGTTGTAGCCCCGGAACCCTCCCCCTTGTTGTAGTGCAGGTGGGCCATAACCCCTCCCCCCCATCTGGCAACCTCTCCCCCTGTAGTTGTTTACACATCCATTTTTCATCTGCATATACCCTTCTCCTGTATATGCCATGTATGGTGGGGGCGGGGGTATCTGCTGTGTTATTATTTGTGCTGGCTGCTGTAATTGTGCCACCTGCTGTTGTGTTGTGTTGTGTCTTGTGCAACCGTGACCTGCGTGGGGGCGGGTGTTGTTATTAGTGCTCCTTCCATAGCATATTTTGATAGCTTCTTCTGTACCAATTTTTCCTCCTCTGCCTTCCTATCTTCCTCCTTTTGTTTCATCTTTTCCTGCCACATCCTGCAATGGTGTACTATGGTTAGTTGTATTTCTGGCCAGGCCTTAACTTTCATCCCCACTATTTTCTTCAGCTGCCTTTGTACTTGCTCCGGGAACCCTTGTGTTAGTATATGGTAGAAAATTGCTAGTGTTTTATCCCACGATTCCTGTGTTTCCAAGCGCCACTTCTCCTGAATCTCCTGGATGTAATCAACAGGATCTTCATTCTCACGCATCTTGCGTGACGTTATTGCACCTATGTCTGACGTCTCTGGGTACTGGACCATCAATGCCTGCCACAGCACGTGTCTGCAGTTAGCAAATGGTGCTCCATCATGTGACGTGTCTGTTATTGTGACCCCTGGGAAGCCTGCCCTTTTCCAAATGTCATCTGCAGCTTCCCCCAGTATTGATATTAGGAGCCCATTAACGTCCCCCACCGCTAGTTTTTGCCCTGCAGTGTGTTTTTCCATCTCATATATCCACTTCCCAGCTCCTCTTAGTGATGGAAGCCTACATTTTATATTTTCTTTATCGGCATGCTTCCAGGGGACATATTGTGGTCTGGCCCCTCCCCTTTCCAGAAGTGGCATTAAATTATACTCCCTCACCTCCCCCTGTGTCCGCGTGGTTATGTTGGTGTATTCATCTTCTTCCTCTGTGTCAGGTAACTCTTCAATGATATCAATGTTACAGTAGTTTGTTCTTTCATTCCCTTCATCCTTCCTCCCTCTCCTGTTACCCTCTTTTCTTACCGTGGGCGTGCTCGCCCGTTCTTCCTGCCTGCGTCCTGGGAAGTCCCTAAGTCTGCCAACATACAGGGTGTGTGCAGGGGTTGGTGTCAGTGGGCGTAGTGTTTGTACTGGTGTTGGTGTTAGTGGTTGTGGCGTTTTCCTTGTTACCTCCCTTACCTGTGCTTCTCCTGTGTTTTCCTCTCCCCTCCTTTCGCATGCCCACGGTGACTCGCAGTTAGTGCGCGTCATGTATAGTTTGTCCAAACTTTCACTATTGCCATCTCTTCCACTTTTTCCCAAACCTTTTTCTTCCTCACTGCAGAACCCATCAGGAAATGACAATCCCCACTCTGTGCGTTTTCCCCCCACCGTTAAATCTATTAAGTCCATTTCCTTGTGCTCACCTCCTTTAACAGCTGCCCCCTGTGTTGGCGTTGTTGCCACCTCCAAGTCCTGGCGTGTATATTTTTTAACTCTGTGTTCCACTCACCTATCTCCCTTCTCCTCTTCCTTCACTCCCACTACTTCACCACCTATTTCCGCTAGTTTCCTGTGTAGTTCTTCCAATACCTCTTTACTCACCTTTGCTAATATTCTCTTTTCTTCTTCCTTTCTCCCCCATATTCCCCCTTCCCGCTTTAATATGCTCTCTATTACTTTACCTTCTTCATACTTCCGGGTGCTTTCAGATAATATCTTCCTTTTCCACAGTTCCATTTCCCCTCTCCTTCTCTTCCTCCTTCCTTCTCATTTCCTGTTGCTCCGCGCGTGACACCCTCTCTGCTATTGCCCTCATCCGCTCCTCTTCCTTCTTCCTTTCTTCCGTTTGTTCCTTCATCCTTGCCTGCTCCTCCCTGTTCTCCTTTCTTTCCTTCTTCCTTTTCTCGTGTTTCTGTCTCAAACTGTCTGATAAGTGCGCTTCATACTTCCCTTAATTCAGCCAACCTTTCCTCCAACATTTCTTCCTCTACCTGTGACAGTCACCCTTCTCTTGTTTTACTCACCTCGGTCCGTGTCTGTGCGTTGTCCATTTCTTATTTGTGCACTCTCCTCACTGCATCCTCTTCTTCCCCTGTTAGTGTCCCCCTGAGCTTCAGGAGTACCTGTGCTGCTACCCATTCATCTGGTCCTATGTTTGCGATGTTTTCCACAGTTCTCTTTCCACTCCCCGTGCCTGCCTGTATTGCGCTTGACTCTATCGTGCCCGTCGCTGCCACCCCCCTTTGGTAGCTATCTGTAGGGGCGTATGGTGGAGGGCTGTACGCGGGGTTTGAGTATCCCTCAGCGGCTGTTAACTGTTGTCTGGCGGCTTCTCTTAATTCTGTTACTGGGTACAATCCTCCTTCTTCCTTCTTCACTACCTTCGCCAGGGGCATATCTTCTGTCCCTTCCTTTTTCTCCTTTGCCTCTGATACTGCAACGATCCTTCTTTCTCTCTCTTGCCTTCTTCTGTGCATAGTGTGTTTCTGTGCGCCGTACTCGCGCCCCCTTTGTTCTCCTCCTCCTCATTTACCTCCTTCTCTTCTTTACCCCCTTTCTCCTTCTTTATCTCCTCCACTGTAAACATTCCCATATCTCCTGGTCTGGCTCCCTGGAACATTTTCCATAAATTTAACATTTCTATATGGTGAGTTAATTTCTTTCCTTCGTAGGTGTTGTGTATGTATGTCAACAGCGAGTGTTGGGTGTATGAAGCAAAGCTGCAGTTAGGAGGCCACAGTGTTCGTATTTTGTTGTCTGTCCCTTGTGTCCAGTCAATGCTGTAATTTTCTCCTTATGTGGTGATAGTGACGTGCAAATGTGCTTGAGGGGTGTGGTTAAAGCACTTCCTCTCATCCCCCGCCCAGCTCCTGCCCCCAACCCACAGTATGTAGCCATGTTACAATGTGCTTTTCTTTATACCAACCCTTTTTACCTGGCCCCGTAAATTGGGGACTTCCGACCGTCCGCTGAAAAGTAATACAATTGCAAGTGTACAGTGCTTTCTATTTTTATTATTTGTTTCCCTTGATATGACTATTATGGCCCCCTGCGGCTGTAGCGCACAAAGCCCCCTGCGGCTGCGTGCCCTGTGTTGCGTGCTTTTAGCCGCCCCAACTTCCTTTCTTCGTCAGACCTCTCCCTCCCGTTTCTCAACCCCCCTGTCGAGCGTGACCGGCGTTCTCCATGCGTGGCCACCTCTCCCTTTTTCGCCCCTCCCTTATCGAGTGCAGCCAGCGTTCACCGTGCGCAGCCTCCTCTCCCCTTCTCTCCCACCCCTTTCCTCTTCCTGTCCCCCGGCCACCCCTTTATTAGCACGAGATGGTCGCGGTGTTCTATACAAGCCTTACGGGTGATGTCACCAACCTCTGCAAGCTATAACCGGTAAGAAAACTTTACAAAATCAAAGATCGCGCGATATCTTTTAACCCTCTTGTTCCCCGTAAACCCCACAGCTGTCTTCCACTTTGTCTATAGTGGAGTATACAACACTCAATCAACTTATTACAATTGGACTGCGCATGCTGCGTTGCCTCGCGTGTGACACGCCCCCCTCCCTCGGGGAGTTTAACCAGCCAATTGTCTTCGGCACTTGGGAACAAAACTAGCTGCCTCCTGCAGGAAAACATCATCTACCTAACGAGCTTCAACACTCAATTAGTAGGGATCCTCGTCTACTCATTGATCAAAAACGTCAATTCATAGGAAAGCCACACCCCTCCCCTACAGGTGCCCGCGATCTGGACAAATCAGTGCCTTCGAACAACCACACTTGGTAGCCTTGAGCTCCACCCAATTCACTTTGTGACGTGGTAGAAGACGGCCTTCGTGCCTGTCCCTCTACCACTCACACGTCTTTCGCCACTTATTAATCAAATCGTGTACAACACACTGTAAATTCCTCCCACCACCCCAATTCATGCAATAAGGAGGCTATAGATACATCCACTTGTAAAAATAAGAAGGTGTGTCTGCATCAGAGGCCATTTGGACATGAATCAGTCAGGGAAAGTCCCCAACATGGCCCTTCTGTTTTGGAGGAAATTGTTCATTCAATCATTTTTCCAAAGAATCCAATCTATGGATCCACCTCTTCTCTATGTTGAGTAATTTATTTTGTGTGTTTGGGCCCATTTGTATTTTCTCCAAAACCCACCACGGCATATCGTCGGGTGTATGGTGATTGGTCAGGAAATGAGTTACCAAGGGCGCTGTTGTATTTTTACATCGGATTCTGGACCGATGTTCCGGGATTCGAGTTCTGACATTGTGCATCGTTTGACCCACATAGCAAAGGCCACATGATCACTCGATGCAGTAAACAACTTGGCTGCTCTTGCAGTTCGATTGATGTTTAAGAACCCATTGTTTTTCACCAATTCCAAATGTTTGAATTTTCTTTGTGAATTTACACACAGAACATGAACCACATGGGCAGTGCCCTGTGACTTTTTGAAGGTTCCAAAGTCCTGTTCGGGTGGATCATGAGTGAATGAAGAATGAACCAGATGCTCCTTGATATTCCTAGCTCTCTTGAAGACAGTCCTTGGTATTGGTTCATCTGGGAGGTGTAGCCTAACTATAGGCCAGTGTTTTCGAATCACTTTCTTCAGGTTGAACGAATTGGGGCCATGCGTGATCACGAAGGTCACTCTATCTTCTTTGGGCTGGGTAGTACATGTCCGTGGTGTCAAAAGTAGCTCTCAGTTAGTAAACCTAGCTCTTTTGCTTGCAGTGGTCACCAGCCTCTTTGGAAAACCATGTGCCCATAGTCTTGTTCCCAATGTGGTCGCATTTTTTATAGAAGTCTTCCAGGGAGGAACAATTCATCCGAACCCTCAAGAATGCTCTGCATGGTTGCTTAGATAGTGCAAGAGTGTATTACAATCAGTTGTTTTCCTAAACATATTGCAGATAAGTGTATCTTCTTGACACAAGATTTGCAGGTCCAGGAAATGTATATGGGTATTGCTGTATTCCAACGTAAACTGGATATTGTTATTGCAAGTATTGAGCCACAACATATTTTGAGAGAAGTCTCATCCCCTGCCCAAATGAAAATAATGTCATCAATGTATCGATGCCATTTTAGGATTTTGGAGCTCCACTGGTTAATTTGGCTGTATATGAACTGCTCTTCAAAAGATGCCATAAAGGGGATTGCTAAACTTGGGGTGAATGTGGCATCCATTGCCGTCCCCTTTATTTGCAAGTAAAAGTGATTGTCGAATGTAAAGAAATGTTTACAAAGAGCCAAGGTAGCTAGTTCGATAACAAATTCCGAGGTGACCAGTGGTTGAGCATTCTCATGAGTCAGGTGTTCATATATGCAGTCCATTGCTGCTTCTTGTGGAATGGATGTATATAATGATTTAATGTCCTAGTAAGCCACCCCCCTCCCCCGCCTCTGCAACAGATCCCTGGTGTCAGGTGGGCATTGCTGCCCCCAGATCGAGCGCCCTGCGCCCGTTCCGGGAGCAGCAATGCTGTCACACAAGGTGTCGTTGGAAAGAGGAGATTCTCCCCTTTCCAACAACACCATCCCAGAAACAACCGCTGGAGGCTAGGGCACCCAAATCCCCTCCCTCCTTCCCATTACATATTTTTTTAATCGCAAATTTGCTTTATTCCCCTACCCCTGGGGGCAGATGATCACCCATCCACCCCCAGGGGTCTTCATACATGTGGCCGCATGCTTTGGGGCCACAAGGGGAGGGGGGCGATTACCTAGTAAGCTGCGCCCCCTCCCCCACCTCTGTAACAGATCCCTGGTGTCTAGTGGGCATTGCTGCCCCCGGATCGAAAGCCCTGCGCCCAATCTGGGAGCAGCAATGCTGTCACACAAGGTGTCGTTGGAAAGTGGAGATTCTCCCCTTTCCAACAACACCATCCCAGAAAAAATCGCAGGTGGCTAGGCCCCCAAACCCTCTCCCCCCTTCACATTACGTATTTTTTATTTGCAGTTTTTGTATTTTTTTATGCCCCCGCCCCTGGGGGCAGATGGCCACCCATCCGCCCCCAGGGGTCTCCATACATGTGGCCCCATGCTTTGCGGACAGGGGGGTGAGGGGGGCGCTAACCTAGTAAACTGCCCCTCCTCCCCCGCCTCTGTACCAGATCTCTGGTGTCTAGTGGGCATTGCTGCCCCCGGATCGTGCGCCCTGCGCCCAATCCAGGAGCATCAATGCTGTCACACAAGGTGTTATTGGAACAGGTACATTCTCCCCTTTCCAATGACACCATTCCAGAAAGAATCGCTGGTGGTTGGGGCCCCCCTCCCCGCTTCCCATTACGTATTTTTTTATTTGCAAGTTTTCTTTTTGTATGACCCCACCCCTGGGGGCAGATGGTCACCCATCCGCCCCCAGGGGTCTCCATACATGTGGCCCCATGCTTTGGGGCCACAGGGGGGAGGGGAGTGCTTACCTATTAAGATGCCCCCCCGCCTCTGTAACAGATCCCGGGTGTCAGGTGGGCATTGCTGCCCCCGGATCGAGCGCCCTGCGCCCGATCCTGGAGCAGCAATGCTTTTACACAAGGTGTCGTTGGAAAGGGGAGATTCTCCCCTTTCCAACGACACCATCCCAGAAACAACCGCTGGTGGCTAGGGTCCCCAAACCCCCTCCCTCCTTCCCATTACTTATTTTTTCATTTGCATTTTTTTTTATGTCCCCACCCCTGGGGCAGATGGTCACCCATCCACCCCCAGGGGTCTCCATACATGTGGCCCCATCCTTTGAGGCCACAGGTGGAGGGGGCGCTTACCTAGTAAATTGCCCCACCCCCTTCCCGGCCTCTGTAAAAGATCCCTGGTGTCCAATGAGCATTGCTGCCCCCGGATCGAGTGCCCTGTGTCCAATCCGACAGCAGCAATGCTGTCACACAAGGTGTAATTGGAAAGGGGAGATTCTCCCCTTTCCAATGACACCATCCCAGAAAGAATAGCTGGTGGCTAGGGCCCCCAAACCCCCTCACCCTTCCCATTACGTATTTTTTTATTTGCAATTTCTGTATTTTTATGCCCCCACCCCTGGGGGCAGATGGTCACCCATCCTCCCCCAGGGGTCTCCATACATGTGGCCCCATCCTTTGGGGCCACAGGGGCAGGGGAGTGCTTACCTTGTAAGCTGCCCCCCTCCCCCGCCTCTGTAACAGATCCCTGGTGTCTAGTGGGCATTGCTCCCCCCGGATCGAGAACCCTGCGTCAGATCTGGGAGCAGAAACACTGTCACACAAGGTGTTGTTGGAAGGGGGAGATTCTCCCCTTTCCAACAACATCATCCCAGAAACAACCGCTGGTGGCTAGGGCCCCCAAATCCCCTCCCTCCTTCCCATTACTTATTTTTTTATTAGCAATTTATTTTGTATGCCCCCGCCCCTCGGGGCAGATGGTCACCCATCCGCCCCCAGGGGTCTCCATACATGTGGCCCCATGCTTTGGGGCAATGGGGGAGGGGGGCACTTACCTAGTAAGCTGCCCCCCTCCCCCGCCTCTGTAACAGATCCCTGGTGTCAGGTGGGCATTGCTGCCCCCAGATCGAGCGCCCTGCGCCCGTTCCGGGAGCAGCAATGCTGTCACACAAGGTGTCGTTGGAAAGAGGAGAGTCTCCCCTTTCCAACAACACCATCCCAGAAGCAACCGCTGGTGGCTAGGGCCCCCAAAGCCCCTCCCTCTTTCCCATTACGTATTTTTTTATATACAATTTTTATTTTATGTCCCGACCCCTGTGGCAGATGGCCACCCATCCACTCCCAGGGGTCTCCATACATGTGGCCCCATGCTTTGGGGCCACGGGGGGGAGTGGCCGCTTACCTAGTAAGCTGCCCCTCCAACCCCCGCCTCTGTAACAGATCCCTGGTGTCTAGTGGGCATTGCTGCCCCCGGAACGAGCGCTCTGCGCCCGTCTGGGAGCAGAAATACTGTCACACAAGGTGTCATTGGAAGGGGGAGATTCTCCCCTTTCCAACGACACCATCCCAGAAACAACCGGTGGTGGCTAGGGTCCCCAAACCCCCTCCC
Source organism: Ambystoma mexicanum (assembly GCF_040938575.1). Classification (NCBI taxonomy): domain Eukaryota; kingdom Metazoa; phylum Chordata; class Amphibia; order Caudata; family Ambystomatidae; genus Ambystoma; species Ambystoma mexicanum. The sequence goes on from NC_090937.1 coordinate 851,307,205, forward strand.
TCCTTCCCATTACTTATTTTTTTACTGCCAATTTTTTTTTTATGCCCCCAGCCCTGGGGGCAGATGGTCACCCCTCTGCCCCCGGGATCTACTACATGTGGCCCCATGCTTTGGAGCAAGGAGGGGGGGTGCTTACCTAGCAAGCTGCTCCCCTCCCCCACCTCTATAACAGATCCCTGGTGTCTGTGGGCATTGCTGCTCCGGATCGAGCACCCCGCGCCCGATCCGGGTGCAGCAATGCTTTCATACAAGGTGTCATTGGAAAGGGGAGATTCTCCCCTTTCCAATGACACCATTCCAGAAAAGGTTTTTGGTGGCTAGGGCCCCCAAACCCCTCCCCCTTTCCCATTACGTATTTATTTATTTGTAATTTTTTTTTTATGTCCCCACCCCTGGGGGCAGATGGTCACCCATCCACCCCCAGCTGTCTCCATACATGTGGCCCCAAGCTTTGGGGCCACGAGGGGATGGGGGTGCTTACCTAGTAAGCTGCCCCCCATCCCCGGCCTCTGTAACAGATCCCTGGTGTCTAGTGTGCATTGCTGCCCCCAGGATCGAGCGCCCTGCGCCCAATCTGGGAGCAGCAATGCTGTCACACAAGGTGTAATTGGAAATGGGAGATTCTTCCCTTTCCAACGACACCATCCCAGAAAAAAATTGCTGGTGGCTAGGGCCCCTGAACCCCCTCCCCCTTCCCATTACACATTTTCTTATTTGCAATTTTTGTATTTTTTTATGCACCCACCCCTGGGGGCAGATGGTCACTCATCCGTCCCCAGGGGTTTCCATACATGTGGACCCATGCTTTGGGACCACGGGGGGAAGGGGGCGCTTACTTAGTAAGCTGCCTCCCCCCACCCCCCGCCTCTGTAACAGATCCCTGGTGTCTAGTGGGCATTGCTGCCCCCGGATTGAGCACCCTGTGCGCGATCTGGGAGCAGAAATACTGTCACACAAGTTGTCGTTGGAAAGGGGAGATTCTCCCCTTTCCGACGACACCATCCCAGAAACAACCGCTGGTGGCTAGTGCCCCCAAACCCCATCCTTCCTTCCCATTATGTATTTTGTAATTTGCACGTTTTTGTATGCCCCCACCCCTGGGTCAGATGGTCACCCATCCACCCCAGGGGTCTCCATACATGTGGCCCCATGCTTTGGGGCAAGGGGGGCAGGGGGGCGCTTACCTAGTATGCTGACAGTGTCATTGGAAAGGGGAGATTCTTGGGGGTGGGACCAAGCCTGATTTGCATATGGTCTTTACCCTTTTGTAATGGCTTGGCAGGCGAAGAACGATGGTCTGGAGGGTTGCCCAGAGCAATGCCAGAGGTTCGGATTTATTCTAAACCTTCCAGCCATCACCTCTTTTGTTTTGCTATTGTCACCCCGAGTTTGAGGGGTATGCCCAGACGTGGGTCCTCTGCCTGCTGGGCCTCGAGACCCAAACTACTCCTCACTGATGATGCCCAACAAGGCTGAAAAATGGCTGGGGATGCTTGTGGTCTCGTGCAGAAGGGATGTGACCTAGCAGTTCGGGCTGGACAACCCCTTTGGGGGTGGGACCAAGCCTGATTTGCACATGGTCTTTCCCCTTTTCTAATGGCTTGGCAGGCAAAGAACAATGGTCTGGAGGGTTGCCCAGAGCAATGCCAGAGATTAAGATGTGTTCTAAACCTGCCAGCCATCACCTCTTTTGTTTTGCTATTATCACCCCGAGTGGGACGGGTATGCCCAGACGTGGGCCCCGTGTCTGCTGGGCCTAGAGACCCAAGCTATTCCTCACTGGTGATGCCCAACAAGGCTGAAACATGTCTGGGGATGCTTGTGGTCTCGTGCAGAAGGGATGTGACCTAGCAGTTCGGGCTGGACTATCCCTTTGGGGGTGGGACCAAGCCTGATTTGCATTTGGTCTTTCCCCTTTTGTAATGGCTTGGCAGGCGAAGAACGATGGTCTGGAGAGATGCCCAGAGCAATGCCAGAGGTTAAGATTTATTCTAAACCTTCCAGCCATCACCTCTTTTGTTTTGCTATTGTCACTCCGAGTGGGACGTGTATGCACAGATGTGGGTCCCGTGCCTGCTGGGCCTCGAGACCCAAGCTACTCCTCACTGATGACGCCCAACAAGGCTGAAACATGTCTGGGGATGCTTGTGGTCTCGTGCAGAAGGGATGTGACCTAGCAGTTTGGTCTGGACTACCCCTTTGGGGGTGGGACCAAGCCTGATTTGCATGTGGTCTTTCCCCTTTTGTAAGGGCTTGGCAGGCGAAGAATGATGGTCTGGAGGATTGCCTAGAGCAATGCCAGAGGTTAAGATTTATTCTAAATCTTCCAGCCATCACCTTTTTTGTTTAATGCCCCAGTCCAGAAATAATCGCTGGTGGCTAGGGCCCCCAAACCTCCTCCCCTCTTCCCATTATGTATTTTTTTATTTGCAATTTTTATTTATGCCCCCACCCCTGGAGGCAGATCGTCACCCATCCGCCCCCAGGGGTCTCCATACATGTGGTCTCATGCTTTGGGGTCACGAGGGGAGGGGGTGCTTACCTAATAAACTGCCCCCCCGCCTCTCTAACAGATCCCTGGTGTCTAGTGATCATTGCTGGCCCAGGACCGAGCACCCTGCTCCCAATCCGGGATCACCAATGTTGTCACACAAGGTGTTGTTGGAAAGGGGAGATTCTCCCCTTTCCAATGACACCATCCCAGAAACAACCGCTGGTGGCTAGGGCTCCCAAACCCTCTCCCTCCTTCCCATTATGTAATTTTTTATTTGCAATTTTTTTATGCCCCCGCCCCTGGGGCCAGATGGTCACCCATCTGCCCCCAGTGGTCTCCATACATGTGGCCCCATGCTTTGGGGCCACATGTATGGAGTAAGCTATGGAGTAGCATTATCTAGGTATGCTAGGTATGGAGTAGCATTACCTAGTAAGCTAACCCTCCTCCCCCGCCTCTCTAACAGATCCCTGGTGTCTAGTGGGCATTGCTGCCCCCGGATTGTGCGCCCTGCGCCCAATTCAGCAGCAGCAATGCTGTCACACAATGTGTCGTTGGAAAGGGTAGATTCTCCCCTTTCCAACGACACCATCGCAGAAAGAATCGCTGGTAGTTGGGGCCCCCAAACCCCCTCCCTGCTTCCCATTACGTATTTTTTTATTTGCACATTTATTTTTGTATGCCCCCACCCCTAGGGGCAGATGGACACCCATCCACCCCAGGGGTCTCAATCCATGTAGCCCCGTGCTTTGGGGCCACAGGGGGGAGGGGCGCTTACCTAGTAAGCTGCCCCTCTCCCCCCGCCTCTGTAACAGATCCCCGGTGTCAGGTGGGCATTGCTGCCCCCGATCCGGGAGCAGCAATGCTGTCACACAAGGTGTTGTTGGAAAAGGGTGATTCTCCCCTTTCCAACAACGCCATCCCAGAAAGAACCGCTGGTGACTAGGGCCCTCAAACCCCCTCCCTCCTTCCCATTATATATTTTTTTATTTGCAATTTTTATTTATGCCCCCACCCCTGGGGCAGATCCTCACCCATCCGCCCCCAGGGGTCTCCATACATGTGGCTCCATGATTTGGGGTCATGGGGGGAAGGGGTGTGCTTACCTAGTAAGCTGCCCCCACTCCCAGGCCTCTGTAATAGATCCCTGGTGTCTAGTGGGCATTGCTGCCCCTGATGGAGTGCCCTGCTCCCAATCTGGGAGCAGCAGTGCTGTCACACAAGGTGTCGTTGGAAAGGGGAGATTCTCCCCTTTCCAACGACACCATCCCAGAAAAAAATCGCTGGTGGCTAGGGCCCCCAAACACCCTCCCCCTTCCCATTACGTATTTTTTTCTTTGCAATTTCTGTATTTTTTATAACCCCACCCCGGGGGCAGATGGTCACCCATCCGCCCCCAGGGGTCTCCATACATGTGGCCCATGCTTTGGGGCCACGGGGGAGTGGGGCACTTACCTAGTAAGCTGTCCGGCCTCCCCCCACCTCTCTAACAGGTCCCTGGTGTCTAGTGGGCATTGCTGCTTCCGGATCGAGCACCCTGCGCCCAATCCGGGAGCAGCAATGCTGTCATACAAGGTGTTGTTGGAAAGGGGTGATTCGCCCCTTTCCAACGACACCATTCCAGAAAAAGTCGCTGGTGGCTAGGGCCCCCAAACCTCCTCCCCCTTTCCATTATGTATTTTTTTACTTGCATTTTTTTTTTCATGCCCCCACCCCTAGGGGCAGATGGACACCCATCCACCCCAGGGGTCTCAATCCATGTAGCCCCGTGCTTTGGGGCCACAGGGGAGAGGGGGCGCTTACCTAGTAAGCAGCTCCCCTCCCCCCGCCTCTGTAACAGATCCCTGGTGTCTGGTGGGCATTGCCGCCCTGCGCCCGATCCGGGAGCAGCAATGCTGTCACACAAGGTGTTGTTGGAAAGGGAAGATTCTCCCCTTTCCAACAATGCCATCCCAGAAAGAACCGCTGGTGGCTAGGGCCCCCAAACCCCCTCCCTCCTTCCCATTATATATTTTTTTATTTGCAATTTTTATTTATTCCCCCACCCCTGGGGCAGATCCTCACCCATCCGCCCCCAGGGGTCTCCATACATGTGGCTCCATGATTTGGGGCCATCAGGGGAAGGGGGGTGCTTACCTAGTAAGCTGCCCCCACTCCCAGGCCTCTGTAACAGATCCTTGGTGTCTAGTGAGCATTGCTGCCCCCAGATCGAGTGCCCTGCTCCCAATCTGGGAGCAGCAGTGCTGTCACACAAGGTGTCATTGGAAAGGGGAGATTCTCCCCTTTCCAACGACACCATCCCAGAAAAAATCGCTGGTGGCTAGGGCCCCCAAACACCCTCCCCCTTCCCATTACGTATTTTTATATTTGCAATTTATGTATTTTTTATGACCCCACCCCTGGGGGCAGATGGTCACCCATCCGCACCCAGGGGTCTCCATACATGTGGCCCCATCCTTTGGGGCCACGGGGGGAGGGGGCGCTTACCTACTAAGCTGCCCCTGGCTCTGTAACAGATCCTGGGTGTCTAGTGGGCATTGCTATCCCCGGATCGAGCGCCCTGCTCCCGATCCGGGAGCAGAAATACTGTCACACAAGGAGTTGTTGGAAAGGGGAGATTATCCCCTTTCCAATGACACCATCCCAGAAACAACCGCTGGTGGCTAGGGCCCCCAAACACCCTCCCCCTTCCCATTACGTATTTTTTTCTTTGCAATTTCTGTATTTTTTATAACCCCACCCCGGGGGCAGATGGTCACCCATCCGCCCCCAGGGGTCTCCATACATGTGGCCCCATACTTAGGGGCCACGGGGGAGGGGGGCGGTACCTAGTAAGCTGCCCCCACTCCCCGCCTCTGTAACAGATCCCTGGTGTCTAGTGGGCATTGCTGCCCCTGATCGAGCGCCCTGCTCCCAATCTGGGAGCAGCAATGCTGTCACACAAGGTGTCATTGGAAAGGGGAGATTCTCCCCTTTCCAAGGACACATCCCAGAAAAAATAGCTGGTGGCTAGGGCCCCCAAGGCCCCTCCTAGCTTCCATTACGTATTCTTTTATTTGCAATTTTGTATTTTTTTATGCCCGCACCCCTGGGGGCAGATGGTCACCCATCCGCCCCCAGGGGTCTCCATACATGTGGCCCATGCTTTGGGGCCACGGGGGAGTGGGGCACTTACCTAGTAAGCTGTCCGGCCTCCCCCCACCTCTCTAACAGGTCCCTGGTGTCTAGTGGGCATTGCTGCTTCCGGATCGAGCACCCTGCGCCCAATCCGGGAGCAGCAATGCTGTCATACAAGGTGTTGTTGGAAAGGGGTGATTCGCCCCTTTCCAACGACACCATTCCAGAAAAAGTCGCTGGTGGCTAGGGCCCCCAAACCTCCTCCCCCTTTCCATTATGTATTTTTTTACTTGCATTTTTTTTTTCATGCCCCCACCCCTAGGGGCAGATGGACACCCATCCACCCCAGGGGTCTCAATCCATGTAGCCCCGTGCTTTGGGGCCACAGGGGAGAGGGGGTGCTTACCTAGTAAGCAGCTCCCCTCCCCCCGCCTCTGTAACAGATCCCTGGTGTCTGGTGGGCATTGCCGCCCTGCGCCCGATCCGGGAGCAGCAATGCTGTCACACAAGGTGTTGTTGGAAAGGGAAGATTCTCCCCTTTCCAACAATGCCATCCCAGAAAGAACCGCTGGTGGCTAGGGCCCCCAAACCCCCTCCCTCCTTCCCATTATATATTTTTTTATTTGCAATTTTTATTTATTCCCCCACCCCTGGGGCAGATCCTCACCCATCCGCCCCCAGGGGTCTCCATACATGTGGCTCCATGATTTGGGGCCATCAGGGGAAGGGGGGTGCTTACCTAGTAAGCTGCCCCCACTCCCAGGCCTCTGTAACAGATCCTTGGTGTCTAGTGAGCATTGCTGCCCCCAGATCGAGTGCCCTGCTCCCAATCTGGGAGCAGCAGTGCTGTCACACAAGGTGTCATTGGAAAGGGGAGATTCTCCCCTTCCCAACGACACCATCCCAGAAAAAATCGCTGGTGGCTAGGGCCCCCAAACACCCTCCCCCTTCCCATTACGTATTTTTATATTTGCAATTTATGTATTTTTTATGACCCCACCCCTGGGGGCAGATGGTCACCCATCCGCACCCAGGGGTCTCCATACATGTGGCCCCATCCTTTGGGGCCACGGGGGGAGGGGGCGCTTACCTACTAAGCTGCCCCTGGCTCTGTAACAGATCCTGGGTGTCTAGTGGGCATTGCTATCCCCGGATCGAGCGCCCTGCTCCCGATCCGGGAGCAGAAATACTGTCACACAAGGAGTTGTTGGAAAGGGGAGATTATCCCCTTTCCAATGACACCATCCCAGAAACAACCGCTGGTGGCTAGGGCCCCCAAACCCCCTCCCTCCTTCCTATTACGTATTTTTTAATTTGCAATTTATTTTATGCCCCCACCCCTGGGCACAGATGGTCTCCCATCCAGCCCCAGGGGTCTCCATACATGTGGCCCCATGCTTTGGGCAAGAGGGGGAGGGGGCGCTTACCTAGTAAGCTGCCCCCCCTTCCCCACCTCTGTAACAGATCCCTGGTGTCTAGTGGGCATTGTTGCCCCCGGATCGGGCGCCCTGCGCCCGATCCGGGAGCAGAAATACTGTCACACAAGGAGTTGTTGGAAAGGGGAGATTCTCCCCTTTCCAATTACCCCATACCAGAAACAACCGCTGGTGGCTAGGGTCCCCAAATCCCCTCCCTCCTTCCCATTACATAATTTTTTTATTTGTCATTTTTTTTATGCCCCCGCCCCTGGGGGCGGATGGTCACCCATCCGCCCCCAGGGGTCTCCATACATGTGGCCCCATGCTTTGGGGCCACGAGGGGATGGGGGCGCTTACCTAGTAAGCTGCCCCTCCTCCCCGCCTCTCTAACAGATCCCTGGGGTCTAGTGGGCATTGCTGCCCCTGGGTCGAGCGCCCTGCGCCCAATCCAGGAGCAGCAATGCTGTCACACAAGGTGTCTTAGCTCCGTAACTCCATCTGCGCTGGGAATTCTCTGCGACCTATGAAAAGAGAAAAGCACAGGTCAGTGAGGACAAGACATCTCTGTGCTAAGCAAAGCGCCTCCTAACCGCATCATAGCGCTATAGCGCGCCATCATCTCCCGGTGAGAACCAGCATATCCAGTTCTCTAAGCGCAGATAAAAAAAGAGACATTTAGAACAGAGAAAAGGCATGCAAGAATTACAACGCCATCAATCGCAATAAGACCTACCTGAAAGACACTACAAGGGCAGCAGTCAGTGAAGTAACTGGACTGCCCGCGACCTCAAAAGACAACGCGCCCCCTCCCAGAGAGCAGGACGGAGAGCCCACCGATTCCGACAACCAGGTGGAATCCCATCGACACCGAGACCACACCAGGGAATCATTGGGAAGGGCACCAACGACCAACTGGCTGGGTGGCGTCCCCGTGGATACCAGGTGAGCGTAACAGAATGCAAAGCCTCACATAAATAATCCACCTGGGCGCCATGGAAACATCAGAAATTGACCAACTGGCTCAATTATTGGGGGACCTTCGTGCTGAGGTTCATTCAGCCCGACAAGAGACTAATGCACTCCGGAGAGACCTAATAGTGACCAAGGAGCATACCGACGAAATCAGCAGACAATTCTTGCAATCGCAGGCAGGGCAGACTCCTCTGCCTGGAGGAAATCCACCGATGCAAAATCCTATCTCACCATCTTATACCCCCACACCAGTACAGATCACGCTGCCTGAAACAGTTCCCCTGGCACCACCAGAAAGGTTTTCGGGTGACCCACGGAAGTATGCAGCATTCATAAATCAGTGTCGCCTTCACTTCCTTTGTCGCCCTGGGGCATTTCCAAATGACCAAGCTCAGGTAGCTTTCATCCTATCATACTTGAGTGGAAGTGCAGCGGATTGGTCGGTGCCATTGGTGACCCATAATGATCCGTTGTTACAGGACTATAGGGGGTTCCAGAGAGAAATGGAAAAACTGTTTGCTCGCCATACCCAGGAACAAGCAGTGGATAACAAACTTTTATCCCTCCGGCAGGGGAACCAAGACTTGTTAACATACATTGCGACTTTCAATAGACTGGTTGCTGAAGCCAGGTGGCCAGAAAACAAAAGAATCACGTTATTCCACTGAGGCTTATGAGGCAAATTAAAGGACGTCTTGGCCCAGGTAGTTGATCCCCCCAGAGACTGTACCGAATTCATAAATCTGGTCGTGCAGCTAGACCATCGAATGCAGGACCGAAAAGCAGACCGGTCCAAAGTAGACTCTCGAGTAGTTTATGTTCGGCCTAAAGACAATGCGCCACGGGGGCCAGACAATGCCATAGAACCCCATGCAGATTGGAGGGATACGACCTCCATTAACAAAACAAGAGCGGGATAAAAGAAGACAACAGCAACTTTGTTTGTATTGTGGAAAACCAGGACATTTTCTGAAAGACTGCCCAATAAAACCCCCAAGGAGGACAGTCAGGGCCACAGAAAAGGATGAAGTTAAGGAATCAGAAAACTACCAAGCTCAGCAACCGTAGAGGTCTGTTTGTCGAGTGATGAGAAAGAGCCACTGACCTCACACTTTGCGATACCCGTGATCTTAATAAATCACCAACAATCGTCAAAGATGCATGCCGTAGAAGCGTACATCGACAGCGGAACAGTTGGGAATTATATAGATCAAGAGTTGGCAGCAGAGATGGGGCTCCCTTTGTGTTCTAAGTTTACCAGGGACAAGGTGACTACCGTGGATGGGACAGAAATCGCCTCTGGACCAGTAACCCAGTGCACAGCAGTAGTAACCTTGCTGTGCCAGGATGGACATTGGGAGTGTATTTTGTTCGCTCTTATAAAGGCACCTCAGTTCCGGTTGAGACTAGGGATGCCATGGTTGGTTGCTCACAACCCTTTGATAGACTGGCGGGCATGGAAATTAACCTTCTCCAGCAACTGCTCCCTAACTTGCTACTCTCCTGACCCGGAACCCGACTCCTGTGTCTCCAAGACTTCCAATACTAGAGCCTCTACTCTGGGAGTAACTAATACTTTGCCAGATGAATATCGTGACTTTCAGGACGTATTCCTAAAAGACCAGGCTAACACATTGCCACCGCATAGGCCTTATGATTGTCAAATTGACTTTATTCCTGGGGCACAAATCCCTTGTGGCAGGATCTACGCTCTTACCGAACCAGAAAACCTTCACCTGAAATCCTATTTGGACCATACCTTGCAAACAGATTTATCCGCTCATCTAAGTTCCCAGCAGCCAGTCCTTTATTCTTCGTACCGAACAAGAAAGGGGACTTGAGGACCTGTATTGATTACCGCGCAATGAACCAGATAACTGTGAAGAACCGCTATCCCTTGCCTCTTATCCCAGAAATGCTAGACCAAGTCAAAGATGCCCAGATCTATACCAAATTAGACCTTCGGGGAGCATACCACATGGTCCGGGTCAGAAGCGGAGATGAGTGGAAAACCGCTTTCCGTACCAAATGTGGCTTGTTTGAATATCAAGTCATGCCTTTTGGCTTATGTAACGCTCCCGCAGCGTTTCAATATTTCATGAATGATGTCTTGAGAGAACTGATTGACGTTTGCGCCTTAGTGTACATTGATGACATCTTGGTCTACTCAGCCTCAAAACAAGATCATATCAGGCATGTTCATTCAGTCCTCACCAAGCTCCTCCAACATCGTTTGTATGCAAAGCTGGAGAAATGTTTTTTTCACTTCACGGAAGTAGAATTCCTTGGTTTCATCCTTTCGCCGAAAGGCATCAGAATGGATGTACATAAGGTTGCCGCTATTCTAAAATGGCCATCACCAACATCTCTGAAGTGGATACAGAGCATGCTAGGCTTTGCAAACATTTACCGCAGGTTTATCCCAGACTTCTCTCAGGCTGTGCACTCGATCACAGTACTGCCATGAAAAAGCAATAAAAAGTTTGCTTGGACTGAGGAAGCAAAAAGAGCCTTTCAGGAACTGAAACAAAGGTTCACCTCCGCTCCAATCCTGCGGCACCCGCGTCCAGACCTCCCTTATGTCGTAGAAACTGATGCTTCCAGAATGGCAATGGGAGCAGTCCTTTCACAAAGGGACCCAGAAACTGGCCAGCTGCATCCTGTAGCCTTCTGGTCAAAATAATTGTCACCCCCGGAAATTAATTACGCTATCACGCACAAAGAACTCCTAGCCATCAAGTCCGCTTTCAAGGCATGGCGACACTATCTTCTGGGAGCTAGACACACCATTACAGTGATCACAGACCACCGGAACCTGCAATATCTCAAAACAGCCAAAGCCCAGTCTTCACGCCAGTTACGGTGGGCCCCTTTCTTCGCCGAATATGACTAGGTGATCACCTTTCGACCACGGTTCAAGAATGGGAAAGCTGACGCTTTATCTCGAATGGGCATCGATGAAACCGTGTATACAACTCCAGACCCGGTACCCATCATAACTGAAGACAAACTCTTCGGTATCACAACAGCGTTATCACAAGCCTAATTACGTAACAAAATTCGACAGTCAATGAACCCGGATGCTTTCCTCGCATGGCAAACTCAAGGAGAACAATATTGCATCAAGGATCAGTTACCTTATTTTAGGGAACTGTTATATGTACCCGAGAAGGAGTTACAACAGCATATCATTTCAGGTTATCATGACTCTCTGATTGAAGGACACCCTGGAATCGCTAAATCTTTAGCCAAGGTAAAAAATAACTTTTGGTGGCCTACCTGGCGTAAGGACTTTGTCCAGTATGTTCAGTCCTGCGGCATCTCTGCACAAAATAAATCACAGAAACAGAAACCATCAGGTCTCCTACAACCACTGGACATCCCTCCCGCTCCATGGCACACTCTTTCCCACAACTTTATCACTGATCTGCCATCGAGTCAAGGCTTTAACACCATTCTTGTAATCGTGGATTTGTTCTCAAAGATGGCACATTTTATTCCTCTCAAGGGCCTCCCGGACGCATCCACCCTAGCAGAAGTATTTCTGGAAAACATTGTCAGGCTGCATGGCTTTCCATCAGTTCTGGTCTTCGATCGAGGCAGCCAATTTTTATCCAATTTGTGGAGAAAATGTTGCGCAATGGCACAGATTGACGTCCGGCTATCCACCAGTCACCACCTCCAGACAGACGGCCAAACTGAGAGGACCAACCAGACCTTCGAACAGTAGTTATGGTGAATGCTGCACCATGAGTTGAGAGATTGGAAGGACTTACTGTGGATAGCCGAGTATGCATATAACAATGCCGTTCAATCTAGCAGGGGCCAAACACCTTTTTACACCTTGTATGGCAGACATCGACGTACATCAGGACTTGACCTTCCAGCCAGCTTGGAAATGCCTGCAGTAAAGACTTTTCATACAACCATCACTCAGGCGTTCAGAAAGGTGAAGGAACATCTTATTCATGCTAAAGAAAAACAAAAGCACTTCGCCGACCAGCATCGGATAAAGGCCCCAGACTATCAAGTAGGAGACCAGGTTTGGTTAGCCGCCAAATACGTACCCATCAAAGGAACCCAGGCCTTCCATCCTTGATATTTGGGACCCTATACCATCAAGGCAATTATCAACCCAGCAGCCGTCAAATTGGACTTACCACCTAATCTACAAATCCATCCGGTATTCCATGCGTCACTCTTAAAACCAATGCAACCCGGTACACGAATCAAGACACCACCTCAACCTATACTAATAGATGGAGAACCAGAATTCTAAGTCAAGGGCACCTGGACTCTAAGTACTCTAGAGCCAAGTTGTACTATCTCGTCGACTGGAAGGGGTTTGGGCCTCAAGATAGATCCTGGAAACCCAGTGAGAACATCCATGCACCACATCTGATCAAGAAGCTTCATCAGAACTTCCCAACTAAACCTGGACCAGGCAGGAGACACACCTAGGGAGGGGCCTTGGGGAGGAGTGCTGTCACGACCCTCAGCCCTGATCCCCACTGGAAAGCCCATTGGCCAGGTGGAATCAGGGCTCGTATCACTAATAAGGCCTGGCATCCACTTCTCAGGCCCTCTTGGGGCCAGTCCTGGCGCCTTGGGCGCCAGGCTCATCAGTAAGGAAAGACATCTGCTTGAGGAACTACTTTATTTAGGTTTTCAGCCAACATGGAGGCATCCACATAGCTTGATTCCTAGAACCAAGGTATGCAGTCTAGTGTTTTGGGTGTGGTGGCCTAAGGACTACTTTACCTGGACTACTTTACAGTGGGTATTTAAACCACACCCGAACAAGACAACACGCTTCGCGTTACTTTGCTTCTAGCAACGTGACGCTCACCGTGTCCAGCTTTCTCACGAGCCTGGTGAATTCCGGACCTGCAGAAAAACCAAGAACATTGTTTGCAGCAGAATCTTACCTGCATTCAACATCCTTCATTGCTCACAGCTCCTGAGCAGCTCTGTTGGTGGAGTTCACCGCCCGGATCGAAGGACCTGAGAAAAGGAGGAAGACATCATTAAAGGAGGTAGTGGAGACTTTACAACGACAAAGCGCTTAACGACTTACCTGGTTGGTTGCTTTTCAGCCGGCATAGCTCCAGAACTCCATCTGCGCTGGGAACTCTCCGTGACCTACGAAAAGAGAAAAGCACAGGTCAGTGAGGACAAGACATCGCTGAGCTACGCAAAGCGCCTCCTTACCGCATCATAGCGCTATAGCGCGCTATCATCTCCCAGTGAGAACTAGCATATCCAGTTCTCCAAGCGGACACTCCGCGCTCCTAGGGAGATAAAAAAAGAGACATTTAGAACAGAGAAAAGGCATGCAAGAATTACGACGCCATCAATCGCAATAAGACCTACCTGAAAGACACTTCAAGGGCAGCAGTCAGTGAAGTAACTGGACCGCCCGCACCCATAAAAGACAACGCGCCCCTGCCCAGAGAGCAGGACGGAGAGCCCACCGATTCCGACAACCAGGCGGAATCCCATCGACACTGAGACCACATCAGGGAATCATTGGGAAGGGCACCAGCGACCAACTGGCTGGGTGGCATCCCCGTGGATACCAGGTGAGCGTAACAGGCTGACAAAAGGGTGAATCATGAGGAACTGTGTAAAAAGACATTAAGATATGTGAAACAAGAAATACTGCAAGGCAAGGGGGAGTGAAGTGTCCCCCTTGTAAATTGGGGTCCGAGCCCGGCCGAGGGAGGTCCAGGGGCAGAAAGTCACCACCAAAAGTTCACTAAGAACGGAACTGTTTGGTTAATTTGTTGAATAAGACTTGTGAGGGGTCTGCGCCCAGAAGAGGGGGACACAGGGGTGAAGTCGTCACCCAAAACCATATGTGGAACAGAACTTTTGTGTTTGTTTGTTAAAACTATCAGGCCCTCGAAGACAAGAGACTTTTCTTATTGAAAGGAGATTTTAACCATCTAAGAACCCGATAGCTGGAGCTGAACAGTCGGCTCAGGCTGAGAAAGCTCAAGTGTATGCTATGCTCAGGAGATCCACCTTGTCCTGTGCTGAAAACGTGGGGACGGGAGACTCCTGGCAATCACATCCTGACTTATTATTTCTGAACACTTATTTCTTTATTGAAAACCCTATCACACACTCTTTCTATAATTATTTGTAAGGATTTGGCAATAGGTTTTTTTAGTATAGGCCTTTTTACTTTGACTAGACCCCACAAGGATAGCCTTATTTTTCATTTGATGATCAACCCTCGCTCCCATCTTAGATTTAGGTTAGGCATTTTTCCACCCTACATTTACAAGTTAATGAAATGTGATCACTTGTGCCTGTCTTTAATGTTGCCACCATGTGTTCCTTACACAATTTACACAATTTACAAACAATTTCAATTATCACAGGCTCCATCTGGCGTGAAACGTTTACCCCTAGAAGTGACGCACATGGCTATTCCATGCAGTGGCGTAACACAAAATGTGGGGGCCCCTCTGCGAGCCATGTTCAGGGGGCCCCCCAACTCAGCAACAAATCACGGGTTGTTCCACATTCTGGGCTGGCCTAGATTATCACGCTTGCGTAATATGCACAAATGTGCTGTTGAAGGGGTATGCCACACACTGCATAATATACAGCACACTTTCTGAGAGAAATTGGCTAAAAAGGCAGTGTGTTTGCAATGGTTTTGTAGGGTAACACCAATCCAATACATGCAAGTCACCAACAGTGCACAGGACATTAATTCTTTGCTATTAAAAATGCCATACCACAATAAAAACATGTCCAACTGGCTGCACAATGTAGACTAGTGTAATAACATTACAGTAAAGCATGCCAGGCCACATTTAGACATACCTAGACTGGTTGCACCAACATGGCAGTCGAAGCAATAACACTCATCATGAAGAGAGCACACATTCAAGCTCATGTCTCTGTGGCCTCTAACAACACGGCCAAAACTCTTTCAAATCTGTAAGTAACTGGTCAATCCTGTTGTGGTCTTTACCTCTCCTGTTCCCTTCCATGCCCTCTGTATGGCTCTGCTCTCTCACTTCTCTGCTAAAACTCAGGTCATCCAGTCACCCATCTCCTCCTCCTCTCCCACTTCCTCTCTTGACCCCTATTGGCCAGCTCTACTTCTCTTCCTCCTTTCTCCTCTTTCTCTCTGACAATACCTGATGAGGTTTCTAGACAAGTCCGATCTTCTAACATGTTGTCCAAACATGTGCTCCCCTGCTCCTCTGGAACCATCAAGGACCATACTGACACCCTACTTGGCTGATTTCTGTAATCACTCTTTCACCACTGGAATGTTCCCCTCTCCCCTTAAGCACTCCCTTGTGCGTCCAATCCTCAAGAAGCCGTTTGCCTTTCCTGCCTGCCTGGAAAACTATTTTCCAATATCCACCACTTTCCTGGGGAAACTGTTGGAAGAAAACTAGCCATCTTCCAGCTTACTCTCCACACTGAATCTGTTGGTTGTCTCCATCACCACCAGTCTGGCTTCGGAGCTGCCAGAGGCATGGAAACTGTTCTCCTGAACACCTGTGAAGACCTGCTCTCTAACCTTGATAACATAATTCCTTCTGTCGTCATCCTCCTTGATATTTCCTCTGTGTTCAACACGGTCAACCACGTCATCTTGATTAATCAACTCCATGAGAACCTGGGCATCAAGGATCAGGCCCTTGAGTGGCTGACCTCCTTCCTCTTGGACTGCCCCTCCCAGGTGCACCTTGGTCCCTTTCTCTCTGCCACTTCTCTCTATACCTGTGGTGTTCCCCAAGCCCCCAGCCTCTCACCCTGGTTTTTCAAACTCCTCTTGGCCCCTTTGGCCCACCTGATCTCTAACTTCTCCTCTTATGCAGATGACACTCTGCTTTCCTTCAGGCTCCCCTCAGACTCCTCTCCTCTCCCTCTCTCTCATTCCTGTCTATCCGCGATTCAGGTTTGGTGTGCATCCACCGATCTCTCCCTCAATGCCTGTAAGATGGAGATTCTTCTGATTGGGAACCCTGCCCCTGCTTTCCCTCTCGCAATCTCTCCGCCCACCTTGGGCCCTCTTCTTTCGTCTTCCTGCGAGGCAAAAAACGGGTTGTCATCTTTGACTCCACTCTCTCTTTCTCTCCTCACATCTCGGACATCGCCAAGAAGTCCCACTACCAGCTGCTCCTCCTCAAAGGGACTCTTCCCTTTCTCACTTTCCCCCAGAAGCTCACTGTCTCTGTAGCCCTGGTTCTCTCTAGGCTGGACTACTGCAATAGTCTCTTTCTCAACCTGCCTTCCTATACTGTCTGCCCTCTGCAACTAATCCAGAACAGGACTGCAAGACTTATCCTTGGCCTCAAGCCCAGGGATCATATCTCTCCAGTCCTGAAATCTCTCCACTGGCTCCCAGTTGCTGCAAGGATCAAGTTCAAGACCCTTTGCATTGTCCACAAAGCTTTCTGGGCCCGTTCCCACACTACATCTATAGCTCTCTTCCAAAATACCTTCCTTCTCAAGCCCTTTGCTCAGCTACCTCCAACTCTCTAAGGGTTAGACACTTCCCCTGGCAGAGAGTGGGGTTGTGGGGTTGGCCTTTCTCCTATACAGGTTCCTCACTCTGGAAAGGCCTCCCTGCCCCTCTCAAACTTGAGCCAGACCACCTGAAGATCTGGAAGCAGCTCAAAACGTTCCTCTTCTCCTCTGCTTTCTCTCTCTCCCTCCCCTCCTGGCCTACCTGACCTACCTGTCTGCTGTACCGACTGGTTGCTGGGCTACCCTCAGAGTCTCACTAGGTCCAGACTCTTTCTTGATCAGTCACCCCTGCACTGCCTCTGGGCCTAACATGCACTTAGGGGCTGTAACTGTAACCCTACAGTCCCTTGTTCTCCTTGCACTACTCAGAGCTGCACTGCCCTGGCTGCACCTACTCAGAGAATTGTTGCCCTATTTTTCCATCCCCTCCCCTCTCCCTTGCATTTCCCCCCCTCCCTTTCCCCTTGCACTTCTCGTTCTCACACCTTCACGATCTGAATGACATAAGGCCTAATAAGATCGTTTGTCTTGTCCTTCCTCTATCTTCCCTCCCGTATCTTGTCGCGCCGAGACACATTTGTGTACAGGCGCGTTATAAATGACTTAAATCATATAATTTTATCACAGATTCCCAGAAAAATATACAGTGCCCCAGTAAGAAATGACTAGTCTAGCAGCACCGAAATGCCAGTCTAGCCAGGTAATTACACTTAGCAGGACTGCTTTATCAGAAATGCACAGTTATAAAAAGTCATACCAAACTGAGGAATGACTAGACAGGCTGCACCAAAATGCCTCTCTAGCCACTAATACCACATATCATGCCTTCTTAGACTGGACATGGACAGACATTATGATTTGTCACACAATCCTGCCCCCCCCACAAAAATCCCCTCTCCCTCCCACCCCTACCCCAAACTCCAAAATCATCTCCTTGGCCCAGAATTATCTCCACGTCCCTCTTCCTTGTCCCAGAGCTTACATATGAGGCTCCTGCACTCATAGGTAAGTACTGGGATGAGGAAGAGTGAGACTAGGAGTAATGAAGTCAGGCATTACCTCCATGTGCCTCTACCTCATCCCAGTACTTGTGTATGAGGCAGAGTGATAACGTATGAGGCAGAGTGCCTCATACACAAGTAGTGGGACGAAGAAGAATAGGGATAGGAGCAATGAAGATTACCAATAAGTAATCAAGGCATTCAACACAAGTAGTGGTGCAACACCATTGAGTTGACTGGGATTCAGCACTCCTCCCCCCCCCCGAAGGATTGGGCTATGTTGACTCGACCTGGCTGACCTTCAGAGCAGTTGCCGGACAGAACAGGACAGAGATGTTAAATGGCACCTGGGTTTTGCTGTTAACAAGAGTCCAGCAATTACTAACATAAAGCATTTCACTGTTAGTACCTGCATTCAAATGCCAAATTATTTAGCCAAATGAAATTGTGATGTGGGTTTAGTACTTGCATGCCAGGGAGTGATTGGAAGGGTAGAGAGGGAACAGGAGACCGCTCAATTCTCGCAGCAGTCCATAAGTGGGAGCTTTAAACCTTAAAGCTTAAAGGAGAGAGTTAACTGCTTGAAACATTGAAGCTGCACTAGAATAGTCATTAAAATGAGTAAAGAAATTGGATTCCCCCACATTGGATTTGCCCCTCCCCCACCATCCATGAAGTTAGCGCCTCTCACAACATTTGAAGGGTTAGCCCCCCCCGAAATGTAGGTTTTGTTGCACCCCTGAACACAAGCACACACACTATTCACCATATACACACACCCACTCCCAGCCATCCATACATTTAAGTGTGCACTCTTTCACCATACAGGCACACACACCCAGGCACCCACCCATACATTTAAGTGTGCACCCTTTCACCATACACACACACAGGCAGTCACCTATACATGTAAATGTGCACCTTTTCACCATGCAGACACACCCAGGCAGCCACCCGTACATTTAAGTGTGCACCCTTTCACCATACAGGCACACACGCCCAGGCACCCACCCATACATTTAAGTGTGCACCCTTTCACAATATACTCACACATGCACCTTTCATGGGGTTAAGGGGAGCCTTATTACTTCAAAAAGAAATGGTTTCTTTTTGAAGTCACGTTGACTTCATAAAGAAATGATTTCCTTTAAGGACTGAACTATAACGGAAATAATTTCTTTATGAATGCAGAGTGACTTCAAAAAGATACTGGGGATCATTATGACATTGGCGGTAGCCGTGCCAGTAAATACTGCCACCAGAGCCATCAATTTTCCGGTGCCCGGGAATGCGCAATTACAAGTGCATTACAGCCCCAGCGGACCCGGACCCGGTAATTGCCCATTCCCAGGCACCAGAAATATTACTATCCATTTCCATTTGAGTCCATTTGGACTCAAATGGGAATGGGGAGGCTGGGTGCACCGGCACCATTCATGAATGGTGCCGGTCCATCCGTTGAGTTCTGCTCACCAGTGCCATTCCGCCTGCCAGGTCAGACCTGTCCGGTCCGGACAGGTTTCCGGACCTTTGCCGGTCCGGAAACAACAGTACCGGCAAGCTTACTGGTACTGTTGTTTCCAGACTGGCAAGCTCATAATGAGGCCCACTGTTTCTTTTTGAATTCATAGGGTTTCACCACCCCATGGAGGCCTCCAGCCTAGGATCCTTCCGACTTCAAAAAGAAAGTTTCTTTTTGTAGTCATTCTGCCATCATAAAGAAATTATTTCTGTTACAGAAATAATTGCTTTATGAATACAAAGTGAAATAAAAAAGATTTTTTTGGGGGAAAAAAATGCATTTTTTTTTAAGTGGGGCCCCCTCCCAGGACATGTGCTGGTGGGCCTCCCCGCACCACAGGGAGTGGTGATTCCATGAAAATACCAACGCCAGTGATTCCATGAAAATACCATTGATGTGAAGAGGAGGGGAACAAACACATTTCCTTTTGCTGGTTTTATCGCCCAAACATGGGTGACCACATTTCATTCTAAATTATGCGAATTACCATTCCAGCCCACATGGCCCCAACCCAGACCTTGACAACTCTATTAAAAATCCATGATCTATCAGTGCTCCTTTCCCCGCAAGCAACCCACATCAGGTTTAATTGTCCGGCTCTAAAATCCAGCCATTCCAGGTGGCCGGAATCCACCTGTGATTCAAAAACAGACTCCTATATACTTACAGAGAATACATCTCTCCTTCACAATGCACCTAGGTCATAAGAAAGGCCTGCCCGAGACTGACCATCTGATATTCATCACAACTGCTGCTGTCCTTATCCAACCGTGCAAAACGAGTTTCGCAGACACACAGAGTTAATTTGCCCAACCCAGGTTTTCAGGCACTGCAATGCCTAACTTGTCAGAGAACTCTGCGGCAAAATAGAGCTGTATATTCATACTGCCCAAAACCTATTTCCCTAGAGAGCTCCAGGTATGTGTACCTATACATTTATATTCAGGACTACTGCATCCCCTCACACTGATTTTCCCATTGCAAATCTCCTACCTCGCATGCACATGTAGAGCTCCTCGCTGCCTGGTTGTTAAGCGCTATGTGGCCTGACAAACCTATATTGCGTTTATATTGTATCAGCAGTTTTGACATCCTGCTGCACACATGCAATTCGAAAATGTATGAACTAAAACACAAACAACACTAAAAATAACACATATCTCATTCCCATTGGCTACACTGGATTCATGCTAAATTGCCACATTACGTCAACATCGCTGTCACCCCAGCAACCAATATGGCATGTGCAATTCAAACTCCTATTTACTCGTGGGGCCCTTATTAACTATTATAACACCATAAACTACCGACTAAGCCAAACATGCACCACTACACAAACATAGCATTACTAGGCTGGCAGGTACCAACAAAATGTGAATTTTGTTTTCACAACTTATCTTTTTGGTGTTAGGGAGAATTCTCAGAAATGTGCTAATTCCTCTCTACCTTAGAGACCCCCAGCAACTTTGCTGGATTTTAGGTCTTTAATATTTTACTTGTAGAGAGTGAGACCTTTTTTTCGCACCCTCTGGTGTATTTTAAATGTGATTTGACCTCTGTGTTTCTTTTAGTTGTGGAGTCTGACAAACTCTATGAGCATCATTTTTTACATTGTGTCTGTCACACAGCACCTTTAGTGCAGTGACACAGGGAAGTCTTCCAGATTTCTCAAAGGTTTAAATACCTTCTCTTGGACAAACTACTGTTTCCAAGAGCAGTAAAGTGAAATTGACTTTACTTACATATGTAACTTTCTAGACCCAGCACACACTATCTTACAATAGGGTGCTGGAGTGGTTACTTAGTATCCCCTTTGTCTAGCTTCTCATGTAAAATGTTATGTTACCCTTTCCTCAATGAATGGCTGGTGCCAGTGGTTTACTTTTAACTACCGTGGTGTGCATTTACCGCGGGCTTCGTTCCCAGCTTCAGTAAAGCACCCAAGGGTGCCATTTTTGTCAAAATGGCCCCGGTCTTCTTTTTTCCCCATTTCTTTGTCGAAAGGTCGTTCTTGAGATTTACGCTGTGCGCCAAACCAGGTTTGGTCCCTTTGTCAATTTTGCCTTTGGTGGGATTCACGAGGTAAGCCTGCCGCTGGCTCCATGGTTTCTGCCAGAGGCAGGAAGCGAGGGAGGTGCCCAAAACTCCCTGTGCGTAGTCTCCTAGGAGACAGGAATGCATTCTTAGGTGATTGGCCGGCTGGCTGTCTGGCAAGGACAGCCACCCTGCTGGGTGACTGACAGCTAGGCTGGCATAAATGGGAGAAATCTGCATAAAATGAAAGGCTTTTTGGCTTGGAAGGCAGAGTCGACCACTGGACAAAGGAATCCGAAGAAGAACTTGGAAGAGACGCCTGCTGCAACTCCTGGACCATTGGTTTGCCCGGTGAAGCTCTGCTGCTGTGCTGAAGCTCCAAATTCGCCTCAACCCCTTGAGTTGGTGGGACTAATCAACTCCAAAGCAAGCCACTCGGACATCCTCTCGGAGCTGGTTGAAATTCCACTGCAGTTGCTGCTGGAACCAAATAGCCAGGGGGAGGAACACTAGTTTGTGTGTGTTGCTTTTAAGTTGGCCAAGAGCTCAATGAAGATCCTCTGGACTCCCAGGAAGCAGGCCTGACCGAGCCTGAGCCACCTCAACAGAGTGCTGGACCCCAGATGTAAGGAAAGCCCATCTTGACAGCCAAGAGTCTGCGGTGTTGCTCTTTGCTTAGACGTGAGTAGCTGAAACCGCAAAGTGCCACTGAATAGAAGTTGGTCCTTTTCTGTCGCTGATCGTCCCATTGCAGTGCAGGGGTCCTCCAGACGTCTTCCCTCCTGTCCCCACGACTTAGGCCCAGGAACACAGGATCTGCAGAGCTGCACAGGAACAGAAGCCAGCCAAAGCCCTTTTCTTCTAACCAAAGGTACTGTACAGTCTAAGAGAACATACCTCTTGTTGTGTAACTACACTTGTCCTCGGTTGAGACTTGTTGTGGTTGTTTCTGCAGAGTTGCTAACAGCATCTTAAATTCACAAGCCTAAACAGCCTGTGGCCCTACTTTGAGGGGTTAACTAACTTTGCATTGTTTTTTTTTCAAAAGTGCTTACCTGCTTCAAGAATATTTGTGAGATCTCGTTTTGTCCTAATAGCCTTTCTCTTTGACAAACTCTTAAGTCTGATTCTAAATGCCAACAGTAGTATATTAATGTCCACAGTGTCCTAGTTACTAAAATCACCTGAGGGTGTAGGAAGTGTCTGTATGCCATCCCAAAAGGGTACTTACTGATTTAGAAGTATTAAGAGTGTGTATTTTGGAGTGTATTTGTGTGTTGCTATTATATTTCCGCTTCTGAAGAAAGCTTACTCAAACTGGCTGTTAAATAATTTAATAATTGTTTAATCAAGAACCCTTGTGTGTAAGAGTTTATTTGAATACTAGTCATTGTGAATCTCTGTGTAACTCCCCTACAGCTCACATTGACCCCTCCTGAGATAAGCCTGGCTGTTCAATCATGCTACCAACCTGTGTAGTACAGACTTATTCCAAAGGTTGGGTTCCTATTGCCAGGAGGTCAGGGTTGTTGTAGTGCACCCAAAAGGTACTGCATACAATCTTGCCTAACATTTGGCAATGTCACTGCCCAATACGCATGAAATTGCACCACTGGCTGATAATTGGACAGTAGTTTCCACAAAGATTCCCCTTCCCCAGCGACTACCCTGCCCAGAAGAAAATAATCATGTGGACGGGAGATTGCTGTTTTTGTGTTTAGATTTTGAAAGAATATGGTGCTTTATTTTATGCTTCATAATTGTTGCATTGCTCTTGAGTTACTGCATGTGCTATATAAACTTGTGCGAGAAAGAATATGTAAGGTTGCTGATACAGATGGTGCACTGCTCGTCTGTACCCCCATGCTGTTTGCGAAACCAACGTGATTTTGACTGTCTGCAGTTTGCTGCTCAGCCGTGTTGTTCATTTGCCCATGTTGCCATTAAACATGTTCTATGACGCGCGGGTCTCTGTTTGCAGACTTGGCGCTAGCTGTTAGACTAAGTAACTTAGGGGCCGATTCATGGAACAAACGTGCGCCGAAAATCTTTGCGCAAGCAGGCGCAAGCAGGCGCAAGCGCAAAAAAACAGGCGCACACGCACGCGTGCGATTCATGGAAGTCCCTGCGCGTGTTTACCTCGGGATGTGCGCCAAACCCGTGCATGGCGCACAAGTCACTCCAACATACCGAAAGGCGTGTGGGACGCGCACAGTGAAAGCGCACAACCTCGGCGCATACACCAGAAAGTGGGCGGGACACGGGGCGTAACGTGCGGAATGGGGAACAACGCGCGAAAATAAGGGCGTAACTGGGGATGTACTGCAGGGAAGCAGACGGAACGCCCACACGCACTCGAACCACACGTATTCATGGAATCGAATAGGGCAAAGCCACGCACAGCCAAAGACACGCACAAGCTGAAACACGTCCGCCACACGAAGGCAGGCGGTAGAGTCCCAGCGCACCACAAAAGTGGCAACATACAGCAATTGGGCCTGTGCGAGCGGGGCACGTGTATTGCGGGGGTGCGCAGGAAGTAACACACGCGATCGAGCGGGGTACGTGTATTTTGGGGGTGCGCGGGAAGTTACACATGCGATTGAGCGGGGTATGTGTACATCGGGGGTGCGCGGGAAGTTACACACGCGATTGAGCGGGGTACGTGTACTCCGGGGGTGCGCGGGAAGTTACACACGCGATTGAGCGGGGTACGTGTATTTCGGGGGTGCGCGGGAAGTTACACACGCGATTGAGCGGGGTACGTGTATTTCGGGGGTGAGCGGGAAGTTACACACGCGATTGAGCGGGGTACGTGTATTTCGTGGGTGCGCGGGAAGTTACACACGCAATTCAGCGGGGTACGTGTATTTCGGGGGTGCGCGGGAAGTTACACACGCGATTGAGCGGGGTACGTGTATTTCGGGGGTGCGCGGGAAGTTACACACACGATTGAGCGGGGTACGTGTATTTCAGGGGTGCGCGGGAAGTTACACACGCGATCACATCAGGGTACGTGTATTTCGGGGTGTGTACGGGAAGTTACACACGCGATCTCATCAGGGTACGTGTATTTCGGGGGTTTTCGGGAAGTTACACACGCGATCTCATCAGGGTACGTGTATTTCAGGGTGCGGGGGAAGTATCACATGCAACATCAGCAGGGTACGTGTATTCCAGGGGTGCACGGGAAGTTCCACACGCAATTCCATCTGGGTACGTGTATTACAGGGGTGCGCGGGAAGTTCCACACGCAATCTCATCAGGGTACGTGTATTACAGGGGTGCGCGGGGAGCACCACACGTGAATTGCACGTATGGGTCCTCCCAGGTGTTCCCTCTACACCCTCCACGGCCCCTGCAGGTGGCTCACACCACAGGGGCCTACCCTGCACATGTCCTGCAGGCACCCCATCCACCATGGCCATGCCCCCCAGCCAACCCACATGTCAACTTGCACTACTGCCCACCAACGCATGTCCCCCTGCACCCCCAGCAGTTCAGGGGCACCCTCCACCAGGCCCCCACCCATGTCTCCCACCACCCCCACCCCCCAGCAGTGCAGGGGCACCCTCCACCAGGCCCCCACCCATGTCTCCCACCACCTCCACCCCCCAGCAGTGCAGGGGCACCCACCACCAGGCCCCCAACCATGTCTCCCACCACCCCCACCCCCCAGCCACCAGGGGCAGCCTCCACCAGGCCCCCACCCATGTCTCCCACCACACCCACCCCCCAGCACTGTGGGGCACCTGCCAGCAGGCCCACACCCATGTCCAACTCATGTTCCCCACCACCCCCACCCCCCAGCAGTGGAGGGGCACCCACCACCAGGCCCCCACCCATGTCTCCCAGCACCCCCACCCCCCAGCCACCAGGGGCAGCCTCCACCAGGCCCCCACCCATGTCTCCCAGCACCCCCACCCCCCAGCCACCAGGGGCAGCCTCCACCAGGCCCCTAACCATGTCTCCCACCCCCCACCCCCCAGCAGTGCAGGGGCAGCCTCCACCAGGCCCACACCCATGTCTCCCACCACCCCCACCCCCCAGCCACCAGGGGCAGCCTACACCAGGCCCCCACCCATGTGTCCCACCACCCCCACCCCCCCAGCACTGTGGGGCACCTGTCAGCAGGCCCCCACCCATGTCCAACTCATGTTCCCCACCACCCCCACCCCCCAGCACTGTGGGGTACCTGCCAGCAGGCCCCCACCCCTGTCCAACTCATGTTCCCCACCCCCCCCACCCCCCAGCACTGTGGGGCACCTGCCAGCAGGCCCCCACCCATGTCCAACTCATGTTCCCCACCACCCCCCACCCCCCCGCACTATGGGGCACCTGCCAGCAGGCCCCCACCCATGTCTCCCAGCACCCCCACCCCCCAGCCACCAGGGGCAGCCTCCACCAGGCCCCCACCCATGTCTCCCACCACCCCCACCCCCCAGCAGTGCAGGGGCAGCCTCCACCAGGCCCCCACCCATGTCTCCCAGCACCCCCACCCCTCAACCACCAGGGGCAGCCTCCACCAGGCCCCCACCCATGTCTCCCACCACCCCCACCCCCCCAGCAGTGCAGGGGCAGCCTCCACCAGGCCCCCACCCATGTCTCCCACCCCCCAGCACTGTGGGGCACCTGCCAGCAGGCCCCACCCATGTCCAACTCATGTTCCCCACCACCCCCACCCCCCAGCACTGTGGGGCACCTGCCAGCAGGCCCCCACCCATGTCCAACTCATGTTCCCCACCACCCCCACCCCCAACACTGTGGGGCACCTGCCAGCAGGCCCCCACCCATGTCTCCCAGCACCCCCACCCCCCAGCCACCAGGGGCAGCCTCCACCAGGCCCCCACCCATGTCTCCCACCACCCCCACCCTCCAGCCACCAGGGGCAGCCTCCACCAGGCCCCCACCTATGTCTCCCAGCACCCCCACCCCCCAGCCACCAGGGGCAGCCTCCACCAGGCCCCCACCCATGTCTCCCAGCACCCCCACCCCCCAGCCACCAGGGGCAGCCTCCACCAGGCCCCCAACCATGTCTCCCACACCCCCACCCCCCAGCAGTGCAGGGGCAGCCTCCACCAGGCCCCACCCATGTCTATCACCACCACCACCACCCAGCCACCAGGGGCAGCCTACACCAGGCCCCCACCCATGTGTCCCACCACCCCCACCCCCCCAGCACTGTGGGGCACCTGCCAGCAGGCCCAACCCATGTCCGACTCATGTTCCCCACCACCCCCACCCCCACCCCCCAGCACTGTGGGGTACCTGCCAGCAGGCCCCCACCCATGTGCAACTCATGTTACCCACCACCCCCACCCCCACCCCCAGCACTGTGGGGCACCTGCCAGCAGGCCCCCACCCATGTCCAACTCATGTTCCCCACCACCCCCCACCCCCCAGCACTATGGGGCACCTGCCAGCAGGCCCCCACCCATGTCTCCCAGCACCCCCACCCACCAGCCACCAGGGGCAGCCTCCACCAGGCCCCCACCCATGTCTCCCACCACTCCCACCCCCCAGCCACCAGGGGCAGCCTCCACCAGGCCCCCACCCATGTCTCCCACCACCCCCACCCCCCAGCAGTGCAGGGGCAGCCTCCACCAGGCCCCCACCCATGTCTCCCAGCACCCCCACCCCTCAACCACCAGGGGCAGCCTCCACCAGGCCCCCACACATGTCTCCCACCACCCCCACCCCCCAGCAGTGCAGGGGCAGCCTCCACCAGGCCCCCACCCATGTCTCCCACCCCCCAGCACTGTGGGGCACCTGCCAGCAGGCCCCCACCCATGTCCAACTCATGTTCCCCACCACCCCCACCCCCCCAGCACTGTGAGGCACCTGCCAGCAGGCCCCCACCCATGTCCAACTCATGTTCCCCACCACCCCCGCCCCCAGCACTGTGGGGCACCTGCCAGCAGGCCCCCACCCATGTCTCCCAGCACCCCCACCCCCCAGCCACCAAGGGCAGCCTCCACCAGGCCCCCACCCATGTCTCCCACCACCCCCACCCTCCAGCCACCAGGGGCAGCCTCCACCAGGCCCCCACCTATGTCTCCCACCACCCCCACCCCCCAGCAGTGCAGGGGCAGCCTCCACCAGGCCCCCATCCATGTCTCCCAGCACCCCCACCCCCCAGCCACCAGGGGCAGCCTCCACCAGGCCCCCACCCATGTCTCCCACCACCCCCACCCCCCAGCACTGTGGGGCACCTGCCAGCAGGCCCCCACCCATGTCCAACTCATGTTCCCCACCACCCCCACCCCCCAGCACTGTGGGGCACCTGCCAGCAGGCCCCCACCCATGTCCAACTCATGTTCCCCACCACCCCCACCCCCCAGCACTGTGGGGCACCTGCCAGCAGGCCCCCACCCATGTCCAACTCATGGTCCCCACCACCCCCACCCCCCAGCACTGTGGGGCACCTGCCAGCAGGCCCGCACCCATGTCCAACTCATGTTCCCCACCACCCCCACCCCCCAGCACTGTGGGGCACCTGCCAGCAGGCCCCCACCCATGTGCAACTCATGTTCCCCAGCCAACATGTCATCACAATCTAGATCCCTGGTCCCTATGGTCAGCCTCCAAATGCAAAACACCCACCCGAGTATTGCATCCACCCACTCATAATTTGCAATTACATCACAGAACACCAATTGCAAGTTCCGTCACATACACCCAATGGGTGTCAGTGAATCTCAAAACCCATATCATGAAATGCATGAAACCAATGAGATACCACACATTGAAGTTCACCAAAAAAAATATGTATTAAAGGAAACATAAATAGAATCAAAAATGAAGAAACAGAAATGTGAATGTACAAAAATTAAAAGAAGCATGTCCGTGAAAAAAAGCAAAACCAAAAATAAAATTCCAAAGTAATGGTGTCCAAAGTCAATGTCCACAAAACAAAATCCAATGGGAAATAAAAAAGAAAGCCATTGCTCCATGGTTAAAATGTGAAAGAAAATACAATCCAACAGTGAACTATGTACATGGGAACAAGCCAGGGTCCATTATCCCAACAAAAGAAAGGAAACCTATCTACACTAACTAATAAAATAAACTATATACAAAAATGTGGCCAATGTCCGAAAGGTCCAAATAAAATCAAAACAAAAATGAAACCTAACACTACCTACATAACTATGTACAAGGGCAGCGGGCTAGTTTCACGGCTCACTTGTGGATGTCCCGGGCCAGGGCATCATCGAACTCCTGCTCAATGTCCCGGAGGCGGTCCTCCTCCATGGCCCCGAGGGTCCGCAGGGCTGTCGACGTATCCACCTCCAAACCCCTGCGGATTGCCTCGAGGCACTCGGCCCGCCTCAGGGCCCTCCGCATGGAGTTCTCCGCCCTGACCATTGTGAGCCGTGCCTCTTCCGCCCGCTGCCGTTCCGCATCTATGGCGTGGCCCAACTGCTGCCACACGGAAGACACTCTCTGTCCTGGGTCCTCCTGCCCTTCGGCCGATGCCTGCCCCTCCGATGTTGAAGGCCCCGAGCCTTCATGGCTCCCACCACGTTGCTGCTGCTGCTGTGCCTCTGCCCGTGCACTGCCTCCTGCTGCCTGCACATCCTCCGCCGGCTGGGGTGCAGTCGTAGATGTGGCCACCCCTGCTGGACGTCCGACTCCCGACTGTGGCAGGGATGCCTCCTCCACCAGCCTGGCCGCACCATCAGAGGCAGCTCCACAGGGCACCCAGGTGACTGATGGGTGGGAAGATGGCACGGAGGACGACTGGCACGTAGGGGGTCCTGTTGAGGAGGGGGTCGTAGCAAGCCCTAT
Source organism: Ambystoma mexicanum (assembly GCF_040938575.1). Taxonomy (NCBI): domain Eukaryota; kingdom Metazoa; phylum Chordata; class Amphibia; order Caudata; family Ambystomatidae; genus Ambystoma; species Ambystoma mexicanum. The sequence goes on from NC_090937.1 coordinate 851,336,059, forward strand.
CAGACGGAGGAATCCGGCCTGGGTGACCTGTCCCAGCAGGCTGACGTGGTCAACGAGCCATTCAAGATGACATGCAGTCTCCTCATGAAAAGACTGCAGGTCACCTCGCATGGCCCGTTGACGCAACGCCACACCAGTCAGGACAGGCTCAACCCAGACCCGGATAGCCACGTCCGCAGGCAGAGGAAGGCCAGTTGACGTGAGCTCATCCCCTGCCTGAAAACGGGTCTGGACTTAGGCATCCCTGCTGGTGCAAGATGATGCAGGGACAGGATCAGGGACAGGATTGCACACAGGCACCTCCGCGGCGGCCTGTGCTGCCTCTTGTCCCTGGTCCTGCACTGCACCACTAGCAGCAGTGGGATCCCCACCTCCAGACCCCGTCTCTGGTGCTTGCACGGCCTCCTCCTCCACCAAACCCCCCACCAACCTGGATGACTCTGTGGCATCTTCCCCTGTTGGGCCCTGTGGGGTCCCAGCTGCCCCTTCTGCTGCCGAGGAGTCCAACTCCAACCTCCACCTCTTGGACCTCCCCCCGGCAGCTGCGGCCTGGGACGCGGCACCGGACTCCTCACTCCCCGACGAGATGACAACATGGGAGGGGAGCCGGGCCTTGCGTCTCCGGCTGGCGGTGGGATCCCCGCCGCTGTGCTCCACAGCACCTTCTCCGCCCTCTTCATCAGTTGATGCTGCAGACAGGGAGAAACAAAACACAGGCAGCAGGGCACTGTACAATGGACACATACACACATGACAGTTGTACATGAGTGGCATTGGCAAACCTCAGACATGTCATCAGAATCCCCAACACACATGTCATTTCAACTCGCACACATGAGCCATACCACAGCCATATTGCAACTGCCAGCACCATCCATACACATACAACAGCATGAGCAGGCAAAGGTGTGCCAGACATCACATGCAACACAGGAAGTGCACCACACATGTACACACACCACCACACTTGCATGCATGTGTACACCCCTGCCAAGTGTCGCAGTGTTCAGACGGGCATCCATGTCACATCGGCCAATCAGGCTTCCACATACCGCTGTCACATGCATCCATGTTGCATCACTGTTGCACCCTTGTCAAATACACACACATGCACATGTACACAGTGCTGATACATGCAGCCGAAAACAACATACATGCGTGACATCACGGACATGTCTACTTACATACACATTCATCCAAACATGTGTGCCCACACAACTGCATTTGGCATGCAAGCCTACACACACAAGCACCATCCATGTCTCACACATTCCAGCCCTCGCATGTGTTAGCCCCACGGCCCTGTACACCCCCACCCATACTCGACCCCATACAAACAGATGTGCAACCTGCACACTACTGAAAAATCACCACACGCACTGCTCACAATCAGGATGCATGTACACTTACCGCTCGACTCCAGACGGGTCTGCCTCTCAAGGACCTGGACGTGGAGCGCTGGGGATATTTGTTCCAGGACCCTCATCTGTTCTTCCGACAAGTGGCCCCGGCGCCCCTTGGCATCCGCTGCCTTCAAGAGGCGCCGGGCCTTGTTCAGGGTCGTGGACCTGAAGTCCTCCCAGCGCTTCTTGACATGTTGTAAGTCGCGGACTGCCACCCCCTCCGCGTTGATGGCAGTCACGATGTCAGTCCAGATCCGAGTCCGTCCTTCCTTGTCGGCGCAGGAACTTCCGAAGAGGGCATCATACTGCCCCAGGACTTGCTCCACCAGGACACCAACTTCTGTGGCACTGAAGCTGGTGCCCCTCTGCCGCTCTGGCCGGGGGTTGTCAGTGGTCTCAGATGGTGTTTGCCCTGACATGACAACCCCAGAGGCAGGAGTGGGTGGGCAACTGGGTCCTGGGGCTGGGCTGTGGAGCGATGGAATCCCAGTCGGGAGTCTTCGGTTCCAGCAGGGGTGGTCACAGCAACAGCACCCCTGGCTGATGTGCAGGCAGCAAATGGCAGGGCACGTGGGCAGCAGGCAGTCAGGCAGCAGCAGATGGCAGGTGGGAGCGTGCTCGGGGCTCTGGGGGGCAGTAGTTCGGCCTTCTGGGCAGGAGCGTGGTCTTCCGTGTGCTTACGCGTGGCCAGCTTGATACGGAGTCATTTGGCACGTGAAAAATCTGCACGTCAGCGTGTAATTCGAGGAAAGGCCCTTAGCGCGTATGCACGGCAGCACGCATATGCGATTTCATTGGACCAAAGGCCCTTAGCGCGTGAGCGCGTCTGTGAAGTGACGCGCACGGGTGTTTCCCTCATTGCACGTGATGACAGAACACACGTGGATTTCCACCAATCGCTTGTGAAAGTTCCAGCGCACCCCGGAACACACGTACCCAGGCTAATCGCGTGTGGAACTTCCCGCGCACCCCGAAACACACGTACCCAGGCCAATCGCGTGTACGCTCACTCCCCTCCGATCACACGCGATGACACTCGGACGTACAGTCTTACCACATACGGGAATACGGGAAACCCGCGCACGGCAAAAGACGTGCACAGGCGTTAACGCGTCCGCCCACACGAAGGCAGGCGGAAGCGTCCCCGCGCACAGCATAAAAGTGCGCGCAAACAACATACAATATACAGCTACGATGAATGCCCCATTTGTCGCTGCACTGATCGTGGGACACCGCAGGAGGAGGAGAATAGCCAGGGCACGCATTTTCGCACCACAGACAAGCCTTTTTGGGATGCCTGACGACCAGGTCTACGGCAGGTATAGGTTTCCACCCCATATCATCCTAGACCTGGTCAGGGAGTGGGAAGATGACCTTACATCCCCCACCCTTTACTCCCAAGCATTGAGCCCCTTGGCGAAGCTGCTCAATGTCCTGCATTTTTTGGCCACTGGGTCATTTCAGCGGACCACTGCCATAGTGGGGGTGTCTCACAGGCCACGCAGTCACGCTGCCTACACCAGGTACTAGCAATCATGACAGCGCGCCCCTCAGTCCGCAGGCACATATACATGCCCAGAACACCCGCAGAAAGGCAGGCCGTTGTCCTGGATTTTTTCAGGGTGGCACACTTCCCCAAAGTGCTCGGTGCCATAGATTGCACCCATGTGGCCCTACGTCCACCTAGGGCCACTGAGCACATCTACCGAAACCGCAAGCACTGGCATTCCATCAATGTACAGGTGGTATGTGATGCAAAGGGAATCATCACCTCTGTCTATGCAAACTACCCTGGCTCCACCCATGACAGTTTCATATACAGAATGTCCGCCCTGAGCCGGGCCCTGGAAGCTGGGCAGCATGGCGACACATGGCTCCTAGGTCAGTACAAATGCCCTTGCACATGCATGCAAGTCACACACAGACAAATATCCAAACCCTAATAATCTCAACTATTATCCCCTCCCCAGGGGACAGTGCCTACCCTCTGAGCAACCACATGATGACGCCAATCCGGAACCCCACCACACCACCCCAGGTAAGATACAACGCCGCCCATATTGCAACCAGGGGCATAGTGGAGCGCACATTCGGAGTGCTCAAGTCACGTTTCCGCTCCCTTGACCGCTCTGGTGGGCAACTACTCTATGCACCACCAGTAGTGTGCAGGATCATTGTGGCAGCATGTGTCCTGCACAATGTTGCAACACGGCAGGGCGTCCCGGTGGACATGGTGGTGCCCCCACATCCCCAACCACAGGCACAGGCGCTGCCCATGGGAGGGGACAGGGCACGTGGCGAGGAAGCCCGGACCCAACTTGTGGCCACATTTTTCACCTAAACTCCCACCCCTGCAGAGTGCACACAGGCCTGGCACATACCAGGTAACAATCGATGATGACAAAGAGACAGTCAACTGTCACAACCCTACCACCCTGAGATAGTTGCCATGGAAGTGCCACATCGTCTGCATCCCTAGCTACTTAAACACAAGCTATCCTGTGTGACCAAAAGGCACACATGACATATGACATGATATGGCCCATACACAAGTATATCAAAGCGCAATGAGGCAGGGAGGGGGGAACAAGGGAAGACAGACAACGGTACTACTAGGCCAGGTGCCATTGAGATCATGCAAGTGCAGGGGTAGGGGGAAGGGAAAAGTGCAAGGGGAAGGGTGGGGGGGAGTCCAGTACAGGGGAAGTAGCCTGAAAAAATAATACATAGGTTGGCTGGTGGCAACTGCAAAGGTAAGTGCAGACAAGTGCTGGGAAGGGAGGGCTGTAGGGATAGAGAGACAGTACTGCAGTGCAGGGGTTGCCAGGGAGGCAGTGCAAGTGGAGAGTGGCTGGGCCAGGGACCGAGGTCGGTGAGAGTGGCCCAGTTGCAGCTCCTGTGCAGTTCCAGTGAATAATTCTGCAAGGAAGAGGCAGAGAGTAAGCAGAAGCAAAGAGGAAGGTCTTGAGGTGCTTCCAGAACTGGAGATGGTTCCCCTCAGGTTCAAGTCAGGCAGGAAGTCTGTTCCAGGGGGAGGGCCCTGCCACGGAGAGAAATCTACCCCCAGCTAGTTGCTCTGAGAAGCGGATGACCCTGACATGCAAGGTGTGCATCACACACACCTGCAAAACAGGCCATGGCCATCACTGTCATGTCACTCAAACCCTCCCAAACCACAACATGACATGGCAAGCAATACCCATACACCAACACAGTAACGATAAGGTACACATTGCCATGTCCTAAATGTACAGTGGCATAAGACAATGATGCCTGACCCGGAATCAGATGAAATGACAGACCAACAAAATCTCCCACCCAAAATAAGCCATTTCCAAATGCATTACAACAGTCGTAGACGTAACATAACAATGAATGCCTGTCTACATGCACATTATGCATTGCAAAATCAACACTGCAGCTCATGTGTGCAGTGTCCTACTCCTGCAACACACTGCTCAGCGCACAGCACAGTGAACAGCCATTGTGTGTGATGCACAGCCTGAGCATCACATCTAAGTGACAGACCACATCAAACATCAAATTAGGCATGTACTGGATCCATAATCGGTCACAGAACATGTGCTGCAGAGACACAGTGGGCACCAGAAGGAAAACAGTGTACACATGGATATGCAAGGGTGGGAGTACATGTAGTGCATCAGAGTGCAAGTGTGTGGTTCTGCAAGGACATGCACTCCACATATGCATGTGCACTCAAGTGACCATCAGTGTTCCCTACACATCACATGTGAACATTCACCATGTGTACACCCCAGCATGTCAAACCACAACTATCCCCTCGCACCTGAAAGGAAAACACAACACATGAACAGGCATTGATCAGCAGAACACAACATGTACATAGGATACCACCATTACAATGTCAGGGTTCCCATCACACTGCAGGGCAAGGCAACTATCAACAACAACCCCCCCCCTCCCTCACAAATGAGCATGACCCACTGAACAACTGCACCTGGGTCATGGAGCCTCCAACCCTCAATTCCACCTGGCCACAGGATCACCTTTACCCTTCGTCACCATCTCCCACCTTGTGTGTAAAAAGATGCCTGAACCCTCAGAATCCACACTCATTTCCAAAATCAAAAAATCCAAGGCATAAAAACGAACCCGAACACCCTCCAGTAGATGACTTGACGTAGCAGTACCTCACAAAGGCCAAGTACTACCACAATGATGCAACAACCAAGGTAGCACAGTAAAACAATGTCACAACAGGATGTGAACCATGTGTGGTACATAACATAGGATGATGCATCATGAACGGATGTGTATTGTCACAGGTCCCGTGTACAGGCGCGGGAGTGTCATGAAACAACCACCCCCACCGTGTCCCGGGTGCCTGCAAGGTCAAACTCACACAGGCCCCTGAGACCCTGGTGGGGAAGGAGGTACAGGGATATGCAGTCGGGACAGGTGTTGGCACACTGGATAACTGCAATGAGTGGCAGGAGAGGGGAGGAGCAATGACACATGAAAGTAGGGAATGCACGAAAATGTACTACCTGCATGAACACATACACAATCCAAACGAACTTGGACATCATTGTTATGGCCTTCTGTAGTCCAGGCTTAGGAGTGGTACGAACCAACCACCCCCTCTAGGGTTTTGGCGCCTACAAGTTCGGGGCTTACACAGGCATCCGCAACCCCAGCGGGGAAAGAGGGTTAGGGAACGTTGCTTGGATAGGTACGGGAAGCAGGAACACCGGGTAGAGGGTACAGGTTTCAAAATTGCATAGGATTCCGGGTGATTAGGGGGGAAAAAACATACCAAATGGAATCACACATACATCCATGCATTAGTGCACCCCCCCAGCAAGCCTATGCAGAGCAGTTTGAAAGAAAAACAACAAGACACTTAGCTCTGGTTTTGAGTGCTGGCCTCCTGCCTGCGCACTCTCAGGTCCGGTTACAGGAGCACTGCAATGCTGCAAAGAGAGCCACAGTCAACAACCAGTACGTGCCAATTACACAAAAACACACCACCAAACATGCCCCATAGCAACAAAGTACTCTACAAACAGACAATCTGGTGTAGATGCTTCTTACCCATATATATATCAGTACCCCTGTGACGGGTCATACACAGTCAATGCAGTAAGTCAGCCGCCGGTGGGTGCGTGGCAAATGGAACACCAATGTGTCACAATTCACACAACATGCAATGTTCCCTGGGTAAGCAGACAGACCCATATAGCAAGCCATGACTTCAGTGCAAGTTGCGTACCACCATGACCGAAACAAAGTTGGCAGTGCATTTATCATAAAGTACATGGAAATGAAATGCACTGCACCCGAGTATGTCCCTTGCTGTATGTCCCTGTGAGCTGCCCCTTTCCATGTCTCGGAAGGCTACATGGTTGATACAAGTGCCTCAATGGACCTTGGTGTACCGGAGGGTATGTGCCACTGCCTCTGCATGTGTCCCAGACAACCCTACTATCAACAGCCATCAGTCCACAAACACATCTGAGCTGCATTGTGTGCTTCAACACCAATATTCGTCTAAGCTCACCCTCAGTGCTGTGACTAAGCCTGCATGTGCAACTCGCCTGGTGCAAGCTTTGCTGTGTCGTGGCCCCCTTGTGATGCTCACCTTGCCTGGAGTTACTTGGAACATGTCAGCAGTTCTAGGATGTGGGTCTGCAATCCCTGTGCCTCTGCTTGTGCACACATGTGCATGTGGGCACCAACAAACGGGTCCAGATTTCCGTCGTCCAATGGGCCATGTCTGCTGGCAAAGGTGCTCTGGAGGCTCATCCCCCTGCAGAAAGGGCATGAAACACATGCATGATTAATGCTTCAAAGTCATCTGTGTGTGTCTCATCAGGCATCTCATTACTTGACCATGTCAGAGAGTCACATCACAAATCACACCATCAGTCAGTCTTTCACATCCAAAGTGTGGTACACTATCTACAGCATGAATTGCAACAAGCACGTGTACAGGAAAGATATGAAACATACTACACAATGCATAGCAATCAATGTACACATTATTCATGACACACCCCATCTAGCAAAAGCCAAACAGTGGACAATGACACCAAAATCATCCCCACTAGGGGTGTCAACGCAAGTCATACAGCACCAGACATGCCACAGATATGACAGTCCAAAGCCCTTGTGTAATATTCTCTAACACCGAACCATCCTTGCGAGCCCATGGATAAGGGAGGCAGAAGTGGCATATGTGAGTCAAGGACCCCAAGCAGCAAACACATACACAAGACAACCATGAAGGGCCCAGCTGGAACAGACAGTGGATGCCTTCAAAAGCCACAAAGCACCGCACCGTCACATGAAAGCACAATAGACTAGCAATTTTAAACTAAATCAACTATTAACTAATTGCACTAACAATGGAAAACCTACATTACCTATTTAAACTAACTATCAAACAGAAACTTAACTAACTAAACTAAAAGAAAAATCAAAAATGGCCACATACGACCCGGGGGGGAGGGAGGGACCCAGGAGGGGGGAGGTACAGGGTGCTGCTCAACATCCACATGCGATGATGCTGAGCCAAAAAAAAACCCTCCATGGGCTCAACGCCTGCACAGCCCAACCTATGTGAGAGATAGATGGTCGTCCGAGTCTGGCTCATCCTGGAAAGGAGGACGTGGCATAGTAGCCTGGCCATGCCTAGCCGCAGCTTGCCCCTCGTCGGCAGCAAGTCTGCCGGACGGGTGAGCCTGGTTCTGTGTGGCGATGTGACATAGGTCTGCATGCAGAACCTCACGTGATACACGTGCTTCCTCTTGCAAGGTAGCACGTGTAACACGGAGTTCCTCCTGCAAGGCCTGGCTGGACAACCGCTGCACCTCCCGGCAAGCCTATAGCTCATCCGAGATGGTACGCTCAAGCTGTGCAAACCTCTCCTCTGCCTGCTGCCTCTGGGACATCATAAGGACACCCAGAGTGGATCTGAGGGAAGCATACTCCTCCCTCAGGGCATCCATGTGCGCCTCTGTGTGAGCAGCAATTGCTTGACACAGAGACGACATTTCAGCCTGGCGTGCCCTTTCTGAGGCCGCCATGCCCAGCATGAGCGAGCGGGCCGTGGACCGTGCCGTCTGCTGCTGGAGAAGCACCTGGCTAGCAGGGGGGAGCACATATCGGGCAACACGCTCCATGCTCTCAGCGATGTTCTCCATTGCTGCCCCCTGCCGTTCGGAATTGGCAGTCATGTCTTGCTCCCACTCAGTATACAGCGGTTGCGCGGGGGACCCAAGGACCGGGGGTCCTCGCTGTGTTGGCACCGTCTGCGGCTGCACGACTACATGCCCCCGTCGACGTGATGTCCCAGGCACATAAGTGACTGGTGTGGAGGGTGACCCTGCGTCCCAATCCACCACGGGCGGAGGAACCAAGACTGTCTGATCCCTCAGTGCAGGTGTCGCAGACAGAGGAGTGTCCACATCAGAATCACTCACCCCTGACACATGGACTTGATGCTCATCCAACTCAACATGGACGTCAGAGTCGTCATCAAGGCTGGACTCATAGGCAGCCAGAGACA